>NC_143398.1:38495394-39120394 GCF_052110815.1 Crocodylus siamensis
TCCCTCATGACTACCACATCCTTAGCCTTCACTACCTCTGTGAGCTGACCCAAGAATTCCCAAGAGTTCCTCCTGCTTGTTGCCCATACTACAAGCGTTTGTGTAGAGGCATTTGAGGCCTCCTGTGGGTGTGTGTACTGACCCCCTAGTCCCAGCGTTACCCTGGCCCCTATCTCCTGATGGTGTTTAACACCGAAAAATGCAAGGTTCTCCACCTTGGGAGGAAAAACCTGCAGCTTCCTTATAGGCTCGGCAGTGCTACATTGGATAGCACTACAGAAGAAAGACTTGGGGGTCATCATTGACCACAAGATGAACATGAGCCTGCAATGTGATGCTGCGGCTAGTAAAGCGACCAAAACGCTGGCTTGCATCCATAGATGCTTCTTGAGCAAATCCCAGGACGTCATTCTCCCCTTGTACTTGGCCTTGGTGAGGCCGCAGCTGGAGTACTGCGTCCAGTTTTGGGCTCCACAATTCAAAAAGGATGTGGAGAAGCTTGAGAGAGTCCAGAGGAGAGCCATGTGCATGATCAGAGAGAGATCAGGAAAACAGATCTTATGATGACAGGCTGAGAGCCATGGGACTCTTTAGCCTGGAAAAGCGTAGGCTCAGGGGTGATCTGATGGCCCCAATAAGTTTATTGGGGTCACCACCAGGATCTGGGGGAATGTTTGTTCACCAGAGCGCCCCAAGGGATGACGAGGTCGAACGGTCACAAACTCCTGCAAGACCGTTTGCGGCTGGACATAAGGAAGAATTTCTTTACTGTCCGAGCCCCCAAGGTCTGGAACAGTCTGCCAGCGGAGGTGGTTCAAGCACCTACATTGAACACCTTCAGGAGTAAATTGGATGCTTATCTTGCTGGGATCCTATGACCCCAGCTGACTTCCTGCCCTTTGGGCAGGGGGCTGGACTCGATGATCTCCCGAGGTCCCTTCCAGCCCTAATGTCTATGAAATCTATGAAATCTTACCTGTTTATTCGCTTCGCTCGTTGGTCTGGGCTGGGCTGTAGTTGTGGGTGCTGTTTGGTCTGGCAGTCTGATGTTTTCTCTGCCCTCATCTTCCCCTTCCCCCGACGAGCCTAGTTTAAAGCCCGCCAGAGGAGGTCCGCCAGCCTAGCTAGGTCTTGTTAAAGGAAATAACAAACTGTATTAATAATACTTGTAGCTCTAAATATAAAGTACTATAGATATATTATAAAACACGATATGAAATATTGAGTCTCATGTGTAAGCTAGAAGGCATTGGTAAAACAAATCAAAAGAGTTTAAAATAGATGAACAGTGGGGAAACAAATGGCCAGTGATGACAGGCTTATATATTTCAAAGAAAACACAAACAATTGTGTTATTTACTGAACCTGCATGCCTAGTACTCACTGCACACTGCCAGTCAGACATAAAGAATATACTGCTTTGCCAGGGGGAAGCCAACACTACACTTAAAAACAAAAGCTGTGGTTCAACAACATAAAACCCAACCCCAGAGGCCCAAAAATTAACTATAGCTAGGGAGCATAATGCATCTAAGGCAGGGATTCTTAGTCTCAAGCTACTTTCAGTGGTACTATTTCCCTGCTGCCAAATCTCTGGACTCATGGGAAACCCCAAACCCTGAGCACTGGATCTGGTGCCCAATCTCAGGGTGCAGAGCTGGGTGGAAGCAGAGTTGGGTCCCAGGGTCCAATTCCAATGCCAGGCCCCTGGTGTAAAGGGGGCAGGAGGGAGTAGTGCCAGGCACCCAGGACCCAATCTTGGCATGCAGGGGGTTGGAGGAAAGCCCAGTGCCAGCACCCATCCAGGACAGCCCCAGATCTCATCCAGCCTGCAGGGCCAAAAAGTTGAGCACCACTGATCTAAGGGACTGCTCTGATCCTGGGCTGATCCTTTGGCAAATAACTATAGTGGCTGCTCTAGGTTACTCTGATTGCCTACATCCATGAGAGCTATAGATCACTAGTATGCAGCACAGGAGTCCCCCTTTGCCACAGGAGGATCCTCTGCATTGAGTTCATGACTAACTTTAAGAAGCTACAACAGCTTTTGGGCTAGGACCTATTAGCGCAGTGCAAAGCAACCATGTCCCACCCAGGGATACTGAGCCCAAAGCTGCAAAAGCCCAGCACTTACAGTTTGAAAGGGCAGGGAAAAGAGTAACATATATTTGTATTGTTTTATAAAATAGGGAGTATATCCTGAATACTTCATCCTGAATTGCTGGTAGATAATGCTTGGCTCTGCCCATCCACTTCAAAGTCCCTGGCAAATTTCAGCATTGCTATGAGACAGCTCTAAGGCTCCAGAGCACATTGGCCACAGAAACCACATTAGCACTTTTCTAGAGAGAACAGCCTTACAACAAGATTCTGGGGAAAAGCATCAAAGCAGCTATCCTGGACAACATATTCAGGGTCTTAGTTACTTTGGGCAGTTTCATAAGTAAGCACTGATCTGTGCATCAGAGGATGTTTGTACCTAATTCACCAGTAGCTAGTGTCAAAAATACATTTGGTATGCAGTTACCAGTGCCACCAAAATGCTACTTTTCCTGAAAAAGTAACTCTGATCACAACAAAAATTATAAGAACACAAGTAATACCATCACAAAATCTTAAACATCATTGAGAGAAAAACCAGTTAAAATACCACTTCTCATAATAATTCTGAGTATAACCCCTTATATTTATTTGCAACAAAACTAATTTAAAAGCACTGTTTAAAAGTATCTGGCAGAAGTGAAAGAAAGATAAACCTTTCACCACACTCTGTAGGTTGGTTCACATTAGTTACATCTCATAGATGAAGGTTTTGCCCATGAAGCCAAAGGACTGATAATGTTGGTATGAACTAGTTATTATATAAGCTTGTATTTGCCAGGGATCCTTCATATTTAAGAACATCCCACGTTTTCATTTGGTATTCCTCGTCTAGCAACCACAAAAATACTGTCAAACTGGGCTCACAGTAATATGATAAAAAGGATCAAGATGGAACTATTAAATGCATTTCCTGGCATCCCAACTCTGTGCCTGGAATACTGAAATAAAGGTTGAGCTCATTAATCCACAGGAAACATGCTTTGGTTAAAAGAAATATTATACTTGCTGTGGGATTGATTATCTCAGGCTCTACTTCCTGGTCTTACATCCTCAGGCATGGAACCTGCTGTGGAGTGTGCCATCTCTAGTTTCTCTCATTAGTGGGAAAATTCAGTTGAGACAAAATGCAGTATTTGTTCCGAATCCTGGTCCCCTCTCCCCAAGCTCCCCCCCACCCCGATATTGTAGAGGGGGAGTAGGAAATCTCTTCCAGCTACAGACCAGAAAGATCCAGGTTGGAGGTGGGCAGGCAGGTCTACCCACCTCCAACCTGCTGCTGCCTGTCTCTCTGGTCGCACAGGGAAAGTACCTGCAGGTGGCACTTCTCTTCATAGCAGCATGTGGAGAGCACCTGCAAAAGGTGCCCCTGCCAAATGCTGCCAAAGCCTCTGCAGAACAGATCTGTAGCTCATGGACTATACTGCCAACTCATGTTCTGTAAGCTTATGCACCTAAAATGTAATCCTGGATTAATGAAATAAGTGGCAAAACTCCTTCTGACTTCACCATAGCAAAGATATCACTTTTCATATGTCTGTTTTAAAAACGCTTTTCAATGACATGGGAATTTGCTGTATTAGAAGTGTGCATGTCTGGACTCATCAGTGAGATTTCAAATGCAGTATGATTAGTCTTATATGCTTCCACATTGTTCAGCTTTCTACTTACATGATGGTTTCAGTGCTTGTATAACTGGCGTAATAGATTCTAGATCCTAAAAAAAAATCTCTCTCAAAACAACCCCCTTGGTTTTCTTTATAACATTTCTGTTCACATTTCTCAGGGAAAGTTTAATATTTCCCTAATAATGTGCCATTGTCTTTAAAAAAAAAGTGTTCCTTGAAAACTGCAAATGGCTGGATACATTCCAAGTGGCAGAGCACAAAGATACTGAAACTAATTGCACAGAAATTGATGTTTTAAAACGTAATTGGAACTTAACTTGATGCAGCCCTCTGGTGGTCAAAATTGTGAAGCTATCAGGTCTTACTGTATATTATGAGAATGGGACGTTTTCCCTTCCCTTTAACTTCAGTTTTGATTAGGCAGTAGTGTTTGACGGACATACAGTGTATCAGTCCATTAGTGCTCAACCTCTGGCCTGTGGGTCAGATCCAGTCTGTGGAGCTATGTCATCTGGCCTGCAGGGCTCCTCACAGGTCTGGAAACATGGCAGCTGGGAGTGGTAGCACTTAATGCTGCCACTCCTCCACCATCCAATTTCCAAGCCCCATAAGCCAGGCAACGTAACTCCACACACTGGATTCAGTCTGTACCTCAGGCAATGGGCCTGATTTGGTGTGCGCAGGGCTGAGGCATTGGGCCTGATTCAGTATGCCCAGGGCAGGGTGGTAAGCCTGATCTGGCACATGCAGGGCCAAGGCTGGTGCAGGGCTAGGGCAGTGGGCCCAATCTGGAATGTGGAACTGGGGCCACACGTAGCACCCATCAGCTGACTCCATGCTGGATCAGGCCCACAGACATCAGATCTGTCCTGTGGACTGACCCCACACCACACATCTGGCCTGCAGCTCAGAAAGGTTGGGCACTAATGCATTAGTACAAAAAGGCCCCATAGGATCAGTGGTAGGCACTGTCCAAATCTGAGAGAGAGTCCCTGCTCCGAACAAAGATATTCGACAGTATTTTCCATTGAAAAATGAGGTTTATAAAGCAGCATCTTAACAGTAATGTTTTATTGTGAATGGGGGGAGACCAAAGGATATGATAAACCTTGATTTTAGCAAGGCTTTTGATACAGTCTCCCACAAGATTCTCGCAGGCAAGTTAAGGAAGTATGGGCTGAATGAATGGACTGTAAGGTGCTGTGGCAGGGCGGCCTCCAGGGGTGCTGTGACCTCCCCCAGTGCCTTACCTACCTGTGCTAACTCAGGTCTTGAATGCACCCTCTATCTCGCCCGCCACGTCTTTGATCTTATGTTATTAACGGGAGGCTGCCTTCCTGCCCACTGTGGCACGGTGCCCGCCTTACTATGCCGGGACTCTACTTTACGCCCGATGCTCACCCTCTCCTGGAACTACCCTATATGCTCGCCCTCTCCTGGAGCCTTGCTCGATATCAGTGCCCCGTCCTGGGCCCACTCGCTATCTGCACCCTCTCCCGGGGCCTGCTCAATGTCCATGCCCTCTCCTGGGCCTCTCACCCATAGACAGTGCCCCACTGGGGCCTGCGCAATGTCCACGCCCTCCCCGCCTGCACTGGGCCTTGCTTGCGCCTCACGTGCTCCCCGCCCGCACTGGGGCCTTCTCTGCTCGTGCCTCTCGCGCTCCCACCCTCACCAGGCCTGTACCTCGCGCTTCCTGCGCTTGCCCACACTGGGGCCTTCTATGCCCGCGCCTCTTGCGCGCCCGCCCACATTGGGGCCTTCTATGCCCTACTTGGGCTTCCCAAAATTGGGGCTCAGGCGGCCTCAGCCTTACCTGACCCCAGACTCCTTCTTGGGTCCTGTGCCCGACTTGGGCCTACGCCCCACTGGGGCTCTTCCCAACTGGGGCTCGTCCCAATAATGCCCACGTCGGGCTGGGGTCGGGATACCCCACCAACTCCTCCTGAAGTCACCCCCAATGGGCTGGGGTCAGGACACTCCAAAATGCAGCGCCCTCTGCAACGCTAGGAACCCCTCTTCTACTGGGGAGCTCCCTTGAGGCCTCCTCCACCCCTACAGCCTCGCCCGGTCCTCCGGTTTTAACAATAACTGAACCCAAAATCTCCCCTTCCTGGGTTACCACATAACTTCCAAGCACAACCGAAATCTCCCCCCTCTGGGATTCCTACATAAGTTCCAAGCAAACCTGGCTCCCTCTCACATCTCCTCATCAGGGTTTCTTCTACCCAGTGCTGCCAAGCAGTCGCTCACCAGCTACCCGGCTTCTCTAATGTTCTGCTCAGCTTGTTTGCACAGAGCTCCCTCTTTCTCCTAGGCTGCCGGCAGGGGAACCAACTCTGGCCTTAGCCTTCTCTGTTTATAAAGGCCATGCCCTGCCCCCTGGCGGTCAGCTGACCCAATCTGTTGCCATAGCAACTCCCACCTGCTGCCCTGGCGAGTGGCAGCTGAGCCCATTTACTACTATTCGGTAGCAGGCACCCGAGTGCCCTGCTACAGGTGGATAGAAAATTGGCTGGAGCATCAGACTTAGAGGGTAGTAATCAATGGCTCAGTGTCTAGTTGGCAGCTCATCTCAAGTGGGGTGCCCTAGGTGTTGGGGCTGGTTTTGTTCAATATCTTCATCAACAACCTAGAAAATGGCATAGAGGGTACCCTCTGTAAGTTTGCAGATGACAGCAAGCTGGGGGGAGTAGTAGATATGCTGGAAGATAGGGGTAGAATTCAGAGAGACCTAGACAAATTGGAGGATTGGGCCAAAAGAAATCTCATGAAGTTTAACAAGGATGAGTGCAAAGTCCTGCACTTAGGATGGAACAAGTCCATGCACCAGTACAGGGTGGAGACTGTCTGGCTGGGCAGCAGCTCTGCAGAAAAGGAGGTGACAATAGACAATAAGCTGAATTTGAGCCAACAGTGTGCCCTTGTTGCCAGGAAGGCTAATGGCATACTGGGCTGCATTTGTAGGAGTGCTGCCAACAGATCAAGGCAAGTGATTCTTTCCCTCCTTTTGGCACAGGCGAGGCCACATCGTGTCCAGTTTTGGGTCTCCCACTACAGAAAGGATGCTGACAAATTGGAGAGTCCAGTGGAGGGCAGTGAAAATGGTGAGAGGTCTGGGGCACATGACTTATGAGGAGAAGCTGAAGGAACTGGGCTTATTTTGTCTAGAGAAGAGAAGACAGGTAAGATTTAATAGCAACCTTCAGCTACCTGAAGGGTGGCTCCAAAGAAGAAGGCTCTAGACTGTTCTCAGACTTGACAGATTACAGAACAAGGAGCAATGGTCTCAAGTTGCAGTAAGGAAAGTTTAGCTTAGATATTAGGAAGAATTTTCTCACTAGGAGGGTAGTTAAATACTAGAACAGGTTACCCAGAGAGGCTGTGGACTCTCCATCCTTGGGTGTTTTTAGACCTGGCTAGACAAAGCCTTAGCAGATATCCACAACATCCTAGTTGTGGACAGTTCTGCTTTGAGCAAGGGGTTGGACTAAATAACCTCTTAAGGTCCTTTCCAACCCCAATTTTCTATGATTTCTATGATTTAACTTAATGCACCACAGGCAATTATTTTTGTGGTATTTTACTTACTACTCTCTTTTGAGGACAACAGTGCTTTCAAAGGAGTAAAAAAACAATGCTACGCAAGGTTATGGCTGCCTGGATGAAAGCAACAATAACATGCAGTCAGGAAATTCATCACATCCCCATTTAACACACAAGAAGTTGATATAACAGACCTTGGGGCACTGAGAAAACTAGTGCAGAAGGATATACAGCAAAATTAATACTAGAACTTCTCATGCTGCAGAGATATGAGAACCGTGTATAAGAACTACATCATAATTAATTTTTTAACTATTTTCTTTTTCCGGTTACCTTTTACCTGAGGGAATCTGCTTCCAGCATGTATAAAAGTGTGCATGGCTCCCATACTCCAGTTACAAGCATTTGGTACATGGCAGCATAAGCTTTAGATAGTAGTTTAAATATTGCGGACGGTCTTCTGTGCACAAGGAAATCGCCTACCAATGAGGCAGTGGTTCATACATGCAGTCATGTAGGATAAAAAAGGCATGATGGCCAAGGGAATGTTTCTTTCCAAGTTATAAAAAATGATAAACAACCTCCAGCAGAAGCTCCTAGCTAGAGCAGGCAGGAAAAGGCACTTGACATTCAAATTTTAACAGCAGGTCAGAAAGTAGAAAGCTCAGAAATGCAGACCATATGCTTCTTTATTCTAAGCAACAGCTTTTAATGCTATAGATCCTAAACATTTATTTAATATTTACTGCTAAGAAATACTTAGGATGCATATAAGCTTAGGAAGACAAGGCCCCATCTACATGACTAGAGATTTGCTAGGCAAGTTCCCTTTCTGCATGGGGCTAACTGTATCATACATGGTTTACTAACTACCCATTAGGGTGGGAAAACATTGGTAGCCTAATCAGGGAATGTGTTTGCCTGGAATCCTACCTTTTAGAAAAAAGTGATAGTGTCTGAATAAAATCCAAGAATGCTCCAAGAAATAGTCGATGCAGTACTATAGTCAGTTCTGCTCTGTAACTGATTTGCTCCACTGAGCATGTGATAGAAAGTTTAGGATGGGATGACTTCATTCTAAAATAAAGCTACCAACTCAAGTTAAATAGAATAAAAGTAGAATATCAAGTTTCATACCATTCCTTGGCACTTGCAAATATTTCACTCAAATGTGTTATTAAGAACCATACATTTTCTGTAGGAACATAAATGGGGAAACAAGACAATAACTTATTTTAAAAAACTTTATTTTTCACAATACATTTCATGCAGATCATATTTACATTTCTCTTTAAGGCAAACAAAAATTGGGTTCTTATTCCTGAGTTTCTTAGCACCATTAGAAGTAGCAAATAAACACCTGGGAAATTTTGTCTCCCCTTATAAATCAGTTTTCTCCCACGAAAAGTATCCTTTCCTCCAAATTTGTATTTCTTTCAATAAGCTCTCTGTATGGCAATCCTTTCTGCTGCCCTCACACAGTTCTCAATTTTTAATCTTTCTGGGGGAAATACCATTTGAAAAGCTAGCTTCCTCTTATCTTAGTAGTTCATCTTTCCCTCCAAATGTATGAAGCCATAATATTTGGAGGGCTAAAAATCCATTTTTCAGCCACTACAGGATAGGGAATGAGCCCATAACTAATGAGTATTAGAGCTGATAAAAAGCTGTCAAATTTCAAATTTTAATTAAGTGAAAGAGGATAAAAAATCCAGACTACATTTTCAAGTGGTCATCCCTAGTTTAATCCATTACACTGCTGTTTGAACTTTTCTAATTTTAAAAGTTTTGATGAAATTTTAGACATATCTTAAAAATGCAGCAAAACTAATTTGAACAAAATTGCCTCTTCCTCACTGCCTCTTTTCTCCACCCCAAGTTGCTTCTTTAAAGTCTTGTCAAATGCATCACAAATATTTCTCAGAGGAGCTGATATTTAGAGCTGTTTATATTATACAACTATGACAACCCACATCAAAAGTTGACTAAGCTTTCCCATTTAAAATTCTTATCAAGTGAAAAGTAAGTAAACTGAGCTATCTCTTGGTCTGTTTTCAGTTATTCTGTACAAAGATGAGATGTGTCCCTTCGCAGATATTTCATTTAGAACTGATGCAAAATAGCAAATTGCCATAGCCAAATATTCCGTTTGTTAAAAGATGAGCTAAAAGGAGGAGAAAAACCCACAAAAAACCCACAGAGCTTCATCAGTTTCAATTTCTCACATCTGGGAAACTATTAGAAACTTAGCAGTAATGAAAAGACAAGAAATTAACCCAGTTGCTAAAGGGGACTAACAAAATTTCTGACCAGTTATTCATAAGGAAGCTAAACTCTGGTGGTACTGTACCTCTGTCATGGATTTTTCACAAGCGAATGAGATGACTTCTTAAAAATCATCATTACCATATACCTAACAGGGTCTATATAAAATGGGAACAAAACAGCTTACTGCAAGGCACCAAAATGATTGTACTGTATCATTTTTATTCTCATCTCTTTCTTCCTAATGTGAAGCATGCAGTTCTATTTTTAATATCAGCATACCTGTACCCCCAGCACACGGCTATAACTGCATTAACAACCTGTGAATTACAGGGCTTACGAAAGTTATAAATCTTCAGTTTTCCCCTTGGAAAAAAAACCTAGGCCACCTATTCTACTATACAGAGATAGGTTGTTATTCATTAGAGGAAGAACATACGATACTGTTTAAAACTGACTTATCTGGTCCCTGTAAAACAGCAATGCTGTTCAGAAGTCACTATTTAGTAGGGGGTGTCCTATCTCACTACGTGAGTTATTTCCACTACTCTTGAGAGTAGCAGGTTTTGCCTGTCAGAAGTCTATGGATCCTGGGGGACTCTACTGAAAATTAGGACCAACTATACAGGGACTCTACCAGATCCCTTGGTGCTAAGATGTTACTGACTAGATGTCTCCTGCCTTCAGGATTGTTCAGCCTCCCCTTCATTTGTTTAGGAAAAGAGAAGCACTTATCCATTTACGTTCCATCTGTAGTGCACAATATTGCAATGCACAGAGATACCCAAGACAATTCTGAAAAAGTTTGCTTGGCAGCATAGGCAGTTTAGCCACAGTAGTAAGGTGCTCTGCAGACCTGCTTCTCATCAAGGTGACTTAGCCCAGGCGGAGTTACAGTACCCAAGCAAAGTCATGTAAGTATCTCTATACGACCCTGTACATGGCACATGAAGACAGGTCTTTAGTCTCAGCTTGTTCAAGGTAAGCAGTATTCTTAACTATGATAATTTGTAAACTCAACTTCCAACACCAAATGTGAAAGTACTTCATGAATTATGAGAAACATTTAAATAGAAGTAAGTTTCCAGATAGTTTTGAATGCTACTCCTAAAGGCACAAGGTGCCTAGACACAGTAAAAGACACCAGTCTTCTTTACAATACAGAAAAAACAGATTACATCCAGTTTATTTATAAAAGGTTTATACAACGGAGTTATCACAAACATTTACAACCTTCCTGCTGCTTTTGAATTCTGAAGAGGTCGACACACACGTTTACACGGCTGTTTCCTTTGATTCTGATAGCTGAGGTGGCTTGAAATTTAGTATCTCTCTATATGTAATTCCTGAAAAACAGTATTAAAAGAGAGAATTGCTAGGATGTCCCTAGAATGGGCTGCACAGATGCTCATGTGGGACAAACCCCCAAATGGCTGGAAGTATGTCCATATGAGGATGAGAGGAAGAAAAGAATACAACATTTTCAAAAGCAGAAGTTCAAAACTATGTAAATGCTAATAATGTTCCAGTTCTATGTTACAGAACAGTAGCATTATTTTTAGGAAGACCTGCTGTACAGAGTGAAACTGAATATCAGGTTGTTTTTTAGGACCCTAAGTACAGGTACCTTACCTCTGGGAACTAATTAATTAAATGGGAGAACCAAAATTTAGACTCTAATCTCAGCTGAAAGTGTTGTCTCATACTGACAGGCAATGTGACCGTCTTAGGGCTGTGGCTGGTTGTTGGTTTTAAAGAGTAAGGTACTAGGAGGACAAGTTATGAAAAGGTAAGGTGCAGAGAGTTTAGTCATAGATAGGCAGACAAAAAGGAGTAGACTATTGGGCAAAAAGTCTATTGAATCATCACTTTTCTAAGGACTAGACAACTGGGAGAAGATGGCCTCAGATTTCCAAAACCGGAGCACAGTAGGCAGGAGAGGTATTGATATATAAGTTTTGCTACAAGTAGTTAACCTAACATATGTCCAAATCTGTTTTGGATGGACATTAGTTCTTTCCTTTACTTGGGATTTGCCTTTATTTCACCATAGCCAGGAAATTTAGTTACAAACAGCTTCTTTGTTCCACCTAGCTTGGAATGACTGTAACAGCACTTATTATAGCATCTCAGGATTTCGTCTTTTGACCAATACTAGAAAGTATGAAGAAACAAACTAAAAACATGCCTCTCTAAAATAAGCTGGTGTACACGATAGGAGGAGGCACTTCCTTTTAAAATTGTTTTAAATTGAAGGCTGAATTAATTTTCAACATTGTTAGGAGATTTTTGTTTTAGGCATCCCAAAGATGGGACTTGTCATTTTAGGAAATTTGGGAAAAGTCTTTGTCTAGTTTCAGCATACCCAAACAATGATGCACGAAGTGTGGGAGGAGAAAGAAGAAAACCAACAAATCCAGGAGCAGAAGAGAGAGACAAGTGAGGAAGGAAAAAAAATCAGCAATTTTCCTAAAGTTAAAGTTAAAACTGAAAAGCATGATAATCATCCTAATTTTTCCTTTGGTACACAGGCCTATAAACAAAAGCATTCATTAATCAGTCTCTTGCTGCTTTATGAAGGTGTGGCTGCTACATCCAAGGGCAAACCGTAATTCATTAGGTTTAGGGATGGCATTCTTCTATTCCATCAGCCTTAAGCAATAGTGTGCTACCTAAGAATTCAGAAAAGGGCTTGTCTATACAGTCTATGCACTGTTCTTGTGGAAGATCAAGAGAGCAAAGTATGCTGTGTTTTTCTTTCTTCCATTTTCAACACTTGCCAAGGCTAAATAACCCTGACCTGCCATAGTGAAACAGCAAGCTAGAAACACCTCATGTAACTTGCACAGATCTGTAACTCAGATTTGTTTCTAGCTTTGAGAAGGCCCATCAGGACAGGAGGGTATTGACAACCCTGCTCACATTTGTTTTAGAAAAGGTAGACTCAGTGGCAGTTCATAAAGGGTGTACGTGCACTCCCTGAGAGCACTGGTATACCCCAAGACAGGCTGCCCTCCCCACTTAGGTGACAGGCAGGCATGGGGTGGCAGGGGGGGACCGACTTCTGGAAGTGGCTGCGGCGCTCCCACTCCCCAGCCAGTTGGGGAGTGGGAGTGCCGCAGCCACTTCCGGAAGCCGATGAGCGAGATCACCCGTGGGGAGGCTCCCTCCTGGTCAGTGAGATCCGCTTTGGGGGGACCCTCCCTTCCCCAGTCAGTGAGATTGGCCATGGGGGGGGGACTCCCCCTCAGTTGCTGATGGGGCATGGGCCCCCCCCGCCCCGAGTAAGGTGGCACCAGTCAGCCATGGGTAGATTTGTAACAATCAAGGATTATCCCTGACAGTGTATAAGCCTTGAAAATGGATAAAGAGAAGACCCAGAGCAACAATAATTGGCTCCCACTCCATCTTCCTTCTTCAGTGAAAAAGGAAATTACCATTTAAATCTAATCTACACAATGACCACAACTAGGGGTGCAACAACAGAGACATTGGGGCTGAAGCCGATAGCCGATCTGATTTCCAATACAACTACGTGCATCTGATAATTCTGTTGTGGTGGAAGGGAAGGGCGAGGGAAGGGGGTGTGTGTGCTGGGGGGTGGGGTAGATCAAAGCCCCCATGGGGAGGGAGGGAGTAGGGCTGGGGCTGTGTCAGGGGCTGGGACTGGGGCAGGAGCGGAATAGAGCCATGGATCATCTAGGGGGTGTGGGGGACTCCCCTTGCTGCATGCATCCTGGGAGGGCATAGGGGGGGCATGTGTCCCTGGATCTGCATGGGATGCAGGCTGCAGCTGCAGGCTGGGGCTGTGTAGGTCTCTTCTTGGCGGGGTGGGGAAGAAGCTGGACCAGGCTCCGCTCAGGGCAGGCAGCAGCGGCGCTGGGAGGGAGGCTATGGGGAGTGGCTGCAGCCACCCCAAAATTTGCCATATCCCCCACATAATCTTCCCTCCTGCTGCCTAGTGCTGCTGCCACCCACCTTGAGCACAGCCCCAGCCCAACCCTGCCCCCCCACCACATGCCAAGAACAGCCTGGCAACACCCCAGCCCCAGCTCACAGCAGCAGTCCCTCTGCCCTGTGCAGATGCAGGGGCACACCTCCACCCGTGTTCCTGGGGTGTGTGCAGCGGCAGGAGCCGCCCCCCTGTGCCCCTTGGACGAGCCGCAGCTCTGTCCCGTGCCTGCCCTGCCCCAGCTGGGCAGCCCCTGTTCCAGTCCCACTCCCTCCCTCACTGCAGAAGCCTTGATCTGCCCCTCCCCCTCCCACCACACCCCTTCCTTCCATCACAACAGACTTACCAGCTGCACACAGCTCTCCAAGCTGCCGGGCTGTGCTTCTCACTGCCTATGTGCTGTGCTGTGGCTGCATGCAAGCACGGGCCATTTACTGGCCGAAGTATCGGCCACATCAGGCCAGTTTCTGATACAGTTAATTTTCTTCATATCGATGCGGATCCCATATTGGACTGATGCATCAGTACACCTCTAACCACAATGGTGTTTCACAGACTGCCTCTTATATCTAATTATTTTTTTGTGTTTCAGACACCACCAGCAAGTGAGAAGGCTTGATAAAAATCCAGAATGTTCCATTAAACCCCTCCCCACCCACAAAATAAATAAAGCAAAACAATACAATCAACAAAGAAAAGAAAAAGCCACCACCAAAGGCTACTCTGGAGTTTCCACCCAGAACATGGAGAAGGATTTATAATGCGCATACATACTGACCCATGTGCTACCTCTATTTAGTGGAGATACTAGGATGGAGCACCTACGGCAGCTGCCATGGGTGCCAACTTGGAGGGGGAGCAGCAAAAGAAACAGCTATGCAATTGTACCAATGGTGTAGTAGCAACCTGAAGTTGCTGCTACCCCTAGCTGCGTCAACACAGCTATGCTGTTATGCCTCTGCCTATACTCTCAAGAAGAATCCTTTTCCAGTCACATAAAGTAGGCAGCACTGCTTCCAAAAAGCAATTTTTTTTTATTTCCATTCATGTTACCTAAAGCTTATGCCTCTGTGGTTCAGAAAAGCAAGATTAGAACCTGACCTAGCCTTGCTGGGACCAAAAAGAGTTGAAGATTATACATGAGAACCTATGAAAGGATAATTTGGTGTGGAATGGAGATGACAGCAGAAAAAGAAGAGGAAGAGAGAAATGCAGAGACTAAAGGGGAGGACCCCAGGAGAGGTGAAATCAGTAGAGCGGTGGTTCTCAAACTTCCTTTTTTCGCAGACCACTTGAAAATTGCTGAGGGTCTCTGTGGACCACATAAACTTTTTTTTGTTCTACAAATCAAAGCACACAACTCATATTTTAATATCAGTAGTCTTACCTTACAAGTACAGATATTCTTGATTGTTCCGCAACCTTTCTGTGGACCACCTGAATGGAGCTCGTGGACCAGTGGTGGTCAGCGGGCCAGTTTGAGAACCTCTGCAATAGAGGGTTCCCCTTCAGGGAGAAAAACAGTGACTTTGTAGATGGCAAAAAGGAAGAGCTGGTTAGAGGGTGACAGGAAGAGAGGGCACGGCTCAATTTTAATATTTCTAGATCCAAATGATGCCTACCTTCTATCTGCTTTGATCAAAGCAAACTCCAAACTATGGAGGATTAACTGTGTTTTTATTTCCCTTTTTGTTACTTCCTCTTACCATCGCTGCAATGAACTTACGCTTCCATTCATCCAGTGGCAGGTCCATATTGTCAAATGTGTCATCGTATTTCTCTGCCTCATTTTCCTCTTCAGGATCATGAATTGGTTCAAAATAAGGATGTATTAAAGCTTCTGCTGCTGTTATCCTCTTCTCTGCATCTAATACCAGCATCTTCTCCAAAAGGTTTACAGCTGTTCAACACAAGCCAAACACTACCTTCAAATAAACCACTACCAAAGCTATCTTGGATTAACAAAACTGCTGTGGTGCTTTTGGGTTTTTGTTTTTTTAAAATTAGATGATTACAAAGACAAGCTATTTGGGCTTCAATTAAGATATTTGTTATTTTAAGGTAAAGTAGTATTTTGCAGCTACCAAGTTACTAGATCACTGCAATACTGTATTTACTAGATTCTAAGACAAGCCCCACCAACATACGAAAAAAGTCCCTTGTCTTGGAATCGAGTATGAGGGCAGTGCAAGGGCAGGCAGCTGCTGTTTCTCAGGGCTGAGGCCATAGTTGCAGCTGCTGTTTGTCTGTCCTCTCTCCTGCCATCTCCCCCCACCCATTCAACCTCTCCTTCCTGCACTTTACCCTTGGGCTCTGAATCATAAAACTCTATGGACACTGCAGCCTGGGGCACCGAGCACAGCCCCAGCCCAGCCCTATAGCAGTGGTGCACAGCCTGCAGGGCTGCTTTGGGAGCTGGTATGGGTCCATGTTCCATGCCCCACACTAGAACAGGATGGAGGCTGCCAGTGTAGAGCAGAAGGTAGGGAGAGGGGCCAAAGCAGAGGCTGGGGGGAGGCCAGGCAGGTAGTAGAGGTAGCAGGGGCAGGCACAAGCAGGAGGCAAGCTGCCTCCTCACACCACCTGTCTCCCTACAGCTTGCCCCTCTGCAATGGTGGGAGGGATGAATTAAAGATGTCCCTCTGATAATTAGAATCTTTATATAGAAAATTATAACAAGTTAAAAAATCTTCTATGTATAGAATCTAATGACTAGGGGATTGTCATAAATTCAGGGTCATCTTAGATTCAAGTAAATATGGTATTCCATTAAAAAAAAGTCTTAATTATGGGTAAGATCTCAGGGTAATCTGTGTGTTTTACCAGATCTCAGCTTTTTACACCTTTCAAAACATGAGTGAAATCACCTGTGTGGAACTGCAGCACTGATAGTCTGACATCCATATCATGGATCTGATCCAAAAGCCAGAGGAAAATCAATGATTTTTTAAAAACATTTCCTTCAGTTGGTTTTGGATCAAGTGCTATACCAGTTTACTGACATGGTACATTATCTTGAGCAGCTTATAACTGTCAACTCAAAAACAGCTTTCTTTGGAATACTTGTACATTTCTCAGTGAGAACTACTTCCACAACAAGGTTCAGTCTTCACATTTCTGTTGATTAGCCCTTTCTGTTGTGTAGGTGATCAGAAAAGTCTTTAAGAATATCTTTAAGATATTTTAGCATAACAGAAAATTAACTTTTTATTTGTTCAGTTTCCTGATCATCACAAAGGGTTTGATTCAGCAAAACATGCACACCTGGCATGGACTAGGGTCTCTAACACAAACTACTTTTGATCAATTTTCCTAATAAATGCAAAGTTATAAGCAACAGAGAGGAAAGGGTTGGAATAAAATAAGTAGCATCATGTAGTTTTACTTCTAACAGTTGATATCCTTTCCTTTTGTAATACAACAACACATTCACAAGCATTCTTACCCAAAGGATTTGTGTACTTCAGGATGGATGCAAAGTCTTTTTTCTGCACCTTTGGGAGGCTTTTGATATAGTTTTTTGCCTTAAAAGAAAATGAATTTCAGTTAGAACATTTCTTACCTCATAGGTATAAAAAGGAAGAAAAGTCTGAAAAGCAAAGGCACAAGTTTTAAAGATACAGAAAGACTATCAGTTTTCTAAATACATTATTCTAAGCATATAATTCATGCACTCAGTGTATTCTTCATAAAAAGTAGTAATAAACTCAATTAGAGCTGTTTATATGCTACACATAAGAAATATTAAAAAGTTTGGGCTATGTATTTTCAAGTGTCAACCTTTAGGCAGTACCAGGGGTTTTTCAGAGATGCTAAATACTTCCCGCTTCCACTGACCTCAGCAGAAATTCTAGAAGGACAGGCGGCTTCAGCACAGGTGATCAAGATTAGTAGACATAGGTGAAAGTGTTGATTATTATCCTACTGTATAATTTACAAAATTTCAATGTTTAATAATGGCATTTAACTAAATAAACCAAGGCAAAAATATTTTAAAAAAATCTTTAAAACTTTTACAATGTGATTCAGGGAACAATCTTCCTTTAGATATTTTTGTATCTGCAATTACAACAATCCGACAGAGTAGAATACTCACATCTTGACTTTGTAGCTTCTGAACAAAGTCTTGAGTTGGTGTGCCTGTTATCTTCATTATTTCTGTAAGCTGATCCAGATCTGAATATGAACAGTAAGGAATCAAGAAACAAAAACCCAATAAAAATTATGCAATTTCCTTGCATTTAGAAATCAGGGTGGAACCTGCAATATAAAGGTGAGACAAGGAATTTACAATTTGCTGAGATAAGGGTTCTATGTTCTCTTGTATTATCTTATTTTATGGGCCATATTAAGTCTCTGCCTATAATTTCTCAATAATGGAGTAATGCAGTTATATTTTAAATAAATGGAAAGCTTCTCAACAGATCATAACATTTCTGAACAAAAAGAAACCTTGAAAAGACCTTGAAAAGTGTGGACACAGAAACTGATGCGCCCACACATACACTGGTCTCTTATCAACAAAAATCAAAGGCCTGCTTCAATTTAAAAGCCTATTGAGCAAACGGAGTACATTCATTTCTGTAACCAATGGCATTCAAAGTTGTGAGGTGGTATCACTTCCAGACATGTCTGACTTGTTAGGCTAAATGACCAGGCAACTACATACACCTGGGCTGCCTAGTGGTGGTATCTCTCTGCAATTTGTCCAGCTCAAGAGCCAAATTCTTGGCTCTGAACTTGTAAGAAGACATTAACTTTACCACCAAACCAAATCTCCTATTGAAGTAGTCCAAATGACAAAGGCTAAAATATCAAGTAATTTGCCCAAGTGTTTAAGAGAGAGAAAATTTAGACTATTAATGAACTGACTGCTGCTTTAAATCTATGTCTATTTTTTTAAACCGAAACACACAGACACCTACATGCTCTTCATAGTTTACTAGTAGGAACTCAACACAAAAGGATACGATCATTTCCTTTGAACAGTGGCCTCCCTGTTATCATCTCAGCCATTATGCAGCCCACTGACCAGATGTCAACTGAAATAGAAAATAAATAAAATAAAAAATTATACACACACACACACAGATGTATATACACACACATATACACCCACACATTTTTCTTTTATATATATATTATATATGTAATAACATGCATATAATATATATATAATAAAATGCATATAAAATATTATTTTATATGCATCAACACCACAAAATTGCTAAATGAGATATTTAAATCCCCCCATACAACTAAAATTCAGTTTCATTTCATTACATTATTTAAAAAATATATTCTTTTGGTTAATTCTTCATGCCAAAAGTATTTATTAAAAGTAAGGGGGAATATACAGTTAACTGCCATTCACAATTACTGCATGAAAGAACATCTGTCTTTAGAGAGAGAGGGTTAATTCCTTGATTACAAACAGATGCAAGTAGGAGACAATTCTTTTATGCTTTCAGAAATATTCTACAGCTGTCTCCATATTACTTTAGTTATCTGTCCTTGCTTAATGGTGTAGTTTCCCCTTCCAGTTAGGATAATGACGGAAAGATTTCTGAGGCCATACTTCTACAGTAAATTTATCATGCCTAGCAGGAAAAGCTGAGTTGCTTTGGAAGGGCTGCCTGTAAATCTGAAGGAGTTCAGCCAGGTCTATGTGAGTTTATTAATACCGTTAAGCAGGGATCCTGGTTTTACTTTTCCCATAGAAAAAACAGAAAAAATCCACGGATTTCTCATTTTTATCAGAGAAAACACGGATTTCTCCTTTTAGAAGAGAAACCCATGGATTTCCCCTTTTTGCAAAGAGCTCTGCAGGCTGGCTGAGTTCCAGCCTATAAGAGCTGTTTGCCCGGGAGCAAGCAGGCTGCAAACCCCCTCCTGGCCAGACTGCCCGGCCAGCTGCAAACCCTGGGTTGCAAATGCTGTGCTCACTGCCCTGCTGCCCTCCCCCAGACTCTCTAGAGTGCAGCATATGTGACTTGCACGGCAGGCCACAGCGGGGCCATGCATGAAAACTGCCTGCTGCTGCAAACTTCATGCTGCCCTGGCCACACTGTGCATGGGGGCAGTGCACACCCATCATTCCCCCACCCTCCACACAGATCTGGGGGGGCGCCGGCTTGTGCTCCTGCTGTAGCAGCCACTGCCTTCTGTTGGGGGTAGGTGCTGTGGACCTGGGACCCTGGCCCCATAGCTCTGCTGGGGACCCCCTCCAGCAGGGCTGGGGACCAAGGGGCACAAGCAGGGATGGAGGGCTGTGGGGGGGAGTGAGGAACACCAGCAGGGCTGTGGGGGGCATTTAATTTTAACCACGGATTTTGGGATATTTATGAGAGAATTTGCAATTTTTTATCACAGAATTTGTGATTTTTTTTTAATCACAGAAAACCAGGATCCCTTCTGTTGAGTGATTCACAGATACAGTTACACTGCTTCCAGTTAAAAGGCAGTCTAAGAGGCAGCCTGGGCAAAACAATTCGGAATATTTGATGGTAGTGATGTCAGACATAGTAAGTTTATTGGGCTCCCACGGCCCAAAGGTATGGACTGTACAATGGTAGAACTGGCTACCGCATGCACACAACTTTGGATTGCCTTTCTTTCTGCTTCCAATGCAGCTTAATTTTTTTGAGAAGTAAAGTACAATTATCTGAAATTGTAAAACAAGGAATCTATTTTCATTGCATTATTGTTTGCATTTTCACATATTTTTAATACTGATTTTTCACTTAAGGAACAAAAGACATTGCTAAATACAAATAAAGCAATCTTTATTCAATGGGTGCCTGGTGCTAAGGTCTTCTAAGAGATGTTGATTCTAGTACATGAACACATACACTACCTGTCTGAGTATAATGCATCCAATTAAGTATGACTTCTGGGGCTCTGTACCACCTGGTAACTACATAGCCCGTCATTTCACTGTCAGTGTGCCTTGCCAGTCCAAAATCCAAAATCTGTAAGGGAAGCACAAAATAAAAGTACAATGCAAACAAATTACCTATCCATTTCATATGGAACTCCCAAGTGTTCTTTTCTGCATTTTAAACCAAATTTATTGGACACACATTCATTCTAACTTTCCTTTGAATAAGGAATGAGACTGACTTTATTTTTCAATTAAAAGATGAGATATTTCCCCCCATTTAACATGGGGGAAAAGCTTAGACTCAAGTATGAGGCTCTGGGGCAGGCAGCTGCTGTGGCTCCAGCTTTTGCTCTGGTCCCAATGTAGGGTTAGGGCTGGAGCCATAGCTGCTGCCTGTCCCCGCCACTTCTACACTCCCCACTGCTCCTCCAAAGCAGCTTGCTCCCCCAATGCTGTTTCTTTCCTACCTCCTCCTCTTCCCCCAGCACAACCCCTTTACCTTTGCCCAGGTGCCACATGAAGCATGAGCCCAGCCCAGCCCAGCCCAGCCCTGTGGGGCCAGATGGGGGCTATGTTCCAAGCTGCAGTGAGGATGGAGCATGCTGGCACTGGAGCAAAGGTAAGAGGCAGATGAAGGGGCAGAGACTTTGGGATGGGGGAGACAGGTACTTGAGGCTGTGGTGGGCAGAAGCAGCACGGGGTGGCGGGGACAGGGAAGAGGGGCAGACACAAAGGAGGGCTAAGTAAGGTGGGGGCAGGCCACAGAGGGCAAGTTACCTGCCTGCCTCGTACCAACTGCCCCCACACAGCTCTCCCCACCACTTGCCCCCCTTACTGCCTCCCACACCACCCCTCAACTGTCTGCTTCATTACTGCCCCCCACTGCCTGTCTCACCTTGTGCCCCCCCCATCTTCCCCACTGTCTGTCCCCATTTTCCTGTCCCATTATTGCGCCCCTCATCACCTGTCCCACTACCATCTACAGGGGGATGAATTTTATATGATCATCCAATAATTGGATACTATACATTGAGGATTATAACAAATGTGTAAATTTCCCATGTATAAAATCTAATCATTGGGGGGTCATCTTAAATTTAGGGTCATCTTATATTCAGGTAAATATGGCAGTTAGGTGTTCTAGCCCAAAAACAGGTAAAAGGTAGCGTAGAAGTGCATCTACTGTGCACAGAGCTAATCTATAAGGTACACTTCTACCCTGTTTTCTGTTTAACCGAAGAATGACAATGACACCCTTCCAAGACTGCATAGCAACAAGCTGTCTTAGGTACTTAGATAGTCTTCCTTAGGTACTATAGAATCTGATTCTCCCACAATTTTAAATTTGTGTTCAAACATCATGCCTGTGAGACAAGGAAGTATTATTATAGCTATTTAATAAGCAGGAATCAGGTGAACAGAGGAACTTGAGCAAGGTTACATATGAAGTTGGTGGCTGAGGAAGTGACTGGTCTCAGATCGCTGGTGGCTAAGGATACTCCTTAGCCAGCTTTCTTCTCCTCATCTTCATTCTCTGGAGGGCCTTTTGAGTAACACAAGCAGAGAAGAAAACACACCCAGAATTTTTAAAATTACTTATTTAAAAACTAGTCTCAGATATTTATCTATCCATTGACAGCTTTAAAATAAACATGAAAGTCTGTGTCAACTTGTACATAATGGTCCAATACAGGAGCCTAGAAGCAGGAGCCTTGTAAAGGTCAAGGTGGTTAAGATTAAAGATCTTTTCTTAAAATAAGTCAGTGGCTGCATCTACCTGAGATGCTGACTGTGCAGTTGTTACTATGCAGTCACTGAGTATTTGTTTAAACAAGTACTGTATAAACAAATACTAAATGACTGGAGTCACTGCGCAGTAGCACTGCTGAATGGCGTTTAGGTGATGCTGACTGTGCTGTAGCATCACATCATGCTTCCTGCCACACGATGCTACTCTGCAGTAGTAACAAGCTGGCCAGTAAGCAGGTTCACAGCGGTGAGAAAATACTAACTAGAAATATAAGGAGGAAGGTCCATGGATTTCATAACCTTCCACTGATTAGTTGGGAGAAACTGAAAGAATGGCTTATGGTTGGGGCAAAAATAAAGAAAAACAAAATATGATCTCCCATAGATGCTAAAGTATGTAGATTTGCTCGAATAAATACTAGTTCCCATGTTCACCAGGTTTTACATATACCCTTGGGACAGAGATTTATGCTGGAAATACAGAGAGGACAATGCACAAGGACACTGGATTTTCAACACTCACTGTTTTTAACACTCAACCATCTAAAAGTATTTTGCCATTAAAAAAAGTTTCATCATTCCCCTGACACTAATAAAACAGGAATATTACATTATATTGTTATTCATGGAATCAGACTGTACAGTGTGATTATGGCTTTAACATCACTGCCTCACTTAAACACAAATTTCCACAGTTTATATCAGCTAATGAGGCAACTGCATTCAAAACAGAAATGGAATATAATTTCTACCCTGCTCAGAGGAATTTTATCACTCAAACTCTGAACACAGAAGAACTAAGCACAAATGGAATAAAAATATTCTTTTATGGGATAGGAAGATGCATTTTAAAAGGTAGCTTTCAAACAGATACAGAATAATCTCCGATGTCTTGCTAATATTTCAAAATAAATGAAAAGCAATACTTCTGTGTTTTTTCTTGCAATGTGAAGGCCAGCTTTGTACCACTGATGATAGAGTGCTTCTACCACTTTATTCAGTAATAAGTAATAATTTACTAAATTTAAGATTTGCAACATCATTCAAGTTTAGACACAGTTGCAGTACAATCCCATTCTTTTTTTTTTTAATAAAGGTGTAAAGAAAATGACTGCGAATTTTTCCATGTTTTTCAGAAATTTTAGGACTAGGTTTATTTGTGAGGACTAAATGCTAATTTATTCTCAAGAATCATAACTATACTGTTTGAAATCACCATATCAAAAGTTGCATAATGATATTCATACAAAGCCATCATTCTAACAAGCTCCTGATTTTCCACTTTTAGTCTGGGATTTGCCTTGCCAGAAACTAATTTTGGGCCAAATTTTAGCAAAATCCCTTTAATCACATGAGGTTCTACTTGGGGCTGGGGGGGAATCCTTTAATTTACAAAGGAAACCCTTTAAATTTCAAAGTTCACTTGCTTTTGTTGTTGAAATGGTAATCCATTTCAACAACAAAAGCAAGCGAACTTTGTAACTTCAAAGTAAGCTTATAAATAGACCACCTTGCAAACCTGCATTTAGTTAACCTTAGGAAACAAGTTATTAATAAAATAGTCTTATGAATATTTGAAAATGCATGACCAAGCATCTGCTGTTGAAATTTACAATAAGCATTTAACTGGAGATTTAAAGATGGATAAGACACACTATTAAGTTGGCAGCCAAACTGTAAACCCATTAGCTATGGAAAAAGAGGACATAAAGTTGTGCTGATAAATACAGTGAAGCTTATTAGTCCTAAGTCAATGAGCAATGTACCCTTGCAAGCCCTACTAAATGATTAGTGCCAAAGACAGGCGGAAGAAGCTGTCAGATTTTTAACCTATGTGTGCCGGTTATGGTTTTAGGACCTGACTCTAATCGCTTGAGGCTCCATGGAGGTGGAATCTCTCTGCTAATGTTTACACGCAAAATGGACAGTCTTAAAACTGTGCATTAAAACTTAACTTTTGCAATGCTGCCAACTTTAAATTTTTATAATAAGTCTTATAATATTTAAGGTTTTCCTTAAAAACCCAGTTCCTAGAATTACAAAAGTTCTATGAGATTTTCAATCAGGACTCATTTTCTCCGATGCCTGATGAAGGGTGTTTGCAATTAAAGGAATTTTTTTGAAAAAATCTAGTTGGTCTAATAAAAGATATCACCTCTACCATGATCTTGTATCAGCAACAGAGCCTAAATTTCTAAAATTTGCCATGGCACGCTTATGTGTAAGTTGCTTTATTGAACAAAACTTTATTTGCTTTTTTGTAACAACCTTGTCACTGCAATTAAATGCATATTGCTGTGTCAGGTTTATTTTAGATAATTATTTCTAACTATAAATATTGTACTAACAGTTTTTCATCAGTCCCATGGGACACCAATGCCTGCTATGGGACAGGGAGATCTGGGTGATGGGGATCCCCTACCCTCCATAAATGCTGACCTCGTGAAGGAACACCTTGAGAAGCTGGATACCTTCAAGTCAGCCAGCCCTGACAATCTGCACCCCAGGGTACTCAAGGAGCTGGTGAGCGTCATAGCCCAGCCCCTGGCACGGATCTTTGAAAACTCCTGGCGCTCTGGTGTACTGCCCGAAGACTGGAAGAAGGCCAATGTGGTGCCGATCTTCAAGAAAGGGAGGAGAGTGGATCCGGCTAACTACAGGCCCATTAGCCTGACTTCTATCCTGGGGAAGATCCTAGAAAAGTTTATTAAGGAGGCCATCCTTGATGGACTGGCCCAGGCTAACATTCTAAGGGACAGCCAGCATGGGTTTGTTGCGGGTAGGTCTTGTTTGACCAATCTCATTTCCTTCTATGACCAGGTGACCTATCACCTGGACAAGGGAGAAGAGATTGATGTCATATATCTTGACTTCAAAAAAGCTTTTGATCTGGTATCCCATGATCACCTCTTGGCCAAACTGGCCAGTTGTGGCCTTGGCTCCACCACGATCCTCTGGCTGGGAAACTGGCTTCGTGGTCGGACCCAGAGGGTTGTAATTGATGGCAGTCACTCATTGTGGTGCCCTGTGACCAGTGGGGTCCCTCAAGGCTCTGTCCTTGGACCCATACTGTTCAACATCTTCATTAACGATGTGGACATTGGAGTCAGGAGTGGACTGGCAAAGTTCGCCGATGACACCAAACTTTGGGGCAAAGCATCCACGCCAGAAGATAGGCGGGTGATGCAGGCTGACCTGGACAAGCTCAGCAAATGGGCAGACGAGAACCTGATGGTGTTTAACACCGAAAAATGCAAGGTTCTCCACCTTGGGAGGAAAAACCTGCAGCTTCCTTATAGGCTCGGCAGTGCTACGTTGGATAGCACTACAGAAGAAAGAGACTTGGGGGTCATCATTGACCACAAGATGAACATGAGCCTGCAATCCGATGCTGCGGCTACTAAAGCGACCAAAACGCTGGCTTGCATCTATAGATGCTTCTCGAGCAAATCCCGGGACGTCATTCTCCCCTTGTACTCGGCCTTGGTGAGGCCGCAGCTGGAGTACTGCGTCCAGTTTTGGGCTCCACAATTCAAAAAGGATGTGGAGAAGCTTGAGAGAGTCCAGAGGAGAGACACGTGCATGATCAGAGGTCAGGAAAACAGATCTTACGATGACAGGCTGAGAGCCATGGGACTCTTTAGCCTAGAAAAGCGTAGGCTCAGGGGTGAACTGATGGCCACCTATAAGTTTATCAGGGGTGACCACCAGGATCTGGGGGAACATTTGTTCACCAGAGCGCCCCAAGGGATGACGAGGTCGAATGGTCACAAACTCCTGCAAGACCGTTTCAGGCTGGACATAAGGAAGAATTTCTTTACTGTCCGAGCCCCCAAGGTCTGGAACAGTCTGCCAGCGGAGGTGGTTCAAGCACCTACACTGAACACCTTCAAGAGTAAATTGGATGCTTATCTTGCTGGGATCTTATGACCCCAGCTGACTTCCTGCCCTTTGGGCAGGGGGCTGGACTCGATGATCTCCCAAGGTCCCTTCCAGCCCTGATGTCTATGAAATCTATGAAATCTATGAAAACAGGTTGATGGATTGGAAGATTTCCTTGGCAGATAAACAAAATAATAAAATTAGAATGTGTCAGATTTGGTATTTCAGTTTAATGATCTAGACTGAAACTTGCAGATGGTAATGCCTCCTTGTACAAACGGTTCAGGTGGTATCTGCTGAATATAGCAAGACACAGGGCATGGGTACCTGGGAATAGTATAGCAAAAGAAACAGCTGGTAACTATTTCCATATATAAAGCTCCTAGAAGATTTTAAACACCTGTTTCTTATGATCAAACAATAAAATAAAAAAACCAGAAGTTATCCAATTAAAGGTTACATGTTATTCTGCAAGACCAACCATAACTATCCTCCTTCTAGGAAACATACCACTGTCTAAATGCATTTAATATTCATATTAGTTTAATAGATTCAATATTATGAAAAGAACCACTTTCAAAGAAGCAAAAAATGTGCAACTTTAGATCTGGATTCTGATATTCTTGGCCATGTACTGTTGGACATAAGAAAAGTGCCTGTATACAGCACTTGACCATAATGACATGACTTTTTTTTTCTTTTTTTTTTTTTTAACAAAAGTCCGTTTCTTCACTGAATGACTGTATGTTAAACTAATCAAGCATTTATCACACACTGCACATATGAAGGCTATTAGGATTTATAAAAATGTATATGTACGCACATATACTTACACCAATCCATTCAGCAAACAAGTTGCGTATAAGTTACCAGTTCCATCTCTACCCCATCAAAAGGGGTCAACCACAATTTTTACACCCATCTTTACCACCCCCCTATCAGGAGCATCTACCTCAGCAATCACTTCTAGTTATGCTGGGAATAATTTAACCTGTGAACATCTTCATTTATCCAACAGTTATGCAAATTCATTGCGAAGTTGGGAACTGTTGTCAATGTGGGTGAATTTCCTCATTCTCTTTACCTTTATTGGAGAAAAGTATTTGATAGTCATTCTCCATTCCTAATATAATACACTGCCATTTGTCATGCTTAGTTTTACAATCCCTTTGGAAATTTATTGACCCATCATCTGTTTTCACACACCACTGACCTCTTAGAGCTGTGCAAGTACATCTGATGAAGTGAACAGGCCCTAACATTCAGGGTTTTGTTTCTCTAAGAGATGTTTCATTAGGGACTGAAGTCAAACATACAGGATAATTCAATGCCATGATCTCTTTTGATATATCAGTTTTGGAAGAATACTGTACCACATTTGTGCTTCCACTTTTTGTTGTAATTACATAGCAAGACCTCATGTCTTTATAATTCTTCAAAAGGTTGAAATCTCCACCTCACTGAAGTCAAGACAGTTTTGTCATTGGCTTTGATACTACCATTGTTTCACTCATATTGCCTCATGCAGTTTACTTGCAACAGATCAGATTATTCAGTCAATTTATATTTCCTACCTTCAGTTCACAGTCTTCATTTACTGCCAGGTTTCCAGGCTTCAGATCCTATTAATATAATCAGACTTGAGATAGATTTTTGCAACAAATGGAAAAAATACATCACAAGAGTAAAAACACTTGCCTTAAGGAAAGGAAATATTTTAGTACATAAGAAGTGCTATACAGGGTCAGACAAATGGTCCATCTATTCCAGTATTCCGTCTCCAGCAGTGGCAGAGGTGGATGCTATTGAGGGACAGCACTGAAGCAGGTATCTCTAGGGTGACCTATCCCCTCCACTGAATATCCTTCTGGTATACCCCATGTGGTGAAGCACTAGCACGGTGCTTGCCACTTAAGGGCTGTTGCAGACTTCAAGTGAGCCTGCTTTGTGAGCAGCAGGGAAAAGCCTCCCCCGCAGGAACCCACCTTTAAGGGGGAAGGTGGGTGGTAGAGCATCTTTGGTGTCCACCACTTTAATGTAGAAAGCAGGCAGGTGCAGGCCTGTCCTGATAAGGTGGTCATTTTAAGATCCTGGCTCTTAGGGTTGGGGCAGCAGTCTGCTGCCAGCAGCTGAGGGAGCAACACCACTTAGCTACTCATCTTAGAGGTAACGGCAGGAGCTACTGGGGATGGCAGGAGGTTCCTGGTCCTGGGCACGACCTGAAACTGCACCCTGCTGAGGAAGGGTAGCCTGATGGGACTGTTTGTGGTGGAGCAGCCCCCAAGAAATGCCAGGCCAGTTACCTCCCTGATGAAAGGCAGGTAGGGGCACCTTAACCCCAGCCCACACCAACCCAATGGGCTTATAAAACTGGAGAGGAGTGGGGCCAGGTATGCCCATGTGAGGCACCTGAGTCCATAGGGGTGTGAGACCCCAGAGACTGTAGTGGGGCCAAGCATACCCATGAATGGCACCTGAGCCCTCAGGCCTGCAAGACTCTGGAGAAGAGTAGTGGGGCCAGACATGCCCATGCAAGGGACACCTGAGCCTGTTGGGGTGAAAGGCCCTGGAGCCCCAGGAAGGAGTGAGAGTTCAGTTGAGGCCCTGGCCAAGTAGTGAGCGTGTTGAGGCCCTGGAAGAAAGGGGCAGAGGTCCAGGTAAGCTTTCAGGCGCCGGAGGCCGCAAGCGGGCCTGAGGCCATGAGAGGTGGCATAGAGAGAGTCGTGAGAGAAAGGGGTGAGTCATCAGGCCCAAAATTGTGAACTAGTGGGTGGTGTTACTCAGCAAGGGGCCATGGGAGGAGTCAGCCCAGTGCTGTTAATTGCCCAGCCACCATTCAGATGAGGGTCGCAGGGGAGGCCCAAAAGGCTGTGCCAGGGCCGGCAAAGGGGTGCAGAGTCAAGCCTGATGGCCCTCTGGGGTCGCTCAAGGGAGCAGGGCAGGGTGAACGTGGCCCACTAAGGGGGCATGAGTGGAAGAAGCCTGGTGAGAGCAGGCAGAGTGCCAGATGCCCCAGTGAGAGGGGGGTGGTATGTGTGAGACCCTGTATAGGACAGTATGAGAGAGGCCTAACACTGAGGTGGGCCTGGCCTCAAGCCAGAGCATAGCACAACTTACAGGAACATCTGCGAGACATGGGCAGGTAGGATTTGTGTGTTAACTGCCCTTAGACATCAGGGTGCTCAAAGGGCAGCCTCCCACCTAATTAACATCTTTAATTTATAGCTAGGTATGGCAGACAAGTAAGGCGGGCAGCTTGCCCAAAGACAGATAGGCGGGCCAGTACTATGACTGGGCCTGGGAGTTTCTCTCTCTCACACCCCATTATAGGATTAGAGGTGCCAGAGGAAACATCTCTAATCATCCTGCTCAACAGCCATTAATAGATTTATCCTCCATGAATTTATCTAGTCTCTTTTTCAACCTGGCTATGTTATGTTCTTATGTAAGATAGCCTTGAACAAAAGTTCCATTCAAGTCATAATAACGACAACTAGCCTAATCTAATTAAGAAAGCTAGTTTGGATATTAATTTGGATTATTTACACACAGAAGGGGAAATCAGATAAGGAAAATTACTTGACTCTGAGTTTAACTGCTGTTAGGCCATACATATATTCCTAACGAATCAATTAAAAATGTCCATTGACATGTATCGAGATATACTTAGAGATTATTTGTCCACACATGCCTGGGGTGCTTTTGAGTGTTAAGAAGGGTTAGACTTTATGATCAGACCTACTTCACCTGAAACATACTTTACCTAAAACTTCTCAAAAAAATTGTGGAAAAAGGGGAATTTTCATGTCAAGAGAAATTTATTTGAATAAAACCTATTAAATAAAACGGCCAACAACAAAACAGGGTGGGTCTTGATATCTATCAATATTGCTCTGTACTGATTCATTGAGCTCATAGAATTTGAGACTATTTTTAAGTAAGGGCAGATGGCAAATGGCTATCAAAAGTTAAGATTCTTAAATTTTATTACACAAAGTTAATGATCTTAGACTAGGAAGAAAAAACTCATTTTTTCTAAATCTTCATATATTTAAGTGAGTCACACTGGAGAACTATTCCCACCCCCAAAGTTTTCAATGTTCATTCAATTACATCACAGAAATGGATGACAAAGAAATGGGGAGTGTGGGTGTGGCAGGAAAGTAGGGGGCACTCCTGCATTGAGCCACCTGCCTTACTGTGCCCAACCAAAAACCATGCTTCAGGTGTCTCCCCTGGGGTGCCTACATCTGGCCAACCCCCTTTCTGAAGCTCACCTGGAAGCCTGGGTTAACCACTGTCACCACCCAGGGGCTGGTCTTTGTTAGGGCTCTGTGACGCCAGGGTACACAGACCCTGTAGTCTTTGCCCATAGCAGGATATATCTGCATGCTTCTTATAGCCTGAAGCTTTAACAGTAGTCTCCCTTAGTCAGCTGAACAAGGGAGCTAAAAAGCTTATCTAATCCCTCTCAAGCAGGTACAGCATGGCTTGGTATAACAGATAGCTTTACTGATTGGCGAGGGTAGGCATGGGGAGGAGTACAGGTCAGAGAAGTACCAAAAGAAAAACCCTAAGCAAACAGAAGCTGATTGGTAGCCTTTTGCTATGCTTCTAGATCACTTCATCCCAAGTTACTAGCTAAAATTCAGATTTACATCCAGAGTCTGACCAAGCTCTTTCTCTGGAGACTGTATGGCTTGTTTGCCATGTTCCAAAACATGTATCCCCTCTTTAAGCTACAGGGACCCTTATAAATAACCTTTCTGATCTCATCACCTGGACCCAACTAGGATCAGGTATTTTCTGAGAACCACTGATGCTGACCAGTCAGTTTGAAATACGTCAGCCCCCACCTTGATGAGTGATGACTACTCTAGGACTGCAACTCCAGGTAAATGGTGGGAAAGGTCACACAAAGGAAGGGTGAGCTCCCTCCTCCCTATGGAGTTTACAAACCTGTCACCTAAGAGGCCAGGTGAACTGACCAGGCAGAGTGAGAATCTCAGAGCTGTCTCCGAGCAGAGATGGGGCAGCCAAAAAGGGGGTTTCTTCACAGTAGGCTATTAAGAATCAAAGGCTGCTTACAGACATGGAAAAAAACCAACTAATGGCACTTTAAATGCTGAATGGTCCCACACTGAGCCCCAACCATGCCCAGAAGAGGCATTGCATTGGCTGGACCTTGCTCACCCCAACATCTGTATAGATCAGGTGTTTTAGTGGGGCTTTTTGGCACTTCTGTGTAATAGCTGATTCAATTTGGATAAAAGTGCCAAAAAGCTCCGCTGAAGTGCCCAATCTATATACACACTGCAGAGATAGGTGGAACTAACTCTCTGCTGCTTCCAGTAAAGTGCATTTTTCTTTTCCTCCCCCCATGTCTGTTTGCAGCTAAATGGTCTTTGGAGAGAGAGATGAAAAATCTCTGAAACAGAGCTGAAAATGTCTCTCTCTAAGCTCCATCTTGCTGACTCTGATCCTGAGTGACTGTAAAGTTTAGACCATGACCACAGCAGCTGTGGAGGCAAAAATACAGTTACTGAAGTGTTGTATTATATTGGGTTTCTGCTGAATCGCTATTTCCATTGGCCAAATTAAAACAACTGGAATGAAGAATACTTTGAGATGTTTTTGGTATTATGTTGGAACCTACACCCCCCAAAGGAGTATCCTCCTGTTATGCTACTTAAGCCAGCCTCCGTCATGAAATAAAGACAACTGTAGGTAATCAAAAATATTTTTAGGATTCCCACATTGATTCAGGTGAGCTTTTGAGTGGGAACTGTGAGAGCACAAAAGAAATCAGAATGGCCAATTTTATTATCCCCATAAAAACTGACAGTGGGGAAAAAATATAAAACATTTCCAAATGGAAAACATTGACTTCAAAGTCTGAAACTTAGTATTTTTGCTTATTTGCTAAGCTTTCTGGTGGAAAAAAATATTATTATATTTTTGTTAAGGATATGGGAGACTTAATATGACCTTTTTGTTTACTCTAAATCACAATGTTTTCCTTTAAAAAGATTTTAGTTGAATATTTTCAATCATCTCTACTCACTAGCTGTTTTAAAATGTTTGCTAAGGAAACCATATACATTATAAACACTGAAGCAAAATTAAACAACTTGGAAATAGTCACACATGCACACGAACAGCAGTTATGGTATACAAATTAAAATAACCATTTTAATAGGTTTTGCTTACCCTGTGAATTATGCCTGATGAATGGATGTACTGTGGAAGAAAAAAAAGACTTAACTGACATGTATTGGCTCTTCAGTAAATTGCTACTTAATTTACACTAATAAAGTAACCTTGTGTGCTGCTAAAGAAACTTGAAACTAATACAGGTTCCTTGACTGTGAAGATGATTTCCCTAGTTACAGTTTATGCCTTTTAGAAATAGTTTATAAAACTGTATTGCTGTGTTAAAAAATATAAGCAAAGATTACTAGCTACTAAGTAGAAAGGTGAAGAGAGACCAATCAGAATGTTAGGAGCAGCATGATAATATTATTTATCCAAGTTTATTTTGAATTAAAAAAAAAGTAATACTTTTATGAAACACTTCTAACTTATTCACCCAAGGACTTCACAAAATATTATTATGAGAAGGTTGTCCTGGACTCCTGAAATTACACATCGGGTCATAAGGTTTTTCTCGCTTTCTAAAGAAAAGAAATACCTACCTGGACAATCATAGCTTAGATCTGGATACCTAAACAAGTGCTCTCCACCCTCTAGAAGAGTGGTTTTCAAACTTTTTAAATCTGCAGACTCCTTTGGAAATGTTGAATGGAGGTGCAGACCCTTCTGAATTGTAAGTGTGGGTATTCACATACTTTTGATTGATCATAGTTCTCTTTCATGGGCACCTTAGATAGTCTGCAGAGCCCGTGGGGGCGAGGAAACCACTGCTCTAGAAGACCCCATTTTCGGAAAACACATAGAACATGCTGACATTTATCCTAGGATTTAAATGAGACTTAAGCACTGGGGACCCAACTTCATGGGCCAAGAGGTTCTTTCTAGTCTCACGTTCCTATATGTTCAGGTAACCTTCCTGAATTGGTATCCCTGCCTGAAAATAATGTTAAAATACATTATCTCCTATTGGAATATTCATTATCTTTTCAGCAATCTACCTGTGTTTGAGTCTTTCAAAACGTAACTCAACAAAATGGATACACAAGGACTAGATGGTTTTAGGATAGCGATGTATATTCTGTATTGAGCAGCAGTCCCGTGCTCACAGAGTCATAATAATCTTATACATTCCGGGCATCGGGAATTTCTGCACAGTTCTATAGGCAGTTGTACAAAAAGAGATTGGTATTGGTAAGCTAATGTTATGGCAAACAAACCTGGGCAGTGAAGGAATAAAATCAGAAAACTATATGAACCAACTGAGATGTCTGTAATGCTTGAATTTTTGGGGGAGTATTAATTATTGCCATTAGCATCTGAATTTTATGAGCTTTTGAAAGTCCACTTGGAAGACTGCTGTATTCTAGAACATGGAACATATCTGAAATATTTCATAGCACACTGGCAAGATTGGAGTTAAATATAAAATTCCCTTTTCCATGTAGCTTGTAATCTCAATTGAAATATTCAGGAATTTAGCTATTTCAAGTTAGATTTTTCTTAACATATAACCCCTTTAATTTGCAAACAATCAACAAGGAGTGAAATTACCGCCCTCAGCATCATAGGAGAATTACCTGTCCAGGTTCATCTTTGACCTTCCAAATTAGATTAAAAGGTTTGAGCAGTTCACAAGATCTGCATACAGAAGAGAGCAAATACTAATGACAATTCAAAAGGTATTGGTGGTGAACAGGAGACAGGGAAATGCTATTCAGTTTTGTCCAGGGATTCTCCAAGTCTTATTTCACTGAAGAAAAATGAGATAGGTATAACAGCAGTTTGGCACATAGGCAAATAAGTTTGCAAATAGAAGCTGGTCAGTTATTTCCAATCCCAATTTATCCTGCCAGCTCTAGACAAACCAGACACACACAGTGCTGCTGTGTGCAGATACCACAACCCCCTAAATTGGGATAACTTTTTTTTTAATCCAGTGGAGAATTAATATTGAACAAGCTAGAGTAATCACCAATGTGATTAACATCAGCTAAATTTATCCTGGGGTAGCCACTTATTAAAGGCAAAGAGGCTATTGCTTGCTGGTCACAGTGAAGTCTGCTGTGCAAATTACTCTGGGATGGCTGCATGTCTATCCTACCCACAGTTGATCAAGGTGTAAATTACCTTATTAAACAAACTGATGTACATGATGCCAAACTACATTTTAATCACTTCAAGGCCTCTGTGGAGCAGTAAGGCCAACTAGTCCCTTGGGGCACCTATACAGCTGCATCAAGGCTGCTTTGATGCATTGTAATTACAGCACATCAGAACAGACTCAACTGAGTCTGCTGGAGTGTGGTAACTACCGTGTTCCAGCAGATTCCAGTATTATGTATATTAGCACCCCTGTGCCGAAAAACGATGGCAGGATCACTTTAACTGAAGCTCGTTGAACAAGATTTAGTTGAAATGCCCTTGCTGCCATTTTTCAGGGTGGGAATGCTGATACATGAGACACTCTTGGAGTTTTACTCAGAATGGCTTTTGGAGCCACCCTAATTAAAACGCCCCCAACTCCTGGAGCCTGTGTATAAATGTCCTTTAGTTGTGAGGTGTGAAAAAGCATGCTGATCCTTAATACAGAGCTCAAACAACTGAGTTATTTGTCTGAGTAGCTGTCCAATCCTGGAGCAAAACTTGCCCTTTCTGAAAAAATCGTTTTGATACTGAAAGATTAAATCTACTGCTGCGATAAGCCACATGGCAAATGATCCACATCTTGAGAAGCACAGTGGAAGAGAAAGGAGGGTCACAGATGGGCATATTATTCAACTTCTCCGAACAGACCTAGCATGCATTTTACACTTCAGTCTCTATATTTGCAAGTTAGAGCAGCCCAAGATCTAATATTCCAAGGTTCCCAGCAACATCTTGATTTAACAAGAATAAAATGTCTCACTCATTTATTGATGCTGCATTTTTATTTTCATTTGTTTTACTTAAATGGATACCTCCACCATATAAGACTTACCAAATGCTCAGAGACTGTTTTAGTCCCATCTGTTAAATATACACACTCCCAGAATATACAAAGGGTCACTCTCCTACCTAATACCCTTGCTTTTGGAAGCAGTGTACTCAAATTGCTTATAATAAAGTTTATGAGCTTCTTAACTGTTGCTTCTGCTGTCTCCACTGTTTCTAGTGCTAGTTTTACAAGGAGACATGCCCATCTACCTTGGGCTTATAGTCTTCTAGACCACCACTGGCTGATGATTATGTAAGTTTCTTGGGAATCATCGCAGAGCCCATGGCAAAACTGTTCCAAAACTTGTGGCAATTTGGAGAGGTTTCTGAGGACTGGAAGAGGGCCAATGTTGTGCCCATCTTCAAGAAGGGGAGGAGGGAGGACCCAGGTAACTATAGGCTAATTAGCCAAACTTCTATCCCAGGGAAAACCCTGGAAAAATTCATTAAGGAGTCTACGTGGGATAGGCTTGCACAAGGTAGGATTCTGAATAACAACCAGCATGGCTTCGTCGCGGGCAGGTCCTGTCTTACCAACCTCATCTCCTTTTACGATCAGGTAACTCGCCACCTGGATAAGAGAGAGGAGGTTGACATCGTATACCTTAACTTCCAAAAAAGCCGTTGATCTAGTATCCCATGATGTTCTTGTGAGCAAACTGGAGGATTGTGGGCTTAACTGCAAGACAGTTAGGTGGGTACAAAGCTGGCTGCAAGGTAGGACCCAGAGAGTCCCAACGAACGGATCTGTGTCGTCCTGGCGAGAAGTGCCCAGTGGTGTCACACAGGGGTCGGTGCTTGGAGTACTTTTCAACATCTTTATCAATGATTTGGATGTGGGGTGAAGAGATCACTGGGCAAGTTCACAGACAACAAGTTATGGGGGGGCATGGTCATGTTTGAAAAAAGACTACAGATAAAGGTGGATCTAGACTTGCCAGCAAGTTGGGCAAGTCAGAACCAGACGAAGTTCAACACTGAGAAATATAAAGTGCTCCATCTGGAGACTAACAACCCCTTACACACCTACAGGCTTGGTGGTGCCAAACTGACCAGCACCACAAACAAAAGGGACCTGGGGGTTATAACAGACCACAGTATGAACATGAACTGGCAATACAATGCTGTCGCCAGCAGGGCAAATAATATTCTGGCATGCATCAATCGATGCATCTCCAGCAAAACCAAGGAAGTTATTCTTCTGCTCTACTTGGCACTGGTGAGACTCCAACTGGAGTACTGCGTCCAGTTCTTGGTGCCACACTTTAACAAGGATGTGGTAAAACTTGAGAGAGTTCAGAGAAGGGCCACACATATGATTAGAGACTTGCATGGCAAGCCATACGAGGAAAGGCTGAGGGACCTGGGACTCTTCAGCCTGAAAAAGAGAAGGCTGAAAGGGGACTTGGTAGCAGCTTACCACTACGTCAGGGGAGTACATCAAGGGCTTGGTGAACAACTGTTCACCAGGGCACCCTTGGGAAAAACCAGGAATAATGGCAACAAACTCCTGACCATTTCAGGCTCAATATTAGGAAAAACTTCTTCACATTTAGGGTTTCCAGACTGTGGAATAAACTCCCTCCAGAGGTGGTGCAGTCACCTACCCTGGAAATCTTCAAGAGAAGACTGGACAGTCACCTTCCTGGGGTTGCCTTACCCCAGCTGTCTTTCCTGCCTAGTGCAGGGGGCTGGACCTGACGAACTTCTGAGGTCCCTTACAATCTATGAATCTATGAGGCAGAAAGTATAACAAAGCTCAAGTCATGAATAACACCAAGTGTCATAACTAAAGGGTCTTATTCAACGAAAATGCTCAGATGGTGAATCAGATGCAAGTTACATTATGGTGGTGACAATTCTGGCATCATCCATAGGGAATCGAACACTAAACTGCCTCTCAAACATAAAATTACTGTTGTAGGGAAATAGAGCAGGAGAGTGCTAGGTATCATGGAATAGGATTCATAACGTGAATCTTGCCATTGTCTCAAGCATACAGGCAACCAGTTAATGTCATGCATGGGCATGTGACATCAGGATGGGAGGAAACTCCTTGATAATGAGGAAGTCCTGTGCTTGTGTACAGAGTCCTGAGAGTATTCTTCTGGAAGTCTATAAGAAGTCACGCTTCCAACAAAACTCTGTAACAAACAAACCAGCTATCTCTTGCCAACAGCCTGCTTTATATTTGACAAGCAAATGTTTTCTCATTGAAGCTCTCATATTTCAAGAATACAGCTGCTTAAAGAATTTCCAGACTTTATTTGCTGGCAAAATTACACACGGAGAAATATACCGTAGAGCCAGTGATTTCTGCACACAATAATATGGCAGGAATTAAAATAATTTAGTCTCAGGGTCTTGTTAAAAGTGCACCCTCCACCACTTTCAGGAAGAATGGTTTTCCTTAAATATCATAGTATTAAGTAATCTCTTCCCATGCTGAACTACTGCCTTATTGTTGCCTGTTTGCTCCAGTCAGTAGCACGACTAAATATATGGGTGATATTCCATGGTACAATCTTTTCCCTACTCTAGTTACCTTTATGAAAGGTAGTTTTATTAAAGGTCTCTCCCCCTCCACAACCAACAATGCAGGTTAGAAATGCACGAGGAAAGAATAAACTTTATTTGAAATCTCTTCATATAATTCATATATTTATTAAACACTCTTTATAGAATATGCTGAGACCAAATTACTTAGCACTTCATTTCTGGTGCCAGATTTTCTACTTGGCAAAAATGCTTGAATTTTTGTAAAGGCCTTATCACACATTCACTTGCAACTATTGCAAATCATTGGTATGTAGTGACCTCTTAAAGTTAGTACATATTAGGAGATATGTAAAAAGAAAGAGAACACCTATGCAACACCATGAAGGCACCTAACACATGCTAAACAACTTGAATGTGTGCCTGCTTGCATTTTAACTACACTTAGTAACAGCTGAATGTGTGACACCCACCCCTAGGTGAAAAGTGGTGCACTGTGCTTTTACTAAATGACAGATCCTGCACGTACATCTGCTGTTTATATAGAGTCCTCAACTATTTACTGCAGACAAAACTAGTTACATTGTGGTAAGTTACAAGCTTCAGCAGAACACAGGAAGTGACCAGACTATTTTGTCTCACAGGGAAGGGAGGAACTGAAGGGGAAGGGACAGAACTGATTAGCAAGGTCTGTAAGCATTTTCTTTGGATGGACCAGTTCCAAAGCTCCAACACAAATTATGCAGTCCACACAATTTCCCCCACTAACTTCTGGATTAAGCCTGCCAAACATTTCAGAGTATAATCTATACAGGATGATGTGACAAGGGAGTGTGCAAAGGTGAACCCCATTCCAAGGAACATTTTCAAAAGGAGATGGGGCTGGAGGAAAGAAAAGTGAATTCCGTTCTCTCAAAAACAAGAACCCAGAAGCACTAAGCTGAGCCTACCATAATACTGGTTTAGTGCTGTCACAGAAATCCTCAAGCAAACAACCATGAAGTATCTCTCCTGCTGGAAATTTCTATATGGAAATTTTCTAACAGTGCGTTCTTACAATGAATTAGTCTGAAGATAAAAATAAAAAGTGTAATGATTCAGTGGCACATAGTATGGAAGGTTCTGATATTCTTGACCTAATGGATGAATACAGTCATAGGTTTCTGCTTATATGGTTGACACAGTTAGATTTATATTCCTGAAAGCATGGGGATGGAAGACAAATAGCAAACATAGAAATCATTTCCAATGAAAGATGCAACAAGATTAGACTGATCATATGTATCTGTTTACATGGAATATTTAAGTAACCCTGCAAGGTTTCACTAGTAGTGCAGTGAAATGTCCTAGTTTCTGTAAAATTCTGAGATGCCAGATCACCTGAGGAGCTTTCTGCTTATTTTCTCTTTACTCAATGTCCTGCTCCCTGCAATTCAAGTATGCATCAACTGTTCTGACCTCTTTCCCCAAGGAGGGGCAAATAAACAGCAGGACAGGTAATATGGTTTTGGTGACTAAGGTCAAGATCAAGGGGCTCCAAGTTCTTACCCTAGAAATGGGGGTGACTTTTTTGTGGTTTCAGATTGAGTCTCTTATTTTCTCTGCTTTATTTTCTCCATGTGAACTATAGAATTTACAGACCAGGCATGTGAGCAGGAGGGTGGAAATATGATAATGTGTTTGCAAAAGGATGTAATGAACTTCAGTTTTTACAGTCAGCACCAAATTTTCCAATGTGAGCCATAGAGGATGAATAAGTAAGGAACAGGATTCACTTAAAGACAAACTAAAGCTATACAAACTAAGTCTGGCCATAGGAGTAAAACAACAGGTACAAAGGAAGTAGCTATGTGAAGCAGCAGGGTGCATAGTAAAACAGCAGACACACGCACATCATCACAGCATATTAGGCATACCTTGGATTTTTTTCCCTTTTTTTGTTTCAAATGTTTGCCAGTATAGTATCGATGTGAAAGAAAAGCTGGTTAGAAGTCAGACTGTATGCAAGGCTTAAAATGAGAAAAAATGTATCATGGGTCTCTGTTCAAATTCCCACCAATGGCCTGTATGATATAAACTGCAAAATCAGGACCATAAAAGCCAAAAACATTTACCGTGTAAAGAATACATGAAAATCTAAACCTTGTTTTTTCACAGCCATGTTGGAGTGTACACCTCTAGATTAACAGAATTGAATTCTACAGAAATAGCTCCCACTGTGGGAAAACCAGGTTTCAGCCTGCAAATCTAGGTCAAGGCACTTCCAACAATCACATTTAATCTGAAAGCTGACCTAGCTGAATCAGTGTTAAAGGCAGAATAGAATACCTTTCAGAGTAACCTCTTTTCCTTTTGGAGTTTCAACAGAAGGAAAGAACAATATCAAAACATAAACCTTTTATAATAACAATGTTTTTATAAATCAAAGGCAAGAAACATTACAACTAACAAATTAAAAATTCTTGTTGCTTTCCTGCTCAGTCCTCATCTCGAGTGAAAGGTTCTTGTCTTGGATTTACTGGAGTCATACAGGCAAAAGAAGAATGCAAAATGTTTTTCTCTTTTTTAATCATCTATAAAATGCCAAATGAAGAAGAAACAGAGCAGAATAAGATGTTTTTAGTAGTTCCCTCTTTTTGTGAGGGGCAAGGGGGGAGGGGGAGGGGGGGAGCGAGAACAGAAACTGGAAAGGAGGATAATTGCAAAAAAGTTCTAACTTCTTACAGCAACACCACACTTAGATTTGTCAATAAGCCACATTAATTTCATTAATTTGTCTTTTTCCTCTGCCAAGCCACCCCAGCATCTCAAGCTAGTAGACTTGAGAGATTCTTCAGGTCTCAGGGAATGGCTACATGAATTGTTACATTAAGGGAAGGTATTTTAGAATTTCACAGGAAAATGTCAGATGCCCAATTCAGGAAGACATTTAAGCCAGTGAGCTGTCCACGTGGGATGAGTTTCATGCATAAACTTAGTCGTATATTTCACTACATTGTTTAATTGAGGTCCTAACATAAGAGCCCAATATTGAGAATGTGGAGTGACCCATGTACCTCTTGGATCTACTAGGAATCAGAACAGTCCAGCACCTCACAGGAGTCAAGCTTCTATTCTTTGACATACTATGACTCAGAGTCTCTGCTGACCATATCAAAAACAGTTTTAAACTAATTTACAACAATCATATGGAATATCCCCAAGGAGGAATCCCACAAACAGTTAATTAAAACAAACAGAATTACCAGAAAAGCCAGAATTTCCCTGAGCACAGCCTAGGAAGGAGGCACTCTCTAATAGTTACTATGGGTGGGGATGGAGATGCGGGACAACATTGTTCTCTTCCCAATAGCATTTTTAAATGATTTCTGCAGCCTAGAGACTGTTTATTTTGGCCATATAGCTCAGGTGCTGTGCACTGGCATATGCAATACCCTGAGTGGATTGGTCATATGGAACATCGAATCCACTGAAGTTGAAAGTTTTGCCACTGAAACCCTAGCCTTGCCAAGTCAATGTTGATCTCTTGTTCCTGCAGCTAGTAGGGGCTAGATGTGCCACAGATGCAACACAAATCAAATGCAGATGAAGGAATGAATGAAATTGCAGGAGAGACTCCTTTAGCTTAACAGAATGAGAGGTACTGATAGCATTTAAAAGGTGCCATCTTTAATCCAATGCAGCAACCACAAGTTCAGATCATCAAGTGGCATATCCATCCTTTCAGTATCAAGAGTGTTTTAAGCAACACAGACAAATATTTGTCATTAACAAATAAATCCACTTCGGAGAATTTCAGTACTCATATTTCTATAGCGCAGTTTGGTCAGCTCCCCAAAGTAGTGTATTTACTTAAGTCCAAGATGAGGTTTTTTTCTCTGCCATCGAAGGCAGGGGAGGGGACAGAGGGGGAAAAATCATCTTGGATTCAAATACCAGCATCCCGACTCTGTCCCAGTCCCGATATTACTCAGGGCCAAAGATGGGGCTGCTGCCACAGATGCTGCTTCTGCAGCAATCCAGTGAGTACAGGTTAGGGGCCAGAGCTACAGTCCAGGATGGGTGGCAGCCTGGGTTGGGGATCGATAGGAGCGTGGATAAGGCAGAGAGCCATCCCTAGGGGTGTCCAGGGCCGGAGGTGGCAAGTACCCAGAGCGTGCAGCCAGCGGTGTGCAGTGGCTGTGGTGGGGCCTGTACAGCACTGTGTGCAGGGCCCCCCCAAAGCACAGGGATGGCCCTGGTAGGTCAGAAGGATGGGGGAGGGGGAGCAGGGGAATAGCGAAGCTATGGGAAAACAGGTGGGGGATGGGTGGCAATCTAAGTCAGGGATTGGGCAGGAGATAAATCAGCAGGACAGCAGAGATGTGGGGGATGAGGTAGCAGCACAGGTCGCAGAATCAGGCAGGAGATAGGGCAGTTAGGGGAGAGGAAGTCAGGGGATGGGAAGCAGCACACATTGCTGCCCTATCCCCTGAAAAGCTGTTGCCCAGTCCACTACTCATACTGCTACCAAACCCCCTGACTGCTGCTGCCCAGTCAGCAGAATGGGTCAGGAGATGAGGTAGCAGGGGTGGGAAGCAGCACATGCTGTTGACCATCTCCCAACATGCTGTTGCCCAATCCACATGTCCTGATCTACATTGCTGATTGGCAGCAGCTGAATCAGGGGATGTGGTGGCAGCACTGTGGGTCAGGGGATGGAGCAGCAGTATACTGGGGTGGGACAGCAGCACAGGTTGTTACCCCACCCTCTAACCTGCACTGCTGCCTCATCCTCTGACCTGCACTGCTGTTGGGGCAGAAGTGTGGGTAAGGGGAAGTGGCAGCAACACATAGAGGGATGGGACAGCAGTGCTCGGTGGGGAGGGTGGCGGGGCAGGTGGTAGATGCAGCAGCAGTGTGAACAGGGGTTCAGCAGCAAGGGACTTGGTATGGGGTTAAGCAATAGGGGGGAGCAAAGTACCAGGGTCAGGCTGCCTGCCTGCCCCCTGTGGTTGGGAACAAGTTTAAGACAACCCCCGAACAATTAGATCCTATACATGAAAATTATAACAAATAACTAGATTTTATCAATGGAAAACTATATATTTGGGGGGTATTGTCTTAAATTCAAAATAGTCTTGGATTTGACTAAATATGGTATGTACAGTTATCCAAACAATGGTAAACCAAGGAAAAAATTAACTTGTAAGAGAACGATAAAGAAGCAGCAAACCTTTAGTCCCTTTAACATCTGATAGACCAGGAACTGGATTCGATCTTCAGTTAATTTCTCATGCTTCATTATCTTACTCAAGTCTGTTCCCATGAATGGCATAACCAGATAGCTAAAGAAAAATCAAATACTAATTAACTCCTTGAAGTCTGTCAAATAAATGGAATGCAACATCACATTACATCTCAGTGATAATAAAATGCAGTTAATTCCATTAATTTACTGGTAAATTTAATCTCGCATTTCATTTAAAACCTATATAACCAAATCACTTCTGCTAAAAACAACACAGCTTCCCCTTGCTACACAAATAATCAGTTTTGACTGCTTAAGCAAAGACTGAGCAACTAAGCCACTGATTATAGAAAGCTATTGGTCAGTTAATAGAAATAATACATTTTAACCAAAGATAAAATAGCCCAGGCAAGACATGTTACTTAGAAGTCAACTACATAAAAGCTCTGAACTTTACATAGTGTTGTTTTCTTTACAATCACTGTGATGAGTTAAGGAAACTACTGGGTCCAATATGCAGAGATAAAACAGATGCATCAGGATCACACTAGATCAAAATTGGAAGAGGGCATTACTGACACAAATTCTTAACCTGGAGTCATAAACAAGTGTCAGGGGCTTACAACAACCCTTTGCAGAAAGGAAGACAAGTGTGAGGAAGGGCGAGAACCACAGCAGCACATCAAACTGATATTTCAAGGCCAGCCTAAAGCAGAAGTAATGCAAAGGACAGGTTTAGATCCTATGTTTTAGAAGGCCTTTAATATGCTTATCACTTAAAACTAGCTTGATACAAGAAGTGCACCGATATATAGGTGCCATATTGATCAGCACCAATAAAAGGAAAATTAACATTATTGGCTATCAGCTTTTTTTGGCCAGTGTAGCCAATAATGTCACCAATAAATACATTATGCCTTGTGGAAAGGGCCCCGGACACTGTGTGCAGTTGCAACACGCACGAGATCAGGAATGCAGCCAGGCAGCATGGAGAGCAGCACCTGCAGGTAAGTCTGTGGAGGGGAAGGGGCATGGGGGAGGAAAGGGGTGTAGGGGAAGACAGATCAAGGCCCCCATGGTAAGGGAGGGAATAGGGCAGGGGCAGGGGTTGGGGGTGCTGCCCAGCCAAGGCAGTGAATGGGACCACAGGGCTGGGTCAGGGAGTGGGATGGAGCTGTGGGCAGGTCATCCAGGGCCATGGGGGGGAGGGGAAGTGTGTTCCTGCCACTGCACGAACCCCTAGGGAAGCATGGGGGGCATGTGCCCCCCAGATTTGTAAACAGGGTGGACGCAGACTGCCCTCTGTGGGCTCGGTGCTCTTCACCTTGCTGCCCCCGCCCCACTCCCTCCCTCACTCTGGAGGCCTCGGATCTGCCTCCCTACCCCACAGCCCTTCCCCTCCACAGACTTACCTGCAGGGAGCTGCTCTCCATGCTGCCCAGCTGCATTCCTATAAATCGTTTATTGAATTGGTATCGGCCAATATGCCTGGTGAAATATCGGCTATCATTATTGGCCAAGAAAATCTTTATTGGTGCACCCCTACTTGGTAACAAATTCTAACAGAACAAGTTAATAGAGACTACTTTAAAGCAAGAACCTCACTGGCAGTTTAAAGTTCAAACCATAACTTTTCTGCTGCTTATGATAAAAAGCAGACACTTTCATGAAGTGACAAAGCTAGGTTGCCCAATCTATCCATATTTTTTTTCTTAAAATAATTTTCCTTTGTTTAAAATCTAAGATGGCATCAATTTCATTACAATTTTATTTGCAAACTAAAAATATAGCAATAAACATTAATGACTGTACTTCAGGGGAATGTTACAATAAGATAGTTCCAAAGAACTATGGTTGAGATTTTCACAAGAGCCCAAAAGCATAAGGCAGCCATATCACTTTCAATTTCCACAGAATTAGGACCCTTAAACCTCTAATCTCAGCCTCCGCATTTTCAATTCTTTGGATACAAAATTCAAACATGAAGTAGTGAAAGACTGGAGAAATAGAGCAGAGAGATTTTATTCTCTATGAGTATATTTATAGCATATAAAAATGTTTCTGGCTGATAAAGTGGACCTAGAAAACATAATTTAACCTCTTTTTTGTCAGTGTTCCTGGAAGGTAAAAGCATAGATATAGCCATTTTTTCATTCTTATTAAATTCATTTCCCCAGAGGTCATAAATATTTGAAGTGGGCTAGAAAGAACTTTGTGAATGTTCTAGCAAAACCACAGGGAAAAAAAATCTAAAGGAAGTAGTTACATTTTTGTTGTTACTGTCAGAGAGCTTTGAAATGTGTAATAGTCCTATACCTCTCTGTGCATGTTACATTTTTTTTGTACAATCAGGCCCCTGAAAGCACTCTACAGCTGTGACATAACCCATGTGCATGGCTGCAGAGTGTTTTTAAAATGGCCGATCACACAAAACTTAATCGTTGATAAATTAGGTATTAACTGAAATTACTTGATATAGACTTCCACAACATTCTCACAGGCAAGCTAAGGAAGCATGGGCTGGACAGACCATAAGGTAGACAGAAAACTAGCTGAAGCATCAGGCTCAGAGGTTAGTAATCAATGGCTTGATGTCTACTTGGCAGTCATATCAAGTGTCGGTTTTGGGGTTGGTTTTATTCAATATCTTCATCCATGGCCTGGAAGATGGCACAGAGTGCACCCTCAGCAAGTCTGCAGCTGACACCAAGCTGGGGGGAGTAGTAGATATGTTGGGGGTAAGGTTAGGATTCAGAGAGACAGACAAATTGGAAGATTGGGCCAAAAGGGATCTCATGAGGTTCAACAAAGACAAGTGTAAAGTCCTGCACTTAGGACAGAACAATCCCGTATACCAGTACAAGCTGGCATCTGACTGGCTGGGCAGAACCTCTGCAGAAAAGGACCTGGGGTATACAGAGGACAGTAAGCTGAATATAAACCAACAGTTTGCCCCTGTTGCCAAGAAAGCTAACAGCATACTAAGTTGCCTTGTAGGAGTGTTGCCAGTAGGTCAAGGTAAGTGATTATTCCAGGGGCGGGCAATTATTTTGGGTGGAGGGCTGCTTGATAAGAATTTTGGCAAGCTGTTGAAGGCCGCATAGGTAGCCCCTCCCCTTCAGTTGCCCCACCCCCTGGTTGCCATCTTTTGACTGGACATGCCGCCCCCTGATCTTTGCCACCGGAAGCCCAACCCCTTGCACAACTTACCAGGCAGCAAGGGGTTGTGACCACTCTAACATCCTGCCCCAGCAGTGGGGTTTCAGGGGCATCAGACCTCCCTCAGAACTTTCCCCTGATCTGTGCCAGCTGGTCCCAAAAGGAGCAGGCTCCGCTGCTGCTTCTGCTGGCCAGTGCCAACCCAGTTGGGCTCATCCCATCCCCAGAAGCGCCTGGGAAGCTAGCTTCAGCCTCATGCTGCTCTGGATAGGACGGACCCGGCTAGGTCTTCACCTGCCAGGAAAGGTGGCATGCAGCTGAAGTTGGCTCCTCATGTGCTGTTGGGGATGGGAGAAGCCTGGCCGGGTCAGCACTGGCCAGCAGAAGCGGCAGCAGAGCCGCATGCTGCTCGGGATGGGACGAGCCCGGCCAGAGTGCCAGGCTCAGCTGCACTTTTCCCCCTGCCTGTGCCAGTCAGTCCTGAGCAGCACACAGCTCCACTGCCACTTCTGCTAGCCGGTGCTGACCTGGCCGGGCTCCTCCCATCCCCCCCGCAGCACATGGGAAGCTGGCTTCAGCCTCATGCTGCTCCGGATGGGATGCACCAGCCAACAGAAGCGGTGGCGGAGCTGTGTGCTGCTCGGGACTGACTGACACAGGCAGGGAGAAAGGTGTCCTTGCTGCTCTGGCCAGGCTCGTCCCGTCCCGTCCCGTCCCGTCCTGAGTGACACATGGCTCTGCTGCTGCTTCTGCTGGTCAATGCAGACCCAGCCGGGCTCCTCCCATCCCCAGCAGCACATAAGGAGTTGACTTCAGCTGCATGCTGCCTTTCCTGGCCAGTGCAGATCCGGCCAGTTCCATCCCATCCAGAGCAGCATGCGGCTCAAGCCAGCTTCCCACGTGCTGCTGGGGATGGGGTGAGCCTGGCCAGGTCTGTACTAGCCAGCAGAAGCATGGTGGAGCCGTGTGCCACTTGGGACTGACCAGCACAGGTAGGCAGGAAATGCAGCTGATCCTGCGCCGCTCTGGCTGGGCTCATTCTGTCCCAAGTGGCACACGGCTCCACTACCACCTCTCCTCCCTGGTGCTGACTGGGCCAGAGCTGTGGCCCAGCTGCTGCTTCCCCTCCCCAGTGCTGGCCCGGCCCAAGCGGCACAGCACGGCACAGCACGGCATGGGGAAAGCCTACCCAGCAGCCACTTTCCTGGGCTTACCTGCAGGGCAGGGCCCCTTCCAGTCCTGTGAAGCAAAGCAGAACCTGGTCCAGACACTGTTTCCCCCCACCAGCACCACAGGTTCTGGCCCAGCCCCCTTGCTGCAAATGTGGCCTGAGCCAGGGGTGGGACGAGGCCAGCTGGGTGAGGCTGAGGTCAGGGTTGGCTGCCTCGCAACCAGAACCCAAGGAAACAGCTAGGGGTGCTGCAGCCAGCGGCTGGTGCCGCCAGAGGCTTTGAGAGAGGCAGCTACCATTACATGGGTTTTGAAGGGGCTCTGTGGGCTGGAGGGAAGTGCTTGGCCAGCTGGATCTGGCCTGCAGGCTGTATTTTGCTCATCCCTGGATTATTCCCTTCTATTCAGAACTGGTGAGGCCACATCTGTATCTAGTTTTTGCCCACAACAGAAAGGATGTGGATAAATTGGAGAGAGTCCAGAGGAGGGCAATGAAAATGGTGAGGGGGCTGGGGCACATGACTTATGAGAGGCTGAGGTAACAGGGCTTATTTAGTCTAGAGAAGAGAAGACAAAGGGGATAATAGCAACCTGAAAGAGGGCTCAAAAGAGAATCGAGCTAGACTGTTCTCAGTGGAGGCAGATGACAGAACAAGGAGCAATGGTCTCAAGTTGCAGCAAGAGAAGCTTAGGTTAGATGATAATAAGAATTTTATCACTAGGCAGATAGTAAAACACTGGAACAAGTTACCCAGAGAGACTGTAGACTCTTAATCCTTGGGGGTTTCCAAGACCCACCTAGACAAAGCCTTAGCTGGGATGACTTAGTTGGGGATAGCCCTGGTTTGAGCAGGGGGTTGGACTAGATGATCTCCTGAGGTCCCTTCCAACCCTAATTTTCTATGATTTTATGAAGGCAATATAGAGCAGAGCACCTTCAGAAACTTGTGCTCCCTTGAGGATTAATTTTTCATGCCTTTGTGATGCAGGGCTGGCGCGAGCACCAGCTCACCCTTGCCCACAGGGCTGTCAGCAGGGGAAGAAGAGGCGGTGGAGAAGGAACCCAATATCAGCTGAGGTATTGATGGGAGTCAGGCTGGACCTGCAAGGTGAAGGGGCTCTGTTCTACCGCACCTCCAGCTCTGGCCAAACAAAGCCTACCTGGCAGCTGCGTGCTTCCCCCTCTCCCTCCCCCAGCTGACAGCCTCAGGAGTGGCTAGAGCTGGGGGAGGGGGCCTAGGGAGAGGGACATTTTCGTAGCCTCCTCAGAAGCTGCTGGAGTGCCCCCACCTGCTGGCCAGGGCCAGTGTCGGCAGCTCATTTCTCTCTGATCAAACAGGCAAATATCTGTTGGTTCAGTGGGGTGGGAGGCTCTAACTTACTGCATTTTGTGTAAAGCACCATGAGTTAGAGAGTTGCCCTTAAACAGCTGGAGACACCCTTAGGATCACAAATGCAAACTTTTAATGAGACTTGTGCTCCTAAATCTCTCTGGTACTTCTAGAAGCTATTACTCATATTTGGTAACAAAATTATCATGGACAGTTCCTTATCATGGTAGGGTTTCACTACACACATGAAAATGCAGTCTCTACCTCCACAGACCTTAGAATTTAAAACCTTGAGTCTACAATGTGATACAGGTAGACGGACCTCTTGTTCCCACACAGAGTTTCCCCAATTTCACTGATGTGGGGCAATATACAACCGGTAAGTGCTGTAAACAGGATGGGAAAGAGGAATAAGGGAAAGAATTAGATCACAATTTTTACAACTAGCTGTGTGTACAGTTTGATGGCTCTGAACTTGTAAGAAACAGAATATATTAAAATCTACTGGGAGAAACATGGAGTCATGAAATAAGAACAGAATTTGAACATGCAATATTTCTAGATATTACTATAATCTGTGAAACTAAACCAGTGATGTTACAGGCCACCCTCTGCCAACCTATATAAATATACAAGAGCAGGCAAGAAAAGATTGTGAGCACCTTCCATTTGTACAAGAGGAAGCTACATAGGATATCCCAATCCTGAAAAGACTTATGCATATGCTTAGCTTTGCATCCAGGAATAAGTCTAACTAAATTGAACTATTCCCAAGGTAGAGAATGCAACACAGGCATGTGTCTTTACAAGATTAAGGTTCTAGACTAGGAGTGGGCAAAACAGCAGATGTGGCAGGAAGCTGGACTCCATTTCCCAGCAGCCCTTGTCCACATAGCTGGGGCCCATCTCCATGGAGACCACAGGTGCCAGTGTGCTGTGATAGCGCAATGCTGTGGTTGCCAGCCATGGAGACCAGCCCCAGCTTTTCTGGCAGGGTGCTGGGCAGGGCAAGACGGGGCTGCTCCAGAGCTGCTGGGATCTTGTGGTGGGGCAGCTTGGTTTGGGGCCAGGGCAGAGCCAGGATCCGCTTCAGAGCAACCCCTGCCCTATCACAGTGCAGCTGTGGCTGGGGTCTCCATGGAGACCAGCCCAGCCATCTGGGCACGGGCTGCTGGGAAATGGAATCCACTGCCAGCTGGATCCAACCCATGGGCCAGACTTGGCCCACTCCTGTTGTAGCCTTTCACTCCAAGTCAGGGCTGGAGAAAGGGTGTCTGTGTCTATCTGTGCGCATGCTGGAGTAATCAAGTGTCACCTAGACTTCAGAAAGGATGGATCCTTGGCTCCCCTCCCTGGTCCAGACTGATGCTTGATTGTGGAAGCCAGTCCAGGCTTCTCACCCACCCACCACTGCCTCACAGCATACTCCAATGCAGTGTCCTGAGGATTCAGATAACATCATCTCTGGGGACTAACTGCTGGCCTCAGCTGCTGTTTCCAGTAATACATATCACAGACCAAACAATTCCACATGACTAACTAGCAAAGGGTAAACAATCAATGACTCATCTGACCTTTAATCCACAAAGGTTTTCTCCAAGCCTGTTTAAGTGTAAATACATTTGTACTGGCTCATATCTAACAAGCTGCTGAGTATGTACAAAACAGCCTTTGCCATAGGTCTGCTGCACTTTTAGTCTTAAAATAAAATGTTTCTTTCCATCTGATTTGTACCTTCGAAACTTGTCAGGGTAGTTTTTTGGGACCTATTTGAAAGTTCATTCCTTGCTGTGAATGACTATATTTAGTGTCAATATGCCAGATATTTGAGATAAGAGCTTTGCCTCAAAGATCTGCATGGTTAGAATGGCACTCAGTCCTTACTTTGGGACTTGCTAAAGTTTCTGCCTTTGATTCTCAAATAACACAGGATACCTGTATAATCACCAAAGACGTATTCCTCTAGTATAAAAAGATATTTTGAGAAACCAGAACAATTTTGCTGGTGCAGATCTAGGGTACCATTTGGGGCTGCACCGATAAAAACCATCTGGACCAAGCTGATTAACAAGCCATATTGGCAGATATTGATCTGATTGCTGATATGCTGGGGGGAAGGCCCCTGAAGTGAGGGAGGGAGTGGGGCTGGGTGGCAGGCAGCTCATCTGTGAGGTGTGGGTGGGCTGGGGATGGGGTCTGTTGGACTCTTCCTGGCCAGGGGGCTGGGCCAGGGCTGCACTCGGGGCAGGTGGTGGCACTGGGAGTGAGGCTACGGGGTGGGCTATAACCAACCTCAAAATTCACTGTAGCCCCCCAGATCCCACCTCCAGCGCTGCCTTAACTCAGCCCCCTTGCTGGGAAGAGGGCACCACCCCCAGCCACAGCCCACAGTGGCAGCCCACCTCACTCTGCATGTGGATCCGGGGGGCACATGCCCCCCTACGACTCCCCTGGGGGTATGTGCAGCAGCAAGAGCTGCTGCCCCCTCCCCCGCCTCCTGCACTCCCCAGATGAGCTACTCATGGCTCTGTCCCCTGCCCAGTCCCAGCACCATTACTAGCAACATTACTAGCCAAATCAGCCAAAAAAAGCTGACTGCCAATAATGTAAATTTTCCTTTTACTGGTGCCGATATGATATGGACCGATGCATCACTGCACCTCTAGTACCCTACCCTTAACATTGGAATCTGGCCATTTATTTCTAAAACAAATGTTAAGTAAAAGAGATTTTTCAAAGATAAATAAGGGAGCTGGTTAGCTGAGATCTCAAAGCACTGTAAGGGAGTTAGGCACCTTGGGCTGCAGGAACCAAGCTTCTTTATAACAACTTTGAAAATTCAACCTAACATTTTATAGATGCAAAAACACTTGCATGAAGTGGATTCAGAAACAAATACACAGGCTTTCCTAAAGTCAAAAACTTACAAATCATTAAATTTCTCCAATGTGACATCTGGTGTGAACACATCCAATATTCCAATAACCTAAAAATGAAAATAAACAGATAAAATATAAATTAATATTTCATCAATATAAGAAAATCCCCAAGTAGCATAATATATGAAAAAAATCTAGCTCAGAGCATTAGTGACAAACAAGACATTAGTGACAAATAAAGATGAAAAACCGCATGCCTGGAGCAAAGCCTTTCCTAAAATATCAGGAGTATCTGTCAGCCACTGTATGTCAGATTACACTTTTATAAAGATTGCTTGATATTAAATAAAAAAACCCCAAGTTTTAAGTTGTTTGTTGCAAAGACAACCCCTTTTATCCTGAAGGATCCTAAAGTGTTTTGAAAAACAATTTGAAACCATACTGCTTTTCCTCAGGATTAGTTCATCAGTATTATTCATCTATCTCTACCAAAAAGGAAGAAAACTGTATCTTAATGCACAATACTAAACACTTTAGAAAAGGAGGAAAAGAGTATTTTTTCCATTTCATGTGAGTATAATTTCCCTTCACTCTGAATACAGTTCCCAAGTGGGAACCTGGCCAGATCCTAGGATTAACAATTCTTTATTACTTTTAGAAGGGCCAGTTGATCATAAATGACTACAAGTCTTCCAGAATGTCGTCAAGTATTTCACTGAGCATGACTTTATCTTGGGTTCTCCTTAACAATATATAGTGCATCAACATAACTATTCTACCATCTGGAAAAACTCATAAAATAAACATCTTTTCCCAGAATTTTTACTATTAAGTTATTCAATGGAACTAAACCAGCTGGCAAGATCTATTAACTTCATTGCCAACACTTCTCTCCAACTAATTAAACAACCAGTAATTTAAATATGTAGGTCCAGATCAAAAAGATTTATTGTACAAAAAGATTTCTTTATACAAAAAGATTTATTGTATTTACCTGAATCCAGGATGAATCTGAATTTAAAATGACCCCCCCCACTCCCCCCAAATAAATAGATTCTATGCATGGAAAATTAATAGTTTTGTTATAATTTTCCATGTATAGAATCTAATTATTGGACAATCATCTTAAATCCACCCTCCGCACTGCTGCGGCAAGGAAAACAGTGTTGGGAGCAGAGGGAGGCAGTGGGAAGGCAGGCAGTAGAGAGCAGAAAGTAGGGAATAAGTCAACTTGGAGCTGGAGCCACAAGAGCCACCAGCCCCTCACCCCCACTGCCTCATACTCAAATCCAGTCCCCTTCTGTGTTAAATGGGGGGAAAAAACTCATTCTGGATTTGAGTAAATACAGTAGATGCGCAAAATATGAGGTAAGCAGAAGACATTTTAAGACACACTCAATGCATTTTGAGACACTACATATTGAGTCTCAATACATACTAAGACTACTACCTGCAGAACTAATTGTAGCTAACACTTTCTTTTCAAGCATGACCAGAGGATGTGGTGGTGGCATCTTTTTATGTAGCAGTCTAGTAGCAAGTGGTTCTTAATTCTTACACTCAAGATGCCCCTTGGAAAATGCTCTCTCTTAGATTTCACTCATTTTTTGCAACAAAACATTCAGAAAACTCATAACAGGTTAGAATGTTTTAACACCATGGATTCCTATTTCAAATCTCTAGGTTTATCTCGTGAATAATGTTTGTACACTCCACAGCACCCTGGTCAAGAATCACTGCTCTGTGCACTCTGGACAGGGGTCCTGGTGCCTAACAGAGGGTTCTGGATTCCATGCTGAAGGACAGGTGCCTAAAAGTTAAGTGTGATGTCTACCTTGTACACTGCTAAGTCCTTTATTGAGTCATTTATGATGATCCTGGAGGTCCTGCTTCAGCACTTTCTACATATTCTGAGACAGCAAGGAGGGAACCATCCATTAAATGCCCCACCCCCCACCTCCAAGATCAACAGAAGGAATTATTTATGGAAATATTTTTTCCAACGATCAAAATATTGATTGCATCTTAATCCTCAGAGAATTAAGAAGCAAAGCCACCCATGCCAGAAACGAATTCAGGTAGTATGACATTCAATACTGTGATGCGGGGTAGCTACTCAATTCTGCTAACTGCTTATGAACTGCCTGCATTACACTAGGTGAAAAGGAATGAAAATTAACCACTGGCTAGGACATTTGAGATTACAGTGCATGCAGGTGGCAATCACCACAGCAATCACTTATAATACTTATAATGCCCACATTTAGGCTGTGACTACCTGAACTCATGCAGTCCAGGCCACTGCATGCACTACAGTTCTGATGATTCACTCAGGCCTTACAGCTCCATCTGTGAATGCAGGCAGGCACTTGTGGAAATAACTAAAAGCCTTTGTTCCTAAAAGTATTGCTGCAATAGATCTTCCAAAGCCCAAGGTTATTCTAGTACAGGGCTATCCAACTTCTAAGTCCATGAGGGCCACATGCCCCAGGGGCCACTCACTGTGCTAGCTGCACCAGGCAAACCACAGGTCACCAGGCTGCACACTGTGTGAATTCTTCCTTCAACACACACAGTACCACAGGCCCATGTGACTACCTCCTCCCCACCACTGATGCACTGCATGGGTCTGATTTCTACCCACCCCTACAGGATCCCAATTCTCCCCCCTGAGCATATTGCCCCAGAATCACCCTCACTCCCAGTGCTGCCCTACCAGAGGTGGAGGCAGGAAGCAGAGACTGGAGACTGGTTGCTCTTGCAGCCAGAGCAATGGGTGGAATGGTGACTGGGTGAGAGTCCCAGGGCTCCAATTTATCCCCTCATGAGCCACATGGACTGCCAGTTGGAAAGTCCTATTCTACCAATAAACAGCACTTCAAATTATGTTGCATGCAGATGCCTCAACATAGCTGTCAAAACCTGTTTTGCTTCATGCACAAGATAAATCATTGCAAGAAAAACCATGACACCCAATTATACCCAAAACAAATATTCCTCTGCCACATGAAAGCTCGACATACCACTCCCATAATAAAACACTATTTATTTTATATTAGTGTACCTGAAAAAAAAAATCTATCATTGTGATGGTATAGACACAAGCAATGCTGAAACCATGCAAAAATAGTGAAGAGCAATTTTTAATCATTTGATCCAACTTAAAAAAAAAAAATCACCACCAAAAAATAGCCTCACCTCTTACAAAGTCAACCATGATGTCAGTTCTGTTTCCATCCTATTTTTGAGAGTTGCCTGCAGATGTGAAGTACCAACTGGGCAGAAACTGACACAAAAACTCTTGTTTTAGTGGGTATCACCAGCACTCCTACTGACTTTCATAAGGCCAGCGTGTCATCTGGCATTTCTAAAATTGCAGTATAAGATTATATCATAGTGTTGGGTATGAGCACATGCCCTGTTGTGCGATTTGGTTTCATAAGCTTCTAGTTAAAAAAGGTAGTAAACCACTAAGAGATGCTGTTCTCCAGCCACTAAAGCAATTTTGAAATCCCAAACAGTATCAGGCCCTCACCTTCAATTTTCAATGGATCTATGGAATATATCTATGGATTAGTTTGTTTGGGGTTTTTGTTTTTTTTTTTTGGGGGCGGGGGGGAGAAGGAGAAGGTGGAGCAGAGAAAAAAAATCGTATGGTCCCAGAGAGATTTATAACCTGTACCACGGCAATCATTTTGAATACAGCCTAAGGATATCAGATGATTAATTTTACACAGTCCAATTCAGCATACAATAACACTTTATATCAGAAACTTCCACTGCAAGAGAACTGATCAGAGCTACTAGTTTATCAAACTCTGTGGCATTACTGTGGAATTAAGGAACAATATCAGGCCTACTTTGAGAAATACTAAATTTCTTTCATGCTGTTTTTGGGGACAACTCGTTATAAGGATATTAATAACAGGCAAACATGGAGGGAAGGATAAGAAAGAAGGAAATAGTTAAAGCTTTAAATATAGAAAATTCTCTCCCCTCCTGATGTCCCCAAGAAACTACCAACACAAAAACTTTTGTCCACTTCATTTACAAGAAGAATTCTTAAGAAGTTAGCCGAAACATGGTAAAAAACCCAAACAAACAAAAAACAACATACTGAGGAATGAGGCTTAAGATTCTGGAAAGTTCTAAAAGGTATTTTCTTTGCAGCTATGATTTTTCCTTTAGAAGCTAAAATATATCATTTCCTGTGGCTTGTAATATGATCTTTTTGAACTACTATAAAAAAAATTTTTTATTTTATATTCCCTAAACATTAGTCTGAGTCAACCAGAACATTCATATAGTAATAAAGGTGAAGCTGCATGTCCAAAGCCATGCCTTATATTCTGACATTGCAGTAAAAAATATTTGTTTCAGACAGACACAGCAGAGTTTTATGAAAAGCCACTACAGAATTTTTTTACTACTGATTCTGAAGCACTCATGGGCCTTGCTTATGATTAAAACTATGTGTTGACTTTTTTAAAGATGCACTTGCCTGTATTTAGATCTTTAAAAATTCATGCATCATTATAATATCTGATTTCTCATCTATCCTAATGATTTTAGTGTGTCATCCATCCCAACAGAAGGAAGGTTTAGGTTGTAGTACTATCCATATGCTAATGATCTCACACACTCTCTCTCTGTTTCACTGGATGAAATTTGTGCAATCAGCTTGTTTTTTCAGCATCTAGTCAAGTCAGGCCTTGGATGACAGCTAACTGGCTGAAACTTAGGCCAGCTAAAACAGAAGGAAAATATTCAGGCTCACTAAAACAAAGGAAATGACAAGTGCTGTATTGAAAATTTTCCACTTTTTTTTAACTGATGTTCATGGTTCAGAGGGTCCTATTAGATCCACAGCTCCCCAGGGAGCAGCAGAAGCTCCAATAATGCTTTTTCTCTCTTCTCCCACACAGTTCTTGGCAGGCCATTTGAATGAGACTTCTCATCAATCTGTTGTCTCCAGTCTGAATCACTGTGTTGTGCTCTACTCACATCAACACCTTACATCAGCAATTCTAGCTGATGGCTGCCCAGCTACCTCTTAGTACTCCTTTTCAGGGAGACAATTATATCAAAAACTGTACAGACTCCCAGTTGACCTCCACCTGCAATCCAAAGTGTTGTCTCTCTTGATCTGCCACTGTTTCTATGGTCTTATATTGCTTCAAAAGTGCCTCTCATCTTGTGTTGTAACCTGGAATATAACATCGGCCAGGAGACAAGATGACAATCCTAAGACTTTTCAGCAGTGGACACAGAGCTCCTCAGAAAAGGGAACAAACTCTTTCCTCAGGCTTACACTACCTGAAATTATATATATTCAGGACATACTGGAAAGCTTGTTTACTTAGTCATCTTCTAGGTAGATGACTGGATTGAGTGGAAGAGATCTGTTCTGACACGATAGAGTATTTTAGTTTGACACTGCATTAGAGTTTATTATAAAACACAGTTTAAATTGTTCCTGGCCTTAGACAGTGAATCTGGTGTCAAAAGACTCTTAAAGTTTAAAACAAAAATCCTTATCAGGCAAGTATTTTTCAGAATGCAGGATACAACTTATTTTATATTATCTATGCTAACACTGAAGATCTGTAGCTTGCTTTGGAGTGTGTGAAATGATCTGGTATTTAAAAAGGCATTTAAATTCTTCCCAAAAAAGAAAGCAATTCATATAATATAAAACACATTGTTCTTTGGACAAGGAAATACACAAGAGAATGACTAGTAAAAATAAATTTGAATATGAGTATAGTATACAGTACCTTTAATAAATTTAACATCTGAATCTCTAAATATAAGGTTACTAGGAAGAGAAAACATCTGTAGAAAATTAACTTAGGCAAAATGATGCAATATTTAAAGGGCACTTGTCAAGGGTTTTAAGATCATAATGTATTTTGAGTCTAAATTTGGTGTGATTAGATCAAAGGAATCTTCTAGATTTTATGAAGACCTAGAATTTTTAAAAAACTCACTCCATTTGAAGGACTATGTAAAATTAGTTTAATAACAGCAATTGTTATTGTATATTTTATCTCTGCCCCGCTCACGTGTCATGATGCCCTCCCCTCCCCTCGTGAATGCATGTTGCAGTCATGAACAAATACCCCTAGGAGTAATGAGGGCACTATGATGGATTACAACACTATACCCACTTTTATTCTACAGCAATGCCAGTTCCACCCAAACCACAGAACAAAACAACAAATTATTGGTCAAGTTTGGCCCTGAACTTTTAAGTAGCTGCACCTGTATTTATTTATGCAAGTACCTTAGAAAGAATATTCACGTCTAGAGATAAGCAAATGCAATAATGATTGAAGTTGCAGGGCCAGAGTTAGTAAATAAAAATATGTTTGATCTCCTGTGCATTACAATTGGGTTGTTGTTGCTATTATTTTTGGCTTTAGTTTAGAATCAAAACATACAGCTCTTCAAGGTCAATTTTAGACAGGTTCAAAGGAAACACGTGCACGCGCACACACACACACACCTTATAAACTTTCCCACTGGAAACTAATATAGTTTTCTACATGAACTGGTGGTTTGACCTCAGCAATATGCTATATCAGCTTAGTTTTCAGTCTTTTTAAGTTAATAGATAAGCTAGAAAAACTAGCTAGATGTCAACACAACTACTAGCTTAAATGATTCTTTCGGACATTCAGAAACAGACAGAAAAAGGAGGCAGAAAATGCCCTATAGCAAGACAATGAAAAGAAGAGGAATAGCTAGAGGAACTACTACTTCCTAACAGGTAGGCAGAAGTGCCATAGGGGGGACACTGGGTCCACACTGGTACATATCCAGTGCCTAGGAATCCTGCCAAGGGGTGTGCTAGTCTTATCCTGAGTGGGCACAGTGGCTAATTCCACCTCCCCACGCTCTACTATTCAGGCTTCATTCCAGAAGAGAGAAATTTAATTCACTTGTGAGAAACGTTTCCTTAATATCGGGCCTGAACCCTTCTTTCCTCTGATCCTTGTTTTCCCTTCTGTGACTATAAATTACTCTTTTCCATCATATATAATTATTCTTCAGCATTTATGGATTGAGATTACATCCTCTAGAGCCTGCTCTCTTTTACTCTTTAATTATCGAGTAAATACATGGAAGAGGTCCATAATATTGCGCTGAAGGGCAGATTCGGCACAGAACAACAGAGAAATATGCCAGCCAACTGAGGAACAGATTTGTCTTCGAAACAGCAAAGTCACCCTACAATGACATACAGTTAGATGTTTGGTAACTGCAAGAATTGATGATATTCCAAACATTCAGTTTGAGAGCTTTGGGAATGATTCAAGCACAAAGGCCTTACATGCAGTGTGACTCAGTGCATTTCAGAACACATACAATGCCAATTACCAGCAATTGAACACTAGGGGAGTGGGAAAAGAAAAGAATCAGAAATTGATAAAGAATATTTAAGAATAAAAGGCCTGAAGGACAGTGATGGGATTGTAAAGCTTTGTGTGTAGTCTGCTTCCTCTACATGTGTAGCTAAGGTATTTTAGAGGTTATTTTCAAACTAAAACCAGATATTGATGATGCTGCCTTCTAAGTATTAATGCCATGCATGTAAATTACAAGGTTTCAATACTGCAAATGACTAGCTTCTCTTGCCAGCCCTTGGTTTAAAAAATCTGTTCCTCAAGTCACAAGCATGATCCAATATCCACAATTTTAATAGTTTCATAGTTTCATGGTTGGAAGGGACCTGAGCAGATCATCAAGTCCGACCCCCTGCCATTGGCAGGAAAGAATGCTGGGGTCAAACGACCCCGACAAGGCGTCTATCTAGCCTAATTTTGAAGACGACATTAAGAAATGTTACTCCCAACACACTGTCCCCCTTTTCACTTCTAAACTGACCGAATGTATGGCTATGATTCTGAGCCTCTTTCAGCTCCAATGTCCTTGTAGTTTGCCTGTCCCCTTGTGTTCCTTATAAACTGCTTTTAGTCAAGTCTCCAATAATCTCTTCCTAGCTAAAATCCAATGTCTGTAATTTATGACTTGCCTTGATTTTTGTGCCCGTTGATCATATTTGCCTAGAAATTAAAATCCTGCTTCTGATTTCTCTGATCATGCTTTCAACACCTTTACTGATGGTTCCTCCTCTTCCACAAAATTGTATCTTCTCAATTATATACCTCCCCAAATGGAATTTATTCATTCACACATAGTACTGGGCAGGAAATACTTTTCCAGTCCAACAAAAGGTTTTGTTATTTCAACAGCTTTCCCATTCCATACTGGAATGAGAGAAAGATACGAACAGATAATAGTACAGTGGAAAGCAAGAGAGGGAGTATAGGCAACAGCACTGTGGAAACGGCTCTCCCTGGGAATGTGAAAGCCTTAGATTCAAGTCCCAGCTGCTGGAGACCCCGCTTGTCTCCCATGTCCCAGATGAATACTCCAGCTACAGCGCTAAAGAGTCAGTCTCTCCATCTGTCCTGTAAGAGCTCTTTCATTTTGTAAATATTATTCATTATGCCAGAGGCTCAGATTCTAGTGGCCAGGGTATCAGCTTGGAACATGCCAAAGCCAAGGTCCTGCTCTAATGAACTTTTAACTAACTAAACATTCACTGAAGCAAGGACATGATGCTTCATTTGACATATCCCAGGTTGGTGGCCTGAGCACTGGGCTGCAGTATATCTTTCTGGCAAAATGAACAAAATTTATGCAGTCAGTCAGTCTTTCCCTCCCTCCCACCCCCCGACACAGACAGCAAATAATATTTACAGACAGAGGAAAAGCTCCAATGCGGGAAGCTACAGTATCCACCAAAAACAGAACAGACAATAACCGATGGTTGGGACCTCTTATGTGAGATGTAGAAGACCATGGTTCAAGTTTCTGGTCTTTCTTCCTCTCTCTGTTTTCTTGTTTAAAAAAACTAAACAAAAACCATTACAGCCTTGAGAAACCCATTCCAAGCAGTGTCTGGTGTATTACCACAGTTTCAGTTAGACTGGTCAGAATTTTCAGACAAAACAAGTATGTTGGTGTAAAATTGCTAAGTAGCTCTATGTAACAGCATATCTACCTTAGTCAACTAATTCTGCTGTGGAAGCAGCAGACCACACAGCATATGCTGTAGCGCAAGATACAGCCTTGAGGGAATTTACTAGCGACTGAACTCACATTTTCATGCTTCATGTGTTTCAGAAGGCGCAGTTCCCGGTAGGCTCGCTTGGCAAAGAGTTCAGACTGAAACGGGCGATACAGTTTCTTGATAGCCACTTTGGTACCATTTCTTCCATCAATAGCAGAGCTTAAAGGGAACACAAAGAGTTTGTGAGCGAGGTCCTAAGTAATATTGAAAGACTCATCAGCTACGGTAAACTGAACAGCGGATTAGAAGTCAGAGAGTCCTGGTATGGACGTTCTGCTTGGCCCTGCCACTACTCTTCTGCTGGACGAAGGAAAAGCCACATATCCTCTTTGCTGTAACGTAGCACACTGTAAAATGGAGATCGTGAGCTGCGTCCCCCCCCCCGAGAATCTCATCAGCAGGATGTTGAGAGTCTATGTGCACTAACTGTAAAGGATCACCAGGTGAACAGAAGCCAATATCAGAAGTTGTGAAAGGAAACAGCTGGGAAAGAGAAACAGCGACACATCTGAATTCCACTAGGCTGCATCTGAGTAAGTGAGACTTTCTGGTAGAGAAAGAGAGGGACAAATGAATAATTATCTCCTAAAAAAAAGCTCATCCATCCTAGCCAGGTAAGCTGTGGCATAAAGAAGCTGTGCAGAACTGCAGGGTTGGAAGGGCCTTCCTGATATCGTGGCTATCTAGCCACAGGGCCACCGGCCAGGCGTCACTATCACAAAGACACGCCCTGAAAAGTTGCAAGAGAAAAAGGGCTCTGCACAAAACTCAGCCCCAGAGCAGGGCGGAGGAGCAGAGCTGGGGGGAGCCAGCGAGGAAGGGGCTGAGCGGCCGCTTCTCGGGAGCAGGCAGGCGCCGGCTGCCTCAGGAAACAGCTCTTGGACGGGCTCTAGAGCTGCAGGTCCCGGTTTCCCCCTCGGGAAACGCTCGCTCTCGTGTGCACTCGGGTTTTGCCCCGCGGGACGACTCTTACAAAGTGCCGCCCGCGGGGACTCCGCGGGGTGCGTGCGGGAGTGGCGCCTGCGCCCCGCGGGCGGCGGGGAGGAAACAAAGCGAGTGAAGCCGCTCACCACACGGCGCCGTAGGCTCCGGCCCCCACGGGCTGCAGGTCCCGGTAGCGCTCCCGCACCTCCCACAGCGTCTTGGTGAGCTCCTGGCGGTAGAAGCCCCTCTTGGGGGAGCTCATGGTGCGCGGCCCCCGCCCGCCAACAAAGAGCCCCGCGGCCGGGCTGCTGCGAGGGGCTGGGCTTGGACACGTCCCTCCGCGAGCGGGGGCTGGATGTGGCTCCGGCGCCTCTTTCCCCTCCTCCTTCCTGCCCCTGCTCGCCATTCACTCCGCGGGGAGGAGGCGGGGGAGAGGGAGGCGCTCGCCGAGGCCCTGGCTGCAGCGGGAAGCTCCGCTCGCGCCACACCTCGCTCCCCGCCCCGAGCGACCCTCCGCCGCCCCGCCCAAAGGTCTCGGGGCGGGAGCGCCTCGTGCCCTACGGGGTCACCTCCTGGCGGCCCCCGGGCGAGTGCTAGCGCTTGGCTTTGGGCTGCACGAGAAGAGCAGAGCAGGTGCCGGCTGCGTGAGAGCACCGTGCCTGAGCCGCCCGCTATCCCCCTCTGCTCTTACCAGGACCCAGCGTGTGCTGGGGCGCGAAAGCAGGCTGGCACCCAGCCGGGGGCAGGCAGGGAGACTGCTACTTCTCCGAGCAGGACGCAGGGTTCAGCCAGGCCTACTGTTCGGGGGTGGGGGGCATCTACATGTTCATTACTTAATGCGCATTAAATCTAGTACCTTTGGGCACTTACCTACACAAGTCTGCTGGAAATCCAGCGTGTGGGAGCAGGGATTAATCAAGTCTGCTGGAGCACATAAATTGACATGTCTAGCACTACTAGGGTTGCCAACTCTAACTAAAGCTATTCCAGGAGATTTTTTTCCCCCAACATGAGGTAATGTCATTAATTGTACTGTCCAACCTGTTGACAGTATCAATCTCCCAGATTGCTTTCAGTAGTCACCCGGAGATTGATACCAATTCTGGTAGACTCCAGGCCAATCTGGGAGGAGCGGCAACCCTAGGCACTATGCCAGATCCAGGTGCATTATTATTTTTTAGTGATGCATTAATGCACATTAAAGCGCATGTGTAGATGCACCATAGTGCCCACATGCAGTTTGCCCCAGGATAAATAAACAGTGCTTGGAGGAAAGTACTGAAAATAAGATAGTCTTGCAGTAAAGTCCAGCGTGTTTGTTAGTTCCAGGTTTTTTTCTGAATTAGTTCTGTGACAGGAAAAGAAAACCCACTTGAAAGCAAATGTATATGGGGAATGGGGGGGACCCAGGGGCAGTTTGGACTTTTCGCCTACCTGCCAGGTTTGGTATGGGGCTGAAGATACTTGAAGAATAGGAGAGACGTTGTTATTATTACCATTACATTCCAAAAGTAAATAAAGGTTCTTCTCAAACTCATTCAAGATATGAAACAAAAATTGAAAACTTTCCGTGCTCCAAGAAGCCTGTAGTCTCAAAAGACAATACAGATAAACATAGTTTATACTGAGAAAACTATTTCAAGTTGTAAATTACAGTAAGCACATTTCCCCTCTTTTCTGTCACATTCAGGCATTTACCTGCACCTCTCATGGTCCTTTTCTAGTTCCATTCAAACTCTTTGCTCATTTCCCTGTCACTACCCCCATTTTCCTGCTGCTTCATACCAATTCCACAAATGATGTACATGGCTGCCCACATAATTTTTCCTGTCTCTGATTAGCATCTTTCCCCATTCTGTATCAGCAGAATGGAAGCTGAACACAGATTATTTTTCAGGCAGAGGAGAACGGGTATGGGAGAGGAATAGCTCATGGGATGCTGCTACAATTGAGAGAGGCAATTTTCTGCATCTAGAAGTGACAAATACTTCTAGCTACCTTCTCCTGATAAGTTCTAGTGGTATCTTCCTCCTGATATCTGCTGGCTATTTTTTTCATTTGTTTTCTTCTTCCTCTTTTGCTTCCATCTATTTTGCCCTTACCTCTTTTTTTCTTGTTCCTCCTTGCCTTTCCTCTCTCCATTTCCTTCTTTTGTTCTTAGAAGCTCTTGTAAACTCCTGCTTATTATTACATACTATTCATACTATAATTGCACCACACAATACAAAAGTTATTTGCTGTTTATCTACCCTAGAGCAAACTGCAGGTGCATCTACACATGCGCTTTAGTGCCTATTAGCCTATTTTAATGTCCATTAATGCATTACTAAAAAAGTGCTATTTACTTAATGCACTTTAAAATAGGCTGAAGTGCATATGCTGTTACCTTTGCTATTCAACCTTATCCTAGTATCGGATAATTTATTATATTTAAAAGATCAATTCCTCTACACTTGACTTACACAGTCACTGAAGGCAAGGAGGCCAATGCACTGCAGGTTCAAAAGAAAAACATGCAAGCTTAGAACAATTTCAGTGCAGATATATGGAGCTTAACAAAATCGATAGTATTTCTTCAGTAAGTATGTCTGGCACATGATGTGTACAGCAAACACCTACTTTAAAACAATTTTGGTGTGACTATAACTACCATTCTTTTTCTTTGGTCTCTAGTGAAGCCTTTCTTTTGTCTGATTTCACTCCTAAACAATGTTGCTGAGGTTAGATAATTCAGGCTTACTGTCACTGGATTCAATCTGTAGCTTAGCTAGAAGGGGGTAATCAACTTCTGCTTGTGGCCAAGTTTCATTGTCTCTGTTGCCTTTTTGGTAGTTCCTGTGGAATTTGTCCCTTTTATGTGTAAATAGTAAATTTGGAAAAGCTGCCCCACCCTCTCCTTGTCATGATGTAGACATCAGAGCTAGGAGAAAAAACAGGCTTTTTAAGTTGCTTGGGGAGAAGCCTTGCAGATTCACTAGCGGCCACAGTTGTGACATCTTTCCACAACACATGCATTTTCCACGGTGGTTCTGTACTGAGAGCTGTCCTGCTTACCTTGAAGTTTTAGTAAGCATGGAAACTACAGACCTTTTTACACTTGACAGGTACTGTAATGCAATGAGTGTGATGAGTATTAGATTAACAATATTAACCTAATTAAAAGTCAGGACCCCAATAGGATTTCTGTATTCAAATTAGAATATTATAGATGATGGAAATACTTTTATCCATGTTATACAGTGTCCTTCATCCAAATGATGCCCTGGGTGTAGTGAAGTCTGTTGTCGTATGGGGAGGGCTCAGTAATCAATTTTCAGCCAATATATTATTTATTCAAAGGGTACATACCATGCAATATATGTTTTTGTTTTCCAGTGTAAATGGACTTCACCACTGTACATTCTAATACTCAATTGTCCTTTCCCTGGGAAACAGAGGCCATTAGCAACTTTTTTACAGGGAAGAAAATGGTTGACTTGGATACTGTAGGACTAAGACACTGAATCAAACATAAGACAACATTGACATTTGTCAGAAACTTAGAGTATTTAGAATAACTACAGACTCTGACTAAAACCTTCCAAAATATCTAAGACTACTTTTTGCCTTGTGTCCTTAATGTTAATTATTACTACATGTGGACTAGATGGACAGGGATCCATTATGTGCACCTCTTCTAGGTTCTACTGTCAAACTGTAGCATTTCTAGTCAACAATATCCAGCCACTGGTGAATGTAATTGTATCAGTGTGGATGCCTGGCAATTTTTGGTTGAAAGGAAATCACCACAGAAACGAATATTATTGCTATTCCCTCCTCTCAACACAAACCTGATTGCCTGGGGTTCATAACTGAATGTAATCAAATGCTGCTTGGGTTGACAGGTTATTATTTTATAGTCACAGAAATGCCTGGGAATTTAGGAATCAGGGCATTACTGTGCTAGATGCATGAAGCAAAAATGCACTCTATAATCATAAATGTACTCTATAGTCATAAATTTATGATTTTGGTTGTATAATAAGACAAGACAACACAAACATGTATGAGGAAGGTGAAGAATGATGTAACCAATATTAAATGATAAGGTTTGTCTGGTATTTAACACATGTAGTTTGAAAGGCTCTAAAGATGGTCCTAAACACCAAGGCCTGTTAAATAAAGTTTGGCATTTCCATCTCTAGAAGCTAATATAGCACCAGGCAAACATCACCACCTTTTCAAAGCCCTTGCCCATAAAGGGCAGGTTTGCAGGAAAGCAATTGGCAAGGCCGTTGTTTTAAAAAAACGCAGAGATAGACTGAGACATGGATATGGGATAAGTATAGTCGCCCTTGTAATCTCTTCCATGGTTAATAATCCACTAGGCCTATAAGGCTATTTTAGCTGATGGGAAGACTCATCCTGGGCCTTAAAGAATAGTTGATTAGACTTCTTTTCACTGTTGTTCCCCAGGGTTCTGCAGACTGTGGATAACCATGAATCAGGCCCCACCAACACAGCTGCCCAGGCAAAGTGCAAAGTGGTGCTATCCCAATCAGCATTACTCCCAGACTCCTGGGACAATCCTGTCTAGTTTGCATTCTGACCCATGGATTTTGAAGAGGAGTGAGAAAAGTGCATAGTGGGACACTTGCAGATGGTCTTGAACCCTCCGCCATATAATTGGTTCTATACGTAGCATTAAAAAGCTGATTCAGGCTCACTACAAAGTCTCATCTTTGCTGTTTAAATAATAGACCACATATTTTTCAGAAAGTCAGAACAAATTAAAATTAATTTGATATTTATTGTCAATGCTGTTCCATGCTTTAAGTGATCACACTGTTAATGCTGTATTTACAGCAGGGGAACCCAAAGTGTTGATCATAGAGAACCATTTATGGGTGCTGCATAATAAAAGGTGTAGACAGCTTGAAAGGCTTTAAACACAGTCCCAAACATCAAAACCTGGTAAGTAAAGTTTGCCATTTCTATCTCTAGAAGCTAGACCAACCCCCTGGTCTAACTCATGGCATTTTACAGAAAGTGCCATGAGTAAGAGCAGAGGCAGGCAAAATATGATCTGGCCTACCAGACCATTCTATCTGGCCCATGGAGCCCCTAAAAAATGTAGTAAATTAATATTTATTTGATCTTGGCTGTCTGTCAAAGATGACAGGAGCCAGGGGCAGTAGGACACGGGGGAACTGGCAGGACCGAACAGCCCGGCCCCGCTTCACCCTCTTCCTTCCTGCACCCACACTGCTCCAGCACCACGTAGCCCCTGGCTGTATTGCTGGACTGGGGAGCGCTGGTACCTGAGGCCAGGAATGGGATGGTGTGTGTGTCTGTAGGCAGGAACAGAGAGAGAGTGTGTGTAGGCAGGGACAGAGGGTGTGTGTGTGTGTGTTCATAGGATGATTCCCACACACACACCCCATCATAAACAAGTACCCACACCTCCCCTTGCACTGCCATATACACAGACCCCACACCTGCACCCTCCTCCCACACACAGCCCCCCACAAATGCCATACCCACACACACCCCACATATCCACACACACACACCACATGCTCCCTCACCCCACACCCATCCACCCCCAAAGACACATCTATGCCCTCTCCTATACCCCACATACCCACACACCCACAGTCCCCCAGAAACCTATACCCACCTTCCACAACATACAAGAGTAAGACTTCATTTTAATCTATTGTGCAATCACTTTTATCTACACTACGTGAACACATGCAAATCAGGAGAAAAATATTTTTTGAAATCATATTAATGAATGTTGTAGATCTTTTATTTTGTTTTAGTATTTTTCTGGTTCTGAGATGGCAAAACCCCTTGCTGAAAGGAGTACTTCCAGGGCTAAGGCAAGGGACTTCTGGTGGCAAAGGTCAGGGGTTAGGGGGAGGACTTCTGATCATAAGATAGCAACCAGGGGGCGGGGCACCTGTCAAGCAGCCGGGATACCCATGCGGTCCTCAACAGCTTGCCCAAGCTTGGTAAGTGACCTTCCACCTGAAATAACAGCCTACCCCTGAGTTAGACTGATCCTCCCGACCCAACAGATGTTAGCTGTTGGGTCAGGAGAGTGGGGAATCAAACTCCAATTTGGAACCAATCCAGGGAGGAAGGCTGCATGTCCCCTCTACCCTCCCAGCCTGCAGTGCTGTCTCAGGATGGGAAAGTGAGAAGGCGGGGGATGGAGGTCTGTTCTAGGATTTTCCTAGCCTGCACTGGAGTGGGATGGGGAGGAAGAGGTGGATTAGAGCCTCCCATCTCATGCGGGCTCTAATCCACCCTCCCAACCCTCCAGCACCAGCTGGACAGCCCCCAGAATGGACTCCCTTGCCCCCTCCCATTCTGACAACAGTGCCAGGAGGAGAACTGGGTTTCTTCAGCCCAGCTCTGCTCCTGGCATGTGCAAACTTTGGAGCACCTTCAACTGAACATTCTTGTAATGAGGGTTCATATTGTCACAGGATCAGACCCTTTTAAAGTGCTCTGTAGCCATGCATTTGTATAAGGTCACTGTGAGGGGGCTAAGGCCCCGCGGGACCCGGCCCGAGGGAGAAAGCCCGGAGGGGCGTCCAACTTCCGGGATCAGACCCGGAAGTCTGGCCGGAGGGTTAAAGTTTTCCGGAACACAAGCCGGGCCGGAGTGAGACCGGCCCGGGACGATAAAAGCAGCACCCTTACCCTGGTTAGAGGAGGAGGGAAGCTTCGGTCGGAGGCGGACCGGGGACGAGAGGAGCCGGACGAGACGCGGCGAACGCTAGCGGCAGCGGGACCGGCGGCAGCCGAACCGGAAGCGGGCGAGCCAGGAGCGGCGTGGGAGAAACCGGCGGCAGGATCCCCGGCAGGGACGATACCGGTAACGGCGGTAGCGGGATCGGGGACAGAGGCACCGGTGGCAACCCCGCCGAGAGCAGCAGAGCCCGTAAGCGCTAAGCCGGCGAGAGCGGAGGGGACTGCGGCGGTACCAGGAGCAGCGCGGACTCCCGAGACGGCACAGGTACCAAAGGGATTAGAGGTGGTCCCACCGGGCGAACCCGGGAAGGGAGCCTCAACCGGAGGAGACTTCCTCCGAAGACTGGTGGCTGGCTGGCCACGAAAGAAGACCCGTGGACAGGGAGGCGGACTTGGTAACCCTCCCCCCCCGGGTCTAGAGACACCGGCCGTTTAGGGCTGGACAGAGGCCTTATTGGAGGCTCGGGTGAGGGTGTAGGGGAGTGAGGAGCCCTCAGGACCCCGGACTGTGGAGCTAGGGTAGCCCCTTGCGTTGGACCGTCAGCGCCCCATTTTGGGTGAACCCCTTTTTCCATCAAGACGTGGCAGGCGAGATTAACGGGGCACCAGCGGTCCGGCGCGTACTTCTACTCTACAGGGGCCATTCGGGACTTTTGGGGTGACCCGCAACCGGGAGGCGCACCCCAGTGCCCACAGTCACAAATGGAGCATGTTTTCAGGGGCCAGATTGGGTGAAAATTGTCACTTCTATCTGTGCCTTCAGTCAATCTGCAAAGCAATACTTTTATGTTCAACTAGCCAGTTGCCCATCAGGAATGATGGGGCAGGGGCATGGGCAGGGACAGAGCACTGCCACCCACCACCCCACACCGCTGCCACCTCCCAGGAGTGGTGGGGGCGGGAGCTTGCCTTGCTGTCCCCTCCATCCCCCTCGACCAGCACCCTGTGCTGCATGCCAGCGGCCTCTCCCTCCCACTCCATCCCCTCTGTCCATGCTACCACTGCCATCTCCTGTCTGGAACACTCTTGGAGCACTCAGATTGGTTGTTTCAGTCAGCATTGTGATTGGCTGCTGAGACAACCAATCACAGTGTGAATAAAGCATTATGGACAGACAAACAGACTAAGGCTTTTATTATATTAGAATAGGTATGGCCCAATATGTCTTATATATAAGAAGTTATAATAAGGAGCAGCTAGTATTCTTCCACAGTTCAAGCTTGAGTGGCACTTGTGCAGCTGACTTTTTGTTTATAAAATGGCCAGTGCAAGTAACTGAGCACCTCCCGAAACATTCTGCATGTTGGTGTCCATTTGAGGTGGGGAGTTGCATTTCCTGCCAGTTTACTAAGCCCATCACAAAGGATAGCAGTGCTCATTAATGACCAGTGACTTTTAATGAGGGATCACAGGGTTGCTGCTAAGTTTTGTCAGTCAATTACTACTGAAGATTTAATGGCTATAACCTTGCCAATGAGCTCATTCTCTCAAGGATGAGCATTAAAAAGATTTTTAATGGGCCACATAGAAATACTTTGTTGCATGCACTTTGGGAATCTATGATTTAATGGTGTAGTTCTATTTCTTATATACTTAAAATGTAGATACATTTTTATATTTTAAATCTAAAATAAGGTCTTGATGCATCAAAAGCCATTTCCTAAGTGTGCCATGATTTTTTTTTCTTATATCAGTTTTTCTTACCATGACTAATCACATTCATGTAGTCATTCACTTAGTCTTACCTTAAATTGCACATTTTCCTTGTATCTTTTAGGACTGTAAAGTGGTTTAGAAGAAAACATATTTGTTCAATATTTATCCTTGTTCTAAAAACTGGACAAAAATCTTGTTTCATCTGAAACCTCTACTCGTGGTATTTCCAGCGTTGCCTCCACGCCCTCTTGTGTGAACTGTTGCCTAATATTTTGTTTCATCTTTTACTAGTCTTTTAAGAAGGTCTATGTATCTGTTATGTAAAACAGCATTTTTAGTAAATTCAACACTCATATAAGATTTGAATTATAAGTTATCTGAATTATTTGTAACAACATGTTATTTTGAAAGTTATTTGGCTGAAGTGTTGCAGGGAAAGCAATAGTTGCAGCTGGTATTTCCTGTTTGCCAGAGGGAAGGAAAGAGGGAATGAAGCCAGTAGGAGGGGTAGTAGATGAGCTGTCACAACTGATAAAACCCCCTGGTGTCAGCTCTGCCAATTATCCAGTATCTCCTTTTCACTGAAATCCTGCACACCTTCCTCTACCATGATGTTTTGAGGAAACTGACAACAGCTGATGGCTAGATTATAGGCAGTGCCAAGCATTTTCAGCTTTCATGCCAAGCAGCAATGCTCTTAAACCAATGGTTCTCAAGCTTTTTGGGCCCTCCCTCACTTTTGATAATTGAGAGGCACCCAATTTCAAAAACTAATTTATAGTATTTTATAGATTTATACTTCCTTGCAGAGGGGGTTGGCAGTGGAGGTGGGGGATCATCCAGCCAGGGACAGAACTAAGTCTGCACTTATCTGCTTAAAGTCAGGGGTCCACAGGCCCACAGGCCAAATTCAGCCTGTGGATCCATAACATCCAGCCCATAGGGAGCCCCAAGGGTCAGAAAACTTGGCAGTGGGGAGTGGGGGGAAGCTCCACATGGCTAGATCCAGCCTTGTCTGAGCTATTGCCTGCAAAGGATTAGGGCTGGGCCTGCCCCCCACATATCCAGATCAGGCTAGGCTGCTCCCCCTGTTCTCACTGCATGCCTGAATCCCACCCTGACCCCCACATGTGTCCAAATTGGGGCTACTGCACCCCTCATCCCCCTGCACATCTGGATCTGGGCTACCATGCCCTACCCCTTGCCCTCTGCATCCAGATCAGGACTAGGACCTACCATAATTGAGGAGGTGCCAGTGCACAGAGCAAGGGTATCTCCAGGTGTTCTTGTATTTGTTTTCTGTTTGAAGATGGTGTTTGTGATGACAAGACCATGCTCTGTGCACTTGCTCAGGAGAAGGATGTCATTGGAATTGGCCTTCCCTACTCCTTGGTGCTAGACAACTTGGTGCTTTACAGTTCCAGGTCACATCCAACTTTACTGAAGTCAATGAAGAGAATGATTTCCTTGCAAGTATTAGTCAGAACATGGTCAAGGTTGGAGTAGAACTGTTCTTTGACATCATCATCGGCATCAAGCAGGTGTGTATACACTGGGGGTAGTGTACTCATAAAAACATAGACATTTGGGCTGGAATGGACCCCGAAGGATCATCAAGTCCAGCCCCCGGCCCCAGGGGCAGGAAGCCAGCAGGGATCATAGGATCCCAGCAAGATAAACATCCAAACGTGTCTTGAAGGCATTCAAAGTGGGTGCCTGAACCACCTCCGGCAGCAGTCTGGGGCTTGGACAGTAAAAAAGTTCTTCCTTATGTCCAGTCTGAATCGGTCGCAGTGGAGTTTGTGACTGTTTGATTTTGTCATCCCTAGGGGTGCTCTGGTGAACAGACATTCCCCCAGTTCCTAGTGAACACCCCTGATAAACTTACAGGTGGCCACCAGATCACCCGAGCCTGTGCTTTTCCACGCTGAAGAGTCCCATGGCTCTCATCCTCTTATCCTAAGGCCTGTTTTCCTGACCTCTAACCATGTGCATGGCTCTCCTTCACGCTCACTCAAGCTTCTCCACATCCTTTTTGAATAGTGGAGCCCAAAACTGGACACAGTACTCACCAAGGCCGAGTACAAGGGGAGAGTGACGTCCCAGGATTTGCTTGAGAAGCATCTATGGATGCAAGCCAGCATTTTGCTCACTTTACTAGCTGCAGCATCACATTGAAGGCTCATGTTCATCTTGTGGTCAATCGTGATTCCCAAGTCCCTTTCATCTGTAGTGCTAACCAGCATAGCACTGCTGAGCCTATAAGCATGCTGCAGGTTTTTCCTCCCCAGGTGGAGAACCTTGCATTTTTTGGTGTTAAACACCATCAGGTTCTCATCCGCCAATTTCATGAGCCTGTCAAGATCTGCCTGGATCACCCTCTGTCCTCAGGTGTGGATGCTTTACCCCAGAGTTTGGTGTTGTCAGCTAACTTGGCCAGCCTGCTTCTGACACCAATGTCTACATCATTGATGAAGATGTTGAATAATATAGGCCGAGGACAGAGCCTTGAGGGACCCCGCTGGTCACCGTGCACCACAACGATTGACTTCCATCAACACCACCCTCTGGGTCCTACTGTGGAGCCAATTCCCCAGCCAGTGGAACGTGGTGAGGTCGAGGCTACAGTTAGCCAGTTTTGCCAAGAGGTAATCATGGGATACCAGATCAAAGGCTTTTTTAAAGTCGAGATATATGACATCAATCTCTTCCCCCTTGTCCAGGTGATAGATCACCTGGTCATAAGAGGAAATGAGATTGGTCAAGCAAGACCTACCCGCAACAAACCCGTGCTGGGTATCCCTCAGGATATTGCCATCAGCTAGTCTGTTAAGGATGGTCTCTTTGATAATCTTTTCCAAGACCTTCCCCAGGATACAGGTCAGGCTGATGGGCCTGTAGTTTACCGGATCTACTTTCCTCTCTTTCTTGAAGATAGGCAAGATATTGGCCCTCTTCCAGTCTTTGGGCAGTTCACCAGAGCACCAGGAGTTCTCAAATATTCATGCCAGGGGCTGAGCTATGATGCTTGCCAGCTCCCTGAGTACCCTTTGGTGTAAACCACCAGATTGGCTGACTTGAAGGTATCCAGCCTGTCAAGGTGTTCCTTCATGAGGTCAGCTTTGATGGAGGGTAAGGAATCTCCATCACCCAGGCCTCCCTGACCCATAGTGGGCAGGGCCATCCCATGGGGTTGATGAAAAACTGATGCAAAGTACCCATTTAGCAAGTTTGCTTTTTCCTGGGCATCGGTTGTCAGTTGTCCCATCTGGTTTAGCAGGGGTCCAATGTTGCCCTTGCTTTTCCTCTGGCTCCCCACATATCTGAAAAAGGACTTTTTATTGTCCTTGATATTTGTAGCTAGTTGGAGTTCAGTCACAGCCTTAGCTTTCCTGGTTTGCTCTCTGCAGGTCCAGACCAGAGCAGAGTATTTCTTCTTGGTGGTGGTTCCAGTCCTCCATCCTTTGTAGGTCTTCCTTTTAAGATGCAGGAGGTGTGCTAGTTCCCTGGAGAGCCAAGGGGGCTGCTGTGCCTTTTTGTTGCCTTTCCTCCGAGACGGGATAGTCTTTGCTTGCCCATCCAGGATTGCTCCCTTGAGGAGCAACCAATCATCCTGTACTCCCCTCCTCTTTGGGTTCTGGCCATTTAGGGCCTCACTGACAAGCCTCCTTAGCTTTGTCAAAGTCAGCTTTCCTGAAGTCGAGGACTTCTGTATTACTGACTGAGTTGCCAGCTTTATGGTGGATGGTAAAGGTGATCAGCTCATGGTCACTTATCACCCAGCTTCCCGTTGATCATTAGGTCACTGATTAGGTCATCCCCAGTTGCCAGTACCAGGTCGAGCAGCGTTTTACCTCTTGTCTGCCCGTAGACTTCCTGTGTCAGATAGAGGTCATCCATGCATGAGAGAAAGCTTTGTGACTGCTCGGATTTGGCTAAGCCCTCCTCCTATGAGATGTCTGGGTAGTTAAAGTCTCCTATGACAACCATACACCAAGAGCACGTGGCCTTGGCCAATTCCCTGGCAAATTCCTGGTCAAGGTCTTGACCCTGGGTAGGGGGTCTGTAGTAGACTCCCACCATAGTATCCCCTGTGCTGTGTTCCCCATGGATTTTAACCCAGAGGGTCTCAAGTCATCCACTGTGGGTGCCAATATCAGCTTGCAGGGATGCATAGCTTTCCTTGACATAGAGAGCAATGCCTGTGCCCCTTTTGTCCACACGATCCCTCCTGTACAGGTATAGCCGTCTATACCTGTGGCCCAGTCCCGGGTGGAGTCCCACCAGGTCTCTGTTATCCCTATGATATCATAGTTATTTGCATTTAGCAGGAGGACAAGTTCCTCCTGTTTATTCCCCAAGCTTCTGGCATTTGTGTATAGGCACACAAGTGTCCCCTTGGGGGCCCTTGCCTTGCCTACAGTTTGCTCCAGGGCTGAGGCAGAGGTGGGTTCCCTTAAGTGCCTTGGCCTGCTGGTTTTGCAAGGGTTTCTCAGCGGGCCAGCAGCGGCAGTAGTCCCCCCATCCCCCGGTGGGCTTAGTTTAAAGCTTAGTTTCGTACTGGTTGTTGCTGATCTCAAGGTATTTGTTAATGCCCACAGGGAGCTCCACAAGTTGACTGATAAGCTGATTATTGATGGCAAAGCTGACACTGTGAATGTCTCTGTCCTGGGCCAGTTTCTCCTTCTGGAAGGAGTTGCTTCCACCTTCATCCCTCAGCTTGCCCTTATCTGGTTGTCTGGTCTCACTCAGAGCTGCAATGTCAATGTTGTATTTCACTAGTTCCTTGGAGATGATAGCATCAAGGAAACCAAGAACAACATGGTTACTAGACTGGATGGCACACCTGCTGCTCTACCAGGCTTGTGGTGAGGAACTGGTACTGAGACACCACAGATGTATTCTCAGAATTTGGAACAATCCCTGGGGATCTAAGGAATGCCAACATTGTGACTGTCTTCAAGAAATGACATAAGTTTGTGTTTAGGAACTATAGAAGTATCATTAGGGCTACACTGATAAAGATTATTTTGGCTGATGCCAACGGCCAATTATTAACCAGCCATATTGGCTAATACCAATCTGATAGTCAATTTACAGGAATGTATCCCTGCAGCTTGGAGAGCAGCATTCGGCCGGTAAGTCTGTGGGGGGCGGGGGGAGGTGCAAGGGGGGGGAAAAGGGGGTGTGTTGGGGGGGATTTTGAAGTCCCCATGGTGAGGGAGGGAACAGGGCACAGGCAGGCATTGTCCAGTCAGGGCCATGAATGCAACCCCACCAGGAGTGGGATAGAATGTGGATGGCTCATCCAGGTGGGGCTGAGGGTTAAGGTGGGGTGGTTCCTTATCACTGCATGCACCCCTGGGGGAGACATGGAGAGTATGTACACGGGGTGAGGGTGGGTTGCCTGCTGTAGGCTTGGGGCCAGAGGCTGGAAGGGGTGGCTATGAGGTGGGCTAATGCCAGCCCAAAATTTGCCATAGCCACCCCTCCCAGAACCAGTAACACACACCCCACCCAACCCCACCCCCACCCCAAGTACAGCCCCAGCCCAGCCTTCCACATCCTGGCTGGGCAGCACCTGCCCATGCCCCTTATCCACCCCCTCCCTCATCATGTGGCCCTCAGTCTGGGCCCCCCACACCTCTTCCCTCCCCCATGCCCCTTCCTCCCCACAGACTTACTGGCCAGAAGCTACTATCCAAGCTGTCAGGCTGCATTTCCGGCCATGGGCATGCCGCAGCTGTGCATATGCATGTGGCATTTATCAGTGACAATATTGGCTATACCAGCCAAGAAAAGCTGATGGACAATGGTGTTAATTTTCCTTTTACTGGTGTCAGTCTGATATGTGACCAATGTATCGGAGCACCTCTAGGTATCACCCTCTTTTCCACAGCAAGGAAATCCTCTCCCACATCCTCCTGAGCCATCTTCTATCTCTTGCTGAGGAAATCCTGCCAGAATCTCAGTGTGGTTTCAGAACATCCCAGGGGACAAATGACATGATCTTTGTTGCCCATCAGATCCAAGAAAAATGTGGGAACAACAACAGGGCCTGCATTGACCTGCATATGGCTTGCATTGACTTTACTAAGGCCTTTGATTCCATTAGTTGTGGAGCCTTGTGGAAAGTATTGGCCAGATGTGAATGTCCTGAAAACTATACCATGGTCCTGAGGCTCCTTCATGACCAGATGACTGTCACTATTCTTTATTGTGGTTCAGAGACAGATCCATTTGTCATCTGAACTGGGGTCAAGCAAGGATGTGTGATGCCCCAACTTTCTTCTCCATTTTTTTGCAAGTCATACTGGTTCTCATTAAGGGCCACCTTCCTTCTGGAACTGACAATGAATACTACATGGATGGAGTGTTCTTTAACTCGGGACATTTTTGTTCAAAGCCAAAGTACTCAAAACAACCATTCTTAACCTTTAATATGCTGATGACTGTGCCATCCTTGCACACAGTGAAGAAAGCTTCCAGATTGCACTGGACCTTTCAGAGAAGCCTACCAAACTTTGGGCTTCTCTCTTAACATCAGGCAGATTAAAGTGCTCTATCAGCCTCCCCTGGACCATGAATATGACTCCTCTCCCTAAATTAACATGGGGAAGACCCTGGATGTAGTCAAGCAATTCCCCTACCATGGTAGCCACCTCTTTCACAGTGAACATAGATTAGGAGATCCAGCACAGGATCAGGTGTGCAGGTGCCTCCTTTGGGAAATTGGTTTGGCATGTCTTTCTTCATTGCAATCTCTCAGAAGACATCAAGCTCCAGGTCTACAATGCTGTCATAATCCCCAGTCTCCTCTACAGATGTGAAGTGTGGGTGACCTATCATTGTCATCTCAAGAGACTGGAGAGTAGGGTTGTGTGAAATTTCACCGGCCATTTTGTTTCAACAGTATTTCAACTCATTTTGAGCTCGAAACAGCAAAATCAAAATGAAACGAAAGCCTTCAAAACAGCCTTGAAACAAAATGAGGCTAGTTGAAATGTTTCAAAACTTTTTTTTGAAGCAGCCAGATGGTGGGAGACAGGGGAGAACCAGGGCTGCACTCCCAGTGGCTCCAGGCTCAGCCAGGTGGGGAGCCCAGCCCAGGCTCTTTCCATCTCCCATGGCTGGGGTGGGAAGCTGATCACAGTGCAGGGGAAGGGAGCTGAGCCCCAGCTCAGTTTCCCACCCCAGCTCTGCAGTCGGGCTGGAGGATGGAACTGAGTCTGATCACTCAGTTTCCCTCCCCAGCCTGACCATTGGGCTGGGAAATGAACTCAGCCCAACTGGAGAGGTATCATTAAGAATGACTCTGGAAAATCCTCTGCATCAAATGGGAAGACCACCACACAAGCACCAGCATCTTGCTGAAACCAATGCTAGCAGCATTGAGGCAGTGATCTTCAAGCAGCAACTACACTGGACCAGACATTGTGTGCAGTTTTCTGATTCCTGATTCACAAAACAGGTGCTCTGCTACCAGCTTAGTTATGGTCTGAGATCTTGTGGTGGCCAGAAGAAATGCTAGAAGGACACACTGAAAGCATACCTCAAGAAAATGGATGCTGACATCAAGAGTCAGGAGAAGCTGGATGTCAACCAACTTCATTGGTGCCACAACCTCCACTAAGTAGCAGACCATTTTGAGGTAAAGCATTTTGCCCTTGAAAGAGAGGAGAGAGAGAAGAAGGAGGAGAGGAATCCTACCCTGCAGCCTACTGTTCCCTGCAGAAAGACCTGTAACTTCTATGGATGGATCTGTGGCCCAAGGATTGGATTCTTAGGACACCTGAAGACCCAACAATGAGCCATGGTAAAGATCATCACATCAAGGGATTGCTGATGACAATTTATCTCTTCACACTTCATGGCATCCTTCAAAGGATCTGGTGGCACTTGAGGTGCTCTAGCACCCTGGTAGAGTCACTGCCTTGGACACACTTTGGATGGGTTGCCTCCTAAACTAGAAGTGGTGTTGTGGCTAGGTTTCATGCTTCTGGAGTCTAATTAGACTACACCTAAGCCAATTAATATGCCTGTGGCAGATGTGGCCACACTGTTTTGTTTCTAAATATGGGGTACTTGAGAACACTGTTGCAAGGTGAATGATGAATTTGCCACATAGATATGACTTGGGTGGCAATTACTGAGGTGATCCACAGCAACAGTTGTGGACCGAGACCATATCATGCTAACACAGTCCAATGATTTCATGGTGCATAAAACAAGGGACAAGAGAGGCATACAGACAGGAGAACACAAAGAGACAATAGTGGTCAGTGTAATAGATAATTTATTACAAAAACTATTTGATAGTATGAAGTTGTATATCTCTCTAGTTTAAGTAACCAAAAATTCTTATTGCTGTTGCTCTTATCCTCTCTTCCTCCTCTCTTTTGCTAAGTTTCCCTCTTACCATATTTACTCAAATATAAGACAAGATTACTCCCCAGTCTGCATCATATATTTATAAAAAAAGTGGATGGGGGAGCAGATTGCTGCTGCAGCTCTGCTTCTGGCACTGGCCCTGAACCCAGGTTGGAGCCAGACTTAGACCCACAGCAGCTTCCTGTGCCCCCACCCCCCACACTTCCCCTCTGCAACTTCTGTCCCTCTGCCTACCTTCTTCCTTCCTCCTTTACAGCTCACCTCCAGCTTGAGCTGGGGTCTCTCCCAGGCACAGAGCCCATGGTAACTCCTTCCCTTGCCCAGTCAATTAGCAGTGCTAACACTGCTGCATAGCCAGGAAAGGGCTGAGCTTCTGCATGCTGTGCTCCAGGATGGAGCAGTCCAAGCAGCATTTGACAGTAAAAGGGAGAGGGAGAGGGGAAGAGGCAGAGACTAGGGAGTGTTGGGAGTGCGTGGTGTAGGTGGCGGGGGCGGGGTGGGGAGGGGGTTGCTTCAGGGGAAAGAAGTGAGCAGGGCAGAGGGCAAGGGGGCCATCTGACCCCCTTCTCCCACAGCCACTGCTTTTCCTGCTGTAGCAGCAGTGGAGGGGGTGGGGGGAAGAACTGAAGACAACCCTGAAAACTTAGATTCTATACTTGGAAAATTTTAACAAATATATACATTTTCCTTATATAGAATCTAATTATTAAGGGGTCACCTTATTTTCTGAGTCATCTTATATTTGAGTAAATATGGTAATTAGCCGGGATCTGGGTTTTCCCTTTCCCACAGGAAAACATGGAAAAACGCAGATCCCTGGTAATTAGATTGGAAGCTGGATGGACAGAAGGGATAGAAAGGGGGAAGTACATCACGTTGCTTTTACAGAGTTACAGCTCTCTAGAGGTTTATTCCTAACTGGAGTCTGTGAGTTTTACTCTAAAATAAATAGTAAATGTGAATATTAGTTTGTAGTAATCTCCGATACTCCACTCACCATAAAGAATAAAGTACTGCCGACTAGAGGCTGACAATTATAACAAATTTAATACATATTCATTTCAGAATTGCCACAAGACACCACTGTACTCAGCTGCACTTTTGCCTTAGTTCAAATTTGTAGCTAAACTGGTAGAAAGTTTAGCTGAGTAAAGCCCCAATCCTGCAATTTGCAAGTTAATTTTGTATGTTAATTGAAGCCAATAGGATTACATGAACATCCAGTTAATGTATGCAGGCTTGCCTGATTAAGACCTAAATTGAACAGTTTTAGGTGTTATAGTGCAATTTATAGTATAATGGGTCAGACATCATGGGTTAGAACATCACTCTCAGCACACAAAGCTCACAATATATCCATTCTCCTCAGTGGGGATGTAGCCCTTTTATGAATGTCAATTTGCTATTTTATATTACAGCAGAAACAAGGTCAATGGCAGCTGCTCTAATGCAGTTTCTAAGCCTCTTGCTGCCAGTCAGATAAAAATCCTTACATTTTTATCTTCACCTCCTTATTTGGATCCTATTTAGTAATGCACTTTGCAAACTACATTGAAAGCCAACATTAGAGTCTCATAAATTAATCACACCTGATACTATTATGCTGTAAAGCAGGACAGTTTTCTCAAGACAGGGTTAGGCTTAATGACTTGCAGTACACTTATGAGTACTAGTTGCTTAGTTTCTATGGAGTACCACATCACAGCAAACAGTGCTGTCACTGGAGCCCCTGCTGAGAGCAACAGAGATACTTTAATTAGCGTTAACATTTCTAATTAGATTGGTACTAGGTAGGTTGAAAGTCTTTCTGTTACTGGAAAAGGTTAGATTTTATCCATTTTTCTGTGTTTGTTTGGTACTAATAATCTAGACTATTAAACAGTTTTAGAATGGAATTTTTAAAAACCTAAGTGTATTTCCATCAGCAGCAAAATTATCAGATTCATGGAGCTCCTCCAGCAGTTACAAATATTGCAAAGGATATGAAAATAAGTCTTGATTGTAGCTATAAATGTGTTGCAAATCAGTCCTTTCTTCAGAGGCTCACCTTTGGTTGGGTTCTGAGAAGCAGAGGGCATGTGCTCTTTAATATAAGCTAGTAGTATGCATGGCAGGAAGGAAGGAAGTGGCTTTTAAGTTGAAAGCTCCCTTACAACAATTTCAAAGAGAGGCCAAGAAAGGTAATTTTTCTTGTAAAAGTTGTGTTTTTTAGAAAATATGAGAACACTTTTCATGCTACCATTTCCTTAGTCCCTTGTATCAGTTAAATATGAATAAAATATTACTAGGAATTCTAGAACAATTACTAGGAATTCTAAAACAATTAATTTTATCAAGTACTTGGTCCTACCACTTCATAATGAGCTTTTCATATTTCATCAGTTTTGCACAGTGCAATTGCCAACTTCAATTATATTCTGCCACAACCCCTAAAATGTATTAGCCATTTTGTTGTTTTAACAGGTAACCATTCATCCAGAGTCCTAAGCATTGCTCACTTCAGCCCCTTACTCACACCAGGTCCCCCAAGTGCCTTATGAAACTAAAGTCCAAAGTGCCCTAACAGGCATGTGTAAAAAGCAGGGGAGATAAGGGCCCTGCCACTGTAATGTCAGAGAAGTTATTAGGTTAATATATGATCAGATGATCCTGGAAAGAGGACTATGCTTCTTGCTACAGAGGAAAGCACCCCATTCCCCCAGTCCTGCCTAATTTGACCCCAAGTCTGGCAATCTGTTTGACCCTGTGCACAGGACTTTCCAGTCAGGTACTTGAGAGGTTCTAAAGCATCAGGAGACTCCAGTCAAAACTGCCTCTTCTAGCTGTGACCAATGTTCAGTACTTCAGAGGAAGGTGAATAAAAGCCTAGAAGCCATTAAAACATTTAGGAGGAAAAAAGATGCATGTACCTCCTATAGGTGACTAACAGAAGCTCTGAAACATGGCGTGATGATCACCATATCCCCTAACATAGGGGTATGAAGTATTTCAATCCACATATAAAATATACTGATTACTGGTTCAAGAGTAAACCGGTATCATACTGTCCCTTCCATAAGCTTTTTGATTTCCATCTTGAAGTGATTCAGGTTCCTTGTCCACAGAACCTTTTTCAGAAGATCATTCTAAAACTACCCTAATAGTTAGAAACCTTCTCATAATTTCCGGTCTAAATTTGTTCATAAGTGATTTGTAGCCATTTAATTGTGCCAACATTGTTCTCTAATTTAAATAGCTCTTCTCCATCCATGATACATTTATGAGTAGGTATATATAAAAATAATCTTACCCCTCTCAACCTTCATTCTGGTAAGCAAAGCTCACTAGATCATTCAATTGCTTTTAATTTTCTCTTCTAAAGTAGGTTCTCCTTTTCCTTAAACATTCCAGTAGCCATTCTTTGTACCTGTTCCAATTTAAGATAATCTTTTCTGAACACAGGTAAATCAAAATTGAGCACAATATTTTGAATGGGGTTTTCCCAAGGCTCTGTAGAGTGGTGTTAATACTTTCTCATCTCAACAGAATATAACCTGCTCAGTATAACTTAGAATTGCGCTAGCTTTTTTTGACATCTGCAACCAGACGATGGATCTTGGTCATCCTATAGTCAACCAGTATACCTAGGTGCCTTTCTTCCATCCTTGCCTCCAGTCTACAAGTTTTCATCTTATTTCCAGTGTTCTTGCTGTCCGGACTTATGTGCATGACTTGTATTTCATGTTACTGAATGCCATACTTTGTCTATTGGTCCATTCCTTGGTTATCTAATTGTTCCTGTATAATACAGTCCTGTTCTGTATAAGCATTATCTTCCATCTTTGTGTCATTTGCAAATTTAAAACATGTGGAACTAATTCCCACACCAAGAGTGCTAATGAAAATGTTAAACAGGGTGTGTGCCAAGACTGATTTTTGAGGAACACCACTAGTAACCACTCTCCATTCTAATAACTTACCTTTCAACATGACTTACTGTAGTTTCACTTTCGGCCAACTGTTCATATTATCATTACATCAATCCGTATCCTTTCCAGTGTGGCTGAAAACTTCCCATGAGACACAAAATCAAAAGCTTTTATTTAAAATCTAGGTAGATGAGATCCACTGCATTACCCTTGTCTAAGAAGTCAGTTATCCTGTCATAGGATAATATGATCTGGCCAACTATGTTGTCCTATTGTCTATTCTTTCCTTCAATATCTGTTGAATACATTGCCTAGTATCAAAGTCAAGCCAACATATTTGTAATTGCCTGAGCCACACTTTTCCCTTTCTTGAATGGCACTATTGTCTACTATTCTCCATCCACCCAGGTATTATTTCTGATTTGATAGACTAATTCAAAATCTGGGCTATGGGAGTTCCTGTTTCATGTGTCAATTCTCCTAGTAGTTTGGGAGTTTTGTCACAGTAAGCAATCTAGATTTTTGCTTCCACCTTGGATGTATTTTCCATATGCATGATCCTTTCCATTTGGTAGTTTATGATTATCCTCATTTACATCATCATTTTTATTGAAGATTGCAGGAAAGCATTTATTTAGCACAAGGGCCATACCTAGATTAACCTTGTTCTTCACCTCATCTTCAGTGTGTAGTGTTCCCATTTCTTCCCTCCTAGTTTTCTTGTTACTTACATGGTTGAAGATTCTTTCCCTAGCTTTATTTATTTTTAAAAATTTTTTGTGTATGGGCTAACTCAGCTAAACCTCACTTTCACTTTATTTCTGCACTTCTTTTACCCATTCCTTGTAGAGCCTCTGCTTAGTTTTAACATCCTGTTTAAAGTGGTTGGTCATGAAAGTAGGCCTGTAGCCCTCTCCTACCAATTTCTTCCTCTTATAATCTCTCTCCTCTTACTTGAGATACAATCTCCCATTGTGCTTGCACCTTTGCCTTCAAGTAATGAATTCCTTTTCTGAATCCAATTTCTATAGATCCCAAATCTGGATTTGGCATTACTTTTATAGTTTCATAGTTTTCTAGAGCCAGAAGGGACCTGAGTAGATCATCTAGTCTGACCCCCCGCCATGGCAGGAAATAATAATACTGGGGTCAAATGACCCCAGCAAGATGTTCATCCAACCTCCTCTTAAACCGCCCCCCAGGGTAGGAGCCAGGACTATCTCTCTTGGAAGTTGGTTCCAGATCCTAGCCGCCCTGACCGTGAAGTAGTGCTTCCTGATATCTAACCTAAACCTACCCTCTGCCAGCTTGTGACTGTTATTCCTGGTCACTCCTGGCGGTGCTCGGGGGAACAGTGACTCCCCCAATACCCGCTGATCCCCCCTGACTAATTTATAACAGGCCACTAGATCCCCCCTCAGCCTTCTCTTTTGGAGGGTGAACAGGTTCAGGTCCCATAGCCTCTCCTTATAGGGCCTGCCCTGCTGTCCGCTGATCCTGCGAGTGGCCCTCCTCTGGACCCTCTCGATGCTGTCCACATCCCTCTTGAAGTGCAGTGCCCAGAACTGGACGCAGTACTCCAGCTGCGGCCTGACCAGTGCCGCATAGAGGGGGAGGATCACCTCTTTGGACCTGCTTGAGATGCATCTGTGAATGCATGACAAGGTACGGTTGGCCTTCCTGACTGCCTCCCCAAACTGCCGGCCCATATTCATCTTGGAGTCAATTATGACTCCAAGATCCTTTTCCGCCTCCGTGCTGACAAGAAGGGAGTTCCCCAACCTGTAGGTATAGTGCCGGTTGTTCCTCCCCAGGTGCATCCCATCCTATTCACATCTGCCCACCCTTGTAGCCTGTCTAGGTCTGATTAAAGCCTGATGCTTCCTTCTAGTGTGCCTACATCCCCCCACATCTTAGTGTCATCAGCAAATTTGAACAGGGTGCTTTTTACCCCCTCGTCCAAATCACTGATGAAGATGTTGAACAGTGCGGGCCCGAGGACCGAGCCCTGCGGAACCCCACTGCCCACGTCCTTCCAGGTTGAGAAAGACCCATCCACTACCACCCTCTGAGTGAGGCCCTCCAGCCAGTTGGTGACCCAATTGACTGTGTGGGTGTTGACCCCACAGTCCCCCAGTTTCTTAATGAGAACGGGGTGAGAGACAGTGTCGAATGCCTTACGGAAGTCCAGGAAGACTATGTCCATTGCTACCCCTGCATCTAATGATCTGAATTGACAAAAATTAGAAATGATAAAAAGCCTTCTCAGTTTTGCACAAAACACTGGTATGTCATAGCCATAGACAAGATCCAACAGCTGAAATCTGAAGGTAGACAAAATTAGACTAGAAGTAAACTGCAAGGTTTTAAGAGAGAGAGAAAATGGCAACTAGGGCAATTTACAAAGGATTATGTTGGATTCTCCATCACTAGAAATGTTAAAAGATATGCGTAAAATATGCTTTCCTATTCACCCATAGTTACTGAACTTGAAGCACGAATTAATTCAGGAAAGTGATGAAATTCTTATTGCCTTTATTATGTAGGGCAAAGTAGATGATCACAATGGTCTCTTTAAAACTTAAAGTTTGTAAATCCATTATATTCTTGGCAAAAGAACACTTGTACACAGTGTACAGTGAAGTATTACAAGGTTCTTTGGGTGAATCTGGTATTTTTTATTAGACCAACTTAAATAGTTGGAAAACAATTTTTAAGCAAGCCTCCGGGTTCAAAAACCCTTCATCAGGCTGAGGAAGTTTCAGTAGTTGGTGTGCGCTCTTCCTTGATGGAATGAAAGTTCTATGTCCTTAGACTAACACAGCTACAACCTACACCCCTGCAGTGAAGTATAATGAATAGTTCTTTGCAATAACTTGACTAAACAACATCTTCAGAATTTAAAGAAGTAATCATAACAGGCTACCACTACTTCAAACACTGTGAACATCATTTGAGCCAAACAAGCAACTTCTGATGAAAAAAGAAAAATAAAGATGTTTTTAGCAAAACTTCCAAAGAACGTAACTACAATGTTAAGTAAGGAGTGGTGTATTTTGATTTTTGGGTTTTTAGTGAAGTCGCAGACATTCCAAGAAATCTCTTCCAGATCTTTCAAGTCTGCGTAATGAAAGCTGTCCCTGACTTTCATTTTTCTAGACGTTATTGTGAGATTATAATTTGTGTCTTTCGATGATCCATCAAAATAGTTGAGTTTGCATTATCTTTTATTATATGCCAGTGTGTCATTTAGTTTAACTGTAACTGTGAACACATTTGTACTGAATATTTTTAGCAATAAACATATCTGGTGGAAGAACGATAACTTTTTCAAGCACAAAGCAGAATTGAGTAACTCTTCCCTTAGACTGGATATTTCTAGGAATATGAAGATAATCCAGAGTTGTCCTAATGAATGAAAGCAATTTTGGAAGGCAGATTAAACCATGCATTTCTGGGTTTATATGATCTCTAATTAGTAGAGGTCAGGATCCTGATCCTGGGGTCACAGTATCTGCCTGCTGCTTCCTCCTTCTGAAGCATCTGGTACTGGCCATAGTCAGAGACAAGACACTGCTCTAGAGGCACCTTGGCACTTATCTACTGCCAATTCCTATGCTCTTAAATTGGATTCCTTCCATCTATATGCAAAATATTCCTGTTTTTGGATACTACTATTTATTGCTCATCTGAGTTACAGTAGAGGTATGGCAGGTGAGGTAACCAACAGTACCAACAGTGAAGTGTTGCAAGAAAATCAGGAAAATAAAAAATATAAAGTAAATGAGATATTTGGAGATAATCACAATTTTGTAACTTAAATCAGGCCATAAATGCGGTAACACAAAATCATAAGCAATCATGCAGTGGCCACTATGGCCTGATCCACATACTTCCATTGACTTAAATGGACTTTGGATCAAGCACTAAGAAATTATTTTTAGATAATAAATTGTGAGGATAAATGAGTTCTTTTGGTCATGCTCTATTGCATTTCAGGCCATGGATATGCATTACATCTGTGGCACTAAATATGCTCATAGCACTACAAGAAAGTGAACATACTGAGGTATACAGATGGCAGCTGCCACCTGATTATTAACAGCCCAGGGCAAAGCATCCCCCTATTGCCCCTGGTTCCCCTTCATAGCAACTTTGCAGCTCTCCAGTCAGGAAACTAGAAGGTTTGTATACCCCGAAAGCACTATATTTTTGTAGTACTTCAAAATGTCTTAGTTAAGCTTAGTGCATTTTATTAAGTTATCTAGAAAACAAGTTTTCATAAATGATATTGTCATGTAATAAATACTTATTTACCTTCCTAGAAAAATTACCCCAAAGATATAGTTTTCATAGATTTTTACTTGGATTATATCAATGATAGACGATAGTACATTGTCATGAAGAAAGACTTTGGCTTTTGTTTCTTTAGTAGTCAATTATTTTTTTTTAAATCAACACAGCTAAAATACAGAGAAAATAAATAAATGTGTTAAAACTCATCTGTTCAAATATTAGCTGTGCAATGCAACCTAACAACAAAATATCAAGGCAAAAGGAAGTAATAAATTAATATAAAATGACGTCTCAAAATAAGAGACAGTGAAACAAAATAAAACATATAAAAATGAATAACATCCACTGATACAGTCCATTATGAATTACACAGAAGTAAAAATGACAGAGCTGTTGACCACAAGAAGCTGTATACCAAAGATTGTTAATAATTTTTTTTTATTAGTATCATACTTCCAAATGGGTAAATTAAATTATAATGTTAATTCTTTAAGATATATTAGCATCTGATATATCATACTATTTATTATCTTAAGTTTAAATTGTTCAGCTGTTCAGAGCTCTCAGTACTCTTAGAATATTGTTCAAAGTTGAGATTACAATATTTTGATTTTTACAAATGTCCAAACTAATTTTAAACCTTATTATTGTTTTGTTAATCTCAAATGTTATGTCAGTCTCTCAAGGCTAAGATAAGGAAAAGAAAACAATAAGGGAATACTGAATCCAAAGCTGTGACCTGAATACAGTATCTTTATAGCAGCACGTGTGAGGTGTCTGGAAGACTGCAGGAGTTCCCTGTAGTGTGAATTCTTGTAATTTGCACAAATTTACCAAGACACCTGTGATGGAATGACCTATAGTAGCACCACAAATTAAAAGTCTCACACACTTAGACTAAGCAGATCAAAAGATTATTGGGAAAATAATGAGAACAGATTCTTCAATGGCAACAAAAGACAGATTTATTTGTTGACTTCCAACTGGTGTTAGACCATTCAAGAGACATCCAATATGTTTATAAGACCACCACAGATACGACTACAGTTGCATATTATGTCTATCTCTCTACCATGCCCTCTTTTCATAAAGGCACTAGCTATAAATAAAATGAAGTAAAACAAAATAAACCAGATAAAATAAGGTTAATGCCAGAAAAAAATGGGTTGCTTGTATGGACTTCTACCTTGATGTTTGCATACATTCACGCTTTAACTGTACAATTTCAAATAATAAAAAGTTACCTTCATTTTTGGCATTACAACTGAAAAAGTAAAACATGCAGAAAACACAGTTAAACATAACTCAGTGCATCATTTTATCAGAATGAAGCATTTCTTTATCACCTTTTATGAGGGATTACATTCATAGTACAAGGTAAAAACACAAACCAAACCAAAAAAACAAAACAAAAAACCCCAAGAAACAAAAGACCTCAAAACAGACATCTGGCTTCAGTTTCATTCACCTGCTTTTCCATATCTTCTCCAAAATCTTTGGATAGTAAAATCTACTCTTGTGAACATATGTTAAATTGTAATATGTTTAACAGTCTTCAGAGTGCAGCAAGGCAAAACATAACTGTATTTACTGTTCTATTTCCAGGCTATCCATTTTTAAATCAGGTGGTTTAAAGCTAATCACTTCTTCATATGTAAGCTCTGAAAAATGAAAGAAAAATAGGTGTGAACTATTTGAATGTTAAATACAAACCTTTAAAAAGAGTTTGCCTGTGGAATTTTGACACAGCAGCAGACAAGAATGATACAAAAGATTTCTGAAACAGCTGATTAGTATGAAATAGTAAATTTAGAAATAAAAGCTAAGTGGGACTTGATCCAAAACCCACTAGATTCAGCGGGACTCTTTCCATGAACTTCAGTGGGCGATGGATTAGACTGTAAGAGTTTACCATTCTGAGGAGTGCCTGTCTAGCAACTGAGTCTAAAACAGTCTAACCCTGAAGTGGACACAGAATACGTCTCAGGCCTGCCAGGCTGACTTAGTGAAGGTAAAATATAACACAGAATGGAACTCTTAGAAGACACTCCTCCCCCCCACTTTTTTTTAAATATACTTTTTCCCGTCACACTTTGAGTTGCAGGGGGTGTTCTTTATTCTGCCTTAATTATATATGAAGCACCTACCTGAGCCTGCCCACTTATACTTAATTCTTTATGGATTTTGCTGTAATTTATTAATCACTAAGGTTTTCGTACAGGATTTCTTTTGCCACTATGTCAGTGTTTCCCAACCAGTGCGCCACGGCACAAAAGTGTGCTGTCACAAATGAACTGGAGTGCTGCAGAATTTCACCATGGCAATGAGCGACAAGTATGAGGATGGGGAATGCCTTAACAGGTGTGCTGCAGAAAAATGTTATTAATGTAAGTGTGCCTTGGTTGGAAAACATTGGGAAACACTGCACTATGCCTTACTTATGTTATGAGTCACCATTTTTACTCCCCATAACATCAATCTCTTTTCACCAAGGAGCAAGTTATGCCTTGACTACATAACAGAGAACCATATCTATGGATTTACACCCCCCCATGAAAAGCCTGTTTTCTCAGAGAACTAAATGGCAAACTTCACATCTATAAAGGATCAGGCCTTTAGTTACTAGCTAGCTAGTATATAAAACAGATCACACCTGCTCATATGTACTGGTTTATTAAAATAATCCATATTCAGAGGCAGTAAATCAATGTCTATGTCTGGCATTTCTTTAGAGAAAGTCTTTAAAGCCTAGCTAAAATCATAGTGGCTTTGTACTGATCTGGTTATGCAAAGTAACTAAATGCCACATTAACTGAGCAGCAGAAGGTTTTGCCAGGTTAAGAAAGAGCTGGGTGGTATTTCTCCACAGAACCCCAGGCACCTGAAGAAGAGGGGATTCGCCGGGATGCATTTATACCACAGTGATTGATCCTTCCCTTCTGCAAGAGTTCCTGTGACCAAGGCAGATGTTCATAGGTAGAATTACAGGTGTTGCTGCACTTTTGAAAGTGCTGCAAAAATGTAGCAGTACCAGGCAGGGACAGACATGCAGAGCCTCCTGGCTGGAGAGTTACAAAGTTGCCTCAAAGGCATTCAGTGATGTGTACTCAGCCAGGAAGAGATAATGGGTTGCTCTCAGCTTTACCTTTACCTGCACAGCACAGCCCCATCCTCTGCTCTGCTCTGCCCTGGGGACTGGGATAGAAGCAGCAGCAGCTCTTCTCATCACCCTGTGGCAGCGGTCTCCCTGACGCAATGCTGCCCTCCCTGATCAATGCTGCCCGCACTGTGGCAAGAGCAGCTGTCTCTATCACAGTAAGTGGAGCTGCAACCGCCAATCCTGGCTGGACTGTGGTTCTGCTCCTTGGTGGGCTCTCGTTGATCCAGCTATTTTCTCTTCCTCCCTCAAGGAGCAGGGGGCATGAACGGAGCATTGTGAGAAGGAGGGGCAGCAAGAGACCTCCTTGTAGTACTACATATGAATATACAGACATTATGTATAGTTCTGCAGAATATGGCACTACAGAGAAGGTCCTGTTTCAACTAGCACTTGTCCCATTTTTGTAGTGCTACACATGGGATTCACATCTGTAAACCTTTTTATAGCACTACAAGGACATATATTATCCTACAAATATAACATTCATCCACAGCCTGAAAGCCACTGGCAGCTAGGTGTAAGCTAGAATAGCCTATGAGTCACTGAGTATAGTTCAGAACAGAACAGGGTTAGAACCTTAATTTTCTTCTCAAGTTTGGTTCCTGAAACTGTACTATAAGTGAATATTGTAGGTTGTATATTATAGATTCTCTGCAGTAATGAAGCTCCTTATTCTATTCTTGTTCCCTCTACTCTACTGAGAGCACAGATGCACTGAAATGTAGCTGCAGTAACTAAGGCAAGGTACTGCATAATGCATTCAGCATTCCAGATAACATGCGCTGAACTGCATGTAGTGGTATTTTCTACACAATTAAACTGTCAGCCAGGAAACTCCATGTGAGGGTTGGATTGCAAACCTCAGCAATACGTATTAGAGAATAAGAAAGTTCATCAGTGCACAGCCTGAAAAAAGCCAAGCATCTACTATCCCTGTTAAATTTGGGTGCTCAGTCCCTTTCATGATCAAACAGTGATTTTTAAGCTTGAAGAACAGAAAAAAGGGAGAAACATACTATTGATTTCTTCTGAAATTAGCCCAATATTCCATTACCCACTTGGACAAGATTCTTTATATAAATGGGTCTTTCAAGGTCCCCTTATTTCAAGGTGGCACTTAATGTGCCTTAAAAGCCATTATATATAGTGTTAATTGTTGTAATAAAACTGATAGAAACTTCTGCTCCCAAGAAATATGCATGTTCATATTATTCTCAATAAGACCTAATATTTCCTTTGCCATGAAGTGCTGCCACACTGGAGATGTAAATGAGCCTGAAGTCTTTATGAATTAATGAGGGGCCATAGGGTGAGAGTCACAAAAGAATAATTGCTAATGCAATTTACATATTTTATTCAATAACTATTACATGCAAAATACATGTTGCTCCCTCCTTCTCAGGAGAGTTCTCTTCGAACTGGACTACAGGATCAAGCTTCTGCTTGTTGGGTGTTCCTCTTACTCCAAGACGCTTACACTCTTGGCTTCCAATGAGCCAGCACCACCAGGAAGGGTTAAGAGTGCTTTCAGCCTAGCTCAGCCCACAGCCAGGTGGTTAGGATACTTTCCAGGGTCAAAGCAGAGGGTCTAGGACCTCTGCTCCTAGAATTTAGAAACTCTGGTTGTGGAGGTTCTAGAAGTCAGGCCTCCCTGCAGTTCTTGAGCAAATGATTTATCCATCAGACTCCTGTGCTAAGATGGGCAACCCTCCCTCCAGGTTTAAAAAGAAAAGAGGGAGACCACTGGTCACCTACATACAATGGAATGTGATTAATGAAAATGACTAAATCTGGGGGGAGTGGCCATTTAAGTTTGTGAAGGTCTAACTATACCACGATATCAGGAAATCTCAGCACAAGCATCGCCTTCCCACCGGGCTTGACAGTATGCTTCAAAACCCAGAAGAATATCAATTAACCTGCTCCTCCCCAGCTGTTAGTCTCTGACATGCTGGAGTCTGAGGGTAAAGAGAAGCCTCAAAGGCATGACCTCAAGCATCCTTACCAGCAAACTTCTGGGTTTGGATCATACCTGGGGTACAGATTGGTGGGGTATATTCAGGCCCTTTTGCATCAGGATTCAGTGGCTCCACAGTGCAGCAAAGTCTGAATGATGCAGGACCCCCTTCTCTTTCTTTTTCTTCTTCGGCCACATCAGATCTCTGAAATAATCTGACCTAAAATCCAGATTGGATTTATTCTTCCCCATATGTCTTAACAACTTAGTCCAGCAGTTGGCAACTTTTATAGGCTGCAGGCCAGAATGACCCAGCTCAGGTCAAAGGCAGGTGGTTGGGCAGATGCTATGAGCCAGCTGCTGCACTACTGTGACTGCTTCTGCCTGCAGCAGGATAGGGAAGGGGGAGCTCCTGTGGCTGTCACTTCTCTGGCAGTATGGGGAAAGCAATCACAGCTGACACCCCCTCACCAAATGCCACTGAAGCTGCACAATTGTAGGTCGGTCAAACGGCTCCACAGGCAGGAACTGGTCTGTGGGCTGTGGTTGTCGACCTCTGAATTAATCTGCCTTTATACAGACAATAGGGTTAACACTGGAATTAATGCAATAGATTCCAGCAGGGGTGGGTTCAAGCAAGAATGTGGTGCTGTCACCCTTCTTCACTGCCAGTTCACTGCCAAGAGCTGCAGTCTCAGCTGCCAGGTGCAGGTGCAGTGAGCTTACTGCACGTGCACAGACATCTGTTACTGCACCCCCCCGTTCTTGCCATCACGGATCTGCTACTCGATTCTAGCAAACCTAAGTTTACTTGGATCCAAATTGCTTGTTGCAATCTGAGTACTATAAACATGAAAGCTGAGTTCTTAAAGTTAGTCACTAGATCTTTTTCAGGGACCCAAACAGAATGACACGATTTTCAGGCTTGCTAAACTGACTGGAGTCAATGGAAGCCACTGGTGGTCAACACTCCTGATACTCAGGCCACTTTTATGTCATTGCCTACATGTGGATTTAGTTCAAAACATTCTGCTTGGAAAATTTTGACTGAAATAGTCTTAGAATTGGGGTTATCCTCTTAGGACTCTTTTATTGTTACCTGTTTTAAATATCCTATTCTATTAAATACATGGATATATTAAAACTCTTCTACTGTAAGATGGCTTTCAATGTAAAAAGAAAATGATGTACCTTCCATAAGTTATCTTTAAACTTCCTACTGAGAAGTGACTATTTTGCTTCCTTTTATTCTCTGTACATGGTGGTTTCCTTTCTTCTTTGCTGACTGTATTTTTCCATTGATTTCCCTGACAAATATTCCTCAGACTTTGTTATACTATGTAACAATGGAGCAGAATCATTTTCTTTTCCATCAACTAGATAAGAGACTCTGTAGATCCTGTATGAAGTAGTGAGTTAATAAGAAGGATGCATGTTTTAAGAGTGGAAACTCCTAAAAAAAAAAAGTTATTACAGCCTCCTCATAAAAATTAGAATATTTTTTTCCTTCCAGTTTGACTTGGAAATTTTGGCAAAGCTTTGGCATCTTGGGAAAAAGGAGACTGAATTGGGCTGGAAAGTGGCATTTGGTGAGGGAGCAGTGTTTCAAAGGATCAGAAAGGAGCGTGTGCTCTTTGGGAATCTGACACGTCCCAGAGTATTTTTCTGTATATCCTGTTAAAATTCAGATGCTGAAAATATTGATCAGGAAACCTCAGTACCTTCCACATGTATCTAAAGCAGGTTTGAGATACCCTGTCCCTGCTATAGTCTAGAGGGGAAGTTAAGCATTGTATTACCCAGAAACAAAATATCATACTAGAATAAGCAGTGTTGTTTTGAAAAAGACATACTTCATAGATAAAATGTTCTCTTAGAAACTGACTTTCTTCTACTAATTTTAACAATACTTCATACGCTTTTGATTCTAAATACGTATATGCAATACAACATATTCAAAATGCAGTAATCTGTTTAGTCTGATGGTGACTCTTCCTTAGCTTTACAGAACAATGTCAAAATGACAAGCCGCTTTTCATATGGTGCAGGTCTCATGCCTCAAATGCCATGATGAATATTTTTTTAAACGGCATGTGTATGGTGATGTTGCTACTGAACCATCATTTAGTCCTTCCTTTAGGAAGTACTAAAGGCAACGTAGCTGTGGCATCACGTTTTTTGCCTGCCAGTGCTATGTCACTGTAGTACATTGCTACGGTGATGTAGTATTTTGTGTAGATGCGCCCACAGAGAAGTGTAAGCATCAGGCAATGCAAGTTTTACCTTCTAGCATTTTTTCCTTTACCATGTGGGTAGAGATAATATGGTTGCCAACTATGCAAGCAACATCCCACGCTTTTTTGTCAATGTGATACAGAGTTTGTACATACACTTCACCAGTCTGCTGGCAAGTAACTTCTATTTCTTAGCCAAGATTTTACTAATGCTTGGGATTTGGCCCATGCTGACACCCACTCAGAAGTTATTATATTCACAAAATGTCTGTGGACCAAATATTTTTGGTATAAATGCATGGGATATATTCAGTAGCTAAAAAGTTATATTTGAACATCACAATCATCAGCAGAGCAGTCCAAAAAGACTTCATTCTTCTGGTCAGTAAACCAACTTAACTGTTTTAATATTACACATCAAACACTTACGTACATAAGGAAAAGTGTTAAGAAATCAGACTAACTCCTCTTTTAATACAGCAGTAATACTTGTGTGAACGTCCTGAAACTTGAGAAGAAACAGGAAATCTATAGGACATTTATATTTTACCCAGGAAATCCAGTGAACACAGATAAAAAAGCTATGCAAAAGCCTCACAGTAAGCCAGCATCTGGTGACAGACACACTGAGCTGTGAGAAAACCTGAAGACCCGTACGTTTCGTAGTTTGTGAGGGAGTCTCTAGTAAATGTCTATAAGTAATCAGGCAAAAATGGCTCCATTCCTTCTTTTGGGATTCCTTGTTCCATAAATGGAACAGAGGATATTTGTCAGAATTTTTTGTCAGATTTTGACACTCTTCTAGCTAAGCTGGGGACAGAGGGGAGAAGAGTACTTGAAATGAGTCCTTCTCTAGTCATAAAAAGGAAGTAAGGACTTCTCTCGCAAAACAATACCAAAACCTTGATTTTCCCCTTCAAAGATTTCAATTAGGTCCACCTCCATAAAGAAAGCTTTCCCCAGAACTTGTTAAAGAATTGCTACCCATATAAACCTTTAAAAGAAATCTTATATAAGACTGCCTGTGCACTTAATTATTCAGTACATGGAATGGGAACACACGCTTGCCTGAATGCAGCATCTAAAATATTAATTGTGATTTTCCTCTGAGAAACGGTTTGAGCATCAAGAAATTTCTGCTTCTGTTCACACTATTAAAAATCAAATAATTGAAGTCAACAGACCCTACCATCAGACTCAACATTTCTTCTATTTTCAGAGAATGAGATATTTCTTGAAGGGCAGAGAAAAGAATGAGGAAGCTTTGTGCTTATACAGACAAAAATTATTCCAGTGCAGAGGGCTGGCAGTGAGACATACATACTATATACATCCTGTTCAAGTCTTATTTTGAAGATGTTAAATGGTCCACAGGCCTTGTACTGGGCCTTTGCACACAGGGGAGCCTCCTAAGAAATATTCTGATGTACCGGAATCTGAAGCTTCTGCAATAAATGTTCTTGGGGTTTTTTTTAAAGAGAAGTCATTCCACTTCCCAGTTTTAGTTCAGAAAGAGTTAAACCAAGACTGTCTCTATAATAATCCAAAACAGGCTTGCATCATAAAGAGAAATTAACTTTCCGAAAGGGAAATTGTTTAATCTTCCTGTCAAAGGCTCAGCCAACTGAAGAAGCAGCAAGTAGACAACTTATATTCTTGTAGGTACAATGCCAAATGCAGCACAGACTCACTGCATGCAAGATACATACATGGTAGCCAGGGCTGGATTAACCCTTTAGTGAGCCGTAGGCAAACACACTTGTGGGCCCCTACTTAATACTACATACTTATATTACTTTTTTTCACTCAATAATTATAATATCTAAAATGAGCACAACTGGGCCCCTTCTTCACTTAGGGCATTAGGCACGTGCCTAGTTTGCCTATGCCTTAATCTGGCCCTGAAGGTAGCATGTGCTGCCAGATTCAGCTGCAGAGAAATGTTATGGATGTAGCTGTCTACAGTCAGTTCTCCTCATCTGTCCAAAGACAGATTGTGGAAGACCCTTCCCAGGTCACATCACTTGGGCTGCTTCTCTTCAACTAGACACTTTGGCCCACTTCCTGCACTGCTTTCAGATTAATTTGCACTACTGCACTGGATTTACTCAGTTTAGAGGGATCCTTGCACGCCAGGGGTATAGTGGGTAGGATGGGGAAGGAAAAAAAAAAGGCATGAAAGGGGATCACTTACATTCTAGTGATCTCCAGGGGTTAGAACAAGCTGTGGCAATGAGGAGTATCAGCATAATTTGGAATAGCTCCACCCTATTCTTCTGTAGCCCAGGAACCAATTCAGCCTCAGAACTCAGTGGTGAAGGGCAAACAGTCTACTCGTGTATTCACACCCACTCCTGCCTGAAACACACTGAGCACTCCCCAGCTGCTACTCAGGGTCAGGCCTGATATATTCCTCCCAATGAGCAGTTCCCTCATTGTCAGATACAAAGGCCCCTTTTCAGAAGAGCTTTCATTACATAGAAGAGTAAGCAAGAATTTAGGAACCCATGCTGGAAGTATATAGATTAGCTGCAGGCAAAAATATATCGTCAGCTAGTTTTGCTGTATTCAGACTATATGTCATGTGGGAACTCTCATCTCGTTAGAGATGGAGCCTCTGCTCTTTTAAGAGCATTTTGACCATGGAAACAGTACAAAAGGCTATAAATTAACTGGAGCTGGACAAATAATTCTCCCTGCACAAAAGACCTATTCACTGGTTGCAATTTGGCAGAAGTATCTCTCGTACTAGCCTCTCTGACTCCTCAACAAAGAGAAAAAGGTTGGAGGTGTGTCAGGGAAAGAGCAGGGACAGAATAGCATGCTGGAATGGGACTTGATTACAGAGATTCTCCCATTGATGTAAGGTTCTTTATCCTAGCGGTGGAGGTTAGTACTGTCCCTTTTGCTCCCGGGCTGGTAAGCACTGAATCAAAGAGCTTCCTTCCACTTCCCAGAACTCCTCATTTAGCATGGAGTGGGGAATAGAGTCCTCAGAGCCTGAATACCCATAAAAAACCCCAAAACCTGTGTCCACAGACTTTCCCTGTCTCTCCCAATCCTCCCCAAATATCACACAACCTTTTTAAAAGCATTGAAGTTTTTACTTTTTTCCAAGTCATGCAGATCTACAGCTGAGCTTATGAACCACATAGCAGAATCTATCTAAGTATTTTGCAAGCCTTTGATTATTCCTGAATTCTCCCATATGTATGGGCACACATAAGGAAAGTTTATGAAGAAATCAAGGATTTTCTTGTGCACTGCTCTGTCTCCCCTTCCCCACATGTGTGCATTTGGCAAATGGGAACCACCACAGGCCTTTTAGTAGTCATAGTAGTCAGCCACGGACAATTTGGGTCAGATATCTATAAGCTATCTAACTGTGACACACAATTTGGAAAAGCACTGGGCTTGAGAGAGACACTAACTCACAATATGTAATGCCTTTAAGTAATGCCTAAACCACAAGTTGGTTCCCTTTACAGAGGTGTCAATTTTATCCTAGGTGCACATTTTATAGGCATAATTGATTTTTATTATTTACTTTATAGGTATGATTTATTGTGAATGTTTATACAGGAGACAGCTAACAGTCACACGGGGACACATTTGCTGTTACTGCAGAAGAGAGACTGACGTCATAACTTCAGTTGGTGTAAAGTGGCATAGATCCATTACTCCAGCAGAGGATCTGCCCCACTGAGGTTGAAAATGTGAGAGTCTACCTGACCTTTATGGAATTACTTGCCCCCCGCCCTTCAGCTGGAGCTGTTTGTGTGCACGTTGTGAAAAATCCACTGATATGATGATAGAGGGGCTAGAACCACAGGGAAAAAAAATCCACAAAACACACACACAGATTTGGCTTATTATGGCACTCTGTGGCTAGTGGCATCCCCCAAGGCTCTGTTCTTGGACCTGTACTCTTTAATGTCTTCATAAGCGATCTGGACACTGGTGTCAGAAGTGGACTGGCTAAGTTTGCTGATGACACCAAACTTTGGGGAAGTGTCTACACCTCAGGATAGGCTGCTGATCCAGGCCAACCTTGACAGGCTAGCAAGGTGGGTGGATGAAAACACAATGGCATTCAATACAGAGAAATGCAAGGTGCTCCACCTCGGGGAAGAAAAACCCGCATCACACTTCCAGGCTCAACAATTTTACACTCGCTAGCACCATGACTGAAAGAGACTTGGGGGTCATGATTGACCTGCAGGATGAATGTGAGCCACCAATGTGATACCACAGCTGGCAAAGAGACCAAAACTCTGACTTGTATCTACTGATGCATCTCGAGCAAGACCCAGGATGTCATCTTCTTGGTGTATTTGGCCTTGGTTAGGCTGCAGCTGGAGTACGGCATCCAATTCTGGGCTCCACTATTTAGGAAGGACACGGAGAAGCTTAAAAGGGTCCAGGGGAGAGCCACATGCATGATCAGAGGGCAAGAGAGCAGGCGTGATGAAGAGAGGCTGCGAGCTATGGGACTCTTCAGCCTGGAGAAGCATAGGCTCAGGGGTGACTTGGTGGCAGTCTATTATTCACCCCTGTCAACGGGGGAACACCTGTTCACCACAGCACCCCAAGGGATGACAAGGTCCAATGGTCACAAACTCCTGCAAGACCATTTTAGCCTGGACATGAGGAAAAAATTATTTACTGTCTGAGCCCCCAAAGCCTAAAACAGACTCCCCCCAGAGGTGGTGCAAGCACCTACTTTGGACACTTTTAAGAAACATTTTGATGCTTATCTTGCTTGGTGCCTTTGATCCTACCTGACTTCCTGCCCCTTGGGCAGGGGCTGGACCTTATGATCTTACGAGGTCCCTTCCAGCCCTAATGTCTATGAAATTATCCTGAAGTTTCAGCCTGGCTTGACATTCTTTCAGTGAGAACATGCAAAAAACGTTCTCTTTAAGCAAAGCCATTTTTTTCCATACACAAGAACTGCCATGCACAATTCCACCTTACCTTTCCACTCTTCTATGGTTCGTTCTTTATTCTCTATTGACTCGTCATATAGCTCAGCCTCAGGCTCATCATCAGGATCATGATACTGTACAAAGTAGGCATGTGCAAGAGCTTCTGAGGCAGTTATCCTTTTATCACTGTCTAATATAAGCATCTTCTCAAGAAGATCTACAGCTAGGGCAAAACAGAAACTCAAGTTAAATTTAGAAGCCTTTAACTAGCAGAAGAAAATGTTGAGCAGTAAGGGATCTGGCAGAGTGATAGATACATATGGCTCCTGAGAATCATCTTTTACATTGTTATCAATAATTAATACAAGATATAGGAAAATCATTTTAGAGGAAAGAAGATTAAGATATCCCACACATACTGTGTCATTTCATACATGCAGTATCATTCCTCATTATTCCTTCCAAGATCATTCAACTTTACTGGCAGAACCCCAGAACATTGCAAAGCCATGTGACAGCACACGGCCTGTGAAGATGCACGTTCTAAATAGAGTTTTGAGTCCTCTTTTAGTGCAAGATACAAATTATAATGGGTCTTTTAAGGTTATACACCCAACTGATTTAGACATATCTAGTCACTGATCTGGGCTTCAAAAGGTCTTATCCTATGAATACGTATGCACGTGCTTAGAATTAAAGTATATGAGCAGTTCTATGCTTTATGTAAAGCGTGTTCATGAATATGTTCACTTTAAATTTATACTAAACTGTACAATATTATATATGAGGGAGATATGGAGGAATGCAAGTAGTATAATACTTATTACAGTATATAAAGCTTTATCACTGTTCATTTGTTAGATTATTCCTCTTTCATGTATTGATTAGAATTCTTGCAAGCATCTCTCTCAAATCACACTATCGGTTGCTTAAATGTACTTCTTGGCCCCCAAGTAGTACAATATTGATTCAGATGCTACAAATTAATTAGAAGATAAATTAAAACAGAGAACGGCAATTAATTTTTAAATACAAAATTATGAGATCTCAATAGACATCACACGAATAATAATCTACTGAACTGTAGTATATTTTCACATTTAGATGAAAATACTAATGCTCAAAAGCTTTTCTATATAGGAATGAACAAACTGCCACTTTGGATTTTATTCCTTCTGAGAGTCAATCCATTGTAAAAATAAATAAATAAAATAAAATAAGATTTTTAAAAATAATTCTGTTACTCTCAATAGTTGTACAAAAGGGAGCCTCGCTTAAATAAGGTGATGGGTGTTGTCCACAGGATTGATTTTAAACTAATATTTTTAGTATGAATCACATTGACCTAAAATAGTGTGACACTTTAAATAAATGAAATATGATTTCCATAATACTTCTGTTAGGTTGATCTACTTTTTTTTCTGCACTAAAATCAGTTTAATTTCTATCTATGTATTCATGAAACATTTAACTGGCCTTTAGTTTCTGAAAACATCCATTTGCCCTCTCAGGACAGACTGCAATCCACTTGGCACTATCTTCCTGCTGGAAAAAAAGCTTGGAATAAGCTTCATGAAGGGAAGTTAGTGGTCTGATATTGAAAAGGGTCAGGAATGGTTAGGCCAGCATTCCTCGTTATTTTCCAACAGGGCCTAGTATATAGAAAAGTAAAACCTGAACTGAAATGCTAGTGAAGGAACTAAAATGGATCAGTCTAAGATTCTTACCTAATGGGTTGGCACCACGAAATACAGCTTTCAAATCCTGCTGAGGCATATATGGTAGAGATTCAATGTACTTTCTAGCCTGGGAACAAATTAAAGTATATAAACATATTATGTTTTTGCCCAATAGAAAGTAGGGCAACTCTGGAAAATAAATGTCTATCTGTTAAATTTCTCTCTCATGGAAGCCACCGTACATACAAACTCATTCTGTGCATGGGTCTAGATGCAGCCAATCATCTTTAAAAGTTTAGTAGGTTCTTATAAATCCAGGCCTATAAACAAGAGGGGTTAAAGTGATTTTCTAAAATGAGAGCTGTTGCACTTACCTGTGTCAAATAGTAGACATACCAGGATAAAATCCTGAAACAATCTCAAGGAGGCAGAGCCTCAATCCTGTATAGTCTCCATGGGCTCCATTCCATGGGCCCGCATTCTTAGGCAGGTAAACAGCATCTGCCCAACTCACGGCAATCAAGGTGCTGGGACCTGCAATCCTTCTACTAATGAAAATAGCTTTTTTAAAGGATTAGGGTTTGCTCAAAGGGACTCTTTTTTTTGCACACAAGGCATCTACAGGAGACAGGCATTTGTCCCTTCTTATTTGGTAATTCCATTTATAGAGCTGCTCTGGGAGTACTTTCTGTAGTCATCAGGATCATCATTCAATCTCCTCAGCTGTTCCATAACCAACAGGTCCCTACTGTATCAGTACCTACTCTCAGCCCTTAGAGACGCCTACTGCCGTTTCTTTGGCCAAGCTGCTGTAGTTCACTTGCAGCCTCTGGCTGCCTACTCCCCTGTGGCTAGTCCAGATCAGCTGTCTTCCCCTGCCTGGGGACATACTTGCTGTGGTTTCTCCCTTAAAGTAACAGAAGCCCTTGGCTCCCTGTTATAGTCTGCTCTTAGCTTTAATCCCTCTTGACTACAGAAAAATAAAAGAGCAATTCTCCTGCTGCAGAAAACTCAGAAAGACCACAACAAGACAGAAATGTTTATGATACCACAGGTTCTTATTTGAAATCTGTAGGCTTATCTTGTGAATCATGTGTATGAGTTTTCACACCTAAGAGTGCTAATATTATGCGGCACCTTAATAGGATCTAAGGTTACCCCAGGATGCTGAGCATCATTGCTTTACATTATCAGACTTTGTGGGCTTACAAACTGTATAGTGAGACGTGTGTCACACATTCCTGCATGCAAACTATGGGCAAATACTTTTTCTTAGGACAAATAGACTAGCATGTATTTGGTAATCCAGGTCTTTGCTGACTTATTCACATTTTGATTCTGCACTTGAAGAGTCTATCTACAATTGGGCATCAACTCTGCTTTATTTTCAGGAGACCTCTAGAGAACATTCGATACCATGTTGACTAAATCTTGTTTACTCACCAACCTTTTTTCTCTGCCCTTGTAATCTCCACAGAGAATTTATAAAAGTCTGCATCTGGAAATGCTCAAAGTGAAATCATGCCTATATTGAGACATCATATCTGCAAACTAATTCAGAAATCTGTTCAGAAACATCTGACTTATATAAAAGGTCCTCTGAATTTCCTGTTCTTTAATCCACTGCTTATTAATGAAAGTAAGGTTGGATTCTCCATTAAAGCTTTGACCATGCCTTGAAAAGAGTGTAGCAGGGAATGCAAAATTATTCTTCTTCAAGACAAGGATACAAGTAACATTTAGAACAAGCAGAAGTTACAAGACAGAAGGGAACAGAATGTGGGCAGAAAATGGGTATTTCCAAGGGGGAGATAAGTGATATCTTCTACTTTCAATGAGGGTACATAGTCACTCATCAACTTTTACAGTATAACTGCTGCTTCTAGATGGAATTACAGATTTTAGAAAGACAGTTTATTGGATAAGAAACATCTGTTTTAATAGGTTGCCCCAGTCATTCAACTTACACATAAATTATATTACACAATTATTTCTTTAGTCATGTGCTTAAGGTTAAACTAGATTTCACTAAAGTATTTAGCAAAAGGTAAGTAGGTATGACCCTCAAAACTGAGATCCAGATGGTGAACTCCAGTGAAGAACATGGTGGTTCTGGGATTCAGTATTTTCTTTAGATTTCTCACAAATATTTATAATGCAAAATGTAACAAAAACCATTCCGGCTGCTTGCAGATATTAAAACAAAACTGCCACTTTAAGCTCAGTGCACTCCTGCACCAAGCCCAGTGCATGCCTGGAAAAGGCAGTGTATTAGTTGGACCTAGCTTGCTCAACGTCAGTATAAATCAGATGCTTTAGTGGGGATTTTTGGTGCTTTATCTAATAGCTGATTAAATCAGCTTTAGATAACAGTGCCAAAAAGCCTCGCTGAAGCTCCCAATTTGTACAGATGCTATGGAGCCAGGTAGAAACAACATGCAGCTTCTTCTAGTAAAGTGCTTTTTTTTTTAAATATCTGCAAGCAGCCTCTAATGATAACATAATTTTCTTGGCCAAACATTAACTTTAAAGCACAGCAGAAAAATCAAGGATTACCAGAACTGGGTGCAAAACTTTGAGTTACATTCTTACATATTCAGTTTCCAAATCGCAAAGTGAAAAATTAAAATCAAAATTTTCAAAAATGACTAAATGAATGAGAGGCTTAGTTTAATTGGAAATTGAAGATTCTTAAATCTTGCAGGCAATTTTAAAGATTTCACTCTATTGTACTTGCTAAATGCTGCTACTACAGCACAACCAGCCAAGACTTCAAAAAGACAGCATAATGCTCACTATGGCTAGGGACGATAATTACACATAATCCAGTATAAGAGATCAGAAATTGGTTCAAATCTGTAACACAACAGAAGTTCAGTGCACATGAACCACTTTTAGAATGGCTGAAACTGGTTTAAGATAAACCAGACACACGGCTGCATTTCTGGAATCGAAAGTGAATGTCTTCACTTGCTTACCAGTTCAATGTATGCAGTTTAGACTAACCTGTGAAGATTAAATCAATTCAGTCTCAGGCTTTTTGACTGTTTGTACTTAGCCTATCAATTCAGAAAAATCAGTGGAATAATACCAATGTCCTACTCCACCAGTTACTACTGACAAGTAAATTATTAAATCAGTTTATATATGCAACTGTCAACTTACATGTTCTGATGATATTTTCTTGAGAAGTTCAGAACTGGGTGTGCCCACAACTTCCATTATTCTCTTCAGTTGATCAATATCTATATGTGTTCAAGAAAACTCCCCGAAAGATAATAAAAGCAAGCATTAACCAAATCTTTAGTGTGTAAATAAACCATAAAGTCCTATGCAGGTGGTCTAAAATGAGCACTATAGCTCCAATGCAATCAGTAGAGCTGAATAAATAAATAAAAAATTAAAAAATAATACACAAACTAATCAACTAATCTGAAACAAGAAATGTGAAGGAACTTGAGGGTTGCCATGATGTACTTTGTAACAATAGAGCCTACATGGTTTAAAATCTGTTGCAAGGTCAAAGGCAAGATATGATCTGTTACATGCCAGCTGTCTTAGTTGTTTTTTCTGATATGCCATGTCCTTATTGCACCTGGCAATGTCAACTTCAGCAGCAGTGTTGGTCAACGTGAAATACAACAAAATAAGATGTATACTATGCTCCTGTTTTTCGTATAAAGAGGTTTTCTGATCTCATGCAGTAATTATTTCCTCATCTTTCATTCTCTTGTGTCTCCATTTTTACTTCCTTTGCATTTCCTATTATTATTCTATTTTACTCAGCAACTGTCTTTTTTGCATTCCAGTCACTCAAAGAAACAGGCTTGAGTAGAGCCCATCAATACTACAGCATGGACTATAATAGTCTCACTACTTTCTGTTGTATGCAGAAAATGTACAAAAGCCACCAGTTTCACAACAGTAAATGATATACATACTAATTTAATTTAAATAAATACACATTGTTTTTGAGAAGCTGCACTAATGGAAGAAATCAGATTTTTTTTTTACCTGGGTTAAATACCAGACAGAGAAAAAAGATTGCATATAGCTTGTTGAGATCTAGGAAAAGCTGTTTCCCTTCTTTTTCTTTTGATGGTTCTTATGTTTAGGTATCATCTGCAGTAAACTTAATAATTAGAAAAGCATTGTTTGCTGTATTGGAAGTTTGCTACCTGGTCAATGTTGCTATAATAACATTTCTGTAATAAGAAAAAGAAAAAGAACTGAGTGCATTCGCATTTCATGTAATTGGATTTTATATTAAGGATACAGTCATTTCCTGGGAAAAGGGCTTTTCCTTTCAATAGCTCTGCCATGATGCATCCAACTGACCAAATATCAACTGTCAAAAATAAGGAGAACAATTTGCATGATAAACAACATCCAGATTGTCAAAGACAGTAGTCGCTTTTCCCTTTCTAAATATATCTGTAGGTCAAAACAAACTGCAAAATCTACTTTTACTTTACCTGTTTGATTATAGTGCATCCAGTTTAACATAATTTCTGGAGCTCTGTACCATCGTGTTGCTACATATCCAGTCATTTCATCATCAGTTTGTCGGGCTAAACCAAAGTCTAAAATCTACAGAATAAACACATAATTACTCATTAATTTTTATATTGTAGCTGGTTTGTGACATTTTTTATTTCTGGCAGACTTATACAGAGCCCATTAATATCAGTGGAACTCAGTCCAAGAATCAAGGTGTGTCTGTGATTGAGGAACTACAGTATCTTCTACCAACTCTGATTGTTGTCTGTACTTCCGTTTCCTTCAAATATTAGAGAACAATAATCTAACTACTATTAGACCTAAAAAAGTCTGCTGTGTGTGGTATAGTTTCTATATTCCATCATTTACTACCCTGATGCTACTAAGAAGCACATATATACTGCATAACAAGAAAGCTTAAATTACTGGCTCACAAGATGCCATCTGCTTTTCAGTACAACTTCCCCCAGTGAAATGAAAAGAGGAGTTGTTTTAAATTACATCACACATTTGCTGGTTGGCAAAATATTTCCCAGTGAAAGTCCTTTGTTTTGGTAGTTTTATGTCTGATAAAAAACAATTGCAGGGGGTTTTTTTAAATACATTTCTTAGCCTTCTAATATTTATTTCTCTATTTGGATCAATCAGCAGCTTAAAATACATAAAAGCCATTTCTGCAAAACTGTACCATTCTAGTGGAAATACTATCCAGTGCCAAAAGTGTCTTTGGTACCCAGCATCTCTTCATGAAAGATGGAAACTAAGAGTCAGTCAAGCCCCTCTTAGCATGGGAATTCAATCCTGCTTTTATTGAGTTGATGGCAAGTCTTCTCTGTACCAATGGGAGCATGAAGAATTCCTGGGATATTCCTTCAAAATCCCTAATTATAACCCAGTTTGAATGTTATGTTAGGTCTTAACATTTTAACAGATTTTTTTACACAATTAATAATTACTAAATGTTAATATTTATATCTATTCTTTCAACGTAACCTTTTTATATTTGTTCTAGATAGGCAGATAATAAAAATACAGCATTTGAAGCAAAGATCATCAGATTAAGAGCTTGGAATTTCAATACGAGTACAAGAAAAGGTATTATAGCAGGTTGCATTTTCCTTTTTAAGTGAACACTTTCTTCTCAGTTATGTAGTATACATTTTATTTTCCCTGTTTTGTCCCCATCTAATTTTTAGTTTTTCCCTGAAGAACGATCTCAATCTGCTTGTCAAAACATTTTGACACCTAATAAAAAAATGGAGCATAATACCCTAATGTAAGATGGCAGGGAGGATATAGACTCCAGAAAATAAGATTTAGAATCTTCATTAACACCATATAGTATGAAAGCATATACTATACTTTTAAAAAATAAATGACCAAGACAAGCTGTCCCATAATTCCTCCAAAACGAGTGTTAAAATCTAGGCATGAAAATGTAAATAGGCGGATTATGAAATTTAGTTTAGCATCCACAGGAACTAGCTGTAGGTCTTCAGCTTATGTTAGAATTGGCCCTGAAGGTTAACTGCACAGTACTGATAATTCAATTTTGCCATGTATTATGATTTTATTGCTAGTCTCATGATACTTGATATTTTTCTTAAGTCCCCACAGTGGTGGAATAAAGTGATTACATTATAATCTTATTGTCAATTAAAAATAACATGTTCTGTCCCTCATGATTATGGAAAACAACTTAAAAATGCCAAGCCAAGCAAATACTCAGAAACCAGAAGGCAAATGGACCTGCTCAGAATTTATTTAAAAAAAAAATCTCATGTTTTTTGAACATCTTGGGCAGGCATCCAGATTATCAAAACAGTCTTTTATACATTAGTTCAGTTTAATCGTTATGAAACAACTGTTAAAATCTAATGTCCTGTAGATGTACAGAAGCTGCCATATATGCTGGTCTGATGCTTCATTTAGGCATCCTGAGCTAGATCCTGGAGCCTTGGCACCACCCCTTGGCACCACCCCTTCCAAAGGTTGACATTTGGAAGCATCTATCAGTTAGACTATTAATCTAAATGCCTTCTATGGCCTGCTTTTAAGTGTTAGCATGATTTATACAGAGTAAGCATTTCATCTATAAATGAAATGGTAATTTATAACATTGGTGAAGTAACAGTATTAATGTGATTTATTTTTTTCTATGCCAGCAGAGCAACAGTAATAAGTAGATTAAATAATGTGAGAGTAAGAATGGCGACTAATGCCTCCTCAGAGAAGTGCTAGCTTCAGGGTTATTACAAGAATCTTAATCTTCATAATAGCATGAATCCTACCCTTAATTCACAGTCTTCATTTACAGCTAGGTTACTGGGTTTCAAGTCCTACATCAGAACAAACACAGAGATAGGTCAGGCACACTTCATAAAGTTAAAACAGAATTGTAACAAGGTTGCCACAGCAACTCTGATACTGAAAAGTGCATGCTGCAATGTTTTGCAGTACCATATTTATTTGATTCCAAGACAAGGCTTTTGCCCATTCAACATGGGGAGAACAAAGCCTCATATTAGAATAGAGTATCAAATAAAAATGCAGTACTTGCCATAAAGACATGGCAGGAATCCGCTCAGCAAGGCACAGAGCAGTGAAGGACCCAGCACAGAGTGGCATGGGACTTGGTGCAGAGGCATGGGGTGGTGTGGGACCCAATGTGGAGGCATGGGACCCAATGCAGAAGCACACGGTGGCATTGATCCAATGCTGGAGCACGTGGTGGTGCAAACCGGACACAGAGGCATGGGGCTATGCAGACGTAGTAGGGAGGCATGGGGGCAAGTGACTAGGGCACAGGCCCTGGGCAGGGGTGGGGGTCAAGTGGTTAGGGGATAGGTGGGGGGGCAGTCACCAGGGGTGAACAAAGGACCAGAATCAGGCTGCCCATCTGTCCCCGCTCTTTTCTACTTATGCCACTGATTTCCCTGCTGTTTCAGTGGGAAGGGAGACATTTAAGACATCCCTCCAATAATTAAATTCCATACATGGAAAATTATAACCAATTTATAATTTTCCATGTATAGAATTTAATTTGAGGTGGAGGGGGTGGGATCTTAAATTTGAAGTCATGTTGGATTCAGGTAAATTTGAAGTCATGTTGGATTCAGGTTAGTGAACTTACCCTGTGAATGATTCCAGCTGAATGAATATACTGTGGAACAAAGTAAAAAGGAGATGGTAAGAATTTGAGGGTAGAGGCAAGTGGATAAGAGGTAGAAGTTCTTTATTTACTCTTTTTTCTTCACTGTGTTTGATGTTTTTATAAAGATTTAGTAGGTGAACGGACAGAAATGCTGCCTGACCTAGTACAAACATAATATAGGTAGCACAAACGAGTGACTCATTTGTAATATAACTGCTTTCCATCTGTCAAATGTAAACACTTCAGGAAAGGCACCTATGAAAACTAAAATTACATAATCAAAAGCAGTGCTTACAGCCTGAGAGTTGTAATGCTAACTCTCATATCAAAAGAAGTCTTTCTGACTATTATATGGTATTGGATAAAAAAGCATTCATTTCCTACCAATTTGGCCCTCTATTTTGATCTCATAGACTTACAAAAATCAGTGGCTTCATACCAGCCCAAGGCAAATCGGTTACCTCAATCAGTCCTCTTGCAGAAAACACGTGGTTGTATTGGGGAGGATGGATTGGTTCACTACAAGCAAGAATTCATGTGTACATTTTAAAGGGACTCCTTGTGTTCACTATGACTGGACAGGAAATTGTTTTCCCACCCTGTGAGGTGTTTTGAGATTTTAGAAATGTTCACTTATTCAATCAAGACAAGAAAGAAACTCCCATCCCTGAACAGCCCACAGCTTTATGGCTAGCCCACTCATCTGGGATGTAGAAGACTAAGGGTGCTCATAGATATGAAAAAACAAAACTAAAGGAGTGCTTTACCAGAAGAGGAAGCGTGTTAGTTCAACCTGGCTCTGTACCATCTGTATAGATCAGGCGCATCAGTGGGGCTTTTTAGTGTTTTTATCTAATAGCTGATTCAAGCAGCTGTTAGATAAAAGCACCAAAAAACCCCACTGAAGTGCCTGATCTATACAGAGGCTTGGGTGAACTGGGTCCAACTAATGTGATGCCTCTTCTGGGCATGTGCTGAGCTTGGTGCAGGGACACGCCAAGCTTAAAGTAAAGCATCTTTGTTTGTTTTCTTTCCCCACATCTTTAAGCAGCCTAAAATTCAAGACCGTACTTCTTCTGGGTCAGATCAGGAACTTGAACCTGAGTTTTTAATATCCCAGGCGAACTCCCTAACCAGGGTGCTATATGGTGTTTTTTTTCTTCTGATCAAATGACTATTCAATTAGTAATACAAAGCAGGACATCTTCAACAGAAGACATTGAGAGAGCCCTAACTCAGAGTAACTAACACCCAGGGGAGGTGAGGGGGAGGAGGGTGTTGGGTACTCTCTTGAGATGTGGGAGACTGAAGTTAAGTCCTCATTCTTCCTGGGTTTGACTAGAAAAAGTGCCCAAACCACTAGGCCATTTGCTATCTTAAGTTGGGGGACATCTGTCCTTTTCTGGTTTTGGCAAGTCATTCCTCTTGAAAGTTTTGTTCAAACTAGTGTGGTTCTGTGCACAGTGTAAGTTTCAGCAAACTGAGATTCTCCAATGAAAGCCATTTTACTAGAATATCCCTGGTCATTCTTACGTGCTCCTGGGCTTACTCCAGAAGTATCTCCAGGAAGCCCCAGTCTCTCATCTTCTAAAGGTCTTATGCTTTTCCCAAGAGCACAGGTGCCCCAAACTCAAATACCACCCAAGAATATTCCTCATCAGCTATACTCTTTACAGCCAACACTAGCAGGATACTGGTTAAATGAACTGAAATCTCAAGGACTATTTTAAGAGAACATTTCCATTTAAGAATCCATTATTAAAGTTCTTAAGTTAATGAGACAACAAAACTGCTACTCCAGAAAATGGAAAGAGGAAAGTAATTTGGTAATCTCAATATTCAAGAGCACTGAAGAACACCTGAATATATGATTGAAAACTAATTTTCCATCTGGGGCTGCAGTTCTTAAATAATAGTTGGCACTTATACAGCACAATTTCCCTTTCAAAGCCTTTGAAAATTGGATAAATAAGTTCAACCCATCTCCTCTTAGGTATTGAACTCAGGTACTTAGTTTTAACTAAACTAAGGCAAAAAGGTTAAGGGGTCAATTTGACAACCCTTATTGGCATCAATAAATAAATTAAAACCAAATAAACTATTTGCACAAATAAGACAGGCTAATTCACTAAAAGACTTGCATATGACCGCATCACAAGTCTGTTTCACAAGTTGGAATTTAGAAACAAAGAGCTCCAGCCTCTTTTCAAGTCAGCTAATCACAGCTCCCCCCACCATAATATTCACTAATAAAGTAGACAACCATTTGAATGTAAGAGTGAAACTACCTAGGATAAAATTTAACTATAACAATTTAGTGCCCCAATCCTGAGACTGACTCCATAAAGGCAAATTTCTACACAGAACCTCACTGAATCATTACCCTTGCCCCCATCTGAAACTACCTCCAGGTTCTGGGTCCCAAGTATTCAAACTTGTTCACTTTTTTCAAAGTGTGTACATATGTTACTTGCCACAAGCTCCTCACTTTCATGAATGCCAAGTCCTCATACTGGTCACTACTTTCTCTTGTGGGGGAAATGCCGTGCACATGAGTTCACAAGTGTCAGGACATCGTTAGTTCACAGAGCCACATAAAAAGTACTTCTATAACTAACACTCCGTATATGGGCACCATGGTCAAGGGTTCATATCTTGCAACTACTTATTAACGTTCTTAATATTACACATGAAAATAGCTTTTAGGACTACCCATGTAACTTAAATTAAGCAAGTTTTCAGAGGGACTAGGGTCTGGTCTGTAGTTTCATAAGTAATTTAGTAAATTCTAAAAGGATTATTGTTTTAAAAAGTAAGGCATCAAAGATATTCTGAAGATTTACCTCATCACCTCTTAAAACATATAGTCAAAATAATTTAAATATTGTCACTGCAATCAAATATTCATTATCATATTTTAGTTTCTGGGTTTAAAAAATGTAAACATATAATTTATACCTTAAGACCTCTAAGTAACTGGTATATAAGAAACTGAATGTGGTCATCTGTTAGCTTCTGGCACTTTACTATGTTATTCAGATCAGCACCCATTAAATTTGTCACAAGATACCTGCAAAAATAAAATAATTTATTTAGAGGCAGGTAAACCCATTTTAACGAAATGTCAAATTAACTTCACTCTCATGTAGTTTCCTTCTCCATATACTAATATTTATTTCCCCACAATTAGCCATCTAGACATCTTCAAAGAAAAACTCTTTCAGTCCAGATTTTTACATTTTTTTTCACAATGCACAGTAAAGGTTCAATCAGAGGAGAGACCATGATACATTATGGGAGATATAATCCAGCTAACAAGATGCCCCACATGGGGAAAATGGGGATTTGGGGCACTAAAATATATGTCTCAGGAGGCCCTGTGGTAGCCTGGACAGACACAGATTAACACTGAGCTGACCCCAAATGAATTGTATTTACCTTAATTGCTGACAAAATAATCACCTTCATGCTAAATTTTACTTACACTTCATTAAAATTTTCTATTGACGTTGCAGGTGTAAAAACATCTAGTAATCCTATAACCTGAAACAGAAGAGCGGATTTCTTTTTTATTTTCAGAAATACATGAGACAATACACTACCTACACTAATCACTCTTAGAATTTCTAGAACAACACAGGTCAAATTATATCATGGTTTCTCTTTAAAACCTTACAAAACCAACAAAACTGGATGAATCTGGATTAAGACTTTGACATTTTAAAAGGAATTCCTTCTGAGATTGACATTACATGACCTTATAAAAATAGAACTAAGGGCACCTATACACGTGCCTGATACCTGCTCTGATGTGTTCTAATTAGAACGTGTTGGAGGAGGCTTGATTAATCTAAACAGCACTCTCCAGCAGCCTCAATGTCACATGTATTCAGCATCACCATGCTTCAAAATGGCAGTGGGGGTGCTTTAACTAAAGGTCATCAAACAAGCTTTAGTTAAAGCACCCCGCCACCACTTTGAAGCACAGGATACTGAATACACATGATACTGCAGGAGCTTTAATTAGAGCGGCTTCCAAGAGATGTTCTAATTAAATCACCCTCCTCTCCCCACTTAGAATCAACCTAAGTTCTTCCTGTTTTCTTGTTCCGTGTTTGTTGAAATTATTTTAACTATGTTCCTCCAGTCCACTTTTCAATCTGTCATAACAAACCTTCTTTGTTTTATATAACTGCTTCTTATAAACTAAATTTGATTCCATTTTAATAGATTTTCTGCATTCAGGCTCCAATTCAGTAAACTATTTTTAAGCATATGGGTAGCCCCACTGATGCTGATGAAACTGTGCTTGAAGATGTGAATATGCCTAAATTCATTCCTGAATTGAAGCCTCAAAACCTAGTCTTCCAGCCAGGTTAAGGGACAAACTGTGTTCAGATGAGTATAGTATACTCCCATTATAAGTTACTCTTGTTTAGTTCTCATTGATGATAACAGAATTTGAGCTTAATATTTCAACCAAGTCGAAAATTGACAAAGCTCCTCAAATATTTTTTATTAGTGATTGACACTTTACACAGCACTCTTCCTTAGTGTAACATATTCTTGTTAGTGAGGTGTATGACCCCTTGATTTGTATTCATAAGTGATCAGAGGGTCTTAAAAATCCAATAATACTGTGAAATTGTTGTATTATTAAGGAGCAGTTTTAGTTTTTTTCTGGCCAATCGGAGTCTTTCCAATGATTTCAGTGGTTTTAGGATCAATACCTGGAAAAACAAAGGTGTTAGGTATAAGAAGTAAACACAGATCCACACTCTGCTGATAAGAATGAAGCTAAAGTAAACCTGGGAAAGAAACTTGTATTAGGGAAACAAAGTGGAAAGCAGAAGTTCTTCACTTACATTTTCATGTTTCATGTGCTTAAGCAATCTCAGCTCCCTGTATGTCCTTCTGGCATGAATAAGTGATTGAAAAGGTCTTGAAAGCTTTTTTACTGCCACCTTCTGTCTTGTTTTGGTATCATAAGCAGAACTGAAGAAAAATAAGTAAAGTAAAAAAAAAAGGTATGATCTTCACTGACATTGTCTGGCAAGGCCCTCCTTATTAACATACCAAAATGAACATCAAGAAAGTTTTATGTTCAATTTGTGACTTTATTTCTTCATGCTTCATCACTTATATCTTACTGAAAGAGCTTTTCTGGGAAAACTACACAGAGACAACCACAATTACTCATAGATGGTTCCCTTGCAATCTTTCTAACAAATTACTAACTCCTATAATAATGTTTTCAGAATCATCTCTAGGTAATAGTCTTTCCCCATCTGGCCCAGAAACATAACCAAATAATTTGCTTCATTAATGTTGGCCTCTCTTTCCTACCCAAACTCAAGGCTCTTAGGGAATATTGGGATTCAAATACTGCTGCTTAGAGAACAGACTGGAACCTTTACTAATTATTGGGATGCTGCCACAATGTCTAGCAAATACTAATTATAACTGATGAACATTTACATGGTATGCAATAATCTTTATAGATCTGGTATCAAATTAAAATCTTGATACATCCACTTAGTCAAACATAAAGGTTGTTTCAGAAGCCACTGTTAAGAAACAAACCACCAGTATAAATTGGGACTGTCAAAAGATTAAAACATTTGATTGCATTTGGTTGTGTGATTAAAAAAATCAGTTGCAATTAATCATGATTTTAATCACACAGCTAAAAATTAAAAATTATACACAGAAAAACTCAAAATGATGCAGCTATTTTGTATGGCTGGGGGGTGGAGTGTATGTGTGAGGGGGAAATTGTGGGGGGCTGTGGTGTATGTTGGGGTTTGGAGCCCAGGGAGGGGCGTCCTTGCATGCCTTGGCAGGATGCAGGGTACTGTGGGTCAGCAGCAGGGCTGGGAGCGCTGTGGCTTGGGAGTGGGGGTAAGGCAGGACATGGGCCTATCACTGCCCCCCCATATTACTCACAGGTGTCCCCTTTTTTGAAACAGGAAATATGGTAACCCTACAGGAATGCAACCCAGTGGTGGATAGAGCAGTACCTAGCATGTAAGTCTGTGGAGAGGAAGGGGTGGGGGCCAGATTGAGGCCCCCATGGTGAGGGAGAGAGTGGGGCAGGGGCATGGGCTGGAGTCAATGCAGCCCTGGGGCTAGGGCAGGTCATGGGATGGAACCACAGGTAGTTCATCCAGGGGTGTGGGGGAGGCATGGCTTCCTGCCACCGCGTGCACTCCAGGGGAGGTGTGTGTCCCCAGGATTTGTGCGTGGGTCACAGGTAGGCTTCCTGCTGTGGTCTGGGGCTCTGCACCCTGCTGCCTTTGCCCTGGGTTACATGATGTGACATGACGTTATGCCTCCTGCCACCAGGAATGCAGGGTACGTGCATGGCCAGCATGCAGGTCCTAGGGCAAAGGCAGCAGGGTGCAGAGCCCCAGCCCATAGCAGGCAGCCCACCTCCACCCCACACACAAATCCAGAGGGCATGTTCCCCCTATACCTCCCTCAGGGGTGTGCACAGCAGCAGGAAGTCATGCCACTCCTGCTATGGCTCTGTCCCATGATCTGCCCCCTCTACATCTCCTCTCACCCCTTCCCCTCCACAGCCTTACTTGCTGGTCACTGCTCTACACACTGCTGGGCTGCATTCCTGGCCACATGCATGCTGCCACTGCTTGTGTCTGTGTCTGTGCACATGCACCCTCTCCCTCACTGCCTGCTTGCCTTCCTGCTGCAGCTGCCTGGAGCCCATGCCCGGGCTGCCCCGTGGTCCTCTGTACTGCCACCGCATCCCCGCTGTGTGGCTTGGAAGTGGCAGTGATAGCAGCAGAGTGGAGCCCAGGCGCAAGCTCCAGAACCATGTGCACATTTAAAAAATTAACCTAAGAACCAATTAAGATGTTAATCCGCATTAATGGAAGTTGACAGCCCTAGTATAAATGCATGCCATGTAATTTAGGTGAGAAGTCCTACAAACACTTACATACATGCTTTACTTTATGTACCTGCATTATCTTATTTTCTTCTGTGGGACTACTCAGGTGTGGAGAGCTCAACAAGTGAACTGCAATTTGCAAAAATGGGGACTCAGTTTTTAAACAATAGCAAGGTAGAACCAGTGGCCACAAGGAAGTTTTGCCTGCTTTGATGCAGGAGGGAAAATTTGGTCCTTTTATATATTTTACCTCCTGACAATACATAGAAAATTTAAGAATCATCAATTATTGAACTAATCAATAAATAGAATCTACCTCCCCTCATTAACAGAGCAACCTCTAACATTTTTTTACTTTTCCATTAAAATAAAGTAGTGGCTCCCCACCTTGTTAGACTCAAGGCATCCCTCATTACACTCAAGGAACCTTTTGGAAAATGCCAGCTCTTATTTTTCACTCATTTTTAATTACAGAAAAATAATACGGCAATTCCTCTATTACAAAGAACTCAGAACAACCACAAGAGGTCCAAATGTGTTCAACATGATGGATTCTTACTTGAAATCACTGGGTTTATCACATGAATCATGTTTGCACACCTAACAGTGCTATTGTGTGGCATCTTGCATCACCCTTGAAAGGATTTCAAGGTACCACAGGGTGCCACAGCACCCTAATTGAGAGCCTCTGAAATAAAGCCACTATAACACAGATATCTGTGAAGTTCTCTATCACTCTATCTGTTAGAGTGATGATAACCCAATCTGCAATAGTTAGTGACAACATGAGGAAACAGAGATGAACTTTAACACATTTATCTTACGGGAAACCTTCACTGAGTAAAAGAGTTGAAAACTCAGCAACATGGTATGTGTAATAAACTGAGATGATGACATTCAGTAGTCACACTTCGTGTTATCATCTGCTAATTTAAATGGTTCCCAAAATTATGATAGGAGCCACCTCCTACAGACAGAAGACATTAATCCTGCCACAAATTGCTTCCAAATGTCAGCCCCTGGAATAGTGCAGCCAGTTCAATGTGTGATCTCCTACATCCATTAATGATGCCTCATTAATGTCAATGGGGGGTGGGATTCAGCCAGGGATCTGTTCATTTGAAACCAGTTGCAAAAGAGAGGGCCTCGCTTCTGAAAAGATGCAACAATGAGATTAATAAGATAATGGGGGAAGGTAGATGTGGAAGAAAATGGTGATATCAGCAAGATGACAGAAATCTAGTTCCACTAGATTGCACAGAAACTCTAATACCAAAGCAAAGCAATGATTTTGTTTTTAATTAGATAAATACACAGAAAAAGGAAGTAGACTTAATTAGCAAGTTTCTTGCAGGCATTATGGATGGAAGGAGTGAATCACTCATGAGATAAGTGAAATAATTAGATTACTTAGCTAATTACTTGCAAGCATCATAGATTGAACTGGATCTTCAGGAGAGATTTGTAGATGGTGAGGGCTGTGGCTACAAAGCATCTGGGCAGTCTTTGAGCAGGTGGAAGGAAGGAAGAAAGTACAGGCATAAGAGAAAGCTGGCATCATGGGTAGGGTGGAGGAAAAGAAGCCATAATAATAAGAGATTTGACAGGTAGGCTGGAGGCAGAGATATGATCAGGAATAGTAAGCTAGGAGCTTGCGTATACAGGACTTGAAAGTGATAATAAGAATACACACTGCTTGTGTGTATGGAGGAGTTCAAAGAGATGGTGATATGGTCAAAGATGCTGGCAAAGAAGAAACTTCTAGTGGGTGCTTTGTACACATAACAGCAAGGACATTGTGGAAGGTAAAAACAGGCATCCACTGCCTCATCAGCATGACAAGGACTGGTCCTGAGTCCATGGGTGAAATCCTAACTCTATGAAAGTCAACAGGCATTTTTCTATTAATTTCATTGGGGCCTGGGTTTCATTCCACATTCCTCAGCAACATCTGTTCCTCACATATATTCTAGCTCTGTAACTCATGGCACACAGGAAGAAAGGAATGGATGCACAGGTGAATTAATACATACTTCTATCCTGGGCACTGGTCTGTGGCTAGCACCTAACCCTTGTCACTGGATAAAACTCCCTCATGCTTGCATTAGTGTACGAAGTCTGAGGCTGCTCTGTATAAGAACTCAAGGGACTGCTGTATTTAATGTGCCATCATTTTGCTAAACTTCTTCCCTACTGAGTTCAATTATGCATTTTAGTAGACTGACAACTGCTGAGTTTAAACACAGATTGCTTTCTACCATTTTAATGACTCAGGGCTGCATAGCTTTTGGATGGTATAAAGCACTGATTTTTTGGCTTCAGTAATTCTTAAGACAGCAGCTACTTCGACCAGGATGGAAAAAAGTGAGGGGCAAGAATAAAAGCCAAAGTAGAGTGATGTGACTTTTGAAGAGAAACTGCATGTCTAAAATGAATGGGCTAGATCAGGCTCAGGGTACACCTCCACAGCTTATTTTAATTTGGCAGGGCCCTGGCTGAGAACAACGTTGTACTGCTTTCAGCTTACCTCAGCAGTTCTCAACCAGAGTGCTGTTGCTGTCATCACCACAGCCAAGTGAAACCACCCCACATGTTTCATGTACAGCCAGTGCCTCCAGTAGGAGCATGCCCTCCTGCCTTCATTAGGGTTATCTGATAAGCCTAAAGCAGGCATGTGCACCTGCTCTTGTTGCAGCCCTTCCTGGTCTGCCCCTCCCATGCTCCTCCTGGAAACAGGTGTGTGGGACAGTTCACCTAGCTTCTTTGGTAGCAGCACCATGCCACGGCACCCCTAAGAGGGTCTTGTGACACCCCAGTTGAGAATACTGCATAGCTCCTTCCCAATCAGTGGACTATACCAAATGACAATTAGTTTGATCCAATGTCCTTCTAAAGTGGTTTCTTTGCCTGTCTCCCCATCACCGTCACCAACTACGTTATTAAAATTAGGTTTAAATTTCTCCAATTATATTTGTTACAGACCAAAGGCAAAGTGTCTCTATGATCTCTTCTCTATGCTCTGGGTGCTGCGCTATTCCCTAAGTGGAAGTCCAAGTTCTCTCCACATCCCCCTGGATCACTAAGCTACATCCTCCTCTCTTTGCTTACAATGCGAACCAAGCCTTTTACCCTCCAGAATGAAGGCAATGAAAGGTGACAGGTTTCAATATCTTCAGCTCTCCTTTTTGGCTGGATTGCTAGCTTATAAAATCCTTGCTTCCAGGCTTGAGAACTCCACTGGTTCCACTGTGCTGGGCATTTGCAACCAGCTTCCCTCCTGAAGCCTGTGCCCAGCTGCTGATTAAACTGATTCAGAACAACTGCTTTACAACAAATATATCAACCGTCAAAAGGCATACGGCATCAGAGGAAGGGGTCAAACTTATTAAAATCTCAGAACCGTAATTATTCCTTGTTGGTTTCAGTAAACTCATCTTAACAGATGTGCCCCCTGTGCTGGGAGAAACTGTCTCCTGCTGTAGTGTCTGGGTCTCAGCAGCTCTTCAGAGCAGCTGTGACAAATCGCTCCCCCTTCCTCTCTCTGGAGAGACAATTTTTAACTGTTGAGTACCCTTTTGATATTAGGCCTTGAGCATAGCTAACTACTTCTCTCTATTTGGGAATAGCAACATTCCAATTAACAGTCCAACTACTGTTCCTTGAACTCCCATGAAACTGTTTGTCCACAGGTGTTTTATCGCTGGTCAGTTTTTCATTTCCTGTTTGATCCTTGTAACAGCCCCTTTTGATTTGCTTCCACAGAACAATTAATGCAAGTAAATAAGTATCCATAATAGCTATACAAATGATAAAGACATGTTCCATAATCTCCACAATAATCTTTACTGTTTGCATTTAATTTATCTTGGACAGTGAAAACAAATTCATTTTTAGATAGTATATTTTCATTTAGAATTTATGATCCTCATGTATTAGCAGGGCTAAAGACATTTCAGGGGAAAGTCATTTTAAATGGTTCTTTACTGCAATACTGTATTTAATGCAGTACATTAAATTTCCTGGAAACATGTTTTATTTACCTTATTTTTAACAAGAACTAATTTTGTGATTTCTCCTGACCCAGGCCCCCTCAGTACCCCCTCTTGTTTGCTGCCTTGGCAGGGTCAAGAGATAACAGGCTGGAACAATAGCTACTATTCCACTAAAAGGATAGGGTTCTTTTGACACTGGTCAGAGACTGCTCAGTACATTTTTCTATCACTGTTTAATTTGTAGAAAAGACTGTTTCAGTGTTACAAACTTTTGCAATATTTAATGTTCTTATGAAACCACCAGCTGCTGAAATAATCTTAACTCTCTTTTCTATTCCTTCCTTCCTTGCTTCCTCCCCATGTTCTGTATTCAAATTATTCTTTTCTATTTAATACCCCTGATCCTGCACGTCTATTCATAGTCTACTTCTTCAAATGCTATCTCCTACAAAAGCTTATGCCTCTCTGAACAAGTTAGTCTTTAAGGGCTCATTTACATGTGCAAGCACCGCAGCAGCGCTGGGCGCTTTGAAAAGCTGCAATGCATGTAATTGTATGAGTGGCAAAATGCACATCAGCACCAAGAAAATGACGGCTGTCCACTTTTGAACTAAAACATGTTGGGGGTGCTTTGGTTCAAAAGCGGACTGTCACCATTTTATGTGCACTGACATGTGTTTTGCTACTTATACAACTGCAGCACAGTGCGTGTCAGCTTGCATGCGGAGCAGACTCAATTAATCAAGTCTGCTATGAAGTGGCAGATCTCCAGCATATTGCGGGACAAAAGGTATGTGCTTTTATAAATGCTCTTAAGGTGCCACCCTGCCCTGCTTTCCATCTGACTTCAGACTTACATGGCTAACTACCCCTTTCTTCTTTTACTTTTTCTGAAAAAAGTAAGCTTCATGGTTGCAAAGTATAGCTAGATCATATCAAATGAGAGTAGCTTAAAGGTTCAAATGACAGAAGGTGAATGAAAAGAAAAGAAAAGACAAAACAAAAAGCAGTTTTTGTTTTAAAACCAATTTCATGATTTTCATGCCTAACTCCTGGGTTTGGAATACTGTGGTTTATATATTTTATATGGTTACAGAAAACAGCATGTAATTAAAATAACTAGTTATATAATTTTAACCCTTGTTTTATCTGTGTGTGAGAGTATGAAACAGGTAGAATGAAGCTAATATATTTATTATTTTATATAATCTCCTGGATAAGCTTTCAAGGCCTGCACTCAACTTCATGCAAATTTCTAAGTCTGTCTCTAACCGGAGAGCTACTATACCCATACAAGTACATGGTCTATCTGAGCAGTTACAAAATCTCAGGCAATGTCCCAAGCATCAGTGAGCGCCAACCTACTGACTTGGGTGAAAATCAGAAAATTGCAAGGTAAAAAATGGAGGACACATAGTCCTTGCCACCTCTTTACCAGGCACACCTTCTAGCAGCTCTGCAACTGTCTTCAGATCAGAGCTGGTGTTTATCAATGTCTCTCAGCACTGCTATACCCCGCCTCATCTCTGCCAGTCTTCCCAACAGAATCTAAAATGTTAACACCATGAATGGCACAAACAAGGCAGAACGAAGGCACTAGCAATGTGGATGGAGAGTCAGGAGGAAGGTACATGGATCTCCTACCATGGCAGCAAAAGGGAGTCACTGGTATGGGGGAAGGAGGGGGAGGGTTACAGAGTTTGTCATAGGGAGAGTAGGAAGTGTGAAAGAAGATGAATTGGACTGCATCCCTTCACGATGGCAGGTATGGGTGGGAATGAGGAATTTAGGACACACTCTTAGCTCCTCTAGGCAGGGGAAAAATGCCCTAGTATGGGGTGATGGGGAAATGCAGAGTATGCATATCTTTTCCTCCAGCTCCAGGTGGTGCAATGGGAACAAAGATGCTGATATACTACAGACCAAGAAGGGGGTTTGCAGTGAGTCCCTTACAGAGACAGGAACAGGATATTGGCTCCCTCCCATATAGTAGGGGGCAAAAGGGAAAGGAAGGGAAGGGAAGAAAGGAAAGAAGGTCCCTAGTGTCTTCACTAGGCATGAAGTACCCGAGCCTCTAGTTTACCATTCCTGATCATAAAGTCTGAATTGTGTAAAACTGTGATGAAAACTGATCAGTTTCTTCTTTTATGGTGAAAGTAAACACTACATGACGGAATGAAAGTGATGATGCTGAACATATTTGTATTTCTGTAGCAGTTTTAGTTTTGTATATAGAGGGTGCAACACATCTTTACAAACATCCATGTACTAGAAAGGACTCAGAAGACATTGATCTTGAGGCAGCCAGTCTACTGAATTATGGAGCAGTAGCCTTGGGAAACAGCACTTGTTCCAGCTTTCTGACTACAAGAAAATATACCATAAGAACTACTGGAACCATAGCAGAATTAGAAGGGAGCAAACCTGCAGTCCTACTATTATGCAGTTAGCCTTTGATAAGCCATAATGATAAACAAGCTAAGTAAACACAAGGAACAGAAATACCTTTCCCCATACACACTAACCCCATTTGATGAAATAGGCTGTCAGCTACAAAAGCTTATGCCTTATACCCTGTGACAGAGCAAGACTCTCTAGCTAGGAACATCTGGGTTTTCTAGTACTGATGGGAGCATCAGTGCAGCCCAGTCAAAACCCCTCCTTGCCTAAGCTGTGTCTCAACAGCACAGTGCCTCAGAGGAAGCCCAGAAAATCCTGATAAACCAGTACAAAGTCAGAACACACACTGTTTCTTGCCTACTGATAATACCAAATTATATGTGGGTACATATATGAATATATATATATATATATATATATTTTTTTTTTAAAGCAGCAAGACAAAAGGAAAGAGGATGTGTAATAGGTTACAATGAAATAATGTATTAGTCTTCCTGGTAATGACCGTTACTTTATCCCAGGAGTTTTCAACCGAGGGTATGTGTACCCCTGGGGGTACTTTGGAAGGCCCCTGGGGGTATGTGGCAGTGGTGCAGAGAGGCCTGTGGCACTTTGCCCCGCTCATTAAATGGCCGCAGGGGTCCCCCCTGCCCCGCTTCCTGACTGGCCGCTGGGGGTACCCCAACCAAAAGAGGTTGAAAACCCCTGCTTTACTTTATTGATTATAATGCCTTATTGCATTGTAAAACTATTTTGTATTCTTTAGATATTGTTCTTACATACTTTCTTGAGTTTTAGATTCAATTGTTTTAGGTCCAGTATGACTGGTGTCAATGATCTAAGATGAACTTACAGCTAGGATTCAAATACAAAAGTAGCAAACTGCTACTGTGTTAACCACTCTAGATATACTGTACTGATCATAAAATACTGAAACTGCAGACAGCTGTTCCTTAATTTGCAATTTGACAAGCCTTAGTGTACCAACAAAATCTAGTTGTTACTTACAACTGTTAAAACAAATCAATTACCAACCACATTTCTAAAATAATGAAATCCTAAACTAAACTATTCCAACCCCCTAGGTTTACCAGGGTGATTTTTATCTGATCTTTGCCTTTTAGATGCCCATTCTACTAATAATTACATATATTAGTAACTACATACAAAAATAGTCATGTTGAAGACCTCTGGGAAGGGGCTTAGGGTTACAGACATCATGGATGAAGTCAGTGGAACTAATCATATGAGTAGTTACTCACGCGTGTAAAATACAGGACTGGAAGGGGCCCCCTGTGCCACTGAGTCCTGCCTTTTTTGTTCATAGGAGCTCACTAACCAAAAGAAACCCAAAAACTGCCACTTCAAACCCTTCTATACATGAAAAACACCCTATCAAAGTAGGGGAGATGAGGGCACTGCCAATTGCACAGTCACTGCAACGATAGTGAAGTAGGTGATTAACATAGTTTCAGAAGATCCTAGTAAAACAAAAACAATGCCCCATGCTACAGATCAGAGGTGCACCAATACATTGATCCGAGATCAGATTGGTACTGATATGAAGAAAATTGTCTCTATCAGATATCCGCCCTATGAGGCTGATAATTTGGCCGATAAATGCCCATGCTGCGTGCTGCTGCAGTGCAGCATGGAGCAGATCAGGCAGCGTGGAGAGCTGCCTCTAGCTGGTAAATCAGAAGTGGGGGCAGATCAATGCCCCCATGGTGAGGGAGGGGGCAGGGGCCGTGGAATGGAGCCATGGCTTATGGGGTGGGGGCAGCTCAACTGTTGCTCCCTTTCATTTGCCACTGCTGCTTTTATGTAAAAAAATTACATAATAGATAAATAGTTAACTATTTTGACCTAGCAGAGTGAGCTTAGTCCTTTGGCTGATAGCAGAGGCCAAACTATACTTCCCTTTGGCTCTGCAGTCCTAGGGCAACTGAGCAGCAAAGTGTTATTTCTGGCAGGGAGCAGGGAAGCAAGCTCTCTGCCACTTCTTCTGATGGATGAGGCAAGACTAGAATAGACTAAAATTAAAATTGTTCCCCCCTTTTGTTGCAAGAACTTGGTAGCTCAAGTGAAATAGCAGATTTGCAAAAAATGGAAAATGAAAATATCGAGCTGCCAGGTCTGGGGGAAGAAGCAGCAGGATCCTTGCTTTCAAGATGACTATCACCAGATATGCGATCCACCATGAGTAGGTGTTCAAGACAGTCAAGCTTTTTATCAAGCTTTGTGGACAAAATGTCAAAAGAAGATTAAGAAAACATAGATGAGATTTTAGCTCAATCTATATTTGCAAGTGGTACACCTCTATCCATAAATAAAAATCAATACTGGAAGGAACATTACAAACTAATTCGCCCATCATATCAGTTACCATTACGTTATTGCTTATTATCACATTTTCTCTTCGATAGACAGTATGACAAAGTTCAAACAACAGTTAGTTAAACGACTGGTCAAGCAGAATCACTGACTCTGATGTCAGATGGATAGGCTGATGTACAAGGAAATCCTTTATTGAATACTGAACACCTGAACCAATATTCCTGAAAGCAATTGCTACCAAATCTTCTTGTCATTCGGGTGAATACATAGCCAAATTACTGAGTGAAGAGATTAAAAGTGCAGGTCCCTCCAGGATACAAGCCCTTGTAACTGATAATGCGAGTAACATGAAAGCTGCAAGGCAAATATTAAAAGGAAAAGTAATTCCAATGAATAGCATTTGGCTGTCTTGCTCATGGATTTAATCTTCTGGCAAAGGACATCATAAGTGCTAATACAAGGAAGGCAATATTGGCAAACTGCAAAGCAATTGTGAAGGTATTCAACAATCATCATGTTGCTAATCAGACTTTGAAGAAATTACAGAAAGAGAAGCAGGAAAGGAAAGTGAACTTTTATTGCCAAAAGAAACTAGATGGGGCTTGACTACAAAGTGTTTACATAGTTTGTTGTGCACAAAGAACTGTTTGCAGTATGCTTCAACAGATGACACAGTATCCCAGATTATTCTTGTGAACATTTGGAAGCAGATTCTCAATAACAGTGTGTTCTGGGTTTGGGTTCGAGTTCAAGGAACACTGAATTTGCTACTACCAGTTTCAGTGGCTATCAAGAAACTTGAAGGAGATACACTGACCCTTTCAAATATTCCAGAGATACTCAGACAATTAACTGTAAAACTAATTGAGCTTTTGCCTTCTTCACTTCTATCCAAAAAAGTAGTAGTAAAACAAACTGAGATCTGAGTTTTGCTCTCATCCAGTTCATCTGGCAGCAAACCTTTTGGATCCTCAAAACAGAGGACAACATTTATCAGAAGATGAATTATGTACTACTCTCAATACAGTCATGGAAGTAGCTAAGAATATCCCAAACATGGACGAAATAGCCATGATGACAGACATTGCCAAGTATTGTGCAATAGAAAAACTTCGGAGCAAAGACATCGTTTGGTGGGCAGCAGAGAATATGTCTCATCTCACATGGTGGAAGGGATACTGGAACACATGACTGTTGTCCAGGATTGCTCTAAGGATCCTAAGCATCCCACCAACAGCAGCTTCTTGTGAGTGGAACTGGAAGGCTTTCAGATCAATCAAAATGAAAAAGAGGAATAGCCTAACAAATGAACGCACCTCTAAGTTTGTTTCTATTTCTCAAAATCTCTTTGCTTCTGGAGAATCAGTCAGAAGCGCACTGCATCTTCTTCAATTAGTGAATAAGATGCTGTGTGATGATAAGTTGCCCTTACCCATGGACTCATTGGTAAAACCATCCTTTAATGAAAGAGAATGGGGTTCAAGTAGTTCTGAATCAGATTTGCCTCAATCTGATTCTGAAATGGAACTAATAAGTACTGCAAGTGATTCTACAGATAGTGACAGTGAAACTGGAGGTGCCACAATGGCCTTAGTGAAAGAGAGTTAAACTCTGTTCAAGTAGATGAGTGGGCAACCACAGCATATCATGCACAGTTCTTTGGGTGTGCTAAAATTAGTGTCAACAGTTTTCAGTGCCTTCTTTTTTTTCCTTAAATTTAAACAATGTAAGGGGCAGTACATGCTATTGTGTATAGTCTTCACATTTTTACAAGCATTCCAATAAAAATAATTTATTTCCACATAAATCTTTGAATTTGTTTGAATATAGCATTTAAGCCACATTAAGTGTGCTGCATGTCATTTTTTTCCTAATCAAATATTTCAGTTCAAATACTTATGGCTATTGGGACATAAAATTAACATGGGGGTTTTGTTTACTAAGTATAAGCCAAATAAACATGTTAAATCAGATTTGGGGCATTGGAAAATTTTCCAATTCAAAACTTTCTGCAAAACTCACATCTCTGCTCATCTGCAAGTTTAGCTATGCCTTTCCCTTTCATTTTTTCATTTAACCTACAGCCCTAAGTCAACTCTCCCATGCATCAAAGAGGACCTTGGTGTTTATCCGGCACTGCTCTCACTAATCTTTCTATTGCTGTGTTTTCCCTCTCTGATCATCACTGAGTCTTTGTCATCACTATTCTGCCTTTTTGTTAGGCATTCCAGTCCAGCAGCATTAGTTATTTCTTGTCTGCTCTCAGCCCTCTCCTCCCTGACCTCTATTCCTCTTCTTCCACTCACAGATTTCATAGACGTTAGTTTCTTGTATTTTTTGCTCTCCTCCACCCTTGACTGTTTTGCCCCATCTCCTATTACAAGGCCCAACCCTGGCTCACTCCCAACATCCACTTCCTCCCGCCCTATTGCTGTGCAGCAAACCGTCTCTCTTGATCAGGCTGGCTCCTTCAGCTACACATTAATTTTCTCCTCTTTCAGTTTTGCCATCTTCCTAGCCAAATAACTCTACTTCTCCAACTAAATTCTATCCCCTAGCTGCAATCCTAGCTACCATTTTGACACTTACTTCTTTAGTCCTTCCTTCCTCCTACAATGTGATTATTTGCCATTTCATTTACATCTTATTTTCACTCTACCTTTTATTTCTTATTCACTACTCGCCTGTCCTCCCTTCCACTTGCTTTCTCTTCCCTCCTACAACTCTTTTCTCCACCCCAGCACAGACATGTAAGTTCCCTCTAACTCCTCTGATTGCCCTAGTGATCTTATCCTACCTACTGAACTCTAGTGCTCACTCTTCTCCCCTTACAATACAAGCATACTTTAGTTCTCATCTTAAATAAAACCGCACTCAACTTCACTGACCACTCCATCTCCCTTTCATTTCACTTCTCAAAGTAAGGGATCTTACATCTGGAGCAGTTTCAAAAGGCTTTTAACACTGCTTCATTTGGGCTTAAAGCTGGAGTGGGTTTGCTACACTCTGGGTGCATCTATATGTTTGTTAATGTGCCTTTTCTACTGTGCATTAAATTTAGTACCTCTAATATAAGGTCTTAGATAAAAGTGCAGTAGCTGCACTAATATGCAGTGGCAAAGGCAAATATTTTTTTTGTGATGCTTAACGTACAGTAGACTAATTCTGCTGAGTATTAGCATATTAGCGCGATTTCTGCTGTGACATGCTAATGCTCCATGGCGCATTAAGGCATCCCGTGTAGACATGCCCACTTACTATTTCCATCTTGTCCACACATAACAATTAGAACCTTCCCCTTTTTAAATGGCCCCATACCTTCAACTCCTCCCATCTCTGTTCTGCTCAGTGTCATTGCCTGCTTCCCAAATTTTCAAACAAGCTGCTTTGTGCTTTTTCCCGTTTGGGGAAGCATATTATAAACATTCACAAAATGAATGTGTTATCTTATCCAAAACATAATTTTCCATGATGCCTATAAAAACTGGACAACTGTTAAGCTGATGGTGCACTGATGGTGCACTTCCTTTTATGTTGACCAATATTATCTCATTGTTTTCTTCCATTCCCCTGTCCACCTGTCTACATCCATCTACTGTCCAATACATAAATTGTAACATTTTGGGAACAGGGAAGATATTTTTATTCTGTGTGTTTGTACAGCACCTAGGTCAATGGTGTTTAATACAAATGACAAAAATAATAATTAATAACTTTAATACAAAGTTTCCAGCAATCAGAAGCAGGCTGTATCAGTATCAAGATCCATCATAAAATGGGAGGACTGACTGAATGAGCTCAAGAATAACATGAACTCCAAAATGACAGAGCTTTGAAAAAAATCAGGAAAAGCAGACTCCGTTCTGTTCAATTTTTATTTCAGAATTGTACCTCAGTTTTTATCTAGAAACATAAAGCCTGTTTCCTGGCAGGATTCCTTCCCTTTTCTCTTTAAAAAAAAAAAGTATCATAGAAAAAAGATATTAAGACTCCCTTCATGTTATCGTTTACCAGGTCTTATATGAAAAGTCTGGTTTCCAACCCCTGTAAATAACTATAAGTTTCTGCACGAAGAATTCCAGGCACTTTGGCAATCATCTTCAACAAATGCCCTTCTCAGGACCATGGCAGAACTTATCAGAACTAGATCTGGGCAGGAAACATCTTTCACTGTTTGCAAAAAAGGCCAATATTTTGGAAGTGTTCCCAGTCTTTATGGGAATGAAAGTGACACTTGAATCATTTTTATGTGAGAGAGTGAGAGCCTAAAGTGAGATGACTCTGTTTCAAGATATCCAACCCCCTGCATTAGGGCACTGCTGGAGATTCAGGTTCAAGTTCTGAGTCTGCTTGGTCTACCCTATTTTCTGAGATACAAAGCCAGTCTCTCCATGTCTCCTGCTGGAGTTGTTCCAATTTGAATGAGTAATTAAATACTATTGGGGCCAAGAAAGACTATGGCTTGATGGGGCCAAGAAAGACTATGGCTTGATGGTATCCCCATTTCTCCCACTGATGTATTGGTAGATTTCTCTTTTGCTTCGACCAGAAATTCTATGCTGGTTCAAATATAACAAACATATTCAAATGGGTACACCACCCTTTAGACTGTGCAAAGACCCTGAAATCTGTTGACTCTGTGAGGATACAAGGATCCATTGATGCAGATCTGATTGTAAGACCATCACTTCAGCCCTTAAGGCATTGCTCATTAAGCCCTAATGCATTTGGTGATTTTAAGCTCAGAAGTATTACAGGATTGAAGGGGTGAAACATTAGAATTTAGAGACTATATTGCTATATTTTTAAACAAAATGAGACTAATTCAGGAAAGGACTTTAGAAGAGCATGCTAAATTAGGCTGCTGACAAACATGACAAAAAAACCAAACCAAAACAAAAGGCACTTTACCAGAAGAAGCATCACGTTAGTTTAACCTGGCTCCAAAGTATCTGTGTAGATCGGGCACTTCCACTGGGAAAGTTGATTCATTCAGCTATTAGATTAAAATGCCTCAAAAAGCCCCACTAAACCATGCCTACAAATTTAACTTTAAGCACATGGTTAAGTCTCATTAATATCAAGGAGCCTTAAGCACCTGATTATTTTTGTAAATCAGGACCTATTTTATTATAGTCTGTAGAGAATGAAGAAATTATGTGTATTGCTTTTTAAAAGTACATAGTGCTTAGTTTGTCTGTATGACATTATTGTACTTAAGTTAAGAGACTGTAATGGTAAAGCTGACAGGAAATGAAAGACTAGCATAGAGAAGGAGCCATCATAAACAACACCTAGGGCCCTTGAGGTAACAGGGGTATGCTGTTGTTTGGGGAATAATTTTGCCTGGCTCCAGCAAGTCTTGCAAGGTGTTCTCCTCCTGGACTAAAACCTAGACTCAAAGGATACTCTAAAAAAAGATGCTGTCTCAGGGAAAAAGGCAGAAGATTGGATTATCAGCAGGCAGACAGAGAAACACCCAGGGACAGAGTGCAAAAACCTGTATCTCTTCTAGCCAGAGGTAGGGTCAATGGAGTGGAAGAGAGCTTAACAAAGATAGCCTGGAAAAAGTTAAGTGTAAAGAAGAGGAAATATGTCTCTAGACCTTATTGTTTCTACACTTTTCCCTGCACGCTGTCCAACTCTGAGTGAATACATATTGCTTTGTTTTGAAAAAATGGTTTCTGAGTTAATCAGCTGCTGTTAGCAGCTGCTGGAGGGACAGACTTACAGGTGCCAAACACAGTTGGGTCTTTTAGTTTAGCACTTGGGAAATAAAGGGGAGACACCCCAGGGGTTCATACAAAGAGTGGTATAATCACATGGTTCCACCCTGGGAAGAGATCAAGACAGGCAGGCCACTCACCCAAGGGCTGTACTTGAAGAAGACAAAAGAAGATGTAAAATGCAGCACATCCTGTAACTATGGTATAATCCTTTTTTTCTTCCTGCCCTAATGCTGAGGCAAGATGGCAACACAGAAGAAAAGTTTCACATCATACACTTCAAAGTGACTTCCTTCCAATCAACATGGGCAGATACTAAGAAATTCTCTGCGGAAACTTCAGTAGGTTGCAACCACTAAGTTAACGAAAAAATATATACATAAAGGAAAAATTACTTTAAAACTCACAAGCAGTGGGAGTGAATTCCTAGTTCTACTAATGTCAGTGAGAATGTAAGATTTCCTCTGAGATGTTTAATGCATTAATGCATTTCTTCAAAAAAGGGTTCTGTATTGCAGATGCTAAAATGCATATTAGTGTGGCAGTTTCTCTAATAAATCACTTTTTTTATTATGACAGAAGTAATTGTTATAAAAGTTGCATAACACTTTCCATGCTAATCTCTTGTTACCAGTCGCGTACAATTTCCTGAAGCCTTCTCTTCTTGCCTGGTATGTTTATCTTGCTCTATGACAAATGTTGAATTTTTCCACAGAGCAATTCTGAGCTAAAACATTCTGCACTAAAAATAAACATTAATTTTTAACTGCCAATAAAAGTGATATACTTTTACATTATAACTTCTTTTCACAACTTTTTAAAAAAGAGACTCCAAGATAAATAGCTTGGCATGGAAAACTGACATTTGGTACAACATGGGCAGCTCTCTGCAAGGAAAACAGGCTTTTGAGTATTCCAGTAAAACTTGTTTTTTTATTTGAATAAGTTATGACTCTTTGAAAATCATGTGCTATACATACCGCCATTATTTTCACAGGGCTTGGGGTTTTAAGCTTAAAGGATCTGATTCGTCACCCACCAAAGTAAATGAATGAACATCTACTGGGTCAAATCTAAGTGTGCAGGTAAGGAAGTCTGTGCAGTGTATCTGCAGAGTTAGCTTACTTGAGTAGCAAAGAATGTACTGCAAGGGCCCAGTGCCCGAGGGAAGGACATCACCAGAGCTCTCTGGAATGATATTTGGCAGGCTTGCTGCATGCTTTCCCAGATCTTCAAGAACGAGCCCCTAAACTGCCTGCCTTTAGAATGGGTAGATTAGCAGAACTTTAGGTCAGAAACGGTCAATACCAGTGGTTCTCAACCAGGGTGCTATGGCACCCAGGGTTGCCACAAGACTCTTTCAGGGGTGCTACAGCAGCTAGTTGGAACTGCCTCCCACGGCTCATGCACAGTCAGATTGGGAAGGGCTGCACTAGGGTTATCTGACAAGCCTAAAGCGTGCGTTCCTGCCACAGTCCTTCCTGGTTTGACTTTGCATGGCATCGTCTGGTAATAGAGGCACATGGAGCAGGTAAAACTGGCCCACACACCTTCGTTTCCTGGCGGAGCATGGTGAGGGCCAGACGGGGAAGGGCTGCCACAAGAATGGGTGTTCCTCACTACTTCAGGCTTATCAGAATACCCTAATGCAGGCAGCAGCACACATTCCTACCACCACCCTTCTTGACGTGGCTGTGCAAAAAACCACAAGATAGTTCAACGTGGCTGAGAAAGTGGCAGCGGCACCCTGACTGGCAACCACTAAGGCAACACAACAGTCGCTTTCAGCCTGGGTGCTACCAAATTAAAAAAAGTTAAGGAGGACTGCCATGACTCGAAAAAGTTTGAGAACAACTGGTCTATATATTCCATCTGGTACTAAAGCATATAGTTTGCATTCACATAAAGAAAATTAAAAATAGACTCCAAATAATCATGTCTGATCAGGTTTTTGAGTTACAAGAATACTGGAGGGTAGGACTAGGATTCAGAGATACCTCAACAAATTGAGAACTGGATCAAAAGAAATCTCATGAAGTTCAAGAAGAAATGAGTGCAAAGTCATGCAGTTAGGACAGAACAATTTCATGCACTGGTACAGGCTAGGGGCTGACTAGCTGGGCAGCAGCTCTGCAGAAAAGGACCTGGGGGTTACAGTGGACAATAAGCTGAACATGAGCCAGCAGTGTGACTTTGTTGTGAAGAAGGCTAATGGCATACTGGGCTGCATTGGTAGGAGTGTTGCCAACAGACTGGGGGAAGTGATTCTTCCCCTCTAATTGGCACTGATGAGGCCACAAGCCTGGACTAGTGTGTCCAGTTTTGGGCCCCCCCACTACAGAAAGGATATGGATAAACTGGAGAGAATCTAGTAGAGAGCAACAAAAATGGCTAAGGAGCCAGGAAGCAAGACTTAAGGAAGAGGCTGAGGGAACTTGACTTATTTACTCTGGAGAGTAGATGACTTAGGGAGGATTTAATTGCTGACTTCAGCTACCTGCAAAGAGGATGGTACTAGGCCAGGCGTGTGAAAAATACAGCTCGAAGTCTGGATCTGGCCCACCAAATAATTCTATTGGGCTCATGGTTGCTGCTCTGAAGGTGAATTGTTCCAGCTGCACCACCCTGGTTTTCACTGCCCCTCGCCTTCTTCCCTTCCCCATGCCAGCTGGCTGCAGCAGCAGTAGCTACTCCCCTCCCTGGCTGGCCTGTCCTCAGCATATGCTGAGCCCCTAGCATATGCTCCAAGGCAGGGCGTGCTGAGCTCCTGGCTAGGCTTCTGCTCAGCAAGGCTGTCTGCATACCAATCTTGTTTGTAGACCAGACGGCCTGACACCCAGCGAGTTGAAGTTTAGGTGGGGTTCTCCCCACTTGCGGGGGAGTGGGTACAGGGGGAAGAGGGACAAAAGCCACAGATATCCAGGGCCTGCTGGGATGGGGCCTGGTAGAGGCACAGGCACCGATAATGTGGTGCTGTACTGTATTCCTGCATGGTATTTTAGGTCGAGCCACATGGACGCAGTTTGAGCAGCTGGTGCAGCTGTTGCCCAGCTCCAAGTCCCCAGCACGTGGCCAGGTTGGGATCCACACCCACACAGTCTGAAGTGGCAAGTGGGAATACAGTGTGGCACTGGCCTGGCTGGGTCCAGATAACCCATGGCTCCCAGCCCTATTCTCCCTTCACGCCCCTGCTCCAAGTCCCTGGCATACAGCTGGGCCAGTGCTGTGCTATGTTCCTATGCATTGCCTTGGGCCATGTGGGCACACCTGCTGCAGCTCTTGCCTGACCCAGCCACATTCCAGAGACTTGGAGTGGGGCAGGGGATGCACTAAGACGGGGGCTGGGAGCCATTGGTCATCTGGGACCAGCTGAGCCAGTACTGCACTCTGTTTCCCCGTTCTCCCTGCACCCTCTCCCCTGCTCTGAGTCCCCATCACACAGCCAGGTTGATGGGAGCTGCACCCATGTGGCCTAAGGTGGCACACAGGAATACAGCAAGGCACTGGCTGCATGCTAGATACTCTGGGCAGAGGAAAGGGTGCAGGGAGAAGAGGGGAACGAAGCTTAGGTTCTCCTAACCTTTATTCTCTCTGCTCTTAGATCAGGGGTAGGCAATATTTTGGAGGGCTGGGGGGTGGGGGGGAGGGTGGTTGGTGATTTGAGGGATGCTGACCTGGATCTAGGTCCATGACAGCTCACCGAAATGCCAAAAGTGGCCGTCAGGCCCAAATAATTGTCCACCCCTGAGCTAGACTGTTCTCAGTGATGGTAGATGACAGAACAATGAGTGCAATGGGTGTTGAGTTGCAGAAAGGGAAGTTTAAGTTAGAAACTTAAAGATCTCTTCCAACCCTAATTTTCTATGATTCTATGAAAAAAGTTTGAATGAATCTCCCTTTATTTCTATCTCTGTCTTAACAAAATACATGCATTTCTACTAAGATAACCAACGTACACAAACCACTCCAAGATCGTAATCTTTTACTGAATCTTAACTAATTGGTTGCATCTAGAGTCTGGACCAAAACATATTCACATAACACAAATTGTTCTATTGATTTTAGTTTACCTACCAGTATGAAAAGGGCAAGCAGGAATTGGCCCAAGTGTAAATACTTAGATTACAACTTTTGTTACACAAATTCCCATTTATAATTGTGCGAGCTTGTTATATATGCCTGGGAAGTTACGTTCAAATGGAAGGAGAAGCACTATGACAGAACCGCCCTGAATTAGAAAGGCAGGGGGCATTTCACTATTGCTAAGAAATGTTTGATTCTATTAAAAAATGAAAATCTGATACTCCTAAAAGCCAAATGTTTGGACATCAGGACTATGGCTTCAGTTCAGAACAGCACTTAGGAATTTGCTTAATTCCAGTGATTTCAGTAAGACTTAAATATGCTTTAAGTACTTGGCTGAAGAAACACGGATTTACTCAGGGAAGAACTATAATACATTAGTCAGGAGAGTGACCATTTTTTCTGGCCGAATAAGACAGATACACAAGTTATCAACTGGTTTCCAGTATGTGGAAAAGATTCAAAGTGTCAATGGATACTAAAACTGTTGTACAGGCAGTCCTCGGACTTATGACACAATTGGTTCCTGAAAACCACATCTGAAGTCGAAACACTGTAACTCAGAACCAATTTTCTCATCAGAAACAATGTTATAAATGGGGGATTTGTTCCTGAACCAAGGCCCCATACCCTATTTTCACCAAAAATACCCCAGAATTTTGTACTCAGTCAATTATAGATGAGTAATATAGCTATAGTAATGTATTTATATTGTAAATAGCAATCATATCGATTTGGAAGGACTTCTTTGAGGTGACTTTGCTGGACTATCTGAAGGGTTCTTGGCTGGAGTCTTCTCAGGAGTCTTGGCTGCAAGTTTTTCTGGAGGCTTGTCTGCTTTTTTAAAGAAAGTGTTCAAGGAAGTTTGGACAGATGTTCTCCAGGGAGATAGGTGACACAGCCAACTTGTTTGCTGGCATGGCATCACATCAGATCAAGCATTGTAAAGTCAAAACTGTCATCAGAAAGTTGAAACAGGGTGTCAATTTATAAACGGTGCATCTCGAAACATTGTAAGTCGAGGACTGCCTGTACAATCTTTTTCTTTTGATGGGACATATTAGGAGCCCTGGACTCAGACAAACCAGTTTCTGCTGTAGGTAAGAGTTTACTAAAGTTAGGGGGTTAAATTTGACCCAAATTTACATTCCAGTAGTTAGCCACCCTTCCTAGTCTGGAAGCATATTCCTGATAGTCTGGGTCTTAATTTCTGGGCTTCCTCATTGATTGATTAGTAGAAATTCCTGAGCATCAAAGAGGAAACAAGTAAGTGGAATAAACTGTAATTCCTATTGCAGTTGAAAACAGACCAGTTGTGCAGCAAGTGAAGTACCATACATTTCCACTGCCTTTTTTATTGTTGGAGAACCTTTGGCATTACACTACAGATTCAGTGGAATAGCTCTGTTTCAGAAGTAGCTGAGCATAAGAGAAAAAGACAAAAATCAAAATTGTGGTGCGTGTTTTATACAGTAAATCCAGTAAATAATTTGAGAACTATTGGGGTAAAAAGTTCTGTTTCAAACTGGGAGTTCTTAATTCAGGACAAGGATACGATTCATAACAGCACATTCTTCACTGGATTGCCTCTTTAGTTGCAAGGAAAGATGCTGATGTTCACACATTTGTTTACAGGAAAATGACAAACCTAAAATTTAGCTAACATAAATTTTGAGGAACTACACAAGTCTGAGCCTCCCTCCAAATCAAGTTACAGCTTTTAATATCTTCCTGCTTTAAAAATGTTTCTCTCTTCCCTTTGGCTAAATGAAAGATTCCAAAAAAATAATATCAATTAAAAAGAATAACATACAGCACGTTCTGGGGAACTGACTGTACAGGGGCAAGAGTGAAACTTATTATTCAAAAGGTTTTGTCAACTGCACATAAATCAATCAAGAAAATAGTTATCTTCAGTTTCTTTGATGATAAACATAGTTTGAAAATGTAAAAAATATATTTTGAAAATAAATCAATGGATATAATTCAGAAAAGACAAATATTTTCCAAATGACAATGGCCATTTAAAAATTAACATACTTTCTGAAAACAATTCCAGGCTTCTTATAAATACAGGAAAGGGTGAATCAGGTGGGAAAGTATCTTGTTCCTTTAGGACAGGAAGCACAAATGGATAACTTGTATGTGATAGGTAAGCAACCAGTTACTAAGAATAGAAGCATTTAAGAGAAAGCAGAGGCCATACATCCTTGCATGACAAACAATCTGCATTCTTCCCTGGCCTGGAAACCCAGTGACAACAGCAAGAACAATCCTATTCTCTTCCAGACCACTGTAGATCCAGAATGACTTGACGGATTTATGCTGGCATAACTGAACTGACGCTGACCCCTTGAACTTCTTCATTTGTCCTACTGCTCATCTCAAATGATGTTTCCTTGCAGTTCATCCTAATTCTTTCAGCTCCTATTCTATGATCATGATCATTAAGCTCTTTGCCAGGCACTAGTATCTCTCATAAACACATGGTTTAGAGAGGGCATTCTTATAACCACAGATAAGGATCAAGTGAGCTGTAGGCATGAAAATCTAGTTCAGCCCTAACCCTAGAGCCAGCATGACACCAGGCAACCAGGTTTCTCTCAATACGAATAAGCAGCACTTTGACATTCATGCCAAAAATCCCTCAATGCTTCCTTCCCCCGTTCCCAAGGCAGGCAGGCAGCCTTGATTTCCCATTCCCAGAGACAATGACTGCGCAGATCCCGTCAGTGTGGCAATGTGCAGTGAGCTAGATGTGGTCAGAAAGTGAACGCCTCCTTGATGGACGCAAGTAAACCTCCGCCTTGTTTTCCTACATCCCCAAACAGGTTTCACACGAAGTCTTTGGAGGTGAAGGCTTCACAGATCACAGGACAACGCCGGCTAGCGAAAAGATACCCGAGGGGCAGGGGAAAGACGGCCCCGGGATCTACCCACCCGAAGTTTCGTCCCAGGGAAGAAACGTGAAGTTGCCCGAGGGCCGGGCGGGAGGGTCCCCCCTCGCCCGCCCACGGCAGCAGGGCCTGGTCCCGTGCCCGCCTGCGGCTCGGGGATGAGGAGGGTCTTCCTCCGGCGCAGGCTGCGGGGAGCCTCTCCGCAGCAGCCAGCCCGGCCCGGGTTCCCGTGGCAACCCCGAAGAAACGCTCGGGCTCGCCGCTATTGTGGGGCCGCCTGTCCCGGCCCGCGGGGGCGGGGGAAGCGCCCTCCACACACCCGCTCTTCCCACGGCCGCCCGCAGCATCCCCCGCGGGCCGGGGCCGGGGCCCGATGTGTGCCGCTGGGCTCGGGCTCCCGGCTCAGCACGGCCCGCCGCCCACCCCGGGGACCCGCCCGGCGCCCGCCTCCTCCGCGCATTGTCTGCTCCCGCCGGGCTCGCACGCACCACACCGAGCCGTAGGCGCCGGAGCCGACGGGGGTCAGGTTCTGGTAGCGCTGGGGCACCTCCCACACCGTCTTGTTCAGCTCCTGCTTGTAGAAGCCGCCGCGCTCGGACATTTTCCGGAGCCGCCCGCGGCCGCGGCTCAGCGCGGGACCTGCGGCTGGAAGGAGCCGGGAGGAGGAGGGAAGGAACAGGGGAGGGGAAAGGGGAGGAGAGACGGGAGGCGAGGGGGAGGGAGCGGCCATGCACCCGGGGAGCCGGCCTGTCCCCGCCTGCTGCCGCCACAGCCACGTTTTAAACACCTGCACCCTCGGCTTGGAAGATGCTGGTGTGATCCCTGTTGTGGCAGCACAGCCCTGGCCCCTTCCCCGTTGTCTGCCCCAGGCACAAGTGCCGAGCAAAATCCCGGGCCAGGGTTGCCTGCCCCTGAGCTAGAGCGTGCCAAGCAGAAGCAGTGCACCCCTTACCCCGCCACAAGACTCGCCATGGCCTGCGGAGGGTACAGCCCCCCTGGGCATTCATCAGGGCGTCTCAGCGCGGCCCCGCGGATCCATCACCCACCCCGCCCTAAGGGCCCTGCCCTCACATCTAGTGATTTTCCTTTTTCTGTCATCTGCCACAACTGGAAATAGTCCAGCTTCATCCTTTTTGGAACCACCCTTCAGGTAGTTGAAGGCTGCCATTAAATCCTCTCTCAGTCTTCTCTTCTCCAGACTAAATAAACCCAGTTCCTGTAGCCTCTCCACATTAAGTCGTGTGCCCCAACCCCTAACCCTTTTTGTTGCTGGTCTCTCCAATTTGTCCACACCCTTTTTGTAGTGGGGTGGCCCACTACAAAACTGAACACAGGACTCCAGCTGTGGCCTCACCAGTGTTGAACAGAGGGGAAAATATACTGTTATCAGTCAAAAATATATTTCCATTTCTTCTTCTATGTAAATCCTCCATTTCCCTTATCATTTTTGTTGCTCTGCTCTGGATTCCATCCAGTTTGACAATACCACGGCCAGTCCTCTGCAGTGTGCCTCAGGGAGCAGGTAGAACAGGATAACTGCTAGTGAGATCAGCCTGCCGTGAGCTAGGAATACAGTACAGCTCTGCAGAAGCTCCCAGAAATGGAAGGTACCCCTTGGTGGGTCCCCATAACCACTTCCCTGCTTTACTGTGTGTTTATTTATTTGCTGTATAGGGCTGCAGGAAATACGTGTTGCCATTTTTTTACATATTTGTTTGAAAGGCTTCAACCTAAAACAAGAAACACAACAGATCTTAACTCATCCCTTTGAGGACATCTAGCTGAGCTTTGTAAAGATGACAGTCCACAGTTAACTCCTGGGTACTGGTCTCCTGTTAGCATCCTAGCAGCCACAGGGATGTGTGTGTGCTGTTCTGAGGCCCTCCTTCCCTACTTCTCATGATGCCTGATTGCCTGATGCCTCCAGCCCCACAAAGCTGGCTCCCAGTCCCACACTGCTATCTCCTGCCTGCAAACTCCTGTTCTAATGCAGCACCTTCAAGTCTCTTTTCCCAGCCTCAGCCCCTCCAGCAGTGCTTCTGTTTCCTGTGCTGGAGGGATAATAGAGCCCTCTACTGGCAGGATACTGAACTGGTAAACAATACGAATAGCCAGTATTGACCCAACTGGTGCAGTACAGTACAGTATCTTATCTTCCTCAGCATTACCTTTTTGTGTTTCTAAGCTAAATTTGCAGTGCAGTCACAGCAAAACCAATAGAGAGAAGACCTATCACTTTTCCACTCTGTGATGTGATGCTTCCAAGTATGCAGGCCACTATCTTTCATATCAGCAAATTGCAAACATTTACTGACTTCCACCAAGTTAAACCTCTTGCAGCAGTATTGCATGACAAGTTTCTTCCTTTCATGGAATATTAGCTTGTTTTTCAGCAGGCATAGTAGTTTATATTTTTCTAAGCTGCATCTACCCAGGTTATTTTTTAACCTTGTTTCTAATTCAAGTCCCCTTTATATTAGTTTTGCAGTCTTGCTCATATTTGCAGTCACTCTTACTTTACTATCTTCAGTGAATGTCTAGCTACTTTACTGTCTTCAGTGAATGTTTTTATTTATACTGCCATCAGCATTGTGGTACTGCATCCAGCTACCTATTTTCATTACTAAGCTGCTTATATAATGTCATGTCCCAGATAATTAATGAAAATTTTTAAAGACCAGACCTAAAACAATTACTTTTATACCCCAGTAAACACCTCCCTCTGGTTAATGATGTTGACATTTCTATCCAACAATTTGCATTAGTTTTACAAGTAAGATTTAATGGAATATTTGCTTCAATCCAGACACAATCCAAAAAAAAAGAGCATATGGAGAATCGAGAGACCCTAATGGCAGCAAATTCAGGCTGCTTCAAACCCAAAGGGAGAGCAAGTTTCCAAACTGAAGTGTCCTGACACCAAAAACCCTGCAAACAGTTCTCCCTTTTGTACTGAAGGAGATCTAGCCCAAGCATCTGTGTTGCCCTTAGCTGTGCAGGTATGGCAAAGAGAAAGAGGTAGGCAGGCATCTCTTTCTCAAACTGTTTCTTTGTCTGCTATTACGTGGGCATGGAACATCTTCCATACTATCAGCTAGAAAGAGAGCAGCACCCCAAGGGAGACGGGGACATGACAGCGTAATTAATTTACCCCTCCTGGCTTAGCTGCTATGTGGGTTTAGAAGCTGCACCCCACACATGCAGTAGTGATGCTTGTGCAGTGTCTGGGAGGCACAATGTCTGTTCAGGAGTAATACATGTAGGTATAGTTGTGCAATATTTGGTAACTCCAATATTATTTTGGTTAGGACAAATTTCAGTACAGAAAAGGGATTGCTGTTTTAGTCATCATTATTATTAAGTTTTCCTCATTCACCTTTTGTTCTCTTTTACTCTCGTATATTGGTAAAAGCCTTTCCATCATTTCTTCTCTTTCTCAAGCTTTTGTTTTGGCTTTCAATTTATAAATCATTATTTTAAAATTTAATGCATTGTAAAGATTGCAACATTTGCATTAATCATATACATCCATACTCAAATGGAGGAAAGAATGTTGCTTGAATACCAGAAGTGTCAGCTCCTGGCTAGACATGGACTAGTGTAAATCACTCTGGCTACTCAGGCCTGGGTGTCAGCAGAAAGACTGAACATGTTAACATTTATACAGCGCTTTGAGATACTAGAATGGAATAGCTCTAATAACAAAGTACTACTGTTATGTTATGGTATTGTTAAGAACAACATTTTGGCAGTAAGTTCTGGCTATGTACTTATTTCCAGATGCTTTCCAATTTCTGAAACCATATATATGCCTGTAATTTTAAAGTAGAAAAGTTGCCACTCTATACCAGGTTTCAGCAATTTTTTTTTGGAAGAGTGCCTAAAACATCCACAACCTTGATTTGTATGATGTTAGTGTGCCAGGGGTGGACAGTGGAGAAGCTGCAAGGGGCCTGATCTTTGTTGTGGCAGCATAGCACTGTCCCCATCCCTGCTGCCTGCCCTGAGGCGCATATGCCAAACAAAATGCCTTTGTGTGGTATTCTCTAGCATGCGTGCCAGGGGTTGTCTACCACCACATTATACAATAATAGAAAAGGCAATATGTGGATAGCAGGGCAGAATTATTGATGCAAAAAAGAGCATACGTTGGAATTTCTTGCCAATAGATGCCCAGTCATTACATTTTCTTAATGTAAGAGTTTGTATGTGCTTGTGTATTTTGAAACAGACTGTATATATTTGTTAATACATTTCAAAATATTTGTTCGTATGACCTCAGGGTGATATTGCTAGATACTTATTATTTCTGATTTTAACAATATATTAACCTTCCCATTTCTGCCAAGTGCCTATTTGGTAACCTTATGTACTGTCCAAGGTCCATTCAGATGCTCCCATCTGAAAACATGTGTCCTTCTTATAAATTAGACCTTTATGCAGGATACTAGAGAAACTCTATTTTTAATATTGTAAAAGCCCTAATAAATCTAGATTGGGCACATTTTTAAAAATTAGCCAGCTACCACTCCTTTTGAACCTGAAGTTTCCTGACTGAAGGCACAAGCTTCACATTGCTGGCACTGGGTATAAAATTCACTGAAAAATCATGTTACTGAATGAGGACTTTTAAAATATATATTAAAGGGGGGGGGTAGGGCCTAAGATTAGACACCCTTCATTCTTACCAAGAAGAAAACTATTTCAGTGGTTAGGGTTGTGACCTGCAACTTGGTAGATTAATAGTTTCAGTTTCCCTTTCCGTAAAGCCTTCCTGTGTGACCTTGGGCAAGTCATGTGACATTTTGTACCTCACTTCCCCATCTATAAAGTAAGAGCCATTGGATCTCCCACATTCAGTTGGTGCTATGTGAATAAACACATTCAAGACTGGTCTAATATGCTTAGAAGCTATAGGAATAATTACCTTGCAAGTAAGTAGCTAAGATGCTTGTTGGCAGGCAGCTGTAACAAGATGCCTGGCACATCCCTCTTTCAGTCTGCTCCCATGGTAAGTTACGAACATTTTCAAGAATCTTCTTCTCAGAATCTAATGCTGAAAAATATCTTTAGAGAAAACAGTGAAGGACTAAACCTTGAATCCCAAATATGGTTTGGGGTTTAGGAGTCAAAGATAGCTTGAGCATGTTAGTTCAAGCACATGCTTTCTTATAGTACCGACTTTTGAGTTTTAATGACAATAGGGCCACAAATATTTCAGTAATCTGAAGTTATTTAATCAAATAAAAGATCCTCTTGAGTCATATCAATAAGGGCTTCTCAGCATATAAATATTCATAACAGGGTTGGAATGAGCAAAATAGAAACAGATTTAAATGTGAGATACTTCCATAGAAAAGCCAGCCAAGAATAACACCACTGAGTTACTGCTTTTTATTCTGCATTTGTCACATACAATATTGCAGTGTTGCTTCCTAACATCATAATATTCTGTTCTCATGCATGAAACAATATAATTCCAGTAATATCCTAATACAGACCCAGAACCCAATGCTGCTTTCCCATTCAAGTCAATGGCAAAAAATTCATTGATTTGAAGCATTTGAATTAATAAAAATGTCACTGATTTGGGAACAAGAACATGTCCATAGATTTTAAGGCTAGAGAGATTAGTCTGAGCCTGATCTCCTGCACAACATTGGCTATAATTATTACTCAGTGGGAATGTCTACACATGCAATTAATGTGGATGAATAAACTCTGGAGCTTATTTTTCTGGAGTTTCTTGCTCTCAAGCACGCCATTTGAATGTGCATCCAGGAGCAAAAAGCTCTGGAGCATATTGCCTCAGAGTGTATTTGTGTACAGCACGCTAAGCGGTCGGAGCAACCTGGGCTGGCAGGGGACCCAAAGCTGCTCTGACCAGGCTCCATATCCTGTGGGTGAATTGGCTGGGGTACAGGTTGCTTCAGCATGGGGCTAGCCAGCAGCACAGCTAGCAGCAGCAGCAGTTGCTCCTCTGTATCTACATGCTGTGGGGCAATTGGCTGGGTGCCTCAGCATGTGGATTGCCTGCTGACTAGCCCCACACTGAAGTACCTTGTGTCCCAGCCAGTTGGGACATTGTCTACACATGCACTGCTGTGAATCTGTAGCAGGGTAGCACTTGTATTTTACAAGACTCCTCTGCTGTGGAGTTAATTAGTTTTGTGTGTCTAAATAGGGGCACACGTAGCTGCCGAGATGTTTTCTGCACAGTTAATCAGTCAATTGCTCAGTAACTGTCTCATGTAAATGTGCCCAGTGATCTCTGAATTCCAATACATAATGGTTGTCCCATTAGATGGCTCATGATCAATTGCAACTTACCTTTTCAGGATGCAAGACAGAAACCTAATTCATGATCAGAGAAGCTTGTACAATTGGCCAATTTGTTGTGTTCATTGTCCCTAAACAAGGTTTTCTAGCATCCTTAATAGTAGCATCCTTCTTAACTATGGCCCTGATCCTAAGAATTCGTTTGTATCTAAGTAATCTTATGCAGGTGAGCTGTCCTGTGGCCTGAAATTTAGACAACAAAATAAATATGAAGAAACCGTTCACATGGGTCCTATATAATTATATAATATATGTTTACAAACAAAGTCTTGCTCTGACTTGATTTGTAGGCTTTTAAAACATGGAACTTAGTGAGCATACCCATAAAGTGTTTACTAATCTATTCCTATAAGATCCATAGGTCTCCCCTTTTAATGCCAGCATACATGAAAATGGCATATAGAAAGTTACAAGGGCATAAACAACAGGTACAAAAAAACTGCTATAAAAGTTACTCATTAACTATAGGATAAGGGGCAAATTAAATCTCAGAAATGATTTAGTTCTTCTATGAATCTTAGCTTATAGACATCCCAACAGGTTTGGGGCAGTGTTTTCACTTTTCAGTGGAACTGTGTCAGTAACATCTTTCAAGTCTGTTGTATCAGTGTCATTTGTAATAGAAACAGGGACATGAAGTTCACTGGCACTACTCAGGTGTCACTGTATGTGGCTGTAAGCACAGTGTTTTCAGCAGGCATTGGAAATATAGAACATCCTATTGAGCTTGTGGTCAAATTGGTTATTACTGTATCTTTTCCATGACATTACAGTGCTGTTTTTACCTGTTTGGTGTCCAAGTCAGTGCTGCAATCCTTCCACTTAATCATTCTTACTAACATTATCCCTCCCATACAAGAGATCTGGAATCCCTATTCTTCCCCTCAAAAAAAACACTGTCACACTATCTTTTCTTATACATGTTCCTCTGTAATTGCAGTCACATCCCATCATTAGTGTCTGATTTCTGCATTCCTGTATAACAACAGAACATTTTATTATGCTAATAGAAAAGTCACCATACTTTATGAAGCCAGCTTACATGGAGTCATAGAGCACACTGCTTAATTAAGTATTTAGATAAATCCTTCCATCAAGCCACTAAAGGACTCTGGGCCTTGAAAAGGAGCGGGGTTTGAATGAGCTAGCAGCATCAGCTGGAGCGAAATCTCAGAGGGGCAGAAATTACTGAAACAAATGACCTCTCCCAGCCCAGAGATCGAGATATCTGGGCTGAAGGGAACTTAAAAAAGCTTTCAAGAAAAGAGCATGGTGCAGGCATAGAGGTATTTTGAGTGGCCAGCCAGAAATTTGGGGTCTTTTATGTTTCATAGATTACATAAGACATAAGGGACCTTGCATGATCATCAGGTCCCCCTACCCAAGGGCCAGGAAGTCAGCTAAAGTCAGATCACCCCAGCAAGATAAACATCCAAGCGTTCCTTAAAAGGTATCCAGAGTAGGTGCTCACACCACTTTCAGGGGAAGTCTGTTGCAGACTGTGGATACTGGGATGGTAAAGAAGTTTTTCTTTATGCCAGTTTAAAACGGTCTTCCAGGAGTTTGTGACCATTAGACCTTGTCTTCCCTTGGGGTGTCCTGGTGAACAGATGTTCTCCCAGTTCCTCATGCATACCCATGATATACTTATAGGCTGCCACCAAGTCACCCCTGAGCCTTCACTTATCCAGGCTGAAGTGTCCCATAGCTTGGACCCTCTCCTCATAAAGCCTGTTCTCTTGACCTCTAATCATGTGCATGGCTCTCCTCTGGGCTTTCTCAAGTTTCTTCACATCCTTTCTAAAGTGTGGGGCCAAGAACTGGACACAGTACTCCAGCTGTGGCCTCACCAAGGCCGAGTAAAGTGGGAGGATGACTTCTTTGGTCTTGCTTGAGATACATCAGTAAATACAAGCCAGAGTTTTATTTGTTTTGTTGGCTGTGGCATTGCATTAGTGGCTTATGTTCATCTTGTGATCAATCATGACCCCCAAGTATCTTTCAGTCGTGGTGCTAGTGAGTGTAGCACTGCTGAGCCTGTAAGTATGATGTGTGCTTTTTCTCCCTAGGTGGAGCACCTTGCATTTCTCCTTGTTGTTTCAGTTAAGTGAAATTGGCTGTGTAGTCAGGTGTTTCTTTGATGCAAACCTGTTTGTTTACATAGGATGTACAAAATTCTGTTTTCCTGAAGACAGCAGGAATCAAACTACCAGGGATAGTTTCTTTGCTCACAGCATGAACCTCTTTTGGCCAGTAACCCCCTAAAGCTCTGTCTCTAGGCTTTTTTCTTGTGGATGTACTAATGGCTCCTTGTTCAGGTGGTATCTCACTTTAGTCTCTGTCCACTCGTCATGGGCTGGGGTCCCCGGGGATGGCCGTGATACCCTTTGACCATGCCAATTCAGCCCAATGAACACCCTGTTTCTCGCCCGCCATGTCTTGTTGGTAATGATTATGAATAGGCAGGCTGCCCTCAAGTTTATGTTGGGCATGATCCTGACGGACCTCACTGAACCCTGTGGGTTCTCGAACCCCTTTTGGGTCCTGCTCCAAAATGGATGTCTTGGGACACCCTCAGCCTTATGGGCTAAATGCGTGGCTCCAAACCGCCCCTTTACCTTGCCCCAAGCCTAGCAGATCACATTCATAGTGTCCCTCCGAGGCCTTAGTTTCACTTGGCCTCTGGTCATTTGGCTCTCTGCAGTCCTATCTCTCTCTCTCTCTCTGCGCCCACACTAGCGCTGGGGTCCGTGCACCCCGCATATTGTGCCCACACTGGTGCTGGGGTCCCCACACTGTACTAGGCCCCCAGTGAGGCCTCCTTCTTCCCCAATAGCCTCAGCCCAATCCACCGGTTTACAAACACAAATCAAAATACAAGCCCTTGGGCTATAACATAATGGAAGCAGCTCAGGGTGTGCTCCGCCCCTTTAAATGGATCACCCTTCCTCACAAGACAACATGCCTAGTAGGCCAGGGTCTGGTGAGCTCCATAAGTCCCTTAGCCTTACCAGAAGCAGGAGATGGGCTGTCAAGCCTCTTCACTTAGCTTCCTCTAGGAGAGCTTTAGTTGCTGGCAGAGAACTGCCCTCTGATCCCAGCCCTGGAGTTGATACATGCCCCAGGCCCTGCCTCTTCTGCTCAGCTGACTGCCTGCAGGTGTGGGCTAATGTCTTCAATCCTGCTGCCATGGTAACTTCCAGCTGAAGGGTTCCTGAGTTTCAGCCCTTACAGGAGCAGGCATCTTAGTGCCCTGTGACACCACTTTGTTGTGCTTCCATTGGCTTAATTATCCCAAAAACAGATGCATCCCGATTCCAAGAATCCCAAAAGAGAAGCCTGCTGCCCACATAGTTCAAATTCCTGAGTGGCCTTTATTTTGGTTTGGAGACTACGACTTCTTAAAAGATGTAGCTTCTTCTTTACAGATATCATATATCTGCAATATTGAATACACTTCTGGCCGTTAGTGCTCAGGAAAGAGGAATTTGGGTATAGAGAAGTGCTACTAAAACACTCAGAAAATGGAAAGCCCGTCATACAAAATTAGACGAAAAGAGTTAGGTTTCTTTAGCCTACCAAAATGAACGCTGACAGGAAATACAAGTTGCTAACTATAAATACATCAGAGGGAGGAAGAGAAACTACTTAAGTTAAAGGATAATGTTGGCCCAAGAACAAATGGGTATAAACTGACCATGAATACATTTAGGCTAGACATTACAGGAAGCATAGGTGACATGTAGGGTGGGCACAGGGGTCGGGGGGCACATGCCCCCTCTGAGATTGGCTCTTGATGGCTCTTGTAGAGTGGGACGCGATGGCTGGTGCCCCCCATGAGAATGCAGGAGCACTAAGAAAAATGCTGGCAGCACTTCCAGTTTGTTGCAGGCACTTCCTGATCAGCCACTGGGGGAACCCCAGCCTGGCTGGCGATCAGTTGCTGGTGCCAACCAGGATTAAGAATAACCAGTCAACCATACATTTGCTCACCAACAACCCACACACACTAAAAAAAAAAAAATTCAAACCCTTGATGGACAGCCCTGTGCCATGCAAGAAGAAGCCATAGGAAGCCACAAACATCCCTCTTTTCCATGCCAGCATCATGTACAGCCCCAGAGGCACAACAAAAGACTCCAGGGCTGCTGGCTTCTTCGTGCTCAGGCCTGAATGGTCCCGGCTGCCCCAAAGTTCAACAGGAACAATAAAAAGCCATTTGGCTACTCTGACTTCCCTGTCCTCAGGGACACTCTGAGTGCTCTGATTGCAGCCAGGGCCTAAATTTGAGCCTCGGCGTGGCATGCCAAACCCCAAAGGGCCTGCACCCAAAGGGGCTTGGCATGCCATGCTGAGGCCTGCACCTTTCCACCCTGGAGCCTTGCCACTAATGTTATTGCTTCTGGGGCCAATGGCAGCTTCCATATGTCATGGTAAAAAAAAAACCTCATAGCTTTCTTGCCCAGGACTAAGCATGTAAAACCCTAAACCTGAGAGCAAGGGTAACACCAGGGCCTTTCCCACATCCCTGCCTGTACCACAACCACACTTACATACAGACATTTGCCCACCACCACCCCACACTTAAAAAAAAAAAATTGAACCCTTGATGGACAGACCTGTGCCCTACAAGAAGAGGCCATAGGCTGTCACAAACTCCCCACTTTTCTCTGCTAGCATCATGCACATCCCCAGAGACACAACAAAGCCCTCCAGGGCTGCTGGCTTTTTCGTGTTCAGGCCTCAACGGTCTCAGCTGTCCCAAAATTCACAAAGAACAAAAAAAGTCATTTTGGGCCATGTGTCACGGTAAAAGAAAATTCTTATACTTACCTGTCCAGGTAGGGTTTTGGCATCCACCCAGCCTTGAACTCAGAGCTTCCTGGCCCAAAACATAGCACACAAATCTCCAAGCTAGAGAGCAGGGACAACTCCAGTTCCTTTCCCAGATCTCTGCCTATGCCACAACAAGGCCATCCTTAGGGTAGAGGCAAACCAGGGCAAGTGCCCCAGGCCCTGTGCTTTGGGGTGCTCTATGGAGCTGGGTGGAGCAGCGGCTCTGCATTCAGCTGCTCACTACCCCACATACATTTGCCCACCACTACCCACACTATAAAAATTAAAAAAAAAAAAATAATTTGAACACTTGACAGACAGCCCTGTGCCCTGCAAGAAGAGGCCATAGGCTGCCACAAACATCCCTCTTTTCCCTATCAGCATCATGCACAGCCCCAAAGACACAAGAAAAGATTCCAGGGCTGGTGGCTTCTTCGTGCTCAGGCCTCAATGGTCTCAGCTGCCCCCAAATTCAAAAAGAACAAAAAAGCCATTTTTTCTGCACCAACTTCCCCTTCCTCAGAGGCACTCTGAGTGCTCCGACTGAAGCACGGGCCTAAATCTTGGTCAATCAAGTGCCAATGCTTAGATCATGGTTATTGCCATGATATCTTGTGCCTGTTTTTCTGGTGAAACAGGGTGTTGTTAATGGTGAGTCCATGTTCCATGCGTTTAGTCAAGAGGAGGATGCCGTTGTATTTGACCTTTCATATTTCTTCCTTGCTCATGGTTCTGTTCCAGAGGTTTGAGTCCCTTCTGACTCTGGCATTGAAATCACCAAGAAGAATAAGTCTGTCTCCCTTCAGAATATTAGAAAGGACTTGGTCAAGGTTGGCATAGAATTCCTCCCTTAGCTTCGTTGGCAGCATCAATGGTTGGGACATACACACTGATGACATGGGCATACTGGCTGCCTACCAGTTGAAGATGAAAAATCACTATGCAATCATTAATTTCGATAGGGAACTCATTGAGTTGGTTTCTGAGTTCATTCTTGATGACAAAAACCAACTCTGTGAAGCCAGCATTCTCTTTTCTGTTTACTTTCCCAGAGAAGGTATAGCCACCTCCATGTTCTTTGAGCCGCCCATCTCCCACTGGTATTGCTCAGCACAGCTACATTGATAGTATATCACCTAAGTTCTCAAGCAACTGTTGTGGTGTGGTGCTCTGGGCATTCACTATTAGGATTGACCATGAGGGTCCTGATGTTCCAGGTCCCAAAATTGATTGTGTGTTTTTGTTGATTTCAGTCACAGTAAAGGTGATCCCACCGGATGCAGTTTTCCAGTTAGGAAGAAGGTAGACAAGCTATGTTTAGGGCACCTTTTCTAGCCCCCTCCCCATGTGGGGTGGGCAGAACAGATCCTGAAGAGGCCTGCTCGGTCACAGTTACAGTTGCCAAATCACACTCCTGTCTCATCCAAGTGCTAGATGACCTTCTTGTAACTGCCACCTTTGTGCCAGTTCATGACTAGGAGCTTCCAGATCTTGCAATCCTGCTCCGGTCAGGATTTGCAGGTAGAAACTACCAGTATGCATTTGAGGCTCGAATCATTTTCTATCAATAACCATAGATTGTATGCCACACAGTAACCAGGAACCAGTCCCTTAGTACAGTGTTTAAAAATTGTTACACGTTTTCACTCTTGTAATTCAGTCACATAGTCAGAAATTGTTTTACTTTCTTTTTTATTGTGCTTACACAAGAGGAAGGGCTCTGGGCTTAATAGCAGGTTTTAGGGAGAGGTGCTTTTTTAAAGTTGTCTTAGTCTCAGCAAATTATTAACCTGATGATTTAATAACAGCTGCTATATTATGCAGTAGATTATACCTTCAGTTCCTATTATTCCCAGTAAAACCATGGCCTTTTTGTCCTAGTAAACTAACATTTTCTATCAAATAGGGTTTCAGTTTCTCCATATTCTTGGACCTGTCCATTTTTGCCACATAGGCAAATATTTCCTGCCTTTTTCCCCTGACAAGCAGTTTATTGGAGCACCAGTGGCTTCAGTTTCTTTTTTGTTTCAGGATATGGACAAAAACAAACTGCATATCACCTGTTGCATGCTGTTATGTACATCTGTCTCTGTCCCACTGTAAGTGAAAGCTAAATTGGGGCAGTTTATACTTGAATGAAAGAGGGCTAAATTTCCAGAGTAGTTTCCACTTACTGCAGTGTCCCTTCCTCTTTTGAAAGTGGTAAAATTTGCTTGTTTGTCCATTCCCTTAACCTTATAGTTGGCCTCTGCTGTCATACACTTTTTGTTTTCCTAGATTAGGATCCCATCTTGCCTCTAAATTGGTGGATCTATCTCTGTTTCCACAACAAGCACTTGAAAGAGTGGGCCCTATCTAAGCATTTATAATCATGTTTATTATGCATATACAATACATGTATATTTGTATATTATATGTATCTTGCCCATAATTATACATAATAATAAGGATGTAGAGTAATGGAGCATTAGTGCCTAAAATGGTGCCTCCTGGCTTCCCGACTTTACATGATCTTGTTCACCTTGTAGTCTCCAACAGCGCTTTTTTCAATGCTGGCTTGAAATCCTAAACCCAACTCATTTAAATGGTTCCAAGTAGTTATGGTTTTGACTGCAGAGGGCATACTTCAGGCAATTTACTCAGCTGATTGGCTGAACTACACGTGGAGCATTTTCAAAATGCAAAACTGACAAGGTTTTTAGTATGTCTAATTCTAGCATGCAAATGGCTAGCAACAAAATTTAATGGAAAAACCCACATAAGTCAATGGTAGTTGAAACATTATTGTAGTAGAATTCTAACCCACAGGTAAGTGACATCACACGCTATTAGTTGGTATCAGTCATATTTTACATTGGAGTTTGTTTAAAAGCCAATTTATACAGGGGCATTCATAAGAAAAGGTATGACAAAAAGTAATGCTGAGCACCACAATTTTTCATGTAACAGTGGTGTCCATTGTCTTACAGTACTCAGCATTCTTCTATTGAAGGCCATGGACTGCAACCCTAAACATACTGGCTGTTTCATTTCAGAAAATCACCAACTTCCTATGGTGATGGGAAGATAGATCTGTGCACGGTGTATGCTGTAGTTGCTAGTGTTGGTGACATATCCTGTAGTGATAGGTCAGCAACAAAGCATGGTAACAAAACTGGCATGGTGGTGCTAGCCATCCTAATCACAAAGTATGTAGGCAACTGAGGATACAGTCACTGGATCTTGAACCAGAAGGAAACAGCATCTTTTTGTGACTCTCTGGACAATCAAGAGGCCCTTTTTGGGACTGAATCAGGACTAAACTATGATATATGGTGAGTCACACTTTTCATGGTCAAAATCAAGAAAGGAAGGAACTTGGTCACTATTGCTGCTCTACTGTTTGTAGACTAATAGACAGCCTAGATGTCAACTCTCCAGCATGAATAACAGCACTGATTGCCAGGGAGCTGGCTTGGTATGGAGTTTACATAGCTGGGCTGCATGAAGTTTGGCTGGAAGAAGAATAACTTCAGCCTCACTCAGAGTATACAATCTGGTAAGGGCTCTCAGCTGAGAAATGTCAACTTGCTGATGTTGGCTTTGTAATATGTAATGACAGGGTTACTAAAATGTAATTTTACAGAGGCATAAACAATCAAGTAATGCTGATGTGTCTTCCTACCTCACTAGGCACTGGCCATGACAAATCCTGAGAATTAAAGGGAAAGCTTTAGCAATGAGCTGGGCATCCTCATTAGGTTGTTCCCAATGTCTGACAGCATGCAAGTAGGGAAGGTCAGGCTGTGACATCCCTATGTGATTGGTAATGCCCATACGTAGAGGAATAAGTAGTACCAACATGAATGGCAACCTGCCCCCTGAGTCTGTGCAGCAGCTGTAAGTAGTGATCACAAACACCACATTTCAACAACTGAACAAAAAAAGGCCCAAATTCTCACAACTTTATTGCTGTGCCAGAGTGATGTCAGAATATTTGTCACCTTGAACAGTACCAACTGTTGGATGGATCATCTGTGATATGCTTAAAATTGTCCCTCGAAGTCACCCCATATGTGTGTAATAGCTGCAAAGCAATCATGTTCACCAAAGCCAAGCATAAGAAACTCTGCACGAAGCAGTGAGGGTGTGGTTTTGAACCTGTGGCTTTAGTCTGGCCAGCACAAGCACTCATCCAGCTCTGCCTACCACCCAGGCAAGGCAAGGATGGCTTAAAGCCTCCAGCAGAACCTAACCCTCCATCTACTCCCTATCACTGGAGTGGCCAGTCAGGGTCAGCTGACCCTCCACTTCCCCAAGTACACCGCTGCACAGGAAAAGGAAATGTCCCTGCAATGGGGGTCAGCCGAAGCTTTGCTGTTACTTCCTGTTTCCTCTCTGGCTGCACTCTGCTTGACCTTTTGGCTTCTAGATGTGGCTAGCTCTCTGACTCTGCTCCCTGCTTGAGCTCCTGGCTTCCCAATTTACCTTGCTCCTAGACCCCTCCTGGTTTCCTCACCTAGCTTGTCTCTGGATTCTGCTCACCCCTCCCAATCCTGGTTGGCACCTCAGTCCCTAAGGGATCCCAGATCTGGTTGTCCACATTCCAATGTGACAGAAGCTGACTTTTGCTCTTTCTGCTGCTAATACCCTTTCTGCTGGTGTCAGTATTGAAGAATGATAAACTTACTTTACTCTGTGTGCCAGTGTTGGCTTTATAGCTAGGCAACACTAGGGTTGGTCTGATGACAATTTTTTGTCCATTCAGCTTCTCAAACAAAACTGGAGCACTCAAACTATGCTGGTTTATTTGGATCAATAACAACGAGCTGGCTTACAGGAAGGTTTAACATGAGGTCAATATTAGGTTAGACTGGACAAATGATTTGTGGTGGAGCTCCAAGTCTCAGGAATTGTAGCCATATGCTGACAGGTAACATATGCTGAGTTCAAGACTGTTTATGGACTGAAGAAGAACATGATAATAATCAATCATAAGCAGAGTCATAACTGTTTAGATTTCTAATTGTAAAGTCAACAGACAGTGCTAGGCTCAGGATTTTCAATATCTATTTAGTGTTGATTGGAGTGCATGGAGGTAGAGGTGAGCTGGGCTGCATCCTTAACACTGAGCCTACCATTGCTTTGGATGAGGTACCAAGCATAATGTTATCATGGCACCAATGAAAGATGGTAGGGCACATAGTCCAGACAGCAACCCAGGAGAAAAATAGTTGTAAGTTCTTGACTGAATGACTACATCAAATTCTCTTGTGAATTTGTGAATTTGGGATATGGGATTTGTCCCACAGGACTTATGCAGGAATGCTAAAGCATATAGTTCTAACATAGTGAATTGGAATGCAGGAAGAGAAAGCATAGACAGAGAGCATTTGAAGGACACCCTAAAGGTGCATTTGCTTAAGTACAACCTCTTGGCTAACTCTTTTGTGCTCATTGCCATAAATAGGCAATTGAATGAAAGAAGATATAGGACTTTTTGAACAGCTATGGTGTGCTCTTGAACAAGAAAAGAGCACAAGATGAAGGATATTTCAGTAGCAGCAACAGACCACCTCCTGCTTCAACTGTGGTGACAAAGGATACTTCTTATGCTAATCCTGTATAGTCACCAATAAACCCAAAAGAATGCACAGTGATTACAACAATCCCCATAACATATGTATATCGAGGTGTGTCGCAGGGCTCTCAGGTGTCCTGCGACTGAGAGTAGAAGTGGCTCAGGAGAGACCCCTAGTGGTGGAAAAGGGGAAGCACAGCTGCCAGTCACCAGGACTGTGCGGTGCTGGTTGCCCTAGCAACCAGGGAAGCCTAGAGCCAGGAAGGGGCGGAGCTTAGCCCTTCTTAAGCCCAGGCAGAAGGCCAGGAGGGCAGATCCCCTCCAGCAGCTGAAGGAGGAGGTCCCTGCTGAGGGTGGATGAGCTCTCTCTCTCTCTCTCTCTCTCTCTTTCTCTTTCTCTTTCTCTTTCTCTGGTAAGGAGAGGTTTCTAATTGTTTCAGACCAGAAGGGTCTAGTTTTTATGTTGTAGCCCGGGGGCTTTGCGTTTGTGTTTTTTTGTTCAACCGGAGGAGTGGGTGAGGCTGTAGGGGTGTGAGGAGGCCTCACGGGAGCTCCCCAGTAATTCGGGGACTCCTGGTGCCCAGTGGGCATGGTGGGTAGTGTCATGTGGGCACAGCTTTGTTTGGGGGTATGTTGGCCCAGCCCCGGAGGTAGGTGTCAGCATAGAGCCCTGACTAGGGGGCAGTGTGGAGCCCCTGAGTTAGGAGGCAGTGAAGAGCCCTGGCGTCGAGGGGCAGTGAGGAGCTCAGAGGGAGGGGGCAGTGAGGGGCCCCGAGAGTGAGAAGGGGCATCGAGGAGCCCCGAAGGCAAGCAAAGGGCCGGGACCTAATACCACGGCCCTAGAGAGATCACACCAACACCATCTGTGCAGCTTGGGCTGCAGAGCCGCAGACGGCGCCCCCTGTCATCGGGGTGCACAAAAATGGGCAGCTTCCCGCTAATTTAAACCATTCATCAGTTATGAGCAAGATCAAGACATGGCAGGCGAGAGTAAGCGGGTGATTGGCCCATTGCAGGAGGCTGGAGCTGCGCGCCCAGAGAGGCTCCAAAAGTGGCACTCCTGCTACACTAACATATGTATGTCTAGTTGTCACTAGCTACAGAACTATTTGGTACCAATCCAGTAACTAGATAAGGCAAACAAAAGGAAAAATAACATGCAAGAGAAAAAATGAGCTAAAGGACTCACATTTAGCATGTGTGTATGTTTGTTTATGTATGTGTTCATGTGCATATTCTAATATAATAAAAGGCTTAGTACTTCTGTCTGTGTGCCTGTCTGTCCATAAGGTTGGGGGCCAACTGTGCATGTGCCATGGAGAGGGCAGGGAATTGGCTGCACAGGCCCCAACCCTTCAGGCAGAGAGCCGGAGTCTGGAGTCCTGAAGGAGTCCTTAGGCTTTAATACTGTATTGACTTGCCCCTGGTTCCTGTCAAAGCTGACACAATGCAGGGGCACTAGGACCCAGTGGGAGCCTCAGCAGGAATGAGCAACCTAGCCTGCCCCACCCCCAGCCATTGCACTCCCTGCCTGCAGGCACTGTCTGCACCACTTAGCCTGGCTGCATTGCAGGAGCCACCCCATAGGGTGTGTCTGGGTGTTTGTGCGGTTGTGGGTGTGGTGTGTGGTGGGTGTTTGTGCAGCCAAGGGCAGAGTGGGTGGGTGTAGGTGTGCAGCCAGGAGCAGAGACAGAGAGAGACAGAGTGAGACTGAGTGCAGCCAGGGGCAGAGTGTCTGTGTGTCTGTATGCAGACAGGCAGAAGCTGGGGTGTGCAGCCAGGGCAGAGTGGGTGGGTGTATAGCCTGGGGCAGAGAGACAGAGAGAGAGAGAGAGAGACTGTGTGTGTGTGAGTGTATGTGTGTGTGCATGTGCAGGCAGGGGCAAAATGTATGTGTGTATGTGGTTGTGCAGCCAGGGGCAGAGAGACAGAGAGAGTGTGTGGTTGTGCATCTGGGACAGAGTGGGTGAGTGGACGTGGGTGTGCAGCCAGGGGCAGAGTTGGGTGGGTGGGTGGGTGTGTGCAGCCAGGGGCTGGGTGGATGGGTGTGGAGCCAGGAGCAGAATGGGTGGGTGGTTGTGGTTGTGCAGCCCCAGGCTGGGTGGGCGGGCGTGGGTGTGCAGCCAGGGGGAGAGTCGTTGTGTGTGTGTGTGTGTGTGTGTGTGTGCAGGCAGGGACAGAGTGTGTGTGTGTGCGTAAGTGTCTGTTCACAGGGTGTCCCACATGCACACCCCACCATACACATGCACCCACACTCCCCTTGCATTGCCATACACACAGACCAGCACAAACCCCATACCCACCCACACCCACATGCTCCCTTACTCCACACACCCACAGCACCCCACAAATCTATACCCACCCCCCATAATATTCAAGTGAAAGACTAGGTTTTAAGCTGTTGTGCAATCACCTCTATGTACAATACACAAACACATGTAAATCGGGACAAAAATATTTTTTGAAATCAAATTAATGAATGCTGTAGATGTTTCCTTTTTAGAACATAATTTGGCATTTTTCTGGTTCCAAGAAGGCAAAACCCCTTGCTGAAAGGAGTACTTCTGGGGGCAAGGGGAGGAACTTCCGGTGGCAATGGTCAGGGGACAGGGGGTGGGACTTCTGGTCACAAGATGGCAACAAGGGGGTGGGGCACCTGCCAAGGGTTGGAGCTACCCATGCAGCACTTGACAGCTTGCCAAAACTTGGTAAGTGGTCCTCCACCCAAAATAATTGCCCATTCCTGGTTTACATGGCTGGTCCCAAAGGGTGAGTTCGGGGCATATAAGCTCTCCCTGAAATGCTCTGTCATTCATGATGGAGAATTGGCTAGTACATATATATTTGTTTTATAGATAGGTATAAAATAAAGATTCTCTGAATAAAGGCACAAACTCCTGAATTCCAGTTCTCCAGAGACCTCAGACTGATGGGTTACAACAAAGCTGTCCAACTGGAAGCCCATGGACCACATCTGGCCTGTGAGGGATTAAAGTGTGGCCTGCGGACTCCTGCCTGACCACAACTCCCCCTATTGATCCTGCGGCTGGGGTGGCAGGCAGAATCTCTGGGGCAAGGCAGCATGGCAGGAGGGGCCCTGGTAAGCTGTCTGCCTGAATGGTGGTGAAAGATGAACACAGGAGTTGTTACAGGGGGCGGGGGGACACCTCACGGTGCTGTGGGCAGACCAGAAAAACCACCAGCAGCAGCAGTGTGGTGTGCAGCTTTTGGGTGCTTTGAAGATGAAAAGCCCTGCACTGCAAAATGGTATCAGCATAGATCATACATTCACTCCAAAATATGTGTAACCATATGCAAAAAGTTATGAGAGACCAGGAGAGAGAAATTTGTTTGATTTAAAAAATAAAGAGGCAGGGTTCCTCCTCCATCTCACTGTACTCTCTGTCTTAACTTTTGCCCTACTTTGTATGTCAGTGCCAGACCCACCAACTTAATCAAGGATAGAGAGGAGTGGGAGCAGAGAACCTTGTCTAGGGTAGGAAGGCAGCTCTGGCAGGTTTAAACGTATTATTTTTTAAAGATCTCTTCCTAGCTGTAGGCTTGTTTCTCTCCTACGTTTCACAGACCAAGGGAAAAGAACTGATTTAGGAGGACATTTCCCAGCCTTCCCCACAAACCAGCTGAACCAAGAGTTGTGACTGGGTATGGCTTACTGCCAATGTTTAGTGAGCTGAGAGCTGTTGATCATGTGCTCACGTGTACCAAGCAGATAAGACCTTCTCGCTACTGACTCACCTTTATTCAGACTGGTTCAGTCCTCCCACGACCAGTTTGTGCTGCTCAGCTGGTACCAAGGGGCCAAAAGGTTAGCGGATCTGGCCAACTGGGATCTCTTCTCTGAAGTGCAGTCCACAGAAGGCACAGAGACAGAGTAGTGTTTGTTCATGTCTAGATGCCTTCTAAATGGGTCTGCCAGGCAGGGGTAGTTGAGCACAAATAAAAATAGCCCAGAGCCTTCTTTATTGCATATCTGGCTGGAGGAGCTTCTGTCTGGGAACCAGGAAAATCAAGGTGTTGTTTTCCCTCACTCCTTGTGACTTCTGTCTTCAGTACAACTCAACCACTATTAATTATTATTTTGATTATTTTCAGAATTGAAGATTGTTCAAGGCAAATTGCAAAGCACAACTGTAACACACTGGTGCAGTGTAAGCAACAAACAAAGCCCAAACTGAACTATACACACTAGGAGATGTAAAGTTGTCTATTTATGTACAAAATGAGGAAGATCCCAAGTATAGTACGAGCATAAAAAAGCATTCTTTCAGGATCCTGTGCATAAGTGAGAGCCCTTAAAATAGTTAATCAGTGTTTAATATAGTGAAGTCTTCCAGGAAGCAGTAATTGAGGGGGACACCTAGGCAAGAAGTGTTGATTTTGTTCTTCTAATAAAAGTACTGTGAGGATAGAGGGAAAGAACACAATTGTTTAAACATATGGGAGGCTTCTGCAGTCAGTCAAACAATTCACTAGATACAGTGAAAACAGTCTTTCCATCTTCAGGGCTCTGCTGAAAAGTTAATAGCTTGACTTTTCCAGGAAACATTCACACGTCCCAAAACTTCCCTTTTATGCACAGCTTAAATGGTTAATCCAGCCATTAGTGCTCTGAATCTGTGTGCTCCCTTAAACAGATGCGTGTAGTAGCTCCATAATCAGTTCATAATAACCAGGGAATTCCATTATCACTTAGTAGTCATGGTAAATTCTGATAAGCAGTGCAAAGGCAAACACCTTTCATTGACTTCACAAACAATCACCTGGATCCAAATGGCAAAAATAACCAGTGACTTTTATTTGCGACTGGGTTATTACCAATTTCGGGCATTTGTACATGACACAGGGGTTTAATTCTTCCTAAACTAAAGCAAAGTTTTTTAAAAAACACCGCTTCAATTTAAGGCAAAGTAAACCCCCATGTGGTGTACATATGTGTCCACCCAATCCTTACGTGCCTTTCCAGTGGCAGGGAGGGGTGAGCAAGCTCCTGCCCCGCAGAGCGGTCCCTGAGCTGCTGGGGTGGGCCTGGTGCTTTCTTCCATGGCAGTGGGGTGCCCTGCCCCCAAGCAGCATCCACCCACCGGCACCCGGCTTGGGCAGTCCCCGGGGTACCACAGCCACGGAGGGAAGTACCGGGCCCCTGCACAGCTCAGGCAGGCAGACAGGCTTTGAGGGAAAGCCAGGCTGCCTGCATGGGCTACCTGCACAGCCCCTGAGCCTCACGGAGCATGGTGCTGCCCTCTGCAGCTGTAAGGTAGGAAACTAAAACTCCTCAGAGATGTTTTACTTTGCAGTGCCCCAAAGTCATTTGCTGCATCCCAAAGTCATTTAAGGCACATTATATTGCTGAATGCGCTACAGCGGCTGGAATTAATGCGCAATACACTGCCAAATGTGCAAACAGCAATGCCATTGAAGTGGTGCAAAATGCATTTAACCCACTTTAAAGTGTCATCTACAAACACCCCCGAACCCTAATTTTGTTGCATAACCTCAGCCAGAGAATAACAAAGAATCTCTTATCAGGACTCCTGGCATCAAATAAATCTTTGGCCAAAGGTGGAGCACACAAAGTCATCCATATCACTCAAACTGGAAGGTAACCTGGTAGAAAACTGGCGGAGGTGACTACGAAAGTAAAATGTTTCACAATTCTGCTTGTGATTGGTGATCTGTTAAGGGAACAGCTGTGCCATCTACATCAAAGTCAGACTTCATAACTGTCATAATAGCTGGAAGTACAGTCTTCCTTAAACAAGAAACATTTGTTAAGAAACACAGCTACAGCTTGAGACAAGCAAGCAGACTGAAACACAGCTTGAGCTCCAGCTTTCCCTCCTTGTTTCCCAGAGACCCTAACCCACCAGAAATTCCATGCAACAGAGACATCCATTTTTAGTCAGTGAGAGGAACAATGGTCCATCAATATACACATTAAACTGGTATTTAGATGAATTAAGTTAAATTCTTTATCTGCCATAGGCTTTTTATATGACCTTGTGGAAACCTTGTACAAACTAGCTGATCTCTCACCTCCTCAAAAGGAATTTGTTTTGTAACAGTTAACTTTTAGGTACCTGGTAGCCATAGATGTGCAGTGTATACAAACATAAGGTGCCTCAGAAAGAGATCCAAACCCACAAACACACTGAGCAGCCACCTAAGGGTAGCCAATAAGAAATGTTGGAGCAGCTCCTTTTAATACCTGTGCACTCACCTGGGAGTATAGAGGCCTGCAGTCCAGTCTTTGTTTCAGTTTATGTACTTCATGTGGCAGACTGGCCGGTTGGCTCACTGGCAGCCCAGCTTGAGTCTGGATGGCTCAGGCCAACTGGTGGGGGCGTTTCTCTTTCTCACCAATCAGGAGGAGGCAGGAGGCAGGCTTGCCCTTCCCTGACCCAGGGGTGAGGTAAAGAAGAGGACCTGAGGGGGAGCTAACCCCTCAGGCTTTCCTTAGTCCATTTTCAGTCTGGGGGCAGAGCCTCCCGAAGGGATTCCTTGGCTTTGATGAGGAATGATGAAGACAGGTTGTACAAATGCTGGAGTTGACTGATGGGACAGAGCAGTTGCCCGAGAAGCACCCTGAAGACGCCCCCTCTGATCAGGAAGCAGCAAGTGGCTGCTCCTGGCCCCACCGTGGAGAGAGCCATGGTGTCAGCGCACAGATCAGTGCACGGAGGGCCCGAGAGCTGAAGGGACCACATGGCTGTATGAGGCACTGCAGGTCCCCATCTCTGTGAGAGGTAGTAGCCCCTCAGTGAACAGAGTGAGGCACAAGGCCTAGGGCTGATGGGACTCTGCAGCTGCACAAGGCAGCATGGCTCCCCAACCCTGCAAGAGGCAGGAGCCTCTTGGGGCGTGAGAGGGCTGACAGGGCAGGTAGCTGCACAAGGCAGCAGCAAGTGGCAGCAGGATGAAGCAATCATCTTAGTGAGGGGGGGAAGCCCTGCAGCCAACACACAAAGAGAGAGAAATAAGCCAAGGCCACCAGAACTGCTGGGAGTCATGAGCTACCCGGGAAGGGGAATTGCAATCCCAAAAAGGGGAAGAGATGAGGATTTCCACATGGGAGGAGGGGCCCTTGTCTTTTGGTGATCAAAGGGAAGCCCCATGACAGGGGGGGAGGGAGGAATGACCCCTTTGTGGCAGGGGGGAGTTAAGGGCCCCATTCGTCAGGGGGTGGCTTCATGGTCACTGAGCCATTCTAGTCAAGTGGACTGGTTGTGGGTGAAGGTGTTTCTTGATGGTAACCTGCTTTGTTTCCTAATATTATTCCTTCTCTTTTGGCAAAATTGCTGTACCACTATTGTTGTCCTTGTTCCTTATATTGTTATGACCTTCGCTGTAAACTTGTGTACAGTACTTTAACGTTGTATTCATGAAATGATGATGAACTGCCTTGTTTAGCTTGCTAGTGGTTCAGTTGCTTAAAGGTCTGCTAGAGCTTCCCTTATTCAGTATTTGCTTTCATTGTGTTTGTTATCCTTATGTATTGAATCTTATTGATGTAATCTCACTTATGTATGTTTAGACGATTGTTTTACTCCTGCTCGGTTTCATCTGCTGACTTATTGTTTAACCTGTGTTTTACTGTCAATTGTTCCCTTGCCTGCCACTTGGATGTCCTGTTGAGGGCAGGGGCTGTACACTCACTGTGTTGTCCTGTGGGGTCAGGCCAACTCTCAGGATCTCAATATTGTGCTGTTAGACAGGAGGGCATGGTGTACAATTGCACATGCACACACTCAAATCAATTAGGTGCATACACACACACTAGGCACATGCACATACTCTAGGTGCATGTACCCCCACCAGGTGTGCACAAACCAATCACCAATTCAAGCTCCTACACACACTGTACAGACCACAAGAAATTAGCCCAGAATCAATTACCAATACCTGCAGACCCAATACACATACACAGATCACTAATTTGTATATCATGCACACAGTGACATACATGTATATCAGTCACATACATACCACTCACCTACACATATACAGAAGTGAGTTCCTAACTTGAGTGTTATGGTGTGTATGTATGTGCTTGGTGTACTTGGGATACCTGGGAGAAGGTTAAGGTAAGAGAGAGAGTGAAAGTTGCCAAGACCAGGATTAGAACCAGTAGACTAGAGAGAGTTGGGCTGAGGAGCTGAGGCTTGGGGTTACTTTAGATTATTGCTGGTGGAGACCGAGATGAAAGTTGCTGGTGCCAAGATTAGAACCAGCAGACTGGAGGGGAGTCAGGGTAACTTAAGGTTATTTGGTGTTAATTGAAAGCAGAAAGCCAGCAGAACCAAGGAACAATGCCAGGGAGAAGCCTGAAGCCAGAGCAAGGAGGCTACAGGGGAGCTGAGAGGTACATGGGGAGAGGAAAACTGGGAGTGGGGCTGTGGGGGGAGGTTGGAGAACACAGAGAGAGTGAAAGAGAAGGGAGAGAGAGATAGGGATTGGGGAGAGGTGGCAGGAGGCAAAAAACGGTGGGAGTGGGGCTGAGAGGCTGCAGAAAGCAATGGGGCTGAGAGTCTGCAGAAGAGGGACAGAGAGGAGGCAAAAACATGGTGGGAACGGGGCTGAGAGGCTGCAGAAAGCAATAGGACTGAGAGGCTGCAGAAGGGGAACAGAAAAGGGACAGAGAGGAGCTGAAAAGTGGCAGGAAAGGGGAGACAGAACTGAGAGAACAGGAAAATGAGGGGCTGGAGCCGAGAGGGAGAGAGAGACAGAGACTGGAATTTAAGATATGGAAGGGACCGGGGCTCAGTAAAACACAACCCAACTCAGGGTTACAAATGACAGTGGTTTTATTGACTGGGGAGATGGTGACACACAGACACACACAGACAATGGCAGCAGGGGTTAAAGAGGCTTGATGCAGGGGCTGAAGTCCGGGAGGAGAGAGATAGAGTCCATATTGGAGGAGGAAATATGCAGGTGATATCTACCTATCACAGGCTGGAAGTGGGTCCTTGATGGCCAGTCGGGGTCTCCTTTAGCTCAGTGTTGTCCAGAGGGGGCTGCTGGGGGGTCCAGATGGAAATAGCATTCCCCAGGAGTCAGTCTTCACTACCCCTTTATATAGGGCAGACTACCTCTGATCTCCTATGGGGATGGCCTGTCAAGGCAAGGTCAGTCCTGTTCCAGAGGGTTCCAGGTGTTCAAACTGAGCATGTGCAGCCTTGGCACAGTGGTGGGTTGCCTCATCTTTTGTTTCTTGAATGCTGAAGGTGGTTCCAAGGGCTGGGTTGTTGGTCCTGATATTGGTGTTAGTAGTTCAGTCATTCAGAGAGAGCTATTTTTAGACCTACTGCCATTGTCTCTCAAGCACCTGCATTCATCCCCATTCATTCAGGAACCACGTTACATAGGAGTGGTAGGTATGAGTCATAGGTTACACAACAGGGGAAACAAGATGAAGGCTTGATATTACAAGATGGAAACTTGACATGACTTATGCTAATTTACATATATAGGCCTAAAACAGTAATCATGCAATATAAAAGCAGTAAAAAATCAATACAAACATAATAATTATCACTTATAAAACAGTGGATATCTATATCAAAATAGCACAGCACTTATTTGTAAAGAGGGGAGAAAACATAAAATTTACTACCTAAAATAAAATGTTAAAGCTTATCCTATATCTTAGCTTACTTATAATTATCTATAGGGAACAGAGATAAAAAGTCAGAAATAGTTGGGGAAGGGAAGGGAATGAATATATATGTGACAGGCTATCTGGCAATGACTTAGCCCAGGGGTTTTGAAAGGGTAAAAGATGATTGGAGGACTTGGGATTCCCTTTCCTCACCAATCAGGCCTCAGAGACTCACCCTTCATGTTTGTTCCCTTATTTGCCCCTTGAGATTCTATCAGTTTAAACGAATGCCCCAACGGATATCTGGGGCTCCCGCCACCTTCCAGCGATGAATGGAGAAAGTGGTTGGGGATATGCATATGACCCAAGTACTAGTTTATTTAGATTATATTGTTTTTGGAAAGACCCTGGAGGAACACGAAGAACAGCTACTTGATTGGCTGGAGACTGCTGGACTTAAGTTGGCCATTGATAAATGTAAGTTCTGCCAGGCCTCTGTGAAGTATGTAGGATATATGGTATCACAGGAAGGGGCCAGCACTGATCTGGAGAAAGTAAGACTGGCCTCGACCCAAGAACTTTAGGAAATTGAAAAGGTTCTTGGGATTTTCAGGTTTCTATCGGCGATTCATTAAAGACTTTGCTACAATAACAACCTTTAAATGCCCGCGGACACCAGGTTGGAAGGTTGCCCGGCAAGAAGGGGTGAGGCAATGGCTTAAATGGGCTCCCTGCGAGACAAAGCCTCACAGAAACTTTTGGTCCCCGGTGGGACTCATGGTGTGAAGATGCCCTCCAGGAGGTGATCCGGTGGTTGACTCAGGCATCAGTGCTGCCATATGCTGATCCCAACTGTCCTTTTATTTTGCACACAGTGCTAGCCTGTCAGGACTGGGGGCTGTACTGTACCAGGAACATGATGGACACTGGTGACCAGTGGCTTTTGCCAGCAGGGGATTGTCACCCAGCGAGACGTGCTACCCGGTACATAAGCTTGAATTCCTGGTCCTCAAGTGGGCCGCCACTGAGAAATTCCAGGACTATCTATATGGAACCACCTTCCAGGTGTGGACAGACAAAAATCCCCTTACCTATGTGCTCACCAGCACTAAGTTGGATGCGACTGGCCAACGTAGGATCGCAGCACTAGCCAACTACACCTTCAGCCTGCACTATCGAGCGGGATGAAAGAACATAGATGCTGATGTCCAGTCTCAACAGCTGTATATATATAAATATATAAAAGAAACTAGGGGTTATGTTACAACTAGAAGACCACTGAGGGTCAAGGCCTATGCTGATATAGTACCTTCGTCTACCATACCCAGCTGAGATTGCCTGGGTATATGTTTAATAAAAGTTACTGTCTTTGAAAACATACATCTGTAAATAGCGTGTGTATATATATATGTAATTGTATATGTTTTGCAAGTTTACTGAAACTGCACTGTAAACTAAATCTGTAAATAGTTAAACATCACTGGATGTCCCTGGTCTCTGCTCTGCTCTGTAGAGGAGGAAGGTGAGCTGGCCTAAAGCTAGGCAGTCATGGTCCCAGAGCACACTCACACCCTTTAACATCCCTTCAGTTGAAGAGACGGTACCACCTAGGCTACATTTATATAAACAAGCATACATAAAATAAACAGCCCTTGGAGCAGGGACTGGAACTCAGGTATCCCTTTTCCCAGGTAAGTGTTCCTAGCCATTAGGTTACAGAATCATGTTCTTATTCTATCTTTCTCTCTCACTCTCACTCTCCCTCTCCCTCTCTCTCTGTAATCTAGTAAGTCAGAGTCCTTTCTGCAGAGGGACAACTTTGAAAGGATAAAGTGCCTTCTCTCACTCCAGAATATACCAAGTGGTTAGGGCACTCTCCAGAACAGCCAAGTGATTAGGGCACTCTCTTTGTAGGTGGGAGGTGGGTTGGAATTCCTTTAGGTTGAGAAGGACATTGAACCTAGATCACCTATATCCTGAGTGAGCAATCTAACCACTAGCCCTTACAGGTATGGGATTGGCTATGGTAGGAGAGGGGCATAGGATGATAGGAAAGTAAGGATGGAAGGGACCACATGAGGTTGTCTAATCCAGCCCCCTGCTAAAGGCAGGATCATCAGCATTGGGTCCCTAAACCAGGGACCGAACTGAGTGTCTATCTAACCAGCTCTTGAAAATTTCCATATATCTAGATTCCACAGCTTCTCTAGGTAGCCTGTTCCAATGCTGGACCATTTGCACATTCAGAAAGTTCTTCCTAATCTCCAGCCTAAATTTCCTCTGCTGTAGTTGAGACTATGGCTCCTAGTTCTGTCCCCATCAGCCACTTTATACTCCATTCTCTTTATAATCAGTTATTTAAAGACTGCTCTCAGATCCCCTCTCCAGACTAAATCATCCTAATTGTTTCAAATTCTCTTCATAAATCATGCACCCCAGGCCTCTAATCATTGCTTTGTGAGGCCCCATGGTCAGTACTGCATAGGCCCCGCCTCAACCGCCATGTGCTGCTGCTGCTGAGTGCCACCGGCTCTACCACTGCTGCCTAGTGCTCTGCTGGCTCTGGTCGCTTGCCACCCCTGCCCCCCTGGGCCCTCCACAGACTGATATGCCCTGGGCCCCACATACCCCTAGGGACGGCTCTGCCTGTAGCTATATATATCTTAGTTATGCTCTCACCACACCAATCTGATTGCATCCTTGCCCATGGGAACATAGATATGACTGCACCACAGCATCAGCATATTCTAGTCAGGCCATCTTTGAACACCTCCTGCCCACCCATTCCTGCATGCATTGTCTAAACCCAAATATACCAGTAAGGTTGCTTGGTCTGTCCCCAGCAGCTGATCTCAAGCACATCATAAACTAAAGTCTTGAGAACAGCAGTCTGACCAACACAACCCAGGGGTAAGAGTCTGAACATGGTAATGGGTGGGCATAGAGCTCAGTGGCAGCCCAGCTGCAGCATGCCATGGTGTGGGCATTCCCACAGTCATTACTAAGGGGAATGGCTAGCTTATGGATCCCAGTTGGGTTTAGGCCATGGGTAGGCAAAATTCAGCCTGTAGGCTGGATTTAGCTCATGGTGGGTCTTCATCCAGCTTGCAGCAGGTTCCTTGGTCTTACCTGGCCCAGGCATCATCCAGCTGTGACATGTCCTACTGCCCCCAGGCATGCAGCAGGGCTGGGGAGGCTCTGCAGCTGGACTGTCTTTCTAGGCAGTCCAGGTGGCAGCAGCTCCTTCTAGCTGCTGCAGCCACCAGCCCCACAGGTTCCAGCTGATCTGTTCTGATGGGATGAGTCTGGAGCAGGCATGGGGTGCACTGGGGCCATCTGCAGTTGGCAGTGCTGGGGAGGCACTGCAGGGCATGAAGGCTCCAGGATGTTGCAAGGCAGGGGCAGGGGCAGGGGCAGGGGCAGGGGCAGGGGCAGGGGCAGGGGCAGGGGCTGACTAGCTCAGGGGGGCATGTGCAGAGGGCTCCCATGCACACCCTACCATACTCACAAAGCCCACAACCACACCCTCTCCTACACACAATCACACACCCCACAAACACCACACCCAGCCAGACCCTCCCCATGCACTGCTACATTCACACACCATACCACACATGCATCCACACCCCTATGCATACCCCATAGCCCCACACAAACCCCACTCCCACATCCCCATACCACACACATCCACACACACTTCCACACCCCACATATACACACATCCATACATATACCTCTAGCACCCCACAAACCCACTACCCCCCCACATACCTACCCACCCCCACACAATATACAAGAGTGAAACTTCATTTTGAGCTATTATGCAATCATGTCCATATATACAACAAATCAGGACAAAAATATATATTTTTAATAAAATTAAAATACGCCATTGTCAGTGTTTGATTTTTAGTATATAATTAGTTTTTTTTTCCAGTTCCAAGATGGCAAACCCCCTTTCCCCAAAGGAATACTTCTAGGGACAAGGGGAGGGACTTCTGGTGGCCAGAGGCCATGGGTTAGGGGCAGGACTTCCAGCCCCAAGATGGTGTGCGGGGGCGGGGAACCTGTCAAGGTGTGAGGCTACTCTTGCAGCCCTCAACAGCTCACCAAAACTTGTTAAGTGGCCCTTCAGCTGAAATAATTGCCCGCCCCTGGTTTAGGCACTGACCTGCTTGGCTCTGACAGGACACAGGCAGTTCTTTCATGTGCAGAAGCAGAACTTTAGATGCTTGGGGAAATTTGCTGGTAAAGAGATGGGGGCACCTACAGACTTTAAGCACCTAAAGAGTTAGATGAGGGTTTTGAGAATCATCCTCTCAGACACGAGCAGTGAAATTCTGCCTCATTTTCTCTTTAGGGAGTGCTTACATGAGTCTGGCCTAAGCTTCCGTTCCCCATCTCTTATACCAGGATAAGAATACTTACTTGCCTCCTGGGGCTGCTCCAAAAATAAAAGCATTACAAATTGAGAGTGCTCAGATGCTGTGATGATGGGAACCATACACAGTAAAATGTAATTGTGAATGCAGCATGACCAGGCATAACCATATGCTAAACTAGCTTTAATTTAGGCAGCAATAACAGTGCTTGCAGGAGATTCAGCAGTCAGAATGCAAACCCAAGGAGATGCATACTTCAGGTGTATACTCTGGTTACTAGTATGTAGTGAAGATCAGGCTATTGCATATATCCTGCTACTGTCAGATGTGCCTTCGTAGCTAGTTAGTGGAGTAACTGCAATACAATCACACCCTCATTTCCTGTGTAGGTCTACTTTTTTGATAAATGGAATAATATACTGAAAATAAATATATTGTTGCAATAACCAGCTGCATCAATAGCTAGTCTTACAAATAGAATCGATACCACAGGCTCTCAGTGTTCTGATGATGTCTACAATGACATTTGCAATACTACTGACTGTGTTGCTGTACAATCTCTGACAATGAAAAATAACCTTCAGGGTCAAACGGGCTATTGCAGAAGGAAATGTTTTGAGAACAAGGTGGCTGGGCCATCAGAAAGTTTCAGCGATAAGTTAGTTATTGACGCAGGTCCAACAAAATGCTTATCTGTTCAAAAGCAAGAGGAGCACAGCAGTTCATCTACCCTGACCTCTACCCTAGATGTCTTATTTGTGTTTTATTAACATCTGTGCTGGCATTGTGGATGGTGTTTTTGCATATTATGTTTATTTGCAGTTCATATTTAAAAAGATACACTAACAATGACCACTGGATTCAGTGACTAGCATCCCTTCTTGTGCAAAATGGCATGAACTTGAAACACCTAACCTTGATATGTGGTATAGGATTGAGGCTTGAAAATAAACACCAGCACTGCTGTGTGTCACTCTGTCATAACACCTGTCAATCAAACTTCAGATGGAGTTTCAAGATACAAATATCTCTCAAACCTGAAAACATTTCCAAAGGGAGTGACAACATCAAAGAATGGAGTCAAGTTCCATTTTAGCTTCTGAGACCATCTCTTGTGAAGCTTAAATCATCAAAACAAGAACATTCCAGAGTTAGCAAGACCAAGGGACTGGTAGCGAGCCACCCACAAAAAAAACCTTTAACAAAACAGAACAAATGATTCATGGTGATACAAGCTCCCACAATATATCTACAGCCAAGGCTAATATTATGGTACAGTGTTATACTTGTTTAAACAGAACATTCAAAATTTGGACAGCCATTTGCATGACAAAATTGTGTCAGGCTATTTATCTGACATCAGAAACTTTCAAAATAGTATCCTTCAAAACTGAGTGTTCACAGTCCTTTTTCCCTCTAATTCCTTCCCCTTCTGGCATGGGGCAGCCCACTTTTTTAAGGCATCCATCCTACTAGTGCAAGGATGCACACAAAAGCCCAAACCTCAAATCTGAAAAACAATTAATGCAAAAAATGGATGAGTCCTCCTCCTTGCCACTTTCTCTAATTTAATCTTAAGGTTAAGATGATCATGTGCCACAAAAGTTGTTTGTTTGGTTTTTTTAGGGATCTGAGTTGGATAGAATAGGATTGCATTTGGGCATCTAAGTCCCATTAGGCATCTAGTAGGTGAAATCTAGGCTTATGTAGCTTTTATTCACATAAAATGGTCCACTCCATCACTACCCCTCCCTCAACCACCACCCTGTTAACTGCAGAATGGACCATAATTAAACCGAGACCAACCAGTTGGACATTTCTAGTGAGGTCTGGAAACTAGTACAGGGTGTCAAAGATACAGCTTTCACACTGAGTGGCCTGCAGAGCCTTATCATCTGTCCTCATGATGCTGCCCATGGGTCTTGGACTGGACCTACATGGGACATGCAGCCTGTGCCCTAGACCAGCTGACATGCCACATACAACTTGCATTGGCTCCTGCTCCTGTGCATTGCACGTAGTGTCATTGTCAGTGGCAGCAGTCCCTCAAAGTCGAGGATGACATCCATCAGGCTTGATGGGTCCTCAGATTCTAGATACCCCCGTTGCCGAAGAATGAGTGTATGTTGTTATGCAGGGGAGTGGGATTCACAGCTCCAGGTTGGTCTCCTTTTCCTTTCTCCACTGCCACTGTTCTGCCTCAGTATCTAGTTGTTAGGCATCAAAATGCTGCGTGCCTTGGTGGACCAGGTGGTGCCATATCATACAGTCAGCAGCTTGCTCCTCCCAGCCATCGGTGTCGATGCCTCTGTGCTTAAGGGTTAGCATGAGTGTGTCTTTGTGCCATTTTCTTTGGCTGTCCTTTGAGCCTTGGCCAATGGAGAGCTGGGAAAAGAGAATCTAGTGAGGGAGGTGGTTCTCGGAGATCTGGATGCAGTGGCCCATCCATCGAAGCTGATTTCTCAAGAGCAAGGCTTCGATACTGGAGGACGCAGCTTCATGACATACTGGTCTGGCGGTCCTCCCATTTGGTCCCCAGGATTCAATGCAAGCACCGCTGGTGAAAGCTATCGAGGGTCTTAATGTGGTGTCAGTAGACAGTCCAGGTTTCACTGCAGCAGAGGAGGGAGGTCAGCACGACAGCCTTGCAAACCAGGACCTTCTTTGACTTCTGAAGGTCTCTATTTTTGAAGACACGTTGTTGCAGCTTGAAGGCGGTGGCACTGGTGCAGTTGACTCAGTGCTGGACTTCTTCATCAATGGTAGTCCATTGAGAGAGGTGGCTGCCAAGATACGGAAAGTTCTCCACGTACTCCAGAGCTTCCCTGTCTACATAGTGTGACAGAAGTTCAGCTGGCTTGAGGAGGGTTGGTAGAGAACTTTCATCTTTGTGACATTCAAGGACATAGTGTGATAGCCAGACCCTAGCCTTCTTAGGATAAATAAGGAGCAGGATTTTGAATGGATTATGACCCTAACATTAAATCTGCTTTTCTTAGCTTGACTGCGTTAATTGACACTGCCAAACTGTGCAGAAGCTTTATCTGTTGGCCTAATTTAGGCTATGACAGAGTGTAACTATTAAATATTTATTAAAAGATGCAAGAAAGACCTAAAGTTGTCACCAAAAAGATACTTCAAAAGAGGCTGGACTTGGATAAAAGACAATCCATGACAGCTCGCCTACTTGTTCATGCCTTCACTGTTAGACCGAGACTGATGCTTGTGACAATATCAGCCTAAATTTACCAGCAATGGTCTGGATGCTGTAGCCTCAGAGATAACATGTACTAAGCATTACAAAGCAGGCTGTAACTAGTAGAAATGGGTGTGCTTACCTCCGGCTCAGTCTATGACTTGCTCAAGCAGTCTCATCAGTGGATGCCCTACAGTCCTCTTTGTATGCATATTCACCCAGTTTATGAGCAATGCCTGCAGTTTCAGTACAACCAAAAATTCTGATGGGTGGAGATGACAGTGGGCATGTGCATATGTTTGTGTGACCTGATCTACAAACCGGCAGATTGTTTCAAGCGGCATGATCATAGGCTGGGTCCCTGCTTATGCACACATTTGCCGGTTTCAGGAGCCATGCCAGGAGTACAATTTAAGTAAGTTGTTGTGGAAGGGGGAGCTAGCAGGTCCAGGATAGGGGGACCGGTGGATCTGGGGGGGGTGGGGAGGGAGGGATTGTCCATCTTGTGGTCAGGGGGCTAAAACTAACCCTGTTAGGGTAGAGGAAGATGGCGTGGCTGAGACAAGCAGAAGGGCTTTTCCAGCTCTGAAGCTGTGCTCTAAATGTTTGGTAGATCAGGTTAACCCATGTCCAGTCTAACTTAGTGAACTAAGTTAGATCAGACGGGCCATTTTTCACCCCTATCTAACCTCCCTGAACATAGGTATAGATCAGTACTTAGACTGAACTAACCCTGGTTAGGAGGATCTATGTGAAGAGTCTGCACATACCCCATAGCTCTTTCACACTAGCAGGGACGACTCAGGTAAGGGACTGCAGTCCCAGTCCACTCCACTGGGTTCTGGTTCAGAGCCCTAAACTACTTCAGCACGTACTTTGCCCAGATTTGTAGACTTGATGTGTATGCAGAGCCTTATGGAGGAAACCACCTGCCAAGGGAGAAGGTAAGTAAAAGCTATGAATTTTTGTTCCCATAACCTTACTGGACATCAGAAACCATAGACTTAACAGGACAATAGTTTTATGGTTCCTTATAACTTACCTGTTCCCTCTGCTCAACTCTCTTTGCCCCACAGTAGTAACAGCCCTCTCTGCTCCCTCTCCCCCTTTAAAAAAAAACTTAATTAGATCTATCTATTTCAACTGTTCTTTACTTGGTCAGTAAATACAGCCAATAATTTCTCTTTGCTTCACAGATTTACTGCCAATTTCCACGTTCAATGTGAATACTTTCATTTATATAATGTGGTTAAAAGTAATCATTATAACTTGTATTCAGCCAGCATATGTGTGATCACTGATCCATGAGATAGTGTCCTCAGTGGCCATGTGCAGTTCCTGTAGTCTACCACTGCACTTAGTCAGCAGGCAGTCATTGACAATATGTGACATGTTGTATTTTGCCACAGCTACAGTCTGGTTTGTTGTGAAGACCCCAACGGTGGAGGTTGGCTGCACACAGACCTTGTCCTGCCTGAAACCTATTCAGCAAGGCCCACTGATGGCGTGGTAGATTGAAGCCAGGTGGGATGACTATAGGATCTGTGATAAGGACTGTAGCATCTTGTTTGGTGGTTAGGTCTACCTCCATTCCCCATACCAGAGGGTGAGGTCCTGATGTGGCAGTTTTGATGTGGGTGTTGTGATGGTAGACATGCAGCAGCTTCCCATCAGATATGATGGGGAACAATGTTGCTTAGGACTGGGAGCTATGGTAGAGGGGTTGGTTGAAGAGTTCCTGAGATGATATGCATTGTCAAATATAACTGCACATCACTGAGTTTTGTGTGTGATGATGACTGGTTCCAGACTGGTGCACAGTACTCTGCCACAGAATACAAGATGGCACAATGCCTTCTCATATAACTGCTGTTAGGCTTGGGGTATAGCTGTTTCTTTCTTAGACTTTTTGTCTAATATCTCTTTCCTACGTATCTCTTCCCTACAAAAGTGATTCAGGAAAAAAAAATCTTGCTTCTTAGACATTCCCTGCACTACAGCCACACTAGTAGCAGAGTACTAAATTGTTGAAGCTAACAGGCATTTTGAAAAAGATTTTGAACAAAACCTGCCAAGGTTGAGACAAAGTTTATTCTCTCATTAGGTCTGGTGCCTAAAGTTGTACTTGTTTTAAAATGCTATGCAGTTTAATTTTGTAAAATTTACATTTCGCAAAAATCAGCAAATGTAAACAGTGGAACATGACAAAAATTGGTAGGAAATTCTGCCCATGTACCATCAAATAACATAGCTCAAAGGTGTGTATCTGCTGAAAAAGTGCAGTGAATAACCTAAACACGATCTGTTTACTTAATGCTTAAACAGAACATATTCATGTAGTACAGCAAGATATTAGCATAACTTACTGATTTTACCTAAACAGATTAGTTTCCTAGTTTGCATTTTGCTTATTTCTATTGGATACATACAATACACAGACACTCTTTACAGGTTAAGTTTTTGAAAATCAAAAACTAGTTCCTGTATGTACCCAAGAGGGAATATTTTCCGCTCCAACTGCTGTATGTGCCAGGGTTTTTTAAAGCCTTACACTGATGCTTTGGGTGTTGGCTACAGCTAAGGCTGAGAATTTTGATTAGGTGTGCCAGTGTTTCCACTGAGACTTAAACCTGGAGGTTCCTGGCCAGGTCCACTCAAGGTCACACCAATCACCATATTTGGGGTCACTGAGGAATTTTATCCCGTGGTCAGATGGGTATGGACTGTGGGGGGTTTTGTCTTGCCTTCCACTGCAGTGTGGGGTGCAACCCGCTTCTTTGGATCTCTTGAATGTATTTTTAACAACCTTTGCAGCACAGGATGTTGGCTGCCGTGGTCCCCCTGCTTTACCCATCGCAGGTTAGGTTGTCATGCCTTGGCTTTTGTGTCAGGGTTGACTGTGTAGTGTTGCTGAGAGGTTAGACAATGGATTTGTTCAGGCAAGGGGTTGGACTAAAAGCCTTTGATCTGGTATCCCATGATCACCTTTTGGTGAAACTGGCCAGTTGTGGCCTTGGGTCCACCATGATCTGCTGGCTGGGAAATTGGCTCCATGGTTGGACCCACAGAGTAGTAATTGATGGAAGTCAATTGTCACGGTGCCCTGTGACCAGTGGGTCCCCCATGTTACCTGTCAGCTCCTTGTTCTTGGAGAACCCTGACACAGGACACAGACTGTCTGACTCACAAAGAATAGCCCCCCCCCCACCTAAACAGAAGCAGATTAAGATGCAGTGACAGACATACTTAAAACCCTCCAGATAAGGGTGACAAAAGTGAAACAACTGCCCTAAGTCTCATTTGCATCGGAGATGGGAACAGATGATCATTCATTTACATGAGAGATGGAGAACAGAAAGCCTGAAGCAGAGACTGCAGTGAATTCTGGGATCAGCGAAGCAGGGGAGCAATGCATGATGGGGAAGCTGTGTTCCAAATGCTAATCAACCCCCACACCCAGGTCAGCATTTCGCAGAACAGGTCTAATCTGGATTTACAAAGGATTTTTCCTTCCCCCCACACACACCTCTAAGCAAAAGTAAGTTTATTAGGCATGTTGGGCAGTACATTCCCTGGTCTCACTATGGGAGGCCTATGTAAACTTAATTGGCTAAAACTCGGTTGCTGGGTTAGGGAATGCTGAGGCAATAGACCGAGTCAGAGGGGGTATGGGCAACATTTGAACAATGGTACAGGGTTCATCACAGCGTCCAGCCTGTTGGAGCCCTGTCCACAAGTGTTGTCATACTTTTCCCAAGACGACTGATGGAAGTCCTCTCCGCAACAGGTTATGAACACTCCAATAAGTCTTCGAGTCCAGCCCCCTGCCCAAAGGGCAGGAAGTCAGCTGGGGTCATAGGATCCCAGCAAGATAAGCATCCAATTTACTCTTGAAGGTGTTCAATGTAGGTGCTTGAACCACCTCTGCTGGCAGACTGTTCCAGACCTTGGGGGCTCGGACAGGAAAGAAATTCTTCCTTATGTCCAGCCGCAAACGGTCTTGCAGGAGTTTGTGACCGTTCGACCTCGTCATCCCTTGGGGCACTCTAGTGAACAAACGTTCCCCCAGATCCTGGTGGTCACACTTGATAAACTTATAGGTGGCCATCAGATCACCCCTGAGCCTGCGCTTTTCTAGGCTAAAGAGTCCCATGGCTCTCAGCCTGTCATCGTAAGATCTGTTTTCCTGACCTCTAATCATGTGCGTGGCTCTCCTCTGGACTCTCTCAAGCTTCTCCACATCCTTTTTGAATTGTGGAGCCCAAAACTCGGTGTAGTACTCCAGCTGCGGCCTCACCAAGGCCGAGTACAAGGGGAGAATGACGTCCCGGGATTTGCTCGAGAAGCATCTATGGATGCACGCCAGCATTTTGGTCGCTTTACTAGCCGCAGCATCGCATTGCAGGCTCATGTTCATCTTGTGGTCAATGATGACCCCCAAGTCTCTTTCTTCTGTAGTGCTAACCAACGTAGCACTGCCAAGCCTATAAGGGTGCTGCAGGTTTTTCCTCCCAAGGTGGAGAACCTTGCATTTATCAGTGTTAAACACCATGAGGTTCTCGTCTGCCCATTTGCTGAGCCTGTCCAGGTCAGCCTGGATCACCCGCCTATCTTCTGGAGTGGATGCTTTGCCCCAAAGTTTGGTGTCATCGGCGAACTTTGCCAGTCCACTCCTGACTCCAATGTCCACATCGTTAATGAAGATGTTGAACAGTATGCGTCCCAGGACAGAGCCTTGAGGGACCCCACTGGTCACAGGGCACCACGATGAGTGACTGCCATCAATCACAACCCTCTGGGTCTGACCATGAAGCCAATTTCCCAGCCAGCAGATCATGGTGGAGCCAAGGCCACAACTGGGCAGTTTGGCCAAGAGGTGATCATGGGATACCAGATCAAAGGCTTTTTTGAAGTCAAGATATATGACATCACTCTCTTCTCCCTTGTCCAGGTGATAGGTCACCTGGTCATAGAAGGAAATGAGATTGGTCAAACAAGACCTACCCGCAACAAACCCGTGCTGGCTATCCCTTAGGATGTTAGCCTGGGCCAGTCCCTCAAGGATGGCCTCCTTAATAAACTTTTCTAAGATCTTCCCCAGGATAGAAGTCAGGCTAATGGGCCTGTAGTTAGCCGGATCTACTCCCCTCCCTTTCTTGAAGATTGGCACCACACTGGCCTTCTTCCAGTCTTCGGGCACTACACCAGAGCCAGGAGTTTTCAAAGATCCGTGCCAGGGGCTGGGCTATGATGCTCGCCAACTCCTTGAGTACCCTGGGGTGCAGATTGTCAGGGCCGGCTGACTTGAAGGTATCCAGCTTCTCAAGGTGTTCCTTCATGAGGTCAGCATTGATGGAGGGTAGGGGATCCCCATCACCCGGCTCTCCCTGTCCCATAGCAGGCATGGGCGTCCCATGGGACTGATGAAAGACTGACGCAAAGTACAAAATCTTAAAAAGAAACATTTCCCACTGGACCTGGGCACAGGAAGAATAAAAATGTTAAGCTTCCCACTGAGCAAATTTTATTACTAGAAATGATGTTTGCCTTCTTCACATAATACGTGGAAAACCAACAATACATTAACATTCAAGTATGTATAAAAATATGTATCCCTCTTTTTGAAATTGGAGAGTTCTTGTTGCAAACATCCTGACAACTTCACGAAGGAGGCAGTGCCTCATATTTTTCATACCCTTTGGAATAGGTGTTTCAGAGTCCCAGATGGAAGAGGATACTTTTGTGAAAGTCCTTCCAGCTTGATGTTTTGGAAGAGGGAGAGGCAGTGTTTGTTCTCCCGCCAGGAAGAAATGTTCAGAGTCCAACTAAATTCTGGCAGATTGATGGAAAACTATTATCCAGGCTGAAGTGATATACCCCCTCAGCTGCTCTACTTCCTTGCATTCCCTTCCTGGCTCCTTGGCATTGCTGGCAAAGATGCATTACCAGGGACTCACCTTCGGCACTGCTCTCAGTTAGACTTACCATGTAAGAGAGAATCCAGCCCTTTGGCAAAGCTTTATGGGACAGAAGGTATGCATACAACTCACCCACTCCTCTCTTGCTTTGCCCAGTTACCACATCTTTATTACTGTTCAACAGGTCCTAGATAGTGTTTAAACACAGATAATATTAATAATATAATTATTACCAATTTTCCCCAACATGTTCAAATTGCTGTATGATAAATTTCACTTTATTTTTCTTCCTTCCTAAAGCAACTGGAGTTTTCCAATTCCTGAAGTTTTTCTATTCATCCAGTAAAGCATCATCAAGTTTGTGCATCATCTTGAGCCAAGCTAATGATAAATATCCTGACTCACTAGTGCCTGATAGCTCATTGTGTGGCTGTGCATGTGTATTCAAAGAAGCAGAGAAGCCAGCTGATATGACCTCTGGGGGAATACCCAGATGGCACAGAGTCAGTGTAATGGCTCTACAACACCTCTTATGGTTATGGCAGCCCCCTTGTGCTGCAAGAACAGAAGGAATGTGCCTAGAGTGTAAATAGGCTCTGACTGTTATCACCTGCCAGAATTGCCCTTTACAGCCATGAAGAGCCCCGAGTTTGTCCCCATATATGCCAAGGACCCTAATGGCACTTAGCTATCCTCAGAATAAGAGAAGTGCAAAGGTGGTTTCTCTACTGTGCTCCTTCCTTCTCTGGGACAGCGCTGAGCGGAGCGAGAGTGGGCCAGTGTTCCCAGTGAAACAGCAACCTTGAGGACTGATATTTTTTGAAAGAACTATGTCCGAAAGTATCAGTTTTCCTACAACGGCCAGAAGCTAATATTGGACCTAATCCTATTATGAGTTAAGCCCTCCTGAAGTCAATATTGTTGATCATTGGCTGGTTTCCATCAGTTTCTGTGAAGTCCATGAATTGTATATTTGAAACAGAGGAGAATTTGGTTCAGTTTTTCGAATTATACCCTACTGAAGATTAGCCAAATATTTCTTTCATTTATATCACTGTTGCACTACTGTTAGCCTTCTAATATTAATATGCATGAGGCCACTTATATTAAAGAAGCAGGTGATCTGTTTAAAAAAAATTATATGGAAAGTAACTGTAAAAGATTTGATCTGAATTGTGGTTTTTAATTTCTTTATGTCTTCTCTGTGTCACAACATATCCAGGAATCTGCATTTTATCAAGCTTCCCTTTTGTGGTTTAGAGCCAAAAAAATTCAAATCCATGCATTTTGAGAAAAAAAAAAGCATGAAAAGAAAACACAAAGAGTTTCCTTTGGCTCATAGCCAGGTCTTGGCCAGTATTAGAAGAACATTCTTTTGAAGCACAGATCCAGTCACATCAGTCAATTTTTGTCATTTTTATCCAAAGGACAAAAAGCTAATGCCAAAGCTAAGAACTATATAAGATTAAAAACATGGCCCTACACACTAAATATTAGTTTATCTGTTTCAGAGAGCTGGCACAGGCATTATTAAATGCTGCAAGCCTGACATATTTTCTACAGCTAGAGAGCCTGTTGTTCACTACCTGATTTTGTAACCATTTTTCTTTTCAAACCAAACCCCCAAAAGATTGAAGAGCAAAGTGTGTATGTTCATGTACAGAAGGAACAAAGCATTGTAGTTTTAGAAAAGGGCAGAACTTCTTACAAATCAATTCCACAAATTAAAAATGTATGAAAAATTCTTTAAAGAGTGTACATCTTTCTATACTTTTTACACATAAATAATCAGCCTGATACTTTCAAAAGTTTTATGATGGATCGTCTCCAAAAGTTTATTTCCAATTACAGCTCCCTGATGTATATTCATAGCGTAATTTTGGTTTCAGAGGATTGTAGAGTATGTAAGTATATTTTAAATTTTAAATAAAAGCTTAATTTTGATAGGCCTTAAACATGCCCTTAAGCACATGCTGGATGCTTTACTGAACAGGGATGGATTTAGCCACATACCACTTTTTTCTAAACTGGGGTCACAGAGACTTTAGAGCACCTCTCCCTTCAACAGTAACAGATTAATATTGATGTAGGACACAGAATCAGACGTACTTTTTTTTCTCAGGGAAGCTGGTAGTAACCAGGAATAATTCCACTGATGGTGACAGAACTGTACCTGGGTATGGTGAGAGGATAATCAAGTTCACAGTCCTCTTACTACAGTCACAGCTAGCTGCGCCTAACAACACAGGATGAATCACTCTTCCTTTTCAACTAAGGCATTCATGGACTATGTCCAATTTGATTTGATTTTCCTTTTCAACTTTAATTGAACTGAACTAAGCTTGCTGCAGAGGAAGCCCTTTGATGTGTGCATGTTAATAAGAGCTCTCAAACTATAATGGTGAATTGGTTTAGTGCCAAGAGGAAGTGTCTTTTACTGAAGAAAACTTATTTTTCAAAACAACTAAAGAAAAAATTATGAAGGGCACAGGCCCCATTCTGGTCAAAAAAAAAAACACCTTTAAAGTAAAGGAAAACTTCCTACATTGTACTATTGAGGAAGAAATTAAATTACACATATGGAGAATCCTGGCTTCTGTAGTTTATCTGTGGCAGTCTTTGCCAGAGTGAGATTCGTGGAGGGAGCTGTCAGGACACACTGGGCCTCTAGTTTATCTCAGGAGTATTTCTGCTGAAATCCTGAGTTGTACTGATGGGAGAAGAGTTACAAGGTCATGATATTGGTTCCTCCTCTTCCTTTTAAACCTTTTTTAATCAGTCATTCAGTTTAAAGTGTGAAGTCCTAGACAGGTCTGTTTGAGCACTTGGAAACAATAACCAACTTAACTGCCTTTAGCAGAGACTACTATTGTTACACACGGGAAGAGAAAATGGTATCTAGTCTCAAGAACTTGAACCCCATCTGCAACTGTGGCCTAAAAATTGGTTGTAGCAGGTCCTTTCAGCAATAAAGAAAATATCAGGGAAAAAAGGGAAGTGGATCGCTAGAGAATTAGAGCAGGTTGGAGGGAGAAATGTAGCAAAGTCCTAAAAGATAGTGTGTGAATAATATGTTTCAAAAAGAAGAAAACACTTGTTGTATTAAAGGCCAATAAAATGCACAACTACTTCCCTGATATTATTGCTCCATGGATGCAGGTGCTGGGCAGTCTGAGTGTGCAAAATGGGCTGTGATTGGGAAGCTGGTATGGGACATGATATTCAGGTACAGTCACACTTTTTAAAAGTCTAAAAGCTTCTGATTAGAGGAAGTTGGATTTCAGTATTTTTTAACTGAGAGAGCACTGAGCCAAGCAGGGCGAATATTTTGGCTGAAAGAATCAAACAGGAAAAAGAGGAAGGTCCATAATATATCAGCTGGATAAAATGGCCCTGCTTGGGTGTATTTCTTTGCAGCACCTGATGAGTGAGCTTCAGCTGGATAAAATGGCCCTGCTTGGGTGTATTTCTTTGCAGCACCTGATGAGTGAGCTTCAGCTCATGAATGCTTGTACTACACACATACTTTGGTTATCCTATAAGATGCAAATCTACCCTGCCTTCTACTTGTATTTCTTGATGACAGATATCCATATAAGCAGCAGCACAGATACGCAGACAGGCTGGATGAAGAAGCTGGAGACACAATGAACATCTGTAGCCCCTGTCAGCCATCTAACAGACTCTCAGAGGTAAACATCAAAATCCTGCAATTTGCAGGGACTTAATACATGTATATTTAATGCTGAGGTAAATAAGAGAATGGAGAGATTGAAAGAAGGTGGGAAGTAGGGAAGAGACCATAGAAGGCAGAGGGAAGAGAAAGAATGGGTATAGACACATGCACGTTTGGAGCCCTGTCAAAAGGGGGATATTTCAGAAGGGCAGCAGTGGTTTTGCTACATTTGTTTGTTGTGGGTGAACAACCTGAGAAAAAAATCAAATGTAGCAAAACCACTTGCATTTAACACTGCTGCATCTAGGTTTAAGGTTGGAGGGGTTTTCCCACAGTTGAACTCTTCTCAGCTCATTCACCCGTAACTATTAGAGTGTACCAGCTGCCCCTCTTGTAAGGGCTTCAGTTGTATGTGTCCTCACCCAAACAGGGGAGAAAGAAAAGAGCAACTCTGGAAACAAATATAAGATGGGGAAAGGGAGAGAGGGATACATTTGTCCAAGAGAAAATAAACTGAAAAATAGTGGAAGATACTATGACAGATACAGAGTAGATAGCCAGCTAAATCCTTAGGCCACAGACTCTTTGCTTTGCTCCAGCAATATTTCAAGGTAATAGTCCACTTCCAGCAAACTAATGTAGTTGTACTGTAGCATAACCTTAGAGCCCCCGAGCACAGAAGAGGTGATGAGGCAAAAAGGCATGACCCAGCACCATTGTCTGGATTTTGACATGGCTGTCAGCCTGCCTACATGTAGGAAGCTGATCCATTGTTGTGCTTCCTGTGTGTCCACACTGAAAACTGCATGATGTAGCCCCATGTGGAGCTATATTATGCTGCTATCAGCCTGCTGGTACCTAAAGTTCCCCTTACCATAGTTTCATAGTTGGTAGGGTCAGAAGGGACCTAATCAGATCATCAAGTCCACCCCCCCTTCCACGGGCAGGAAAGAATGCAGGAGTCACACAACCCTGGCTAGGTGATTATCTAACCTCCTTTTAAAGACCCCCAGGGTAGAAGTGTGCACCACTTGGAAGTTTGTTCCAGCTCCTGTCCTCCCTGACAGTGAAATAGCGCCTCCTGACGTCTAGCCTGAATCTACTGTCAGTCAACTTATGGCCGTTATTCCTTGTTACTCCTGGTAGTGCCTGGAGCAACAGGGACTCTACCATTGCCTGCTGGTCTCCTATGGCCAGTTTATAGACATCTACCAGATCCCCTCTCAGCCTTCTCTTGTGGAGGCTGAACATATTCAGGTCCCATAACCTTTCCTTGTAGGGCCTACGTTGCTGCCCCCGATCATGCGAGTGGCCCTCCTCTGGACCCTCTCCTTGTTGACTACATCCCTCCTGAAGTGTGGCGCCCAGAACGGGACGCAGTACTCCAACTGCAGCCTGACCACATCGGTGGCCCATGTTCATCTTTGAGTCAATAATGACCCCAAGATCCATTTCTGCCTTTGTGCTGATGAGAAGGGAGTTCCCCAGCCTGTAGATATGCTGCTGGTTCTTCCTCCTCAGGTGCAGTACCTTGCACTTGTCCGTATTGTAACCCATCCTATTCTCATCTGCCCACTTCTGTAACATCTCCAGATCTAGTTGTAGCCTGTCCCTCTCTTCTAGCATGCCCACTTCTCCCCACATCTTAGTGTCATTTGCGAATTTGAACAAGTGCTTTTCACCCTCTCGTCCAAGTTGCTGATGAAGATGTTGAACAGTGCAAGCTCAAGGACCGAGCCCTGGGGAACCCCACTGCCCACATCCCTCCAGGTTGAAAATGACCCATCTACCACCACTCTCTGGGTGTGGCTCTCCAGCCAGTTTGTGACCCACCTGACTGTGTATGCGTTGACACCATAATCGCCTAATTTTTTAATTAGTTAATGAGGATGGGTTGAGCGACAGTGTTGAAGGCCTTCCAAAAGTCCAGAAAGACTATGTCCAACACAACACCTGTGTCCAAGGATTTTGTTACCTGGTTGTAGAAGGCAACCAGGTTGGTCTGACAGGACCTACCTCTAATGAACCCGTGTTGGCTGGCCCTGAGCATAATCTCCCCTGCTGGTCTCTCGCAGATGTGCTCCTGGATAATTTTCTCAAAGAGCTTCCCCAGGACCAAGGCAAGACTAATGGGCCTATTGTTTCCTGGGTCCTCCTTTCTCCCTTTTTTGAAAATGGGGACCACATTGGCCCTTTTTCAGTCTCTGGCACCTCACCAGAGCACCACAAGTGCTCATAAAGCTGTGCCAGGGGTCCTGCAATGACCTCTGCCAGTTCCCTCAGCACTCTGGGGTGGAGATCATCAGGACCTGCTGATTTGAACACATCTAGTCCCACCAGAAGTTCCCTGACTAGGTCCTCATTGACCCTGGGCCTGGCTGCGCCTCTCCTGGGTCTGTCCAGGATCCCAGTGTGGCAGATGTCCCTGTCCCTGCTCAGAAAAATGGAAGCAAAGAATCTGTTAAAGAGGTTAGCTTTGTCATCTGGTGCGACCACCAGATTTCCGAGCGTGTCCTGCAGAGGCCCCACATTACTCGGTACCTTCTTTTTACCTCCTATGTATTTAAAAAAGGACTTCTTGTTATTTTTGATCCAGGTCGCTAGTCCCAGTTCCATCCCTGCCTTAGGCTTCCTTACAGCCCCCCTACAATCTCGAGCAATGGAGGTATAATTCTCCTTGGTGATGGTCCCTCTCTTCCATTGGGTGTATGCCTCCTTTTTGGCTTTGAAACATTCATAGACGCTTTTGGTTAGCCATGGGGGCTTTTGAGCACTCCTGCCCCCTTTGATCCACGTGGGGATTGTCACGTTTTGGGCTTGGAGGATCGTCTCCTTCAGGAATGACCACTGTTCTTTGGACTCCCAACTCCCTACCGCTCCGGGACCTCAGTGTCTCCCTGACTAATTTCCTTACGTCATTGAAATCCGCCCTCCTGAAGTCCAGGGCTGCTGCCTTGCTGCAGGCCCTTGACACCTTGCACTGGATGGTGAATTCCAGTAGGTGATGATCACTATCACCCAGGTGGTCGAGAACCCACAGTCCTCTCACCTGTGGTCAGGACCAGGTCCAATAATGCATTCCCCCTAGTGGGACCGCGCACCTCCTGGATTAGATGGAGGTCCTGTAACTTGGCTAGGAACCTACGTGAGTGGCCAGCCCTGGTTATCCTCAGCAGCTGGTGCTGCAGACCCAGAGCGTGGATAGCTGAGGATCGGGGATGTCCCCATGACACCTCATGACAGCTGGTAGGCTTAAAGCCTTACCTTTAAGCTGGCATTGGCTTCCTGATGGGTTTTAATTTGCCATACATTCAATTTACAGTGTGATAGAAACTGGCCACCAAAATGCTCCACATATAATGCTCCACTTTTGTGACTGATTTCTCATTTTGTTGCATCATTAATTGCCTGAATGTGTAGTAGGGTTACTATTTATGGCATAATTAAGCCAACTGATGCATCATAACTGTCATGCTTGCCAGAGGCCCGAGAGGATGCTATGGTACAAATCAGTGCGAAATGACCTGAGGAGCAAGGATTTGCAAAGATGCTACCTCTTTTTCCAATCTTGTGTAGAACACAGGTCGTCTAGGCCTAAGGGTTTGGATTATTGAATATAAAATTAGAGAACACATATAAAGAAAACAAATGAAAGAACAAAACATAGAAAGAACTGAAATATGAGAAATCAATCTGTAAAAACGGTGAGGGAGGGAGGCTGCAGTTTGAGATTAAAATGTTTCAGTACAATTAACTGAGTATGTCCACACTGCAGTCACTGCACATTCCTGCAGACACACCTAAGGTGTCTTTTAAACCGGCAAGCTTGGGTTCTAATAGCTGTCTAGTCATCACAGCACAGAGTACAGTGCAGGCTGCAAAACTCACAAAAGAGGAAACCCTCAGACAATTAGTCTGTGTTGAGTTCCCTGCTGCTAAAAGTACACTGCTAATATGTCCACTGGATCAGCTGCTGCTTTCATTCTGGTGGGGGCAGGATTTGGCTTGCTGTCTTGGACAGCACACACAACTACCAAATAACACTTTTAAATTTTTCCAAACTACTAGCCTGTGCTTGTAAGACATGCATATAATTCTGGAAATTGTCAGCTCTCAAAACCAAAGGCAGAATGGTAGAATTCTGTGTGCTTCCTCAAGCACTATCCACGGTCTTTTTCTAGCAGCCTGTTTTCTTTTATCCACAGATGGCAGTGGCATCCAATCAGTGTTAATACAGAGCAAGCTGCAAGTACCTAATCCGTCGTCTTTGCCAGAACTGCCTTTCTTCCTCTGACTGTGTTCCACAGACATGCAGAGGGGATAAGCCACAACCTTACACCTGATTAGTGTAACATAACACAGTAGTGAAACACTGTTAGAATAGTTTGTTTTAATTATATAAAGCTTTCTCTTTCTTAGCTGTTGGGCTAGCCTGGGCCCAAGCCGTCTGGTTCAGCCAAGCAGGGATGCATGCTCTAGCATTCCCTGGCTTCTGGTTTACGCTGTCTATAAACTGCTGGCATGTGGCTGCATTTTTGCAATAAAAAATGAGTATCTGTTTGCTTGCATATTGGTTCAGTCTATGCAGCTTAGATTGACCTGTGAAGACTGAATTGATTCAGCCTCAGGCTTTTTGATTGTCTGTACTTAGCCTATAGGAGCCTGCACAAAAGTTTATAAGTCCATTAGATGTATCTTTTTTTAATCAAAAGACAATGCACACAGAAAACATCCATGTTAAAATTTGCCCATCCCCATTACTAATCATAGTAATTAAGCCTTTAAGAATTAATTTCTAGAATAGGGCCCAGAGTTAAAGAAAAGCCCCACTACAACAGTTTTTCCAGCTTTCTACTATCATGACTTCTCTTCTGCTCTCCTCTCCTCTGCTTGTCTCCAAAAGAGCCTTGCCTGGCAACCCACTCAGGATAGCACAGAGTCATACAACTTGAGTAAAACTGATTTAATGCATTTTCACATAACAGCAAGTATACCTTGTGGAAGGCCAAGAAGGGTGGGCTGCTGCACTTGGGTAAATTTCATTCTAGTAAACAGATGTTCTTTGTCGGATCTGAGTGGTATTTCATCTTTCTCTTCTCATTAAACTAAAAGCAAATGCTCGTTTCTTAAATAAAAATGGTTGATCTTGATTTTTATAATTCAGACATAAAATCAGGAACATAAGCTGGGGAAAATGTAATTAGAGAAAATTCACTTCTGACTGATCTGTTGTCTGATACAAGATTTTAATGTACTCAAATCCTACCATCCTCTGATCCTCTGGGTGTTAGAACAGGAAGTAATCCCAACTGATTTCTGAAGGGGAAAAGAACATCTGTGATCCTCCCCCATTGTATTTCCTTCTGGTCCTGAAATTCTCAGCTGAACTTTGCATTTTAAAATAATTAAATGCATATTCTAAAAAATTGGTATGCAGTAGAACATGGAAAAAAGTCATCAGGAAAAATATTTCTGTGTATTGTGGTGTGGGGCCAAGTTAAGTCACCTGATTTCTCCTTATCTCAACAGGATTTCCTAAGAAAATGAGACAAATTCATTTACAGGATCATTTAAAAAATGAGCCAAGAACTTACTTCCTTCAGCAAAATCAAATGGACAATAGGAATTTGATCTTTCATTTATGGACATTTCTGGTAGTCAAAAATATATGTAGACATTTATTTTCATTGGCAATTGAGCCAACATCTATACTGAATTATTAACAACTAAAAGAGCCTGCTGCCTGGTGGAGACGCACAAGTTCATGCCTGTTGTGCCCCCGGGAGCCGAAGACCTGGACCCAGACCCACCAGAGAAGAGCCAGGAGGTAAGAGCCCAGCTGAGAGAGGGGGTGGGTGAGCACAGGGGTGCTCATAGATGGCTGCGGGAGTGTGTGTGTGTATGTGTGTGTGGGCATGTGCGTGGGTGTGAGGCTATGCCAGGTGGGACACACTGGCTGAGTGAAGCCTGGGAGGGGAATGCCCCCGCCGTCCCTACTTAGCTGAGCCCCACAGGGAGCCCTGCAACTGGAGCTGCACAAACAGAGCATGCAAACAGGCATGGCCCAACTAAGGCGTGGCAGTTTGTGTAGGAGTTCACACGGAAGGGCACGCGAAAGGCACCCAGAGGGCTGGTCCAAGCAAGCAGCCTGAGCCCAGAGGCCTAACGAGCAGCTGCTGTTGAGACCAGGTAAGTACAAGAAGTACCTCGCAGCCATGGCAGTGACTCATTGTGCCTGTTAGCATCAGCTTCTCCACACTGAGACCTCCACCCAGATACAGCCTGCAACCCTGGCCCTGGACTGTGGGGGCTGCCTGGCATGGCAGCAGCTGCTGATACCCAAACATGGGAGCACCCCAATTTGTGGCATGTGCTCCTTAATGGAGTCCTTGGAGGGCTGAGTGTGGGAGCTTGAGGAGGAGGTATGCCAGCTATGCACCACCAGGGTCCATGAAGATTATATTGACAACTACTGCCAGGCCTTACTCCAGGAAAATGGAGGAGAGAGAAAGAATGTGGAGGAGAAAGGAGACACAAAGAAAATTGGCCACACAAAGCCCCTGGAGCTACCTGGAAAACAGTCATCTCCAGGTCCAGAACACTCAGAGCTAGGGCCACTCCTCTCCTGGCGCTGCGTAACAGATACACTCTGCTCACTACTTGAGGATACTCTGACAGAGACACTGGAGGAAGAGGTAAGTACTCAGGAGGTATGTATTCCCCCCCCTTAGGAGGAAACACCAGGTGGTAGTTGTGGGGAACTCTCTCCTGAGGGGTACAGAGGGACCTATCCCAGACCCTTTAGCCCGAGAGGTCTGCTGTCTCCCTGCGGCCCACATCCAAGACATTGTGGAGAGGATCCCCAGGCTCATCCATCCCTCTGATCATTACCCCATGCTCCTCATTCATGTGAGCATGAATGACACGGCCGGGGTAGCCCTGCTTGGGTCATGAGTGACTACAGGGCTCTGGGGGCTGGGCTGAAGGGACTAGGGGCTCAAGTACTTTTCTCTTCTGTGCTCTCTGTTGCAGGCCATGGACCCAGGAGGGAAGGCTGTGTGAAGGAGGTTAAGAGGTGCCTCAGATGGTGGTGCTACCATGAGTGGTTTGGTTTCTTCAACCACAGAACGCACTTCAGAGAGAAGGGACTCCTAGGACAAGATGGCATTCACCTCGTGTGGAGAGGTAAGGCCTTGTTCTCAGCCAGGATGGCTGATCTACTGGACAGGGCTTTAATTAAACTGGCTTTTCCAGGGGATGAGGAAACAAGTGGAGCATGCCCTGGGACTGGCATGCAGGAAAGCTCCCTTGTAGAGGACACTAGGCAGAACTGTTTTTGAAAATGCTAGCCAAACAGTTTTCCCACAGCGCCTCAGGAAATCGAGGGTGTCAGTTGGGGGCCTCAGCTGCCTGTACATTAATGCAAGGAATATGGGGAACAACAGGAGGAGCTAGCTCTCCTGCTCTCTAATGGGCAATATGACCTGATAGGGATCGCAGAGACCAGGTGGGACTCCTTGCATGTTTGGCGTGTAGCCAGCACAGAAGGGACAGAGCAGGGAGAAATGAATGGAGGGGTGCTCTCTATGTGAGACTCTCTGGAAACTGACATTGGCTCCAAAGATAAGCAGCTTGAAACCCTCTGGGTCAAGCTATGGGGCGGGGGGTGGGTGAGGTGAAAGAAATCTAACTGTAGGCATTTACTACAGGCCACCGAACCAAGGGGAGGAGCTGGATCTGGAGTTCTCTCGAGAACTGACAGAGGCTGCGCATGCAAGGGACTTGTCATGGGTGACTTCAATTCATAGTTTCATAGTTGGTGGGGCTGGAAGTGACCTAAGCAGATCATCTAGTCCGACCCCCTGCCATGGGCAGGAAAGGATGCTGGGGTCAAATGACCCCAGCTAGGTCTAGCCTCCTTTTGAAGACCCCCAGGGTAGGGGCAAGCAGGGTAGGGTTCCAGCTCCTAGCCACCCTGACAGTGAAATAGCGCCTCCTGATGTCTAGCCTGAATATACTGTCAGTCAGCTAATGGCCATTGTTCCTCGTAACCCACAGTAGTGCTTGGGGAACAGTGACTCTACCATTGCCTGCTGGTCCCTCTTGGAAGAGAATACCCCAGCCTGTAAATATGCTGCTGGTTCTTCCTTCCCAGGTGCAACACATTGCACTTGTCTGTATTGAAACCCATCCTATTCTCATCCACCTATCTCTGTAATCTGACGAGATCTAGTTGTAGCCTGTCCCTCTTTTCTAGCATGCCCACTTCTCCCCACATCTTAGTGTCATCTGCAAACTTGAACAAGGTGCTTTTCACCCCCTCGTCCAAGTTGCTATATAGTAGTGGTGTTTCATTTAAATCAAAGAAAAATGTGGAATTGGGTTTCTTTTTTTAAAACAAAAATTGGGGATTTTTTTAAATCAGAGAAGACCAGGGCCCCTGATGTTGAGAAACCAGTCTAAACCTGTAACAGAACAAAAGTTCAGCACATACAAACCAGTTTCAAAATGTCAGAACGCTGTCTAAGATAGACCTGGATGGACGTAGTATTAGACTGAATTGGTTTAGGTTAGAGCAGTACGTTGAACTTCCGTCCCAGACCCTATAATGAATCATATTAGTTTTCCAACCTCCAGCATCCCAGGTGCTATTTGCAGGGCAGTGTGCTAGTCTCAACTGATCTTCATGTGCTCTGGGTAAGCATTGTGCCATCCCCGCCACCGGGCTGTCACAGACAGGAGTCAGAAAAGCCTCTGTCTACTGCTTCATGGCTGGGTGGAAGTGAGGAGAATGAGGGAGGGAATGGAGCCCCTTGGTGCATGGCCCAGCCAGGGAGGTGGGAGGAGACACATGGCTCAGAGCCGCACACTGTAATGAGAGCCCAAGGGAATTGCACAGCCCTGTGCTGGAATTACTGAGCAGATTTGCTGCCCACAATAACAGCAGTGCTATGGAGTACACCTGAAGTGCCCGCTGCTGCCAGCGAAGCGCTGATTAACGTACATGGTGCCTTCTCACTGCAGCTGTGGGCACTCAGCTCAGAATGGCATGCTGTCCACAGTGGACACAGCTCACTGTGTGGACCTGGCCTGGCACCCCTGGCCCTGGCCAGTCAGCTGGGGGGGGGGGGAGGGGGGCATGGACTGGGGGAGGCTCAATTTGTTCTTTCCCCATCCCTGGTTCCTGGCATGGCAGGCAGCCACGTAGCCCCAGCCCCACCAGACCCAAGTGAGCATAGACGGGGAGGCCTGCGCAGCAGGGGCTCCATTCTTCCTCCCCACCATCTGCAGCTGACAGCTGGCAGGAGGGGTGTGGCTGGGGCCACAGTGGCCCATGAGAGGTGGCCAGCTGCTTGGCTGGGCTCAGAAGTCTCTGGCATCCTGCTGGGAGGCATGTGAGAGCACCCCCAGCCCGCTGGCCTCGCCGGTGCAGGCTGCCTCCATGCCCGGCCCCTGGAGGGCGAACGTGAGTTCTGTTCTCTCCCAAACTAACATAGGGTATTTAGAAAAAGCTTCAAAAGTTAGTGCAAATCCACTGCAGGCTTTTTGGGCCTCTGTACCTAGTCCTAATATATATCATCCAGGAGAGGGCAGTAACGTATGTACACATTTCAATATATTATTCTGAAAATTGTTTTCAAATAAGACTTTAATTAAATTTCATTAAATTAACATGAAACATGTAGAATTTGCATTTCAGAGTGAAAAACATGGCTTCTAAATCTAAAGTTTATAGCAATTAAGGTATGCTTCTGGGAACAGAGGTTGCTGGACTATGACACTGGCATTGACACTGGTAGGCACGTATTCTAGTCTTATAACACTTCTAAATACACCAAAATTTGGGATTCAGCAAAAGTAGTTAAACGAAGCACATCAAAATGTTCATTAATGGTCATAAATCTATTAATCCTGGCCCAAGGTTCAGCACAGCAGCAGTTTGAAACTATACTTCTACTTCACAGCACTTTGCTTTGTGAGGTGAGATGGGGAGAGACTTTTTTTAAAGATTGTAGAATACATGAACTGAGACACTTTAATAATGTCATATCCTCATTAAATGATGCTTGGTTATCTTCCTAACTTCATCTAAACTGTGGGTTTTGGGAGTTAAGTAGACTGTGTTTCCTGGTAAGCTGATTAACATTCTGCTCCATGTACAGATATATTTTAGGCACTACCTTTATAAGCACCAGAGAAACAAGAAACACAAAAAGTCAAAGCAGCCAACTCTGTAACAATCCAGCTAATTAGAGGAACAGTAGGAGCTAGAAAAATGACCTTTAACATCCTTTTAAAAATAAATCTTCATTAGTGTTCTCCCTATCAACTGATTTGGGTCAGATTGTGCCTGGCAGGCCCAGGCTTGTGCTGGGGGGCAGTGTGGGACTGCACTGCCTTTGGGAGAACTGGAGGACAGATTGTATTTCCTGAGGTGCATTCTCTTCCCAGTTTTTCTGGCAAGTAGGAGTGTCCCTCATTCACCACCCCATGGGGTGATGCAGTTGGCTCCCTTTCATGTGCTTATGCATATTATGGTGCCTTACACTGAAAACAATTTCCACTTAAAACTTTCATTAAGGAAATAATGCATTATCAAATTCACCCAAAACATGCAATTTTCATTTCACTCTGGTCACACAGCAGCTTCAAGCGATAATGTAAATGGCATAGGTGCTGACTTTTATTTTTGTTGGAGGGCTGGGGGGGCGGCGCTAAGATGATGGACATGTTGAAAGTTTTATGCATTTGGGGTGACAGCCCTTGGACCCCCATGTACTCGGCACCCATGGTGAGTGGGAAGGCAAGGACAAGACACTGCTCCTTTCCTGTCTGCTCCAGGACTGCTACTCCTTTTGTAAACAGATTGTAATTCTGACTGGCACTTTATGGTTAATGCAAGTACAGTGGGGAGAAGGCTCCTTTCCCCCGCTTTTGCCCTGCTTCCACCTTTGCATTAAGGTCAGACACACTTAGTTTCTTACAAAGCAACGGTGATTGGCTCAGAAGAAACTAAAGTCCAGTAGCTCAAAGATACAAAATGGGATATTAAAAGGATGTGGTAAAATAATACCTATTCCTGTCTTGGACTGGGTGCAGAGGACACCAAAATGTGAGCTGCATTGCATGTACTTTCCAAACATGATTAAATGAAGGGTTACCACTAGATGGCTGTCCCAGCTAGCACAAATCCCTACTTCCTTCCAGTGCAGTTCAAATTACCTTGCAGTACTTCTGCTTATAAGTAAAAAGATACCTTATAGCTGGAGGCTAAATTAATATATTAATGCTTGGGGGGGGAGGGTCTTAATGATTCAGAGGAAGGATAATAAGCCAGGGAACTGTTTATTCCTAGGTCACCAGTTCAGACATGGCTAGGGTCGTGTTTTGATTTTATTTAGATAGGGACAGATTTTTACAGATATTTAGGCATCTGAAGATGCAAACAGGTCCTCATGAGTATTTTTAAAAGCTTCTATACACCTTAACCCTAGGTGTTTATGCACCTTTGAAAATCCCACTAGGATTCACTTGCTAGTCTTAGGTGATTAATTTAGTCACAAGAACTTCACAAATTGTGCCAAGATTTTTATGACAAATTTACTTGAATTTTTAAACAAACTCATTTTCACCTGCACTTAGACCTTTCTTGGGCACAGTTTCTGCCATTCTGTATTTTAATGAACGAATTACAAGCATGAATACTTGCTAAAACAGGATAGCTTTAAGGAATTTAATAGCTAAAAAAAGAATTCCAGATTTACAGTCAAGAATACTGGCACTGAAAATCTTGATAGTCAGCTGCTCATTCAGTCATGGAACAGAAATAGCTTAATGACCCACATGTCCAATGTTAACAAGCACAAGGAATTTGCACTGTGGTGAAACTAGGTGGGGCATTAGAGGCAACCAGCTCAGGTGCTGACTTGGGTGGTAGGGATGAGTGAAAAAAACCCCTGATGCTGGTGGCAGCTGCTGGTGTTTGCTGCATGTTTACAATTGTGAACCAGAAGTTGCCACTTCTGCTTTGCTCCAGGGTGCATGGTCACTACTACTGAACTACTGGATGTGCACCTAAGGTCACTAAATCAGAGATACCTACCATAAGTCAGTAGTTCTCAAGCTTTTTAGATTTGAGGCACCCCTTAGAAAATGACAGCTCTTAGTTTTCACTCTCTTTTGACTATAGAAAAATAATGCCGCAGTTTTTTGCTGCAAAGAACTCAGAAAGACCACCACTATAGATTTCTGTTTGAAATCTCTGGGTTTATTTTGTGAATCACAGAATCATAGAAAGCTAGGGTTGGAAGGGATCTCAGGAGATCATCTAGTCCAACCCCCTGTTCAAAGCAAGACTATCCCCAACTAGATCATCCCAGCCACAGCTTTGTCTAGTCAGGTTTTGATAACCTCCAAGGTTGGAGCTTCCACCACCTCTCTGGGTAGCCTGTTCCAGTGTTTTACTAACCTCCTAGTCAGAAAATTCTTCCTAATATCTAAGCTAAACTTCCCTTGCTGCAACTTGAGACCATTGCTCCTTATTCTGTTATCGGCCACCACTGAGAACAGTCTAGCTCCATCTTTCATGTTTGCAAACAAAGCAGTACTAGCATTCTGTGGTACTCTATGGCTAAGGAAGAATCTCAAGGCACCCCAGGGTGCTGCAGCACTCTGGTCAAGAATTCCTGGCATAAGCTTTCATAAACCGCAGGCTTGCTTCATCAGATGCTGCTGCTGTCAGTGTAAATAGCTCACTTTGAGTATCAGATTTTTACAGTGAACTGCTTGTGAACCAGTGTCAGGTCAACAAGTGTTTCAAGTAATTATGAAAAGAAATTTGAGAAAAATGGAATTCATTCATGATTTGTGAACAGGAAGAGTGGCAAATTTTGTCCAGTATGTTTTTTTGTTACAAATTATGTAACAAAGAGCTATGCCCAGTGCTAGTACTGAGACAAATTTCCCCTTGAGATGACTCATGGAATATGCAACTATTAGTTGATGTCTTCAGTTCTTAGTGAAAAGGTGTCAATGTTACAAAAAAGCACTAGCAAACAACAATCTACAAGATACCCTGTGTACAGGGACCCATCAGGGTTTATGAACTGGACAATAAAGCTATCCCCTCTAAGTTTAAGAGAGGGTCCCTGCCAGAACAGGGCTCCAATATACTAGTAGTAAAGTCCATACTTCAACTGCTTGCGTGGTATCCCTTCTATGGATAAACAAAGGGTCCTGGAACTGCAATGTGGCATCTTCCATTAACACAAAATAAACATTTTTAGAAGACTCCTAATAATAAACATGTGTTCCTATTTACTTCAGACACTAGTGACACTCACATGGCCTATATCTTGTACAGCAGTCATTTTTTAATACATTAAATAGCTTCTTTCTGGAGCATTACAGCATGTAACATACATGTGTCTATATTTTACTCTATAAAGAGAGCATACCATTCCTTTCTGTCTGTAGGGATTATCAAAATCCTATCAGTAATAGTTGTTGACTCATAGTATTATTGTTGCTTCCCTTTTTTGTCTTTAAGAATTAGGAAGTAATGAGAAAGTTTCTTTCATTCAGTGTTTGCTACAGAGTTACAAACAGTATTACACTTGCATTTTAGACAAAAAAGAAGGAAGAAACAGGGCAGTTAGACTGGTGTCAGGATGAGAGAGAAAAGTCCCAAATCTTTTTATCTACGAAGATCAAAAAAGAAAAGGTCACAAGGAAAATAATAATGCAGGAACCTTTCAAAATTAAGTAGGTTTAATTTTCTTAGCATTAATTTGGGACTTCAGCAAACTGATTTTGCCCTGCCGATATAAGTGATTTAACATCAGAAGTGGGAGATAACACTAAGTTTATGGAGGAGGAAAGTAAATTTAGGCCTAATGAAGGAACATTCCTTCTGTGGGATAAATGAGAAAATGGAAATAAATACTTAATTCTAGTGCTTATCATTTTCTGAACTTTCTACATTCTTTTGTAAAGAAAAAAACAAACATTTTAATTAATTGCTTTTTCTTTTCTTTTTTATAGTAACTGAGTTCTGGATAAAAATAACTGCCTTGAATTGAAGCAAAGGAATATAATTATCCACAACCGCAACAGACATTCCAGATGTGAAAAGCAATGCACTGCTGCCAGCAGGCCTTTCTCTGGATTCAAACATAAAATGTCCTGTATTTGATTGGCACAGGAAAGGCACAGGCGGACATGCAGTTCCCTGGTCTAACTATGGCGCTTCACAGAAAGCACCATGAATTAGACTGATCTTCCCAACCCAACAGATGTTAGCTGTTGTGTCGGAAGGGTGGAACCAAGGACAGAGTTGAACCAGAGAGAGAGTTTGTATCTCTGCAGCCTCTTCCCTTAGCTCTGTCCCCCTCTTCCAGCTTCCATTCTGTTGCAGGATAGGAAGAGGAGAAGGCAGGGGAGGGAGGTCCATTCTGGGGTTTCTCCAGCTGTGCTAGAGTATGTGTGGGGTGGACTGGGGTCCCCCACTTTGTGGGGCTGGATGATGAGGCTCAAACCCACCCACTCAACTGTCCAGCACTGGGCTGGACAACCCCCAGAACAAGCTCTGTCTACTTCCTTCTCACATCCTCTCATTCTGAAATTAGCACCAGGAGCAGGGCTGGGCTGCATCAGTTAATGAATGTGTTCTGCTTTGGAGCACCTTCATCTGAACCTTCATGTGATGAGGGGTCATAGTATTGCAGGATCAGGCCCTTCTAAACCACTCTGAAGCCATGTACTTGTGTTTGGTCACAGTTATAGAGCACTTTCAGAGACCAGATTGGGTGAAAATTGTCACTGCTGTCTGCACTGACCTGTCTTGTGTAATCATCAGAGGTTATATCATGCAAAGATTCATATCAGACTCCCCAAACAGTGCCATGTGGCTTCAGGGTAAATAGGGAAACAGCTTTATTTCACCTAGAAGCTCACAGAGGGAAAAGTTCCCATATCCTGTTCAATGTGGTATGAAAATGATAGCTGTACAGAGGCTCTGCTCACAAGACTTTCCTTTAATTAGTTATGCAGCTTGCAATTTTACTATAATGTACTTGGCAGCAAGTTACCATCTAGCATGACCTAAATAGATCACTATAGCGAACAACTGCCAAACTATTACAGTGATAAATTTGTCTCTGTGAAGAACAAATCAATAAAATATAAGAATTTCTTACCACAGTGCTTTTCAGCTGATGAATACAGGCATTTTCAATTGTTTTCTGCACTAATCTTGTCCAGGGCCATGGGATGCCAGGGCAGATTGGTTAGCACATCCTACTATGGATCTGGAAAGCATGATTTTCACAGTCATTCCGAACTCATACCGAATCTGCTCCTAGTTAGCCCATGTTGGGAAGTCAAGGCATCTGGAGGTGATGTCTTAACCATGCTATTCCAGTGGGTTGGCATGTTCAGGTAGACTTTTGATCATGGGCAGGTAGATGGGCAGATTGGTATGGACCAACTTCATGAGGTCATTAAGACACAAAAAGACTATTTCACATGGAATCCCAACAAAAATGCCATCTATTGAGGAGGAGGAGGAATTTGCATGAAGGCTGAGAGTTCACCCGTTTTCCCATGTACTTTCAATAGAAGCTAGTATGAGCACATATAGTGGCAGGGTGGATAAAAATCAACACAGGACATACAGTTGAGAACACACACTTCATTGACATGGTTCAGTAATTATGACCAAGATACAGTCCACCCAACAGAGCAGATATAGCAGGCAAATTGCTGGATCAAGTCTATGAGAAAGAAATTGAACAGTGTGGAAAAAGCCTACAGGGGAAAATTGTTAAACTGAGTCTTGATGGGTGGAGCAATGCCCACAATGATCCAGTAATATGTGCTTGTGTGACAACAGAAGAAGGTACTGTCTACCTTACAGAAACAATTGATACATCAGGAAATGCACACAGAACAGAATACGTACAAGAAGTAGTAGTAAAAGCTATAACAAATTGTGAAAAAAATTCAAATGTCCAGGACACCGCTTTGACAATACTGCAAATGTATCAAAGATGAAAAGAAATCTAGAAGTGAAGAAAGCCCCAAGTTAATAACATATGGCTGCAGCGCTCATTTGATGCAGCTCTTAGCCAAAAACTTCAGTGCTCCAGAAATAAAGGCTAATGCTGTTGAAATTGCAAAATACTTCTGTAACAACCACTTTGCAGCACTACTCTGAAGAAAGCAGTAGGAACCAAACTAACTCTCCCACAAGACATGAGATGGAAGTCAGTAGTGGACTATTTTGAGTGATATATTGAGAACTGGCTTAATCTGATGACAATATATATGTGAACTAAATCATGACAGAATAGATGGAACTGTCATAGCCAAAGTTCTCAACATTGGGCTACAGAGAAATGTAGAAGTATGCTGACTATCCTGATGTTCATATCTGTAGCCTTGAACAAAATGCAGGGAAATCATTGTTTTATTGCTGATGCTGTTGAAATTTGGAAGCAACTGAGTGAGACCTTGAAAAGAGAAAAATGTAATGACAGAGTTAAATTACAGGCATTAAAAAAGCGAATGGGTCAAGCACAATCTCCAGCTCATTTTCTTGCCAATATTCTCAGTATTTGGTATCAGAGTCAATCCTTAACTACTGAAGAAGAGGAGTTAGCTATGACACGGACATCCAGCAATCATCCCTCTGTAACACCAACTATAATAAATTTCAGGGCTAAAGGTGAAGCGTTCAAGGAATATATGTTTGCTAATGAGGTTTTAAAGAAAGTCACACCAGTGAACTGGTGGAAGTCACTTAAGCGCCTGGATCCATCAGAGACTATTGAAGTGATAATCCAGCTTTTAACAGCAGTAGCTTCTTCTGCAGGTTTAGAAAGAAATATTTTCTTCCTTTGGACTGATTCATTGTAAATTGAGAAATCGCTTGGGATCTGAAAAAGCAGGAAAGGTCATCTTTCTTTTCCAGTCTATGAATAAGAAAAGGAAGAGTAAGGTGAAGACAGTTTTCTGCATAACCCAGTATTTTAAGCCTCTCATGTTGATCTGGCTGAAATAATCTATTTAATTTTTGTTAAAAGCACATTACACATTTATAACTAAAATAGTTAAGAATTAAAAAATACATATGCTTGTTTTGTTAAAATAATTATACATTTGGTGTTGAAAAAAAATATCCAGAATACATAAGCTTTTTGTTTTAGTTAAATAAAACAATTTACATGTCTGCTGGTTTTGGTGATGGTTGTTGTTGACCTCCTAATACAGCATGACAAAAATATCCCCCAAATATCTATGATTAATCTAGTGAATTGGAGATAGCTCACTGCCCAATGACTTCACGAGTATCTGCTTCAGTTAGCTTTGGTAAATAAAATAACCAAATTATATTTCAGTTTTCTGATGTAGCTTCAAAATTAATGTGAAAAAAAATCAAAATAAATCACTGCTTTAAAATGTATAGCATATACCTTCTGAAAATGAAACCTACCTTTATCTCAGAGTTGTGAATAATATGTATTAAGGTTATAGCAAACAACAAGAATGCACTTTTTGTAGAAAACAATGACTAAATTGAGGCTTCCTGACCAGTGATTGTAATTGTGATACAAATCGATTTGATTTGTATAGCAGCCCCCATTTTTGAGACGCTACAATGTCATGTGAATGACCAGGCACCCTCATAATTTTTAAGGAAAATAGACATGTCCCTCATTTAATGCCCACCTTAAACTATGCCAAATTAATAAAATTGAGAACACTGAGAAATGTCCATTTCACATTTCTACCCAGAGATCACTATTCTGCCTTTCAGGAACTGGATTTCTTTCTAGTGACCTACTTTAAAAATCACAGTTTTTAGTGGAGTTTTCAGTGATTTCTGCCTCTATTTTTGGGTGCACCTTTAAGACACATTAAAAGGAGCCTGATGTCTTATGAGAAGAGGCTGAGGGAACTGGGCTTATTTAGTCTGGAAAAGAGGAGACTGAGAGGGGATTTAATAGCAGCCTTCAAATACCTGAAGGGAGGTGCCAAAGAGGATGAAGCTGGACTGTTCTCAGCGGTGACAGGTGGCAGATGACCTCCTGAAGTCCCTTCCAACTCTAATTTTCTATGATTCTATGATTGTCAGAATCAAAGCCCCTACCTTTCTCAACAAACAGACCCATTTCAAATCTGGGTATTAGAAAAAAGTCAAGTCTGGGAGGCAGTCACTAACTCAGGTTATCAAGGCCAAGCATCACATGAAAAGAAACATAAGGAATTGTAGTCATTGGTTTATGGCATCAAGGCTGAGTATCAGACAAGAAGCAAGATCAGATATTGCAGTCACTGACATAAGAATACATAAGAATACATCAGATGAATGGTCTTTTAGGTAGCCAAATAGCTTTTTACTGGGAAGTTGTGTGGGAATCTAGGACAGAATGGGCAAGCACGCCACAGGCCTATGGGGAATAATTATCTTACTGCATGTGAGAGAGAGTTCTCCCGCATACGGCAGTAAGATATTCATACCTTCTTTTGATGTCTCAGACTTGGGATTCAAAATTCTGTTCACTTTTGACATACGTGTCTGACTAAGCATGGTACGTCCAAGCCCTCTCACTGAAGTATAGCTGACAGCACTGAAAGGATTGCCTTAGGAAGTGCAGTATTAACTCAGATCTGCATAACTTCCTTTTGATTTATGCTGTCAGTGGGTTTTCTGTCAGCTTATGTTTCGGTATCATATTTTCTTTTGTGAAATCCTAAGTGGTGCTTCCCCATCTCTGAGTGGTAAATGATAACGGGGTTATTACATTAGGGAATCCAACACCAGTAATAGATTTTCATTTAGCTAATACAAGAGGGCATTAAAAGTAATTTTGGTTACATGCTAATAGAAGATCTTTCATGAAAGAGAAAGAATAATGGTAGGAAATGGACAAGCTGTCCACATTATCCACCCTAGCTTATGATTTCTTCATTAGTATAAATGTCAAACAAGTTTGAGATGTTCCTTTAGGCCACTTTAAACATTAGCTATCTGGCAGCAGCCCAAGTTGAGTTGTAAGGTACTGTACGGTATTAGGCAATTGACCAAATTTCAGCTGAATATAGAAACAGACGTTATGGAAAGGAATGGTAGTGTTTATCTCTGACTAAACAAGTCTTTTTTATTTTTTCCCCCTGAAAGTGTGTCAGATACAGCTGTCCCACCTTCCTGTGAGAAAGTCTGAACTCTCAGATAGCACACCAGGGGACAATAAAAAAGTTATAGAAAACAATATAGCCAGCATAGTGCAAAACTAGAAAGTTATATGTAGTTCACTGGGGAGAATCTGGAACATTATTGTCCTGTTTGAGATCCATTAAATATGTTGGCAAATTCTTTTTTTTAATGTAAATAAGGTATTCTGGTAACTTTATAAAAAACTAAATAATTTTTCTTCAAGTGTTTTTGCACATAAATATTCCTCTTTAGATATGCGCAGACTCAGTCCAGTTTTAGCTAGCTGTAATACTGAGACTAATACACTCAGCATGAAAAGGTTTTCTCCCTTCCTTCAACGGCCTAATGATCACACTGTTGGTGGACAATGTTAGGCAAAATTCTACCTCAATGAGCAAGGTGGAGCCAGACCTGAGATAGTGTAGGTGGAAAATTTCTGAACCTGGAAGATCATTGCCTTGCAGACTTCTTACTTCCCCATGGACATTATACTCTGGGTGGCTGTATCAGTGGCAAGTTCCTGGAAAATCAGGAGTTGTGCCTGAAAAAGGACACAGTGAGATAATCTGTCTCAGCAGTGTAGCTCAGCTACAAAAAAAAAATTGTTATATCCCAGTGTCCAGTGCCATAGCAATGAAGTTTGCCACCCAGAGGACATGGGGAAAGCCCACAGCAGGAGCTCGCCCTTGTCCTGTGCACAGATCCAGGGGGCACATGCCCCCCTATACTTGTCTGGGAGTGCATGCAGCAGTGGGAGCTGCTCCCCCCTTCCCCATGTCCCCCCAGAACAGCGCCTGTTGGTGCCCTTTCGCTTTAGGGCCTGGGGCAGTCGCTCTGCTTGCTCCACCCTTGCTATGGCACTACCAGTGTTGGTCTGATCCCAGAATCCCTCATGGAGGCTCCTGGTTCTCTGTGTATTTTCTGAGAATTAGAACTGGTGACTGTTTTAACCAGTTTTGTTGATTCTCAAAGTATCAAGAATCCAAACAAGAATATTCCAATAAGCTTCTGACAGGCCTGGCATAGTCCGAGTGTTATCATTAGTTTTCTGACCTCCAGATGCTGTTGGCATTACCATTCATGCAAGACAGTGTAACAAAATCACAGCCACATCCTGCACCTCAACCATGAAAGCCTTCACTTCAGAGTATGGATGCTGCGTGGTTGACAATAACATTAAAAATAGACATAAACACTCTCAGAATTAGACATACTGTCTCCCTGACAGGGAAAACTGGAAGACAGCTGCTTCTTTCTCTATGCACTATAAGCAAAGGATGGATCAGGATCCACCATAAGAAATTATTTGTGATTCTAATGTTATATATGGTAATATTACCAGTTAATTTAGGCTGGGTTTTCCAATGAAGTCCAAATTTAGGTGCGTAAATTTAAATACAATGGAAGTTCAGCACCTCATTTTTTGAAGCTCTTTTGAAAATCCATTTTTAAAGCTCTTAAATATTTTCAAAGTCCTGGTTTGTTAAATTGTCTTTTAATTGGCACGTCTACATTTCCCTACTGCACTTTTCCATTTTCTTTTATTTGGACTTCTATGACAGCTCTTTTCTGATCTTTGTTCTAAGCTTTCTTTCACACAAAGATAAAATGCAGCCATTTTTTCAAAACCTCAAGAGATGGCAATTTGTGGATAAAAATAAATAAGAATGAAAAAAGCCAAAATTTTCTTCCTTTCTATTTGCTGGTTAAGATTATATTTTTAGCAAAGGTGTTTCCCATACTATGAGCCTAGGGATTCCAAGTGCCGAAAAAAACAGCAGACAATGAATATATTTCAGGAAGAGGAGAGAGGCCATATTTGATTATTTGATGGAACTGCACCCGAGACTGAAAATCATATGCCTGAAAAATGGGAATGAATACTGGTGATACTGTGTTTCTTTTCACTGTTCCGTCTAGGGTTAGTAAAAATCACTTGGGACACAACTGTCTCAATGCTAAAATGTTGACTTAAATTTAGATGGCTCATTTCTGAAATGACTAACATCATCAAAGAAAAAAAATAAGGCCACTGGATTTAACAAATGCACAGGAAAATATTTATCTAAAAAAGAGAATGAAGTAAACATCCAAAGCAACAGCATTATATGACTTGAGGATAAAACATCAGAGCTTTGTGTATGAATACTTCTTTATACCAGTAATTCATGTGCTGCCTTACAGTAGTTTTATTACCTACTATTGCTGTTTCTTTGAGATCCTATAGAGGTTTCAATTCACTTAAATTCCAGTGAAATCTAATATTTTTGGTAATAAAATCCATTTCCAGTTCTTTGCAGACTTAGAAATCTCTTCTGGGCTGGTTACTCATGTGATAGTTTTACTTTATGTTTTGTGCGTGATTGTAATACTCATGAAAAGCATTAATTTTAACTTCTCTTTTTGTCCACAGAGTGGATAGAACATCAGAAGCAGCAGTGCATGGGACTATACACTTCCCTGCCCTTGTGACTCAGATGTAAAAGTGGGAGAGCACCTCCAGCTGTTAGTACAATTCAGTCCCCATGATAATTCTGTGGGGCACTTCCTACTGAGGCTGCTAAAGGTGCATACTACAGTGTTGGTTTTGGTTAAATGAACCCTGGGACGCTGATTATGACCTTCAGCTTATTTCAGAGAGGGCACACAAAAATCATCAGCTGATGACTAACTATGGTCACAGATGTAGGTTGAAATTAAAAGTGCTATCCATGACAATTGTAGTAGTGCTGTTGCAGCTGTGATGGTACGGAGAATATATGAGAAGTAAGATTTGTTTGGTAATATCTTTCATTGCTAAATGGATGGAAAAGAAGATAGACAACCCGGGTACATTTTTAACGATAAGGGAAAACCATGGACTCTGCACAACAATGGTTTGATGGCTCATTACAATTTACATGCTCCCTCTGCTAACCTTTCTATATTCCACCGGTAATACTGACTCTTTTCCCTTCTGGATGGCCTTACTCGGTTTACCTATTTCAGTTGCCTTTTACTTCATCTTTAGCCACTTTGATAACTCCTTTTTGTTTACTGCTCTCTTTTGTTTTATAAAGTGATTATATAAATAAAAACAGTCACATAATGGATGTAAACAAATCTATTGGTTTACTTGGTATTTAGTTTTGGATTTTTCTGCTTATTTCCCAGACTTATGAAGGGTATTTTGTATCTGAAAGTTTGTCTAACATCTCTCCCAGTTACGTAGTTGATCCAGTAAAAGATATTATCAAACAATCCTTGTTTTTCACCCATTAAAAAATGCGTGAACCACACAGCACACTATTGGTTGGAAAGTTTGGAAATTCCAGTAACTCCAAGGAATGAAGAAGTGAAAGACTAATACATTAACTGTGTCTGTCACAAGAAGAAAGTCCCTGGCATTAAATAAAGTATCTAGTCAGAGTACAACATAGAAAGTACTGGGTATCATATATTTACCCACTGATTGGCAGTTTGTCTGTGCCCAAGGATGAAGACCACTTTTATGATACAGTATAACCTCATACACCTGGCATGCTTGGGACCGAGCACCTGCTGAAAATTTGAAAATTTCAGATTTTTGAAACCAAAGCGGAGCTGGGGTTGGGTGGGGTTAGGGTTAGTGCAGGGTGGTGGCTGATGGTGGTAGCCACTGCGTGCAAGCTTCCCCCTCTGCTACTCTGGGACTGCCAACTGCTACTCCTCGATCTAGTGTATTTTAAAAAAGTGTTGGATTTTTGAGAATTCCAAATTTTTGATATCTGGATATGTGAGGCTACTACCAAATTGCCAATCAAGAATGATGGGGGGGTGGTCAGGGATGGAGCCCTGTGTCCGGCCCCATTCCCCCCGCCCCCCCCTCCGGGTCTGGCCCTGTTTCCCTCCTTGCTGCTCTGGGTCTGGCCCTGCTCCACCCCCACCCTTCCCTGCTGGTCCAGAACCTGCTCTGCTGTCCGCCCCCCATGGCTGGCCCCGCTGTCCCCCACTGCTCTGGATCTGGCCCTGCTCTACCCCCCACCGCATCCAGTCTCATGCCTTGGGGTCCATTTCTGCTCTACTCCTCCTCCCCCCCACTGCTCTGGGTCTGGCCCTGTTCTACCCCCGTCCTCACCACTCTGAGTCCTGCCTCATTTCCCCCCTCCCCCACAGCTTTGGCTGTGTCCCCGCTCCACGCCCCCCCTCCCCCGCCACCGCTCCAGATCTGGCCTCACTCTACCCTGCCTCCTGCATCTGGCTCTGCTCCCCACCCCCCCAGCACTCCAGGTCCAGTCTGCTCCACCCCCACCCCTCCCCACTGGTCCAGGACCTGCCCTGCTCTGTCCCCACCCTTGCATCCAGTCTGCTCTCCTGCTGCTCCGGGTCTGGTCCCGCTCTATCCCCTTCACCCCCGCATCCAGCCCTGTGCCCCTCCCCCCTGCTGCTGCTCAGGGTCCAGCCCCACTCTACACCCCTCCCTGTTGCTCCAGGTCCTGCCCCATTTCCACCCCGGGACTGTTTTGTTGCGACAGACACAGTGATGGTCTAGCATCTCTGCCAACTGTAGAATCAGTCTAATAAAAGTTACTACCACAAAAAACACCCTTCTCATATATTTCTTGGTTCTTCATGGCTACAACAGTGCAGCTCTACTAACGTATTATTCACTTCCCTGTTTTTGTAAGTGATACAGGAAGGATTTCATGACTTGTAAGAGAAGTGAGAGCTGTTTGGTTTGCCCTAAGGCAGAGGTTAGCAACACAGGGCCTGTGGAGCCAATGAATCCAGCCTGCAGAGCTGGAGGGCTTTACTCGTACTGCCACCACTTCTTCCCCCCGCCCCCCCACCTGTTCCTAGGCTGCATACAACCTTAGCTTCCAACCAGGGCTGAAGAACTACAAACTGCACCTATGTTGCCACTACCTCTCTCAGCTCCCCCTGACAGCAGTGCAGGTACAGCTAAAAGCTGCCCAATCCTGGGACGCTCCCCATGACATGGAAGCCAGATCCACACTGTAGCCAGAGGGAGGGGACAGCAGGGAGAAACAGCAGTGGTGCAGGTGCAGCTGGAAGCTGCATGGCTCTGATATAGCTCCTGGTGCAGCCACCCCACTACCTGGAAGCTGAGCCCACACATAGCCAGGGAGCAGGGAGGGCTAGAAAAAGCGGTTGTGGTGTGGGTGCAGCTCCTAGTTCTCTGTCTTAGTGCAGGTACAGGGAAAGCCCCAACAACTGTCTTTCACATGCCACCAAAGCTACCTGGCCTGCATCAAACCAGAATCGAATTGTTCTGGCCTGTGACCACTGACCTAGGTCCTCATGAAAGGACAGTCAGGGATAATTTATATAGTCAAAACACAGATATAAAATATAGACTAACAAAATATCTGCTAGCCATCACCCGGTCTCGTTCTCTCAAAGTTTTCCTCTTTTCATCCTGTCTCTATTTTGCCTCTAATTCTAACCTTACTGAGCAGGGACAGTATCTCCCAATGGTCTGTGTCTGAACAGTACCTGGCCTATTTTGAGTATTGCTGTAGTAAAAATAACCTGTTTGGATTTTGTTGATTAAAGTGTGATCGTTTGGTCTGGCTTTACTTTCTTTACATTTTCCCACAGACAGGTGTGGACTAATGCTGCTTTTATACCATTTTTCACACTACATTCTGGCAGGTTGTAAGATCCTTACAGTGATTCTTCTTGATAGAAACAGGAATAAGCCAGGCAAAGGAGACAAGCCAGTATCTGCAGTAGAATCAGTGTTTTCCACATTGGCTAGGGCCAGACATTCAAAAAGCTTGAATTGATTCAATCTTTGCAGGTTAGCCTAACCTGTCTAGGTTGAACCAGTTTGTAACTGTACAGACATCCCAGAATGCAGGCACATGCCTGCAGTGGCTCAAGCTAGAAGCTAGGGGGCACGAGAGCAGTCCTCCCTTCCCATCTACAGTACTGAGCTCAGGAGGGGATGGTCAGGCCCAGGCAGAATGCTCTGATTAGCCCAGCAGGGAGCTGATAACAGTGTTTATCACCCCTTACTGAGTGCTTATCACCCCATTAAGAAAATAACAGAGGGACATTACCAGCTACCTGTTGGTTCTGCCTGTCCCACCACAGCAGGGACCAGAGCCAGCATGTGGTCTGCTAGCTAATACACAGATGCTTCTCTGCAAGGCAGAGGGGAGGGGGGAATTCCTGCTTAGCAGGGAGCAGTGAGGGGAAGAGAGGGGAGCAGCCTGCAAGTCTCTGCTGAGCTGTGACCAGGAAGCAGAGGGGAAGGGCCAGCACTGCTGTGGAGCAGAGAGCCCTGACCAGCCCAGAGACCATGCCAGGAAGCTGGGGGTGCCAGCAAAGGGTCTGGGACAGACATTGCATAAACCGGTTTGAATCAAATCAGTTAAGTCTGATATTATATTTAGCCAGATTTATCTCAAACTGGTTTCAAACTGGTTCAACTGGCCATTTTCAAACTGGTTTATGTGCATTGAATGTCTGTTCTGCTACAGGTTTAAATCAGTTTCCAAACAGTTAAACCAGTTTATGTGTAATGTCTGTTCCTAGCCATTAAGACATGGGAAGTCTCTTGACCCCATGAGCTTGAGGATGCACAGAACTCAAGTGAGGAAGGCCTGAAGGTCAGCTGTATAGACAATCAGGGCAGCACAATTGCTCAGAGATTCTCCTTTTAGCTGTCTTTTCCTACATACATACAATGACCAGCAGAATTTGGCACAGATTTGCAATCTCCATTTGAATAGAACTGATAGATCTGTTGTGTCTTGTGGAAATAAATCAAGGTGTGCGTGTGTAAACAAATACATGCATCCATACATATATACAGACATACTCACAGGGCTAATCCAGTAGACTAGATTCTCATCTGATATCATTTAATATTCTCAGTTGACATCAATGGAGATATGCTGATCTGCACCAGTGAGCACTGCTGACTCCAGAGAAAAATGGCGCCTGTGTCAGTCTCAGCAGTCAGTCATGTAAATGCATCAGAACTCCAGCACACGTGGTTGCAAGCAAACTCCTGAATACAACAACTCTAAGATTCAAAATCCCAGAAGGCAAATAAAACAATCCCTCAAATATTATTTTTGTAATGTCTCATAATTTTTAAATCAGTGCCTTGACTTTGGGGGCTTGACTCATGGCTGAATGTTCTGGGACAGCTGAGGATCCTTGAACTATAGTGCTGTAGATGTTGGCTTCACTCCCAAACAGCCCTTCCAGCAGCACTGGGGATTTCAGGTCAAAGTGTTTTGAAGAGGCATTTCATTACGAGACCATAGATAAGTAAAACAATATTATTATCTGGAGATAGTCTTTTCATTTAGTCTAGAGAAGAGAAGACTGAAGAGACGCACAATAACAATTTTCTAATATGAAAACATTGCTGCAAAGAGGAAGGTAATAAATTGTTTCTTGTGTATTTTGGGGATACAACAAGACATAATGAGCTCATATTATAACAAGGGACATGGAACTAGATATTGGGAAAACTTTCCTAGTCAAGCACAGGAATGGATTGCTTAGGGAAGCTGTGGATTTGACAAATGGTTGTCAAATGTCTAAAAGGTTGACAAATGTCTGTCAGAGATTGTACAGGTGAAGTTGATTCTGCTTTGGGGCAAGGATGCACTAGAGTAACTCTTGTGGTCCCTCCCAGATTTGTTTTCTATGATACAATGATTTAAATGTAAATCATAATTGTAAATCATTATGATTTATATGTAACTGATAATCATAACATCAGAATACAAAATATAATCTTATTTTTTGATTTTTCTGAAAGCTGTGGGCTTGTTTTTATATTGCCAATTGTGACCAACTATTTAAGTAACAAATTCAAATCTTCTGCTTTATTTTTATATTAAAACTTTCATTCATTATACCTTTTCTGGGTGAGAAAGAATACGTGTCCTCATATGTTTAAATGTTGCAAATAATTTTAAATGTTGACTTGCAGTGTCCTGAGTCCTCAAAAAAGGCTCTCTTGGCATGGGTATAATCTAAATAAGCAATATATGCAAATGAGCAAACTATAAGCAAGCAAAATATCTCAAGAAATGAGAGCTAATAATTATTATTATCGTTAGTATCACTAACTCCACAGCCCAGAAGTTGTAACACTGAATTTGACTCGACTGCAAACAAGAAAATTCCATCCCACATTTTGCAATTTTTTCCCCTGAATTAGCAAATTTAGGATGCCTCCTAACCATTGATATTTCCCTCCAGTCAGAGCATCTTATTGTGCTATCAGTGGAATGCAACAGATTGTGAAGGAGTCAAGGAGACATTTGAAAATAAATTTGTTCAGCCTTACACTGTAAACAGCACATCTGTTATTGACAAGAGTGAAAATCCAGAGCCTGAAAGGAGCTTCTACTAAATATAACTCAGGCTCAGTATCATAATGCTTGCCTAGAGTTTGTTTATTTACATATTTTACTTATTTAAAATTGCACCCACTCTAGGACAGCCTCCTTAGGCAGGAACAGATGGCCTGTTTTAAAGAACCCAAGACACTGAAAGTCATCATTTAAATTCATACATTGCAAGTCCTTTTATAATCATATTTGTGGCTCATCCAGTGTAATTATAATGACATATAAGAAATCTTTGGTAAAACAACATTACTATTGTAAATTCATGAGCTCAAAATTTAGGATTTGCTAGGTTTATGAAGCTAATCCTTGTTGTAGCTGCATTACTCATATGGGCAACTGGTGCCTCCTGAGTCAGGGAGGCACTTGCCTCCCCTCAGCTGCCTGCCCCCCCACACCCAATTGCATCGACTGGGGAGGGGGGGGAAAAGGAGACTCCCCATGGCCAGTCACGTATGCTGACCCGGAAGCAGTGTTCCCTCTAAGATGGCTCTAAGAGGGAATGTTGCCTGGAAGTGCGAGGGACATGCCCAGAAGTGCTAGTGGCACTTCTTCTGGGGCCCCCACTCCCAAGCTGACACTCTCAGGAGGGGCACCAGTGCTCCCGCCTGCTGTCTAAGTGGGGAATGCTACTTTGAAGGGGTGCACTGTCCCAGCTGCATGCGGAGAGTTCGGGATTGAGAGTATGGTTGGGGGTAGAAAGGTAAGAAAGGTTTATTGACTTAACAAAAACACAGCTACACATAGTAACAAGACAAACAGTGTCAGACAAGAACAATTCGCATCAGCAACTTATTGGCAGTCCCCTCTGATGCCTGCTGTACAGCAAGTTTCTCTTTCCACAAAATTAAGCGAAGTCAGGCATCCCCAATCAGCGCTGTCCAAGAGGTACTGGGAAGGACCCTGGAATTCAGTTCTTGGGCTCCTCGAAGTCCACAGGCCCACTGATCCAGGCCAACAGCTAACCCTTTTCACAGGGCTGTATCTTCCTTCTGAATGGTTTCCAGATATTCCAGCTAATTTATAACTTCTGAATGGTACTGATAATGTACAATCACTCAGATTCATTTTACTTCAACTGTCCTTAGACTGACCAATAGCAGTACAATCCTGGCATTCCTTTGATAAGGTAATTTTTACTGTGCCACAGGCACTTACTACTTCAAGGTTTTGCTAAATTTACTAGGCCTTACTTTATACAAGTCCTCACTGCATCTTAAACTTTAATTAGGCTTTTAGCAACAACATACAGTTTAATATCTAAACAAATACAAAAAACACCGAGTCTAATCTTCATAGAGCCTTCAGCAAGCACCTTTATCACACAGACATAATTTCAGCTGTCACAGTGCATCAGCACTCTCAGGGGGTGCATGAGCACTGCTGTGTACCTCCTACTGCATCACCACTGATTATGCAGGCAGGAATGTTGTTCCTAGGGGAGTTCCCTCATAATTAAGCTATAGAGGCAGGGCTCCACTTCCTTCATTTCCTTCTGGCCCTATGATTCTTCCCTCATCTGCCCCCTGTCCTAGGAAGTAGAGAGTTTTTTGTCCACCAGTCCTCAAAGTGAGGGGATCTAGAATACAGGTCTTGCATGCTTTTGACAAAGGCTCTATTGGGCAAAAACCAAGGAGCTGCATGAGCACCGTCTCCTCCTGAAACACCTGTCCTCAGAAATCTAGTATAAACAATCTCAGAAGTTGAGTAGGTGCTGTGAAGGGTAAGTGAACAGAGTTGTGAAATGGCTGGGGAAATTTCAGACTTGTCCCTGTGCTGTGGTGTTTCCTGTTGGCTACTTCCACACATTTCTGAGCTTTCCAAATCACCTATAAAGTTCACTGCTTAAGAGGCTGGACTGTTGCCAGACTCCAGCCCCCTGCTAGTACTCTGAGGCAAGGGGGTCTGTGCAGTGCATGCAACTGTTGATGAAGCGGAGCTTTTCAATCTCTCTCCCTGCTTCTTTATACTGTCTGCAGCAAACTGACAGGCAAGCAAGCCAGCAGGAATCTGATAAAAGTGTTTATCATCCGATCAGCAAAACAATAGCCTCTCTCCATTACTTCAAACTCTTCTTAAACAGCTTACCAGCTGACCTGTTGATTAGCTCCAAACAGCCCTAAGTGGTCACTGTTCTGTCTGTCTGTCCCAGTGAAACTGGAGGCATGAACATCTGCATTAGCTAGCATACCACATGTCTAGGGTCTATGAGGCTGGGGTCCCTGCTGTGGGAGATGGGAGGGAGAGAGGGAGAGGGGGATTTCCTGGTTGAGCAGCGAGGCAGAGGATAGGGCAGGGAGAAGCCAGGCAGATCATGCTGTGCCTGCAAGTCTCTGCCAGAGCTGCAGCCAGGGAACAGAGGGGAGGGCAAGCACTGCTGTGGAGCAGAGAGCCCTGCCCAGCCCAGAGAGCATGCCAGGACGCTAGGGGTGTCTGGCTTATCTTAAACCAGCAAGGGATCTGGGACAGACATTGCATAAACTGGTTTGAGCCAAATTAGTTAAGTCTGATACTACATTCAACCAGGTTTATCTCAAACTGGTATCAGCCATTTTCAAACTGGTTTATGTTTACTGAACATCTGTTTTGTTACAGATTTAAACCAGTTTCTGATCACTTAAATCTGTTTATGTGTAATGTCTGTCCCTAGCCCTGAGGACTATGTTTAGATCATATCTGGTAAATAAGGGACGTGAGAGACTAGAAATCAACTAAGGAAGATTGACACACTGGGTATTAGTGGGCAAAATTATAGGATAGGCTCTTTTGTCCACCACTCCTTTCTAGGTCCACAATTTGACATGGATGTGAACTGAACTGGTAGACTGAAAGAATAAGGTTTATCATCAGGACTGTGACCCTGGGATCCACTATGACATTCTAGGCCTTCTTCATGCTGTTCCTGAGGGTTATCCCGATCAGACAAAGCTAACGAGGGGTACCCAGGTTACACTGCTACCTCCACTATCTTTAACTATATCTCAAGCACCACACAGAATGTGAGCCTTGCATTCCTGCTGTGATACTTCTTTTGTGTGCCCTTTAATTTTCAAACTTTTTTTTCTTTTTCCCTATCTCTCTCTCTTTCCCTTCTGTTTAGTGATTTTGGTTTAGCTGGCCATGACTACATCTTTTGCTATGAGCTTCTGATCAAAAATGTATCTAAAAACAATGTATCAAATTGCCCAACCTAGATGCAAGTTTACTAGGTCTCAAAGTGACTGACAGTACCCTATGCTGTGTTTATTTGCAAACTCACTGCTTGGGAAAGACAGTTAGCACCAAAAAAGGAATGCCCTTTCCATCTTTGAGGGCTTTTTCCTTTTCAGTGTGTTTGCCTTCTTTTATCGTGAAGAAAGCAGGAGCAGAAACCAGAAACACCACAGCACAGGGACAAGTCTGAAATTTCCCCAGCCATTGCACAACTCTGTTCACTTACCCTTCACAGCACCTACTCAACTGCTGAGATTGTTTATACTAGATTTCTGAGGACAGGCATTTCAGGAGGAGACGGTGCTCATGCAGCTCCTTGGTTTTTGCCCAATAGCCTCGTTATTAGAGCCTTTGCTAAAAGTGCTAAAGTAACAAAACTGCTCATCTCAGATAACTTTTACTCTTATCCCCAAGAAGACAGTATATATAATCTTCAATATTATCAAGACTAACAAAAGGTGGGGGGGACAGTGTCTTTTTGGTGGTTCTTTATTAAACCTCTCTAAAGTTAAAGTAAAAAAGAACAAGAGGGATTTTGCTAAAATGAAAGCTTTGGTTGATAGTTTATATTTCAAATCCTCTTTTTCTTTTTTTTAAATATCTTTTGAATAAAAAGTTAGAAAGATTTTTAATGGTGATTTTTGCCATGGACCTTATAGGCTAAGGTCTCTATACCTGAAACCCCAAACCTTGTATTATACAGTGATGGGGCAATTGTAATGATACTTTAACTATCTGGGCCAGTTTATTCTACTAGAATTAACACAACATATTCTCACCAAGTGCCAATTGGGAATCCTGAACTGCTTTTGCTTGGAGACGCAATGCATGAGACTAGAACCTAGCTAGGTCCTTTTTTCCCCACACAGCATATCTGTTGTCATACAGGAGTTTGAACCCCCAAACCATGAATAGAAACCATTCTGGGACTTCAGTCTCTCTCAATCTGGTCCCAGTCAGAGGCATTGTGTATATATTATGGATGAGATCTCACTTAGTCTCATTCCCAAGGATTTTGATGTCTAATGCAAGGTTATATCCAGGTCTGAGCTGTCACAAGACCTCCAGCTGATAGCCTGAGACTGAAAAGCATGTGTGGTGTGAGAAAAACATTAAATTATACATCTGCACTGGATCTAAATAATAAAAAAACCACCATAGGAAACACAACAGAGTTCCACACACAGAATATCTACACATGGATATCCACAAGGAATGGGATTTCTCTGTCAGTCTGTTTTTTTTGGGTAGGGCCATGGGGTAAGAGAGAGAGATAGGGGAAGTTTCATATTCCTTCCTCAATCTATATACCTCCCAGTAGTCCCATTCTGATCTGGTTTCATGCTTGCTAGCTTTGGTGATGACAGGATCACCCACAGGAGAGACCTCCAGTAGGATGATAAAAAACCACCTTTTTACGCTGAGAGGTTTCCTAGGAGAAAGTTCCCCCCATCAGGTTATAGAAGATACGTCACCAACATCACCACATGACATCACTAGCATTGCCACATGACTCCATGGCAAGTAACATTAGCACAAACTTTATTTACCTAGTTGTTAATCTGATTTAGCCACAAGGAAGATTTTTCCTTCTCTTCAGCCTGCCTTACCTTTCAATTCATCGCATGAGTCTGTTCTACCCTTAAGTCTGCTAGACTCAAGTACCTGAATTATTACAGCTGGAAGACTGTAGTACACTAAACCTCTAGGATAGCAGTAGCCTAACTGGTCCCAAGAACTCTAGGTTCTACGTGCATATATAAGCTTGCAGGTAATCGGTGAATGGCACCTCTCAAAGGAGCTCCCCTCTGCACCATCTCCCTGCCCAATCTCTGCTGCTTTCCTACACATCCTGCACAAACCAGCATCCGGCTGCAATAAACAACCATCACACCCTCTTCCTCATGCAGGTCTCCACACAGTCAGGGATCCTCTCTGAACATAATTGCCAGGAAGTGCATGGCACTTTTCTCCTGTGTCCCCATCACTTTCCTCTGCTCCTGTATTGCCATGCAGCTGGTGCTTCCTCAAATGCTATGTTATTTCTTTTTCCAAGATTTTCTATCTCAGCTTCCTACTGGCCTGGAGAAGATCCAGTTTCACTTTAGAATATAGACTGTTTATTTATTGGAATATCACCAATCCTTCACTTGTATAATAAAGCAGCATATTGTATTTGGTACAACAGCTATATAGCTATAGATAGCTACATAAATCTCTGAACTATTTTCTTTGAAATCAAAAATAGATAACAGCATTTGCAAGATAAATATATTCATATTTCATGCCCCAAAATGAAAGATAGATGATGTGTCATATTGGGTTCCATCTGTCAGTTTATATTATATAGTATAGAAATATAAAAATACAGAATTAAGTAAATATGATCACTGTAATTTTTAAGTTTGTGATTGAATGATGTAGAACTGTTGCCTTACCAGCTAAGCAGGAGCGTGGACATATAGCATAAGAAAATGATTACTTATTAAGGATTAGATATAAATGAAATGAATATGGACTATTTATTTACATTTTCATAAATTTCAAGGAACTTTTGAAATTAACCTGGACAGAGACATATACAGCCCTCAGTCAATGGCACCTGATCATGTCAGAGTTTGCATTACAACATGATGAAACTGACAACAGATATTGGATTCCACCATGTCCATAGATGCATCAGCAAATACTTTTGTCAGGATTTGAAACACAGAGCATATATATTCATATCTGACATTATGAAGAGTTCAATGAGATCTGGATTTCAAAGGACAGAACAAGGGAGAAAATCTCAGGGCTTCTGATGTTGCAGTGAGTGATTTGACAGAGTCTTATACCTTCATTCTGAGAAGATGAATAGGTAGGCTGTAAAACACTGGAGTCAGGAGACATAAGTACTTAAGTTTCTATTTTCCTCGTCATTTAATTAAAATCACTGTTCCATTCCTAGGGCATTCATTTTTCAGCCTGTGACAAGGAACCCTAACCCTGTTTTTAAGAGGCAGGGTGACCCCTCCAAGTCTGGAACCTTCCAGGCATGGCCAGCTGGTCGGGCGACAGGAGAATGAACTTCAGGATCTTACAAATGGCAAATGGAGAAGGACAGAGGGGTGGCAGAGAGACAGACTCCCAACAGCTACGATAGTGCGCCTGCCGTCTTGGTCAGAAGGATACATCATGCCCGGGGCCAGCCTTGCGATCGTTTAAAAGCATAGAGAAAAGACAGGCCTAAGTGACACCCTACCAAGGCTGGCTAATGTGAGGGGGATTGCCTGTGGCAGGGTAACTCCCAGCAAATCCCACATGGTGCGACCTTGGGGAAAAGGTGAGTAGGAGGCGCCTGAAAACCTCTGCCTCCAGAGTTACTGGGTGACTGAAGAAAGGCCGAGAGAAGCCCAGGACCAAGGCGATACCTGCAAATGTGAGGACCCACCTGGGTGAGTGAGGGCCTTAAAGGGGGGAAGGTGTGTAGCAGGACACTAAGGTGCCTGCTACTCTCAGAGCAGAGGCAGGAACCCAGGCGCCAGTTGCCGGGACAACCAGTTAAGGAGGGAATTGGCTGCACCTGCACCTGGTCAGCTGACTGGAAGGGGCAGGGCCTGGCTGCCACATAAATCCTGGGCCTGAGGCCAGGAGGGCAGTTCCCTGCTGGCAGCCAAGGAGGAAAGGAGTTCTGCCGGAGCAAGCAGAGGAGAGAGGCCTGACTGCACGAGCAGCTCCTGATGCTGTTATGGGATGGAGTATTCCCTGGTAGGGATTGAATGATGTTTTAGCTGGGCAGCTTGGATTTTTGTTATAGCCCAGGGGCTTGTGTTTTGCTTTTTTTTAATCAGTGCTTTGGGTGAGGCTATTAGGGGATGGAGGGGGACTCATAGAATCATAGAATCAATGAGTGGGAAGGGACCTAGACAGATCATCTAGTCCAACCCCCTGGCATGGGCAGGAAGGAGCACTGGGGGTGGGAGGGGTCATAAGAGCCCAGCCAGGTGCCTATCCAGTCTCCTCTTGAAGATTTCCAGGGAAGGTGAGAGTACCACCTGTCTGGGAAGCCTATTCCAGGCTCTGGCCATCCTTACAGTGAAGTAGTTCATCCTAATATCTAACCTAAAACTCTCCTCCCTCAGCTTGTGGCCATTGTTCCTGGTGACTCCAAGGGGGGCCCTGGTGAACAGACTTTCCCCGAGTCCCTGCTGCTGGCCCCTGATAAGGTTGTAGGCAGCCACAAGATCCCCCCTCAGTCTCCTCTTGTGGAGACTGAAGAGCTTCAGGTCCCTCAGCCTCTCCTCATAGGGCTGGCCACGGAGGCCCTTAACCATATGAGTGGCCTCCTCTGGACCCAGATTCTCCACGTCCCTCTTGAAGTGCGACGCCCAGAACTGGACACAGTACTCCAGCTGCGGCCTGACCAGCGCCGTATAGAGGGGGAGCAAGACCTCTCTGGACCTGTTAGTGATGCCCCTGTTGATGCATGACAGGGTGTGGTTGGCTCTGCCTATTGCTTCATCGCATTGGTGACTCATATTCATCCTGGAGTCAATCCTGACTCCAAGATCTCTCTCTGCCTCTGTGCTGCTGAAAGGGTCAGCCCCTAAACTATAACCATAATGCTGGTTTCCTCTCCCCAGGTGCAGTACCCTGCACTTGTCCTTGTTGAACCGCATCCTGTTCAGATCCGCCCACTTCTCTAACCTATCCAGGTCTGCCTGGATGCGGTCCCTACTGGCCGGTGTATTCACTTTACCCCTCAGTTTGGTGTCATCAGCAAACTTGAACAGGGGGATCTCCACACCCTTGCCCAGGTCGCTAATGAAGATGTTGAACAGCACTGGCCCAAGGACCGAGCCCTGGAGGACTCCACTGCCCACACCCTCCCAAGTCGACATCGACCCGTCCACCACCACCCTCTGGGTGTGCCCCTGGAGCCAGTTTGCCACCCATGTGACCATGCATTCGTCAATGCCGCAGTCCCTCAGCTTGCCCCCCAGAATTGGGTGGGACACTGTGTCGAAGGCCTCCTGCAAGTCCAGGTAGATGACATCGACTTCCTCCTTCACATCTAAGCTCTTTGTTACCTGGTCATAGAAAGAGACCAGATTACTCAGGCAGGATCAGCCTTGCACGAACCCATGTTGGTTACCCCTCAACATCACTTCCCCTGCAGGGCTCTCACAAATGTGGCCCTGTTGCAGAGCACTTGGGTGCCCTGCACCTAAAAGCAGAAGTGGCTCAGGAGAAACCCCTAGTGGTGAGAAGGGAGAGGCTCAACTACCAGTCACCAGGGCAGCACAGGTGCTGGTTGCTAGGGCTACCAAGGGAACCAGCGGACAGGAAGGGGCAGGGCTTGGCCCTTCTTAAACCCAGGCATGAGGCCAGGATGGCAGTTCCCCTCTGGCAGCCAAGGAGGGGGGAACTCGGCCATTGCAGAAAGAAAGGATAAGATCGACTGCATGAGCATCCTTGGGTTGCTGCCAGAAGTGGGAGTATTTTCCCGGTAGGGCTAGAATGTTGTTTTTGACTGGATGGTTTAGTTTTATGTTATAGCCTAAGGACTTCATGTTTTTGCATTTACGGTTTTAACCGGAGGACCGGGGGAGGCTATTAGGGGTTGGAGGAGGCCTCATAGGAGCTCCATGGTAGCATGGGGACCCTGGCACCACAGAGGGCACAGCATTGTGGGGGTGCATTGACCCCAGCCCCAGAGTGAGAAGGGGGGCAGTGAGGAGCCCCGAAGTGAGAAGGGGGGCAGTGAGGAGCCCCAGAAGTAAAGGAGAGGGCCAAGGCATAGGGCAAACCATGTCAAATACCATCTGTGAGGCTTGGGCTGTGGTGTAGAGGAGGAAAAGGTGCCGCAGATAGCGCCCCCTGGCACCGGGCGTATAAAGTGGGCAGTCTCCCACTAATTACATCACTTAATCAATTAAGATCAAGGCATGGCATGCGAGTAAGCAGGCAGTTAGCCCAGGACAGGAGGGCGGAGCCACCAACAGAAAGGGTCCAGCAGAGATACTCCTGTTACAGGCCCTTGATAATTTTTTCAAAGACCTTCCCCAGGATAGAAGTGAGGCTGACTGGTCTGTAGTTGCCAGGCTCTTCCTTCCTCTCCTTCTTGAAACTAGGGACCACACTGGCCCTTTTCCAGTCCTCAGGGACTTGGCCCGAGCACCAGGAGTCCTCAAACAGCCGTGCCAAAGGCTCCGCAATGACACCAGCCAATTCCCTCAACACCTGGTGATGATGGTCATCCGGGCCCACTGACTTGGACACATCTAAACCCTCCAGGTAATCCTTAACTAGGTCTGAACTAACAGTCAGGGGACTCGCATCCTTCCTGGGCCTCTCTACGCTATCACCCAAGAGCACCCCATTGTCAACAGACAGGACCATGGAGACAAAGAACTTGTTGAAGAGTTCTGCCTTCTCTCACGTGTCCATCACCAACTGCCCTGCCCTGCCTCATAGGGGTCCAATGTTACCCCGAGACTTCTTCTTGCTACTTATTTACTTGAAAAAGGACTTTTTGTTATCCTTAATCCCAGAAGCTAATCTAAGATCCAGTGCTGCTTTAGCCTTCCTTACCAAATCCCTACAAGCTTGGGTCAGGGAGGTATACTCCTCCTTTGTCCCTGCCCCCTGCTTCCACCACCAGTATGCTTTTTTCTTTGCCCTCAGGCCAGCCTGGATATCCACGCTCAGCCATGAAGTTTTCTTGGACCCTTTTCCTGCCTTCCTGCGCAGACGAATTGCATCCTGTTGTGCCCCAAGGATAGCCTTCTTGAGGAAGGTCCACCTTTCCTGGACCCCCATACTAGCTACCCCAGGGCTCCGAGTGTCTCCTGACTACTGCCCTGAGACATAAGGGACCTGCAGCAGTGCGGGAATCCCAGGCCCAGAGAGAGGGGGCAGTGAGAAGCCCCAGAGAGAGGGGGTGGCGAGCACCAGTGAAGGTGCAGTGCCAGACAGAGCTGTGGAGGGCCCAAGCTCCAGGGAGGCGTGAAGCAAGATGGAGTGTGACAAGGCTATGGAAAGCCCAGGGAGGACAAGGGGAGGGCTTAAATTACAACAAGGGCCAGATCAAACAACGTCAGTATCATCTACAAGGCTTGGGCTGCGGTGTAGGGGAGGAAAAGGAGCCACAGACCGTGCCCCCTGGCACCGGGGCAATAAATGGGCAATCTCCTGCTAATTAACATCCATTAATTAATTAAGATAAAGGCATGGCAGACAAGAAGGCAGGTGGTTGGCCCATAACAGGAGGGTGGGGTCACCGATAGACGGACTCCAGAATAGGCACTCCTGTCACACAGCCACGTCCATATATAGCTGAATGTCACTTACTCTAATTTGATATCTTTTTTAAGCTACCCATGGGGCTAAAACCATTGACAGGAAACCTACACAGTTCAAATGACCCTGCACCTATTATGCAGGGGGAGGAAAACCTGAAAGTTGTCTGGAATCTGCCTCCTGCTTAGGTTCTTTCTTGAAGACACAGATGGGAGTGACCCATCCTATGATAAGGTAGATGCCCTTAGGAAAACTGAAAGTCATGGGCAAGAGTTATATTTGAGGAGTACAGGTAACCAGTAATTTGAGTTGCAGTCCCACTTCTGTATAGCAGGACAAGTTCTGTATATCCGAATTCAATTAAAAATTAAATACAAGGCAAGTCAGGAGTCATTTTGCAGCTAATAAAAATGTTCATATATTTAAATACTCAGACTGCTCTTTCATTACAGCTGTATTGCATTAGATGTTATTTGGAGAAAGAAGATCGTAATCATCCACTTCAATAACATTTGTTGAGAAACCAGCTTCAGTCATGGAGCTAATTTCAAAGACTAACATGTTTTGCAGCTGAAAAGAAAACACAGTGTTTTGGAAATTATACTGAAGAAGCTGCAAATTATGAACAACATAGAGCAAATGAATGCTGTCCATTTCCAAACTCACAAAGGGGAGCAATTTCAGCATGGGGAATTAAGGAAGCAAATCCCACTAATAACAACAGGAACTGTGGATTTCTACCCCCAGCACTGGAAATTGCACCAATCTCTTTTTGTGATAGTCAAGGACTAAGAGAAAGCTTTAAGTCTTCCAGATGGACTTTGCCCAAAGAAACATTCTCTAGAAGACTGCAAAACCTCTTCACCAAACACTGTAATCAAAAGTCTGAAACATGAGACATTGTTGATATTGCTAACAAGAGATGATGGCAGATAGCTTTTAAACTGCCTCTGTGGTCCTTTGTACTTTTGTAAATAATGAAACTAATAACAGAAGGAAAAATATCTTTGAACTCATTACAGAAAGTTTTCTTAGGATTTTTGATGTGATATATTAATCTGTTTTGTAGAGACTCATAGGGTGTCTTTATACATGCTCTGGGGATGGGAGGGGCATTTTAATTAAAGTGGCTCTCAGGAGTTGTTCTAATTATAGCTCCTGCAGTGTTTTGTGTATTCAGCACCCTGCACTTTAATATAAGCACCCCCACTGATATTTTGAAGTGTGTTCAACAAGCTTTAGTTAAGGTCCCCCACTAACATTTTGAAGTGCAGAGTCACTGAATACACGAGACACGGGGGCTGCTGGAGTGTGCTAATTAACACACTGCAGCTAGGACAGACATTCAAAAAGCCTGAGCCTGAATTGATTCAATCTTTGAAGGTTAGTTGAACCTGCAAAGCTTGAACCGATTTGGAAGTGGATAGACATTCCCTTTTCATTCCACAAATGCAGCACATGCCTGCAGTGGCTCAGGCTAGAAGCTGAGGGGCGCTAGACTAGCCTTCCCTTCCCTTCTGCAGTGCTGAGCTAAGCAAGGGTGTGGCCAGGCAGGATGCTCTGATTAGGGAGGGGTTTAAACCCCCCACCCTGCCTGCACTGTCACAGGCTTCCGTCCCAACCCCCTGCTTGCTGCTCAAGGGTTGGGAGTGACGCCAGACCCCCGACACCTGCTAGCACTGAGGCAAAGTGGGGAGGGGGTGCAGTGCATGCATTTGTTGATGATATGGAGCTTTTCAGTTTCCCTCTCCCTGTCTGCAAACCTGACAGGGCTACAAACCAACAGGGGGGGCTGATAAGACCATACTGTTATCAGCCCATCAGCAAAACAAAAGCTTCTCTCATTAGTTCAAACTTTTCTTAAACAGCTTTTTCCATGGAAAGAACAGAGGCATGTTACCAGCTGCCCTGTTGATTAGCTGCAGAAAAGCCACAAATGCACACCTATCTATCTGCCTTTGTCCGGTCTGCCTGCCCCAGTGAAATTGGAGACACACACACACACACACACACACACACACACACACACACACACACAGAAAGATCTCAGCATCAGCTAGTATACAACATGCCTAGGGTGCGTACTATGGGAAATGGGAGGGAGGGAGTGGGGAAATCCCTGCTTGAACAGTGAGCAGTGAGGGAAGCCAGGCAGACCCTGCTGTGCCTGCAGTCTCCCCTGGAGCTCTGGCTAGGAAGGAGAGGGGTGGGGCCAACCTGTTCTCTGAAGCAGAGAGCACAGCCTAGCCCCAGCCAGCCCAGCCCAGTCTGGGGCTGCAAAGCTTCTGGGATGCTGGTGGACTCTGATTTAACTTAAACCAGGAAGGGTTCTGGAACAGACATTACATAAACCAGTTTGACCCAAGTCAGTTAACTCTGATACTACATTCAACCAGGTTTATCTTAAACCAGTTTTCGATATTTTTATACTGGTTTATATGCACTGAACTTATGTTCTGTTACAGGTTTAAACCAGTGTCTGATCACTTAAACTGGTTTATGTGTAATGTCTGTCCCTAACCCTGAAGACTTGGTTAACTGAGTCTGCTCTGATGCAATGGAATTACCTCATGTTGGAGCAGCCATCCCGCATGTCTGCAGGTACCCACAGATTTCAAGGGCAAGAGAGACACTTAGATCATCTGACTTACCTCCTGGTAGAACAGAGGTCATGGAATTTCATCTGGTTGCCCCCTACATCCAATTATGATAAGAAGGCATCATGAACTAGAGAATCTAGCACTTCCCTTACCTATTTACCCCACATTGAATTACCCACACAATTAAAAATCTGTGTCTAATTTCTCACTTGAATTTATCTGGATTTAATTTCCAGTAACTATTTTTGTTATGCCTTTCTGTGCTGGAATAAAGAGTCCTTTACTGTTACTACTACTCATGAAGGTACCTATATATGATAATGAAACCACTTTTTGCTTTTTTTTGATAAATTAAGGAGATTAAGTTCCTTAAGACCTTACTTTATATTATTTTTCAAGATCTCCAATCATTTTACTATGCTATATAAATTTTCAATATATATTTTTTAAATGATAGCACTAAAATTGGCATTGTATCTCAGTAGCATTCTGACTTATTACAAAGAGTTGTGGGAACCCACTATTCCTTTTTGATGCTTCCTTATTTATATATCTAAGTACTAGCCCTTTGTCTCTGGCAGCTCATGTTCAATTGTTTGCTCACATGGTCTCTAAATCTTTTTTAGAATCACAGAGTAGATAGAGCATTTTGTCTGCAGCTAGGGCTTGGTGTACAAGATGGTAAATGCTTACTATAGTTTTCAGATAACAGAATTATTCCTTTAGCTTACAGTATTTGAGGCATATGATTATTGGAGCAATAGTTTTCAGATTCCACACTTGCTGATGACAAAGGACATGTGAGATTCACAGGATTTCAAATTATTATCTGTGTTAAGATAACATCTTCCCTCAGGTCAGAAACAGGGTGTGGACAGCTTTTTGGTTTCCACCTTCTTATGTCTTAAGCCCTGGCCCCTGGCAGGGCCCCAAACACCCATGTGCCCCTTGGGCACTGCTGTGACTCACTTCATAGATTTCATAGACATTAGGGCTGGAAGGGACCTCGGGAGATCATCGAGTCCAGCCCCCTGCCCAAAGGGCAGGAAGTCAGCTGGGGTCACAGGATCCCAGCAAGATAAGCATCCAATTTACTCTTGAAGGTGTTCAGAGCAGGTGCTTGAACCACCTCCGCTGGCAGACTGTTCCAGACCTTGGGGGCTCGGACAGTAAAGAAATTCTTCCTTATGTCTAGCCTGAAACGGTCTTGCAGGAGTTTGTGACCGTTCGACCTCGTCATCCCATGGGGCGCTCTGGTGAACAGATGTTCCCCCAGATCCTGGTGGTCACCCTTGATAAATTTATAGGTGGCCATCAGATCACCCCTGAGCCTGCGCTTTTCTAGGCTAAAGAGTCCCATGGCTCTCAGCCTGTCATCGTAAGATCTGTTTTCCTGACCTCTGATCATGCGTGTGGCTCTCCTCTGGACTCTCTCAAGCTTCTCCACATCCTTTTTGAATTGTGGAGCCCAAAACTGGACGCAGTACTCCAGCTGCGGCCTCACCAAGGCCGAGTACAAGGGGAGAATGACGTCCCGGGATTTGCTCAAGAAGCATCTATGGATGCAAGCCAGCGTTTTGGTCACTTTACTAGCCACAGCATCGCATTACAGGCTCATGTTCATCTTGTGGTCAATGATGACCCCCAAGTCTCTTTATTCTGTAGTACTATCCAACGTAGCACTGCTGAGCCTATAAGGGTGCTGCAGGTTTTTCCTCCCAAGGTGGAGAACCTTGCATTTTTCGGTGTTAAACACCATGAGGTTCTCGTCTGCCCATTTGCTGAGCTTGTCCAGGTCAGCCTGGATCACCCGCCTGTCCTCTGGCGTGGATGCTTTGCCCCAAAGTTTGGTGTCATCGGCGAACTTGGCCAGTCCACTCCTGACTCCAATGTCCACATCGTTAATGAAGATGTTGAACAGTATGGGTCCCAGGACAGAGCCTTGAGGGATCCCACTGGTCACAGGGCACCACGATGAGTGACTGCCATCAATCACAACCCTCTGGGTCCGACCACGGAGCCAATTTCCCAGCCAGCGGATCGTGGTGGAGCCAAGGCCACAACTGGGCAGTTTGGCCAAGAGGTGATCATGGGATACCAGATCAAAATCTTTTTTGAAGTCAAGATATATGACATCAACCTCTTCTCCCTCTGGCAGGGGTGGATAACACATCTCTCAGGCACCCCTGTGGTTGTAACTCAGATACGTCCCTCAGATACCCCACTATGACTTAAGCCCCAATACATCCCCTAATGTGCCCAGTGTGGTCTTCTCATCACCCCTTGTAGCCACATCTGGTCCACCTGTGTAAATTATAACATACAGGCAGGTTATCACCTTAACAAAAACCTCCCCACTGTGAATGAACAAAAGTCAGGAAAGAAAAAGGTAAGCTGATGCCCTAAGGATAACATCTCCCACTTTGGGTAAATGCGTAAACATCAGAGCAGCCTTCCCCTTGGGTTCTCAGCACCCTGCCTTCAGCGTCCCAGCTCTTGCACGGGTTTCTAAGGCAGCTGATTTCTCTGGAGAACTCAGGTCCCTGCCTTTGACTCCAAGGTGTTCCCTTCATCTACCAGATGACTCACCAGCTCATACCCTTGTCCTTGCTACAGCTTAGGTTCCTTGCATGTTGCCCTCATCTCAGCTGCTTATCTGTCCACTAAGCAGGATGGCTGGCTGTGTTCTCAGCCACTGAGAACACAGCCAGCCTGTTTTCAGTGACAGGACCCTCTGGCACCCTGTGATATGGGGACAGAACTTAAGATCTTCAACAATAAATGAGAAGCTTTGAAAGGCTCACAGCAAGTTTTCCAAATCAGCAGGATGTGGAAGTCTCATTCCCTGAGGCCTCTATCACCTGAGCTAGGGGCATACACTGAATATCCTATAATGACATTAAAAAGGTTATTTACTTTAAACTTGAGGTGCTCCTACATTTAGCCCAGTGCATGCCCAGAAGAGGCAGTGTGTTAGTTGGACCCAGCTTGCCCAACATTTGTATAGATCAGATGCTATAGAGGGACTTTTTTGGTGCTTTTATCTAATACATGATTAAATCGACTTTAGAGAAAAGCACCAAAAAGCCCTGCTGAAGCACCTGATCTATGCAGAATCTGCAGAGCCAGGTCAGACTAATGCACTGCTTCTTCCAGTAAAGTGAGGTTTTTTTTGGAGGGGGAGGAAGGCTAATGTCTGTAAGCAGCCACAAAGTACAGCCTTCAGTTTTATAAACCCATGGGTTATGCGTTAACTGACTTTTCCATAATACTTTTTGGTCAAAAACTTACTGGGCTTATTACAATATTGAAATCACTCCTAGCTGACACAACTAGTTGAAGAGTGCAGTCTCACAAAACCCAGAATTCCTTACATACACATCACTGCATTTCTGAATAGTGTTAACATTTCAAACTTACACAGGAAAAAAAAAGGCTGTTCTCTGTATTCGCAATAAGCTAATATAACTGTATAAAGGTAAGTCAATAGGATTGTTAAGGAATCCCATTCTGCTCACTCTGCATTCTCACATATAATCTAATCATCATATTGGCCCTGGATAGCCAAGCTGTGCACCAGACAGCAGGGAAGTTGTGTGTTTGGGTAATGAAACAGAGCAATGTGAGGCACCGGGGGAATATGAAGCAGGGGAGTGGAACTTCATGGGACATGGAACTTACGGTAGTGGTGACAGGGAAGGGAGCTGCTCAGGGTGGGAACAAAACACAGCTTCTATCCCTCAAGGCATCGATGTCTGAAAAATTTGTCATGCTGTTACGTGATATGCTGGGGGAACAGGTGCAGCTGTGGAAAAATATCAGTGCTCACAGGGATCCTTGTGATTCCTCAGCACACGAGGCATCAGGACTGAGGTGATTAGAAGCAACATCAAAGGACATTGAGGAGTGAATTGTCTGGAGTGGAGGAATTAGGTCTGTGCAAATAGGGAAGTATTGAAATCCGATTCGGATGCAGCCGATTTGGAGGACGGTGATTCAATTCGGTGATTTGAATCACTCTCCCCATTCGATTTGGCCGAATCAGCTTCAAAAGATTCCATGCTTATTCGGAGAGATTCAGATTGGCCAGGTGGCTGCAGGTTCTCCTGTGGTTCCTTTGGCTGTGCCTGCCTCTCAAAGGCTTTTTTAAAGTCCAGATATGTGATGCCAATCTCTTCTCCCTTGTCCAGGTGATATGTTACCTGATCACAGAAGGAGATGAAATTGGTCAGGCAAGACCTAGACGCAACAAACCCGTGCTGGCTGTCCCCAGGATGTTGCCATCAGCCAGCTTGTCAAGAATGGTCTCTTTGATCATTTTTTCCATAATCTTTCCAGGGACTGAGGTCAAGCTGATGGGCCTGTAGTTCCCCAGATCTACTTTGCTCCCTTTCTTGAAGATGGGCACCACATTGGCCTTCTTCCAATCTTCAGGTACTTCACCTGAGCGCCAGGAGTTTTCGAATATCTTTTCAAGTAGCTGGGCTATGACTCCTGCCAGCTCCTTAAGTACTCTGCAGTGCAATCTGTCAGGACCCACTGACTTGAAGGTGTCCAGCCTCTCAAGGTGTTCCTTTACAAGGTCTACACCAATGCTGGGTATAAATTCACCCTCACCCTGGCTGTCCCACATCATGTTGGCAGGGTGGTCCCTTTGGGTTGATGAAAAACCGACGCAAAGTACCCATAAAGCAGATTGGCTTTTTCCTGGGTGTCGGTTGTCAGTTGTCCCATTTGGTTTAGCAGGGGTCCAGTGCTACCTTTGCTTTTCTTCCAACTCCCCAGATACCTGAAAAAGGACTTTTTATTGTCCTTGATACATGTAGCCAGGTGGAGTTTGGTTGCAGCCTTGGCTTTCCTTGTTTGCTCCCTACAGGTATGGATCAGTGCAGAATACTCCTCCTTTGTGGTGATTCCTATCTTCCATCCTTTATAAGCCTCTCTTTTTTGGTGTAGGAGGTCCATGAGTTCCCTGCTGAACCAAGGGGGTTGCTGTGCCCTTTTGCTACCTTTCCTCCGAGATGGGATGGACATCCCTTATGCTTTCAGGATTGCTCCCTTAAGGAGTGACCACTCCTTTTAGACTCCTCTCCCTGTCCAGTCATGGTTCCTTTGGGCCTTGACAACAAGCCTCCTGAGGTTATTTAAGTCAGCTTTCCTAAAATCAAGGACTTCTGCATTGCTGACTGACTTGCCAGCTTTGCGATGGCTAGTAAAAGTGATCAGCTCATGGTCACTGTCTCCCAGCTTTCCTTTGATTTTTAGGTTGCTGACTAGATCATCCCCTTTAGCCAGTACCAGGTCAAGCAGTTCTTTACCTCTTGTTGGTCTATAGACTTCTTGGGTCAGGTAGAGCTCATCCGCGGATGTGAGGAAGATTTGCAACTGTTCAGATTTGGCCGAGTGCTCTTCCCATTAGTAAGAGATTAGTAAAAGGAGATCATCAAGAGATTTCTTGAACAGTAGCCTTGCTATACTCAGTATGTCTACAAGCACACTGAAAATGCCATATACCAGGGGTATCCAAACTGGGATATGTGTACCACTGGGGGTATGCAAAACACTTCTGGGGTATACGTGGGAGAAATTGTGTAATGGCACAGTTCATTTCATTATAATAATAATTGGCATTTAAGGGGTTAAAATATGCTGGTAGGGGTATGTAGGCAGCTGGAATATATGGAAGGGGGTATGCAATAAGAGAAAGTTTGGGAACCTGTGCCATATAAAGATATCCAAGCTTGCTCTGAGTTAGCTTTGGCACTGGAAGCAGTATATCAGGGTAGATTAGCCTTCAGGGGAAAACATTATCCCAATATGGCTATATTGCTTCCAGAGAGCCCTGCATTGGTAAGAGTGGTGGAACTTGAAAGGTTTTTTTTGTTTTTTTTCAAATTCAGTAGGCTTGGAGGACTTCTCATTTCAATGCTGATCCATTACTTCTCCATGCCTATGTGGGCCCCCAGTTTTATAGTTTCATAGTAGCTAGGATCAAGAGGAACCTGAACAGATCATCTAGCCTGACCCCCGCCACAGGCAGGAATGAATGCTGGGTTCACAAGACCCCAGACAGGTGATCATCTAACCTCTTTTTGAATTTGCCCAAGGTAGGGGTGAAGACCACTTCCCTGAGAAGTTGGTTCCAGATTTTGGCCACCTGAACTGTAAAATATTGCCTTCTGATCTCTAACCTAAGCCTATTCTCCATCAGCTTATTACCATTGTTCCTCATCATCCCAGGTAGTGCTGGGGAGAAAAGGGCTCTACCTATTTGCTGTTGATCTCCCTTGATGAGTTTGTAGGCAGCCACCAGGTCCCCCCTAGGCCTCAGATTGCTGAGGCTGAACAGGTTCAGGTCCCTCAGTCTCTTCTCATAAGGCCAGTCCTGCTGCCCTCTCACCAAGCGGGTGGCCCTCCTCTGAACTCTCTCCAGGCTGGCCACATCCCTTTTAAAGCGCAGCACCCAGTACTGGACGCAGTACTCCAACTGCGACCTGACCAAAGTTGCATAGAGGGGAAGGATCTCCTCTCTGGACCGGCTTGATCTTTGGATGCATGACAAGGTATGGCTGGCTGTGGTCTGGCAGTGGCAGCTCATGTTCATCTTGGAGTCAATAATGACTCCAAGATCCTGTTCCACCCCCGTGCTTTCAAGAAGGGAATTCCCCAGCCCGTGTGTATGCTGCCGATTCCTTCTTCCAAGGTGCAGCATCCTGCATTTGTCTACGTTGAACCCCATCCTATTCTCATCTGCCCACTTTTGTAGTCTGTCCAAATCTAGTTGTAGCCTCTCTCTCTCCCTTCAAGTGTGTTCACCTTGCCCCACATCTTAGTGTCATCAGCAAACTTGGACAGCGTGCTTTCCATCCCCTTGTCCAAGTCACTGATGAAGATGCTAAACAGTGTGGGCCTGAGGACTGAGCTCTGGGGTACCCCACTACTCACATTTCACCAGTTTGAGTACAACCCGTCCACCACTACTCTCTGGGTGCACCCCATCAGCCAATTTTTTACCCATCCAACTGTGCAGGCATAAATGCCATAGTCGCTTAATTTATTGATGAGGATGGGGTGAGAGACAGTGTCAAAGGCCTTCTTAAAGTCCAGAAAGACTATGCCCATGGTGACACCATCATCCAAGGATTTATTTACTTGGTCATAAAAGGCAAGCACTGCCAGTGGGTGGTGCCAATACCGTCATCACTCTGTCTCATATCTAAAGATACTTCAGCCAGGGTCAAAAGATCCATGGCTTCCTACTGGATCTGGGTCTCCCTAATGTCCTCTAGTTCAACCAAAACCCTGAGAGCTTCCAATAACCCCTGCAACTGCCCGATTGTATGGGCATCCTGGTCCAGGGAGGATTTCTTCCAGGCTTATGTCTTTCTTTTTTTAAGTCCTGTGTGTCAGTCAGTAAGGGTTCTCTACTTCTTGAGGCATCGACAGCTGAACTTGCTGAGCCAGCAAGGATGGATGTTACATCCTTAAAGAGGGATTTGCACTCTGATGGCAGGAAGGAACTATGACCAAACAACAAACTGAAAAAAAAGAATGGAAAACAGGTGCACACAATTCAGGAGAGGCAGTCACTCCACTAGGCTTCTCACACACACGCCCCCCCCACCTTCTCATCAGCCAGTCTTTGCAGAATCTATCTTGGAGAAGAGCAATGACATTTTGACATTTTAAGCTCTTTCCACAGCCATGGCATAGGAATGTGGGCTATGCCTATGCCCCAGATAATGGGATTCATTGCTTCCCTGACACCTCAGGACTTTTACTGCTTGTCCTCTCATTTCTTTCATTGCAAGCCAAATCCCTTACATGGTATCCTATGGTGGAAGGATGTACAGTGGAAGTGGGTGCTTAAGGTGTATGGACAAACACAAAGTAATAGCAAGGCCCCACAAGGCCATTCAATATCGTCTGCTTGGACAAAATGACCCACCCACCGAAGTCTATTTCAGCTCTGAATGTAGAATACTGAAAAGGATACATCAGGCTGGTATGATCATTAATAGACCACATTCTTTTTGGGTAGACTCTAGTAATTGTGGTGACCAATTCTTTTTCTTGCAAAATATATTTTAAAAATTACTTTTCCTTCTTCCTGATGCTCTATGGTTGGTCTACAAGTCTATGTAAAAATCCTTTCAGCCCCCGTCCTTCTTGCTCTCCCACACACAGAGTGAGTGCACTTTTTTATCTGATGTTGCATTAAAACCTCTTCGTGGCTTGCCAGCTGGTTTGCTTTAATGCTTTTTCTGCCTTGTCCTGCAAGTACATTTATAGTGTGTCCCATCAAAGAGTGCACATGGAATGTTCTGAAATCATTCTTGTCAAAGCAATTAAAATAAACTTTGGTCAAACATGAAAGGCAATGCAGGAAATAGAAGTCTGGGGATACTGAAGCCATACCCTGACCTGTCCTGGGAATGTCTGAACAAGACACGTCTGCATCCCAAGGCTCTGGGGCAAAGTAAAATAAATCCACGGAATGGCACAAAAGGTATGTTTATTAAATACATGCCATATAACTAAAAGGCACTAAAAAGTCTGGATATTATTACTGCTTTTCTGGAGCACATAATTATGTCTTGTAAACAAATGTTTAGACCTAGAAATGATATATATTATAAACAATGATGTCTGGAGGGAGAAAGTACATCCTGTAAATGTCTGCAACAGTTTATGTATAGAAGTTACAATAACATTAAGAAAAAATATACTGTGCCATTCTCAAAACCAGCCATGGGTGGACTGGGTTTATGTTAATCACAAATTTCCATAGATTTTTATTGTCTTTCCTGAGGTAACATTGATTCTAAATTTGCCTTTGAAAATTATTCTAGACACATAACAGAAAGGTTAAATTTTAACTAAGCTGTTAAGTGATATATCAAAACAAACATTCCCTCTCATAATCATGTCTTGAAGACATATTAGTAGTGTTCACACTTGCAGTAAAATCCAGAGGCAAAGGCAGCTTTATCTTGGCTTTCCAATGACCAGTTCTGGTCAGGGAATGTTAATATTGATCATCATCACAAACTTGTTCAAGAAATAGATCAAAACACAGTGACGTTAAAAGCCCAGAGCAAAATAGTCATAATTTACTACTAAGGAGAAACTTTAAGGTTAGCTGCCTGAACTAGAAGACTCAGAGCTTTTCAACAAGAATGTTATATTAAAAAGACACTCTCAGATTATTTATATTTATGAAATACCTACACATGCACACACGTGTACTTTCTCCTATCTGTGAAAATCAAATGTCTGTTTGTTTTGTCTGTGCTTTAGATTATTTTAATAGTTAAAATCCTTTAAAATCCATTTTTATATAATTCATAGCCATACATTGATATATACCATTCACTTCATTTTCACTCTATGCACTAGCATAGTTGCAAACACCCTAAAGGAACAGTCACATGCAAAGAAGCTCTTCTCACTGGGACTGGGAAAATATTTTCAGTTTAGTAACACCACTTTGCACCATGTAAGTAGCATTTGAGTGGCTGTAAAAGACCTACACAACAGACTGCTCTGATGGTGTAAAACTGGCAGAGTTAGTTGTGCTGTCTCTTGCATTAGCTGCTCTCTTCTATCTCCAGCACAAAAGGCAAGAGCAGGAATGGTAGACTGGAGCAGAGTAATGCCCGGTCCTTTAGGCTAGGGACAGAAGTTATACACAAACCAGTTTAAATTGAGGAGGGGAGGGGAAGCTGCAACATCTTGGATTTTTCTTTCAAGGTCTTTAACAGCTGTTCCTTTTGTTGCATCTCTTTAGTTAAAGCTTTCCATGTCAGTAATAACCCTTCCAGAATGATTTGTTTCTTTGTCTTTTTATTTGCCCAGGGTTTATGCCCAGAGATGATCTGAGAGGACCACTGGTCACAAAATTGTACAAAAGCATCTGGTCCACAGAATATATCCTTAGTCCAAAAACCTGGAGCTGTTTTTCTAGTTTCAATACCTTTTTTCTCACCAAACTTGCCATATCAAGTCAATCTAAAAAGGAGGAAAGCTCCTGAATTCCAACTTAATCTGTGCTCCCTCCCTTGCAAAACCAGTTTGGGAAGTTTAAGTGCCTGAGCCTCCAAACCCCTGGAACAGATTTCGTAATCCTCAATAGCTCTAAATTCAAGCAGCCTCCGATTTCTAAGTCCAGTGTTCAACAAAATTTCCAAGCGCTGTGCACAATAAAGTCTTTCAGTTCAAGCAAATTCAGTAGTGCCTACCTAGGGAAGGAGGAAGCTTGAGCACTCCTGCAGTGAGTGGGGGCGAAGGGACTGGGGATGCCTGGCAATGGCTGCTGCTCCCCTCCTCCTCTAGGCACACCCTGGCTGGGACCATGCAGGCCAGGGTGGGGGGTTAAACCCCTCCCCAGTCATACTCAGCCTCCTGGAGCCTGGCTCCGGCCCCCCATTAGCTCAGCTTCCCTCCAGCCTTCGGCCACTCTCTGGCCACTGCTGAAGGGAAGGGAGGGCTTGTTGTAGTGCCCCTAAGCTTCTATCCTCGGCCACTGCAGGCACATGGCTGCATGTCAGAAATCAAAAGTGAATGTTTATTCACTTGCTTCTTGGTTCAATCTATGCAGGTTAGACTAACCTGCAACGATTGAGCTGATTCAGGATTGGGCTTTTTGAATGTCAGTACTTAGCTTTACTGACATAATATACTTGCTGGAGCAGGTTGGGTTGCTTCTGGATATAACTTTTGCCAGTGACTGATGGCTCTGGATCAGGAAGCTGTTCATTCGCTTTCCAGTTACATGTTTAAATTGCCTAAACAGAGTTGTAATAGGGTAGAGCAGGGATTCCCAACCAGGGTGGCTGTGGCAGCCCAGGGTGCCTTGAGATTCAAGGTTGACACGGGGTGCCAGCAATGTTAGAACTGCTAGGTATGCAAACGTTATTCACAGGATAGATCCAGAGATTTCAAATAGGAATCCATGGTGTTAAAACCATTCTGCTCTGGTCTGGCATTTCTGAGTTCTTTGCAACAGAAGAATTGCTGTAGTATTTTTATGCAGTAAAAAAATGAGTAAAAAAAGAAGAGCTGGAATATTCCAAGAGTAGAGTCTAACCAGATTCAGAACCACAAGAGTACAGGCTCCAATCCTCCACCTCACTTTTGGACTGTAATTGTATCAAATTCCTTTAACCCCTTACCTGTTGCCAGCGCACAGCTAAGACTTGACCAATTTTATACAGAGTACCTATTCCAAAGAGTGAAGTCTACAGAGCTAGGTGTTATGGAAGAAAGTTTCTCAGTGTATGTTCACAGTGGAATCCAAAGAGTGACTGCTGCTGGTGTAGAAGTAGCCCCTAAATTAGCTTTAAACTAGTCATCTCCACTAGTACTGCTAGCAAACGCTGTACTACCAAAGCCAGACTCTGTACCAGTATCTGAACTAGCCAGTTTAAAGTACATCTACCTGAGCTGCACTCACATCTCTGACTGCAGAGTAGACACACCCTCAGACACACGGTGCAGTGCAACAGCACTACAGACATGCCCAAGCCTGCTCCAAAACTGGAACCACTATTGCTGTGTCAGCACGGTGCTTGCTTCTATGCCACTGTGCTTCCATTTTAAAATGCCACTTTCCCCCCATCCCTTTTGTGGTGTCATTGTGAGGAGGCATGTAGCAGAATTTGCAGATTCATTGGAATCTGACAGGCTGCATGTCAGCTGAGCCCTTCTGATGTAGCCTATGAACTTGTGACCTCTGGACTGTCAACCATGCACCTTAGTGTCTGCACCATCCCAGCCCCTACAAATACCACTCATCCAGGTTAATTGTATCAGGCATAGCTAACATGGCTGCTCTGGGACTAGAAACCAAGCTATTATCTTTGCATGGAACTGCACTGTGCTGAGTAGATATACACAGTGCATTCTCAAGGAAGAAATTGCTGTAGGCAATTGCACACTAGCAATGCAGGTAGTTCAAACTTATTACAGTACTGGTATTGTTATTTTTTTCACTGAAAATGTCCATAAATTCACTCACCAAGAGCTTTGTCATTTGGCTAGAAGCCATCTCTTGCCACAGGAGAGACTTCTGTACACCTTAGAATCCTTCGGTTTAGAATTCCCATCGCTTTCATGTATGGCAGTAATGCCTCAAGATGGGGCAGGCGAATGCCTTCACAGGAAATTGTTTTCCTCTGTGTAAGCACAGACAAGAGGTTTTACTTTGAATCAAAGTTTTTGAATAGGTTAAACACAGGAGCTTTGCCAGAGGAGAGCTGGGTTTTCTGCCCCAACCCCATCCCTGAATTGTGTTATGAAGCCGGAAAAGCAGTCAAACCAGAGGCAGCAAATTAGCTGAATCAGTTTTCATCTTTCTGTAAATGGAGGCAGTCAGCAGGTCAGAGCAAGGGCTGGGAATCTGGAATCAAGATTTTATTCCCAGCTGTGCCATTAACTTGTTCTGTAACCTTAGGCAACTCACTATTCTTCAGTTTTTCATCAGCAAAAATTGGGTATCACCTCACAGGGCTTAATTAATGTTTGTAAAAGACTTTTGAGATTCTTGGCTGATGGCACTATATGAATGTAAATGATTGCCCACAGAGTTCAATAATTAATGGTCACTCCACAGTATACTACACTTTGATCTATAGACAAGATACCAGCTAACACACCACAATACTTAGTGGGCAGGGTATGACATCATTGGTTCTTACCCTAACAATCTTCATTGGTTCCTGGAATCTCAACCACCCCTTAACATTTATTGCTTACACTGATAACTCTAACAAACCTAATTATATTATTTTTTGGCAAATCACTTGGAAATCACGTAAAGGATCCAAAGTCCACTGATATAAATGGAAGAATTCCCAGTGCCTCCATTAGGAGTGGGAATCTTGTTATTATTTAACATACGTATTGTGCTTATATCTAGAGACCCAACACATCAAGGCCCCAACTGTGCTAAGTACCATATGAACATACAGTAACAATAAAGTTAGGCAGACATCCCTCATTTGACTCCTGTAGCACCATCGCTCACCACTTAAGAATTTACTTCCATCATGTCGTCATCGCCCTGATGTGCATGTCATGTCTTATAGATGGAGACAAGGCAGATTATGCATCTATAGTCAAATTCTGATGTTCAGGTTGTTTTCTATTTAGAATAATAGATGCCATGAAAGTGCATTTGCAGAATTAGATCCTTTTATCCATTTATGACAAAAAATACCCAGGCTCATAGTGAAGAAAAAACCTTAGTTTCTTAAAAATCATCAGTCCCTCAACAGCTAGTGAATTTACAACATGCTCTGGCTTGGTCTATTACCAGGGAGATGTTGGTGTATTTTTCCATGCAAATATATAAAAAAAAACTCATAACATTTATGTTTCACTGTCATAATGGAAATGTCAGCTCCTAGAGTGAAAGCCTTTATAATGGTTTGTGCATGATCATGAAACTCGTCTCATGCAGAGATTAGAATGACCATGAGCCTCACTTATCACTTTGATGCAGCCTCTTTCATCAACAAAACAAAGGTTCCAATCTACTGGAAAAAAGGGGAGAGGAGAAGGGGAGAGAAAAACAAGTTTCCTTGTAATGTTCAATATTTAAATTTGTAGCACATTGACACCATGATAACGAGCATTACAGAAGTGCACAAATGGCTTGTTTCAGTCATTTTAACAATACTTCCTTTTAAAGCCAATTATTTTCCTACAACCTGACTGTTACCAGAATATCTACAGTAGCTCTGCTAAATTGGTTTGCATAATACATATAGATATATATATATAGAGAGAGTATATAGAGAGCTATATAGCTATCTATATCTACATATTCATCTATATATAGATATATATCTACATATATAGCTATATAGATATATCTCAGAGGCATTTTTTTAAACTAAGGTTTTTCTTATATTTTCTGATCTCATAGTTGTGGGTTCATGGTGGTCTGCATGGCTTTGTTCCTGTTAAAATTTGTTCTTACTTTTTTGGGATTTTTAAAATCCTGGTTAAGATATTACACATCTATCTTTCCTAGATTCTCTGTTGCCATTAGGTCCCTAAGCTTGTCCAGTCCACAAACTTATGGATTTCTGAACTTTTTTTTTCAGTCGTAGGGTCAGACCCTTAGTGGCTCAAAGGAGATAAATGGCTACCTGAAGTTGACAAGTTGGGATTCCTAACTTACTGTATAAAGCGTTGGCTATTCTAATGTTATGTCCCTTACTCCCTTTGACTGGCAGCTTCACATACAAGGTATTATGGGTCAGGGTCCAACTGTAAAGCACTCACAATCACCCTTGGGTGGTAACTTATCTGGCAGCCATAATTTAGAGCAACTCTTAGGCTGGTTTCATAAGCAAGGAAGCTCATGGACATATTTCTCTCTTTCTGGAACTTGCACTGACCATCGCCTGATCACAGCCTGGGATTTAGCCCTCAGATTTCTACTTATGACCAAAAGGTTGCTGAGGACCAGCCAGTCATAAATTTCTCTACTTACTATGGATGGGTGAACAGTCCAAATGAGGCTGTGAGGACTGACTCTACTTCACTAATGTGCCTTTTGGTGAGCAGTTCATGAGCACCAGAAGCAGTCACTTCTGTTGAATGTTTAAATGACTGTAAGTCCAGAGAAAATGTTTTAGACCAAGTGTCAACTATTCAAAGTGGCAGCACATGCATAATTCAACAAAGCAAGGTTGGACTTTTCAGTCTATTTGCCAATGGACAGATTTCATCACTACCAATCACTCACTTAACAATCCGTGTGCTTCATTTGGCAACTCATCAAGTTAATAAAGGAATAGCATACACAGGGCAAATACAAGACTATGTACTCATATGCATAAATCTCTGGACTGAGGGCTGCAGCATGTTGGCACAGGAAAATAGGGAAATTTGCACAGATCCTGCTGTGATATCCACCTTCCGTGCACAAACATAATTTATTTTTTTAGGTTATCAATTCATCACCTTCCAAACCTCTAAAATACATATACACACAAAGGCTGAAAACTCTAACATGAATAATTTAGCATTTCTTTGATATTTTAACTGCTATAGAATAAGTGTCCTACTGCCTCACTTAAAACGTGAAAGAAGCACAAATGCATTCGATTCAATGCTAAATATTTAAAACTGTATCTTAGACTCACTATGCATGCAGTCATCTGAAAAACCTGATCAAGAAAAACAATGTTAGGAGTCACACTTGGAAACTGGATCCTGGCACTGAAATGAAGCATATATTTGCTTTTCTATTCATATAATAATTAGCCACATGAAAACACAGGTCATTAACTAAAGCTATGGAATGGTCAGCGTATTCACTATCACTATTCGCAAGCACCTTGATTTAAGTATGTAAAGAGAGAACCTAAATTGCGCTATATTTCAGTCATACTAAGTTGCATTTCCTTTTTCTCTTCTTACGTAGCTGTGTCAGAACTGTTTAACTGCAGTCTATTTAACTTTTTTCTAAATAGACTGCAAATGAACTATTTCTCTTAAAGTCCTTCTTTCACCAGAGACATAAATTCAGAATATAGTTATAGCCCAAACCAAAGGCCACAATACTACTTATATGTTCATAACATTTTATGGAACATAGGTCTAAAGGACAGTACATGAATCTTTCCAAACATAACTCATAAATACCCTTCCTATATAATACTGCTTTAAGTAAGGCAAGATAAACAGACATGCATTGCTACTGTACCCCAAACCTGCAATACCAAGATCACTTGAAAAAGATGGAAGAAGATTCTGCCATAATTCTTATCTTGCCAGGGTCCAAATATAGAATTACTACTCTTTAAAATGTAGGAAAAGGAAACAATATCAAGAGTAAAAAAGGAGTAGAAGCTAGTGAAGTTAACAAGGAACCATATTCATGGAGGAATGACAATACAGCTTGATATTGCTAAATCAGGGGTGTCAGGGATACAGCCCATGGGCCCTATGATCCAGCCTGTAAGTCTTGATGTAGTGTGGAGCTGGTTTGGTGTGTGCCGCATACAATACTGGACCCAGAACTACAGGTACTGCACATGGCAGAGGGGGCCAACCTGGGGCACACGCTGCACGTAGTGTGCACAGCAGACTCAGAGCATGCTAAGCAAATATTAGGGTAAAGATACTATGCAGGGTACAAGCAAGGTACAAGGGCCTGATCCAGCATCTACAGGAGTCAATGAAAGGCCATTTAAATGGACTTTGGATCAAGCCTTAAATGCAAAATTCTGCTTTATTGTAAAATAGCTATAAGGTCACTGTATGGGGCATGGCTGAAGTAAGAGAAATTTAGGATCATAGAAAAGAAGGGCTAGACGGGACCTCTCAAAAGTCATTTAGTCCAGTCCCTTGCTCAAAAGTGGATCATCCCTGACTAAACCATCTCAGCAATAGATCCTGGGCAATTCAGCAACAACCTTAACATCCAGTGCAGTCTCAAGTGTGGCTTCCTCCATAATTTAGGATCAGAATGGACCTCAGGTCATCTTGCCCAGCCTGCTGCTGAGGGCAGGACCATCTCTGGCAGTCAAGTATCTGTCCAACGTGCTCTTGAAAACATTCAGTTCGGGGATTCCCCGGTTTCTCTAGACAGCGGGTTCCCACGGGCCACCCGCAGAGCTTGTGGAATCGCCTTCCCTGGCAGTCTTCAAGAGCAGGTTAGATGGACACTTGACTGGGATGGTTCAGTCAGAAATAGTTGTGCTTTAATCAGGGGCTTGGACTAGATGACTAGGGTCCCTTCCTACCCCTCCTACAGTCCCTTCCAATCCTATTTACTCTGTGATAAAACCAAAATAAACTCATTGAACAATATTGAACTGTGGGGAAATTCAACTTTCAGGCTCACGTCTGTTTAAAGGATGATTTTACCTCAGCAAGAATGTTATTAATTTAATATTTTAACTCAGGATTAGGGTACAGCAATGGCATCTTTTTAGGAATATAGTTCCAAGCCAGCCAAGAAATACAGGTAAGGGCAAAAGTCTCCTCTTTGGCCAGCAGTGTTTCATGTAACTGGCTGACACTTGTGCGCCATGTCCTGCTTTGGCTGTGATTTATCACATTACATTTTGGTTTTGGCCTATAACCTCATCAGTGGTTTAGCCCTCATCTATGCTAGAGGTTGCCTTCTCTCAAGTGCGGTACCTGTGATCCCCCAGGTTACTTACGCTAGGTATAATGGTGCGATTACTGGCATCAAGACATACTCATTGAGGGGTCTGGAACTTGCTTCTTTTCCTTGAAGCTTATGACAGATAACTTGCTAGCTTTCCCAGGCTGTCAGGTGGAAGGGTTAAATTACAGAGAAAGCCACTAGTGAGGCTGCACTGGATGTTAAAGCTATTGCAGAACTGTCCAGGAACTATTGTTCTCGGTCCCCGTGAAGAAGGAGTTCGTTCACCTCTGAAGTGTTCCACGTATTAAGACAGAGAGACACTTCGAGTTCTTAAAAAGAAAATCCTTTCTCTGATTGGCTCAATGAGTTCTGACCAATTCAGACACATTGGAAGTATTTTAATTAAGATTGTGCTCTAGCATAATGAAATCCACACCCATCAGCTCTGACTGGATATGTGTACTCGCATAGAGTACACATATCCAGGATTAGGGTATACTCAAATAATTTGGGTATCAACTTGTTTCCTCCCCTACTATTAAGGAGGATTTTTTTTGGTTGTAACAAGTATCAGAGAAAGAACAAATCAAAGGAAAGAATAAAATGAAGCCAGATCCACAACAGTGAAAGTCCAAGAAACAGCCTTGAGGCAATTTTATGATTGTTAGCATCACCACAGACTCAAAGGCAGCTGCAGGGAACATGTATTTTTTCATTTCCCATGGATTCATATCCAGGCCCTGTAACTCATGAGCATGATCACAAACAGAATAGGACAGCCACAGGAGAGGAAAGATTTAAGAGCATCAGAGGGATACATTTTCCATTTCACTCTTTTCTTGTTACAGGAGATTAAAAGTTTTGTTCAACATTCAGTTTTGAGGGGAATTAAATAAGCCAAAAACATTGCTCAGAATTAGAGCACAAAAAAAGGAATTTCAAAAACACAGTGTGTGGTTTTCAGTGGGTTTTTTTTTATTATTTCCAAGACTAGCACTAGAAAGCTATCCTCTGTCCCAGGGAAGAATCAGTTACCCTCTGATGTGTTCCATGTATTGAGGCAGACAGACACTTTGAGATCTTAAAAAGAAAAACTGTTCTATGACTGGTTCAAGTGGCAATTCATTTGAAAGGCAGATAGGAAATAGGAATGATAATAGATGACTTATTTTCCACTTAGAATGACATGTTTATTGCAACCAGCATTGCCTGCAAAAGATGCCCCTAATGGAGTAGAACAGATGCAGTGCTACTATGTAGAGCAGATGGTGGTGACAAGACCATGCAGGAGGACCCTACACTGTCTTGATATGTGAAGGAGAGCTCCACTTCACTGCTCTTTGTGGGATTAGATTCAGGAAATGTTCCACTGGCAATTCTGTTATCGAGACAGAAGGCAGAGTATATAAGCCATATTTAGTCCACCTGCCCCATAGCAATTTTAACTCCATCAATACCCAGTGAGCCCTGCATGATAGAAGACCAGGAGAGACAGACAAACTCAGAGGTAAGTAATTTTAAACTGTCGTTTCCACTTTTTTCTTTTATCTTGCAGAAGATTCCAGCTGAATAGGACCGACATTACCAAACTGATACATTTTCATGAAGCTGGACAATGGACAACTACAGACTTAAGTAACTCATTGCTAATGACTCAGGGAACAGAGATGTTAAAGGCCATAATGTATGGAAGAGCAGAGAATGGAAAAGCTCCAAAGAAGAACTAGGTGAGTCAAGGTGTCAGAAGGGACTCCCTAGGCAAGCATTCTGTGCAGAAGGAGAAGGGAATCGTAAAGTATTCTGGACTCCCTGAAGGACAGAAAAAAGCCCAAGAAGCACATAAAAAGGGTCAGGAAACTGAGGCAGAATCTTGCATGTAGCCATTTGTTGCATTTCTATAGATCTTTTCCATAGTTTTCTTAAAATTATTTCCTTCTAAGATACGAAATAGGGAGCTACCAAGGCACTATCAAGCATGCGATTCATAAATTCATAGATGCTACGGTTGGAAGGGACCTCAACAGATCATCGAGTCTGACCCCCTGTCTAGGTAGGAAAGAGTGCTGGGGTCAGATGGCCCCAGCCAGATGCCTATCCAGCCTTCTCTTAAAGACCCACAAGGTAGGGGAGAGCACCACCTCCCTTAGAAGCCCAGTCAAAATTTTGGCCACTCTTACCATGAAGAAGTTTTTCCAGATAACTAGCCTAAATCTGCACTCTGTGAATTTGTGACCATTGTTCTTTGTTACACCAAGAGGCACCCTGGTGAACAGAGCATCTCCGATCCCTTGCTGCATCCCCCTAATTAATTTGTAGGCAGCCACAAGATTAGCTCTCAGCCTTCTCTTGTGGAGGCTGAATAGGTCCAGGTCCCCCAGTCTCTCCTCATAGGGTTTGGCCTGTAAACCCCTAACCATATGCGTGGCCCTCCTCTGGACCCTCTCAAGTCTGTCAAAATCCTTCTTGAAGTACAGTGCCCATAACTGGACACAGTACTCCAACTGCAGTCTGACCAATGTTGCATAGAGGGGAAATGTCACTTCTTTGGTTCTATTTGTCATGCATCTGCTGATTAGCTGCTGGTTAGCTTTGCTGATGATTTCGCCACAATGATGACTCATGTTCATCTTGGAGTCCACTATGATTCTGAGATCCCTTTCCACTTCTGTGCTGCTGAGAGGGTCACTTCCCAGCCAGTAGGTGTGCTGGATATTTTTGTGCCCTAGGTGCAGCACTCTGCACTTGTCCTTGCTGTACTGCATCCTATTGTGTAGTGCCCACTTTTCTAACCTGTCCAGGTCTGCCTATAATCATTCCCTACCCTCCAGAATGTGCACTTCACCCCACAATTTAGTATCATCCACAAACTTGGACAGAGTACACTTCACACCCTCATCCAAGTCACTGATTAAGATATTGAAGAGTACAGGTCCAAGGACTGAACCCTCTGAGACCCCACTACCCACATCCATCCAGGTCAATACCAACCCGTCTACCACCACTCTCTGGGTGTGAACACTAAGCCAATTTGCCACCCACCGGACCATGTAAACATCTATGTCACAGCTTCTTAATTTGTTTATGAGAATGGGATAAGATACCATATGAAAGGCCTAAAATCCAAGAAAATGACATCCACCTCTACTCCTGTGTTTAAACATTTTGTGACCCTGTCATAAAATGAAACTAGATTGGTCAGGCATGATCTACCTGTTATGAATCCATGCTGGTTTCCCTCCTGCATTATTTTTTCTGCTGGACTCCCACAAATATGATCCTTCATAATCTTTTCAAAGACCTTTCCAAGGATGGAGGTGAGACTGACTGGCCTATAATTATTTGGATCCTCCTTTCACCCCTTCTTGAAAACAGGGACCACATTAGCCCTTTTTCAGTCCTCTGGGACCTGACCTGAGCACTACGAGTGCTCAAACAGCCATGCCAATGGTTCTGCTATGACACCGGCCAGTTCCTTCAGTACTCCTGGATGCAGCTCATCCAGGCCTGCTGACTTAAATCCATCCAAGTGACTTTGCACCAAGTCAGCATCGACAGTTGGTAGGTTGGTGTCCCTCTGATGCCCATCTAAGAACCCACTAGCAGACTTAGCTTGAGCCCTGTTTAGGAACATTGAGACAAAAAATTAATTGAATAGCTCAGCCTTGTCCTCCCTGTCTGTCACTAATTGCTCCTTCTTGTTCAGTGGGGATCCTATGCTGCCCTGCACCTTCTTTTTACTCCCTACATGCCTAAAATATGATTTTCTGTTGTCTTTAATTTGTGTTGCCAGCCTCAGCTCTGTAGTTGCTTTGGCTTTTCTAACTGCCTCCCTGCACGTGTAGGCCAAGTGGGTATACTCCTCCTTGGTAGCTTCCCCCTGCTTCCATGGTCCATATGCCTTGTTTTTTGCCCTTAGGTTCCCCTGGATTTCTCTGTTTAGCCAAGGAAGTTTCATGGCTCCTTTCCCTTGTACTGGGAAAGATCATCCCCCTCTGCACCCAAAGGATCACTTCCTTTAGGAACAACCACCCTTCCTGGACCCTGATCTTGCCAATACTCCTATCCTGCAGTGTGTCATGAACTAGGCTCCTAAACACACTGAAGTTAGCTTTCCTAAAGTCAAGCACTTCCACCCTACTAGTTATCTTACTCACCCTATGCCGAATGGTGAATTCAACTGATTGGTGATTACTGTCCCCAAAGTGACACGAATCTGTAGCTCCCCTACAAGGTTATCCCTCGTAGCCAACACCAAGTCCAGTAAGGCCCTAGTGGGACCATATACCTCTTGTGTTTGGTGAAGGTCCTGTATGCAGGTTAAGAACCTACATGAATGGTGGGATTTGGCTGACTGCTGTCCTGTTACAGGTTCAAGTTGGTTTCTGATAACTTAAACCAGTTTATGTGTAGCTTCTTTCCCTAGCCCAAAAGGCTAAAACTAAACTAGAGAGCCTATAAAATACTGGAGTGGTAGAAATGCTTGTGGTACTGGAGAAACTTGGGAGCAAAAGCTTACCCTGGAGCTAAAGCTAGACTGTGGATGTCCAGCCATGAAACCTGAAGAGTGGAGATAAGTTAGTCTTAGATAAAGTGTAAATGCTGTTCAGACTCAGCAGGCTGTAAAGCAGGTGAGATCCAAGATTTGAATCTACAACAGATTTAAGCACACCCACCAATGAGAGACATTTTGTTGGACAAAGCGCAAGGAAATATCATGTCACATGTTGATCAGAAAGAGATCACTCGGGCCAACATACTTTTTTGAGAGCCTATGGGCCTATGGAAAAGATCAGTGATTGGAGAGAGCTATACATGCATGCTATGCTTCAAGATTCAGAAGCTTGTAGAACGGAGCTTCTAAATATCCCCAGGGCAGGCAGGAAGGAAAGCATGAGAAAGGGAATCAGCTCTTCCCCCACAACCTATTGAGAATGCATCTGGTCTGCTGTCTGGAAAGCATCTAGAGAGTACATGCAACATGTACTCCTTAGCTCCATGGGGCAGGTGAGACTTGCGTGTGGAGGGTTCTCATAAGCAGGGGCCATGCTCTGAGAGGCTTTCATAGCAGGTGGGTGGGTGAGGGAAGACTAAAAGAAAATGAAGAACCCTAGCAGGGGCATGAGTCTATACAGCCATGGAAGGAGAGAACCTGAAGGAAGCATCAGCAGAAGCTGAGGGAGAATGAACCAGCTAGGAGACATGTTTCAAAGCTTAAAGAGAATGAAGCAAAAAAATGCATGTTTGGACCTAAGCACAGCACTAAAATGAAAGCCACTCCTGGGGTATTGCTCAGCCAAGCGAGCTCATATCCATGAAGATAAATGGGCCCAAGAGAAAGAATCATATTCCTTCCAAATCAGGGGAGTAGAATTCCCAGGGGTCTCTCTCCCTTTCCCTACTTGATGGGCAGAGGGTGAGGGAATACACCTGATGTATGAGTTTCTGGATGCTGCTCTTCTATTCTTCAGGCACTGGGAACTTAAATAATCAGTTACCAAGTGATGCTTACCTATAGCCTCCTCTTCCTAGGGTTGCTTTTTCTTCCAGTACCTCCTCAGTTATCCAAAAGGATGCTAACAGATACTTGCTATTACAGTATATTCTCCGTTACTAACTTGTGACTTGTGTTGCATAACCATTTCCTTTCTAAGCTATTTAATTCAGTACTAAATCTTATCTCAGATTGATACAATAGTGTAACTTGATATTGTATACTGTTCTCTTTGGAGTTTAATACAATACTATTTCTCTATTGTGAAGTTTGATACAGTAGCTTGTGACTGTTACTTGTGAATTTAGTTACTTGGATGGCTTTTCAGCAGGTGCTTGGATAACCAAGAAAGTACTATATTTCCTAACCCTGCAAGAAGTTCCCAAAAAAAGGAGAGCTGGATCCGAAGAACAAAGGTAACTAAGGCCAGGTTCAACCTCTATGCCAGTTGCCACATGGTGCGGGATTGCCACAAATTTGGCATTTGTCTGGTTTGAACAACCACATCAGCAGCAGTCATGTCAAGTGGGACCAGAGTCCTAAAAAAAACCAAAACCTTCCCTCCACACATCACAAAAGACTGGGAGCCACTGCTGCTCAAGGCATTGTGGAGCAAGGCATGGCTTGAAGCAAGGCCAGTCCCACATCCTTTCTACCAGGTCTTGAAGTGAACTCAGTGCTTTCAGAAATCTACCCTGTAACCTCTCTGCATTAGCTCTTCTTTGCCTCCACATTTCTAGAGGGCATTATAATATTTGGGGGGTAGAAATTTACTACAGGAAAGAAAAAATGCAAGCACCACAGAGATGATCTAAGGGAAGGGCTAGTGGCAGAGTCACACAGATGAACCTCACATGAGGGAGTTCAGCCATTTTGGCCCATGGCAGCTGTTGGGAGCAGGAGTAGAACAGCCCACCCTTTCTCTTTACGAAGTCACACTCTTCTTTTCCAATAAATGATCAAAACAAGGTAAGTCCCAAATTCACCAACCACAGCTCAAAGAACAATGAATGCTTTGTTTAAAGGAAAAATGTGCATCATTTTGACCCCAATCCTCCATAGAAGCCTCAATAAAGATTCTGTGACACTTTGTGGAAAAAAACATTGTATTTGATTTACAATTAACAGGATTTACAAAATAATGTCAAAAGAAACAGATTAGTGGTGGAAGTGGAATGCCTTTGTTGATCAAGGAGTAGTTGGCAAAGCATGTTTGATGCAGAACTCTTCTGTACCTCAGTCCTAAGAACACAAAATAACTTACATTTCAGCTACGCTGCGTATACACAAATGCAGAAGTCTAGCAAAAAAAATCAAGGCAAAAAACAGTCAATGAACAGCACTCGGATGGGAAAGTGACACCGTGATGAGCGCTTTGCCTTTCAGAAGTTCGGGGAAAGCCGTTCACAAGTTTGAGGATATCTTCCATAAAGGATAAAGTTAATGAGTGAAACTCGCTGCAGGACACCACAGAGGGAAGGGAGAGATGGCAGCAGAAATTGTGTTATCTTGCCAAGAATCATCAGAGTCCAGGCACTCAGTTGGACAAAAGAGCAGTAATGAAAAGGAATTAGTACAGATGGCAGTGTTACAATGAAATGCTACTTCACTGCCAAAAAAACAAGTCAAGAAAGGAACAAAGTTCTTTGATGTGCAATACAGCAATTTAAGAAGACGTACCTATTTTTTTTCAGTTGTATAGAGCTTACTTATATTGTAAACACATATTATAGTTTTGATAAGTTATTTTAATTTCCACTGCTATGGGTTATGATGTGTATTCAATCAAATGCAGCATTCCAAGGCTTGAAACTGAGTGGTATTCAACTATGTGGGTATATGATTTTTCCAATATCATACTAGTATTGTACATCACAAACACAATAAAAACAATGGTGGTATTTCTAGGACAGTTCCAAGATTCAAATAAAAAAAAATCATCAGAACCATTCCAATACGATATTATACACAATCAAATCATGTTAAACAACACACTCTTGGCAAGCAACTAATTACAGGCATTCTGCTGGTCATGTTTTCACAAAAGTCATTCAATAGCACATAAATATTTTTTCTGATCTGCTTCTCTTTACAAAACCATTCATCAGATTCACAGAATTAGTACAAGTAAGGCACATTAGCATATAACATAAAACTCACAATAAGAACAAAAGGTTGTAAAGTGTTAACGGCTAATTTCCTTTGCAGTGATTTCTGAATCAAATTAGGATTTATCATCAGAACCCTTCTACAGGGGTGACATGACTTTTATGCTCATCACAACCAACTGTGGTGGGTGTAATACCACACGTTACCATAGATATAAATAATTAAATTAATTAAAAACAGTGTGTGGTACACCAAAGCCCATTCCAAGTTCTTAAAGAAAAATCATAGACACGTCATTTACTATGTTCATTATGAGCAGAGAGTGAGTGATTTTAGAGTTATAAGGAAATTAATTTCCAGTTATCAAAATAAAAGGGGATATTGCATCTGTTTCTCCAAATATGCTATTTTTTATTTCCTAGTACAAATATTGCTTAAAATATAAAGGATGCTATAGAATTGAATTTACTTGCATAATGAATTCTAAAAATGCTGATGCTTCAGATTATACTACTTGATTAAATGAACTAAAAATCTTTTGTCCCTTCCCACCTCCCAAAGGACTTCCCCACCCACAGAAGATTCATTTACACACAACACAATTTTAATTAGAAGCATAATTTACAGTAAAAATTCTTTACATTACACCTCTGCTATCAAAAAAACATGAAATCTTTTATTTAAAGTGGTAATTATACATTAAAAAATAGAACACTATTTCCTTAACAGGAAGAATGAATTTGAACATCTTCAGATCAGATTTCTTTATTGCGGCTTCTGAGTCAAAGGTCTGTCACTTTGTTCTCTAATGCAGCTGCTATTTGCTGTAAACGGAAGGCAAGCTGCATTTTTTGTGCAGCTTGGTCCTCTTCAAGTGCATTTATGATCTAAAAGAAATAAAACCAGAATGTTTAGAACCATCAGGGTGATGTATAAACAGCCATGGTTCCAAAACCAAATACTTGATTATATCTTGGGTTTTAAGAGTCATAGACATATATACCATATAAAAATAGTCTTTCTCCATTGTGCCTCCTCTGGTTTCTTCTAACGCACCACAATTAAAATTCTGTCTCTAGCCATCTATTTAATGTAGGTCATTATACTGTCACTAGGTTGTTATGATTCTCATTCCTGTGTTAGCTGAACAACTTCAGAAAGAAAGGTGCTTACAGATTTTTTAAATATTACCCATATACAATGGGCACAGGCAGGAGAAAGCTTTAAGTGACACTGAATTTTTGATTGTCAATTACTCCTAGAAATAATACGTTTTTTTTTTTTTTTTTTTAAACTTATGTTACACCCTTCATCCAGTAATTGAAAACAACTTTATGCATAATAAGAAAGCCCTTCCCCAGGGAACTTAGCATTGCTCTCCAGCTGTTATCGACAACTGGTAAATCTGGGTTAGTCAGTGACTTGGTACAGATCTGAACAACTCCAAAAGTGCTGTGAGTAAAATTGGGAACACAACAGCACTGGCTAGAGTCAGGGGGCTGCAGTCGTCTAAGTATGGATGAGAGTCCACCTTAATGTATTACAGTCTATTAGCAATGCTGGCCAGTAAGTAGTCCACGGCATTCTCCAATTGGGCCTGTGAGATGTTAAATATATGAAAAAGCACAATACAAAGTCACTATAATTATAAAAGTTGAGATGGAGAAGGCCAAATAGGTCACTCAGTCCATCCCACCTGCTGTTAGAAGTTCTCCTAAAGCTTGTAAAATCTAGTTTTATATGCAAAGCAAGTAGCATTTGTACACCCATTTTGGAATCCATTCCACAATTTCTTAGATTTCACCCAAAGGGTGTAATGATAGGGTAGATTCTGTTTCATCACATATTGTTTATTCCCATAATTCATTTATTTGCATACTCTCCCATTGGACAAAATACATCTGCTAACCTAAACAATTAAATATTGCCTGATTATGTGCATATCATCTTTTAGCATATTTTAGTGCATAGATCAAGTCTTGAAAAAAGAAAGACAAGAATCAGTTAATGAATAATGGAAATACTGAGCAGTGCACAGAAAGATTTTCACTCACAACAATTTATTATAATAGTTTAAATTATGAAAACCGATTGTAATCTGGTGAGTGATTACATATGCCTTTTGTTTTAAGTTAAATAAGTACATTTCACTTTTTTAAGGTATACTTAACACGTTTCCTGTCATTAACTCCTATATTGGCCATATGAGATCGTTCAGTCAGAGGCATGTTTTAGAGAAAGAGAACTGATTTGTTACATGTGCAACTATTTACACACATGGACAAGTGTAAGGACACAATGGGCATAAAATGTGACCAAACAGCAACTGTCATAGTTTGTGATTTATTTGCCAGTGAGTCTTTACAGCAGACAAAGAGTGGAGCTACTTGCAGTACAATGCTGCATTATTATTGGGAATTATGCTAATCATTTCTAATCTAGTTACTTATTTTTTCCCCTGTTTTGCTGATTATATTTATTTGTAAAATTGTGTGGGGAAAAGAGGCTACACGAATAACAGGAACCTAAATTATTCCTTTTCTAAAACTGATACTTGTCAATAAATTGTATGTAAACAAGAGTCTTTACCTCTGTTTAGATACTGTATTACAACAAATGCAAGAACTTTGAAAATTCAATTTTCTTGTCACTATTTTTCTTTACTTACTATTGTACTTTCAGTTCAGATAATGAAAAATCAATGAAGTCACAATCCCTTGAGATAACCGTTTCACTTTCAGAGGCTGTAAGGCTTAGGTGTCAAACAGAACAGCAAATTTGAGTAATATTTGCTTTAATGCCTCTTTTAAAGACAACGTGGAAAAACTATCGAGACTGATTTTAACACCACAAAATATAAAATTAAGGCAAATTTGCCCTGATATTCTCTCTTAAATATAACAACAGTATATCTACTTATAAATGATTGTATCTTGACTAAATAGTTTAACAGCTTCCCTGGTGAAAACACTTTATAAACTCAGGTATGAGAAAGTATCCACATCACCATTATCAAATGCTGGACAGACCAACAAAGAGCTGTTCCTAATATGCAATGCAGTTTTAGTATTAAAGAGGAGGGCAGCTGCAAAATGCTCCAATTTATGCAAATTAAATCTTTTTCACATAAATTAAATCTGCTTCATCTCATGCAAATTGTCACAGCATGGTTTCTCAGGTACGATCCACATGATTTCATAAAAGTAGTCCTCTATGATGTTCTACCCAAAAAGGGATTTTCTGGTACAGAACATATAATCATAGTTTTACTGATCTTCAAACTGAAGAAAATTAATAAAATTGCTAAACAACAAATATGGCCCTAATATTTGACTGCAGCCAACGAGCACAGGCTGCAGTCCGGAAGACGCATGGAATGGGCTCTGCCTTCTTTTCTCCTCCATACTTTTGAAAGTTGTTCTAAATGACAGTGGTTATTGATGGTTGGGTTTTGGCACTGGTCAGACCATCTTTTTCTTGACTACTCTATATATAACCAGTCATAATACAGCCCCTTGCCTTTAACAGCAAGTGTCAGTGAAAACAAAAACTACACTTAGGTGCTAGACAAATAGAAGAGTGAGATCACATGTGCTGGCTCCTTATGGATTCAGCATCTGCTCTTATTGGCTTTGATTAAATTCCAAGAGCTTTCTGGAGACATTTATCACCATGGAAACCTTTGAATGGAAGTTTCCTTCTCCTTTTCTGTTTTCAGATTAGAAGTTTGGAGAGCCATAGCCCATCTACATCCCCTCTACATTTGTATGTTCTTTGTTCCCACCTCCATAAGGCCTGTAGAATCCAAGACAAGTTTCAGACAGAATCAGTCAGCAGGCTTTTGAATCGGTCCATATTCGGTCCATATTCAAGAGCAGTTTTATCAAGTTTTCTCTTGGTCAGCCACTTTGTTTGGAACAACAAAGTGTACAGTAACAAGTTATCTTGTACTTTACATGTATAACTGATAATAAAAAAAAAAGCACCCATGCTTCCACCTGCAAAGTCAAAATTATTTTAATTGGCCATTCCTAATGGAAAGTACTAATTTGACATTCAGTGTGGCTTCTACAATTGCACTTTAATATACATATATACACACACGCGTGTGTGCATTAAAGAGCAACTGCAGTTTATTCTTTATATGCAGTTTATATATGTATTTTATTCTTTATCTGTCAACTACTATTCTTCATCTTCAGGCCTGACCATGATGTCACTTGCAAAGACAATAATAGTGGTTAATAAACAAAAGGCTCTTTCATAAGGATTTTTTTTTAACCAGTGTAATTGCCAACTGAACATTATAACTGAAAAGCTGGACCTCGTCCTTTACCTGCTCATCTAGGAGTTCTCAGAGAAATCAGTTATTTACTTAAACTAATATTATAGTCTTTATAAGTAGTTTTGTAGCCTAATAAACATTAATATTATTAATCTGAGAAACTTACCTCATCATAGTATTTGTTAGTATACTGGTAGAGTTGATGTAGAGCCACAAGTGTATTTAAAGAATCTGTGTGTGCCTGTTAAAGCAAATGACCAACACATAATTAAAACAGGAACATGGCCAGTTAACCATCATAAATGAACACGTATGTGAGCATCAGGTTCTGTCTAACCTTTTTTCAATACTCAGGTTTTGGGTCTCTAAAGCTTTTGGTAGCTGACAGCATGGGAATGGAAAAGGGAAGAAATGTTGCTTGATGATTTGCAGCACTTAAGCTTTTCCTGCTAGTACCTTTTCAGCCATCAAATAACTCTGCTTAATGCAGGAGGTGGAAAAATATTTTGAGCTAGAGTATTAGTCAAATCACAGATTATTTCTCATCCACATCTGCTGACAATATGGGTATGTGCACTAATGAAACATAGTTAAAATCTGTATATTGTCCAAGTTATTAAACACTGTTTTTCCCAAAATATTAAACATTGGTTCTATCAATGTCAGTTGTGTTTGAAATCCTTTTCTTTAGAGCTTTTCATTTGAAACAATTCACAGTAAGCTACAGCAAAGGTGTAATTTATCAAAGTTTGGAGTGCATGTGTGTTTGAAAAAAAAAACAACACTCCAGTCATAACGATGGATGGGGAGGCTTCTAAATCGAGCAGAAAAAAGAACTTTATATTACATCTTTTCTAAAAGCATTTTTAACTCTACTCAAAGCATGCCAAAACCACCTAAACAAACAGGTTTTTACTGAAACATACCGGGCCCAATTCCCTCCTGCCATAGTATTGGCCCTCATACCAGATACACAGGACAAGAAAATAGAGGGAAGGTAGATGAAGATAGATACCTATAAAATAAGATGACCTGCGTGTGTGGCGGTGGGGTGGGGTTGGGAGGGGATGGGATGGGACAGGACAGGAGAAAGACACTCAGCATACTTTGTTCAGTTTTCAGGACAAGAAGGCTGATTTCACTCTTACCCTAGAAATCTCTGCTAAATGTGTATTCATGTCCTGGTCACTTACAGGTACCATTTGACGAATACCTTTGTAGTAGCTGTAACAAAAAAATTTTAAAAATTATTTCTGTGATAAATGCTGTATATGTAATAGCGATACCATATTTTGATCTTACTATTATTTTAAAATGCCTCCTGTGTAATGATATAAGGGTTGCTTCCCATAAGAATAATGGTCCTTTCAGTCATTCTCTCTCTCAACAGCCTAAGGCATTAGAGAAAAGACTGTACCCAAATGTGACCCCCCCCCCCCCACACACTGCCAAGGAATAACTCAGCTGGTAGCAAACCCACACTTTGAAACTTGTAAGGGCATAGACTTACACAGCTGTTACTGCTAGCATAACTGTCCCTGTACAATTAGAAAATAAAATGTGAACAATTTATTCTGTTAAAATTGACTTTGGGGTTTAATAATTCTCAGTTGTGGAAATGTGAGCATTTGTCTGGTATCAGGCAAATTATATAGGTGAAATGAAAGACCCCCCAATTATACCTGTTTCACTCTAATGCAAAATGAACTAAGGGTCTTAAATAACTTGATATATCATGTGTATGTGTGTGTGTGCGCGCGCTTGATATATCCTCACAACTATATTTCATTTGAACATTTACCAGATGGGACCTCAGCATTTTCCCTCAACACACACAAATATTCCCCTGCTCTTAATTTTAGCATTTGATGTTAAGTCATTTTATCACCAAAACTAATTTTGTCATCTGCTAATTTTGTACACAGAAGCCTTTGCCTTTGATGAATAAGAATGAGTGTTCTCTTTATACTTACTCTTCCACCATTTTCTTATAGTTAGAGATCTCTTTTGCATAAAGTAACTTGTTACTTGGAGAATCCTGGAAAATATAATAGCCATATTTTGACAATCTAGGAAGATGCTTTTTGTCAGATTGAATTTTAATGTATATAACAGAATAGAATGCATGGCATATGTCTTATTAACAAAGAGATATTATTAACAAAGAGAATTTTTCCATGCTGCATGAATGGGGCTATTTGACATAATGAAGATTAAAATTTTCATGAAAAATTATAAAATTAATACAAAATTACTCAAAAGAAGAGACATGAAAATTTTGAGCTCTTATATTGCTCAAAAAGCCTTTGCAATAATGCTTCATGCACTTTCTAAATATCATTGGACAAGCTGAACTTTTATAAAGCAAAAACCTCTGATTTTGGAAGTTTTTTCGAAAAAGCAAATTTTTACCAGCCTCTTAACCAGCCTGATGCTAGCTTTGTACTAAATGTTCAAAAAGCTGTTTGTCCAACATTTCCTGTGAGCAGGGGTATTGCCTAGGACAGTGGCACTTTATGGCTTGTAAAACATGAACATGCCCCTCGTGTAGAATGCAAATTACTTACTCTGCTTAATTTGTGCTCTGTTCTTGTGCAGGCATCCATGAAAGTCTGTGCAATGACTGACAAGGAAGCATCCACTACTTCATGAACATGAACGTCGAAAATGAAATGGGGATTTTTCAATATGTTTACCCAGAATCTAAGAGGCAAGCTGCAACACAAACAAAAAGATAACCAAATACAGTAAATATATTCCAGAGAATTGACTTGCAAGCTTTCCACTGTGACCTCTTCAGTACATTTTAATTTGGTTACGCTTCCTAACTTTAAGAACACTAGGCCAATGGAACAAGTTGCCTAGGGAATTTGTGGAATCTATTTCATTGGATGTGTTCAAGAAAAGGCAGAACAAATATCTAGGTACAATGCTTTAGAAACCATCTCTAGAATTGTTTGGTGTGGGTGGCCCTTCCAACCTCATATAATTCAATGAGAAATGATATTTATTATTTTGTTCCCTGTGCTCTTTTATGAAAAGACAACCCCAGAACATCCCGAATGGTGGACAAAGACACCAGTGTAACTGGAGAATCTATTTGTTCCTTTTTTTACCTTACCAGCACTTGATTACATTTTGATTTGTAATAATTTAGCATGGGTCCCTTTTCCTCGCATGGCTGTGGTGTAGCCCATGACTAGCAGTTGGGGGGCACTAGAAAAGATCTCCTCATTATAGGTGTACTAACAGAAGATAACAGCTTTAGAGACCGGTACCTAGATCAGGGCTTGCTCACCAGCATGCCCAATGGGCCCACAAACCTCCTGGGCTGCATACTGCATTGGGGAAAGAGGCAGACCTGCCTCATGCTGCATGGTGATTCCTGGCTGCAGGCTTCCCCAGTACCATGAATTGTGCCACACTGCCCCACGCTGCCTATTGGGGCCAGAGGAGGCAGGGGGCCCTAAGACCCTGGCTGCTACTGCAGCCCAAGTGCTGGGGGCAGCAGCAGATGGGTGGGAGCCTAGCGGCCAAACTCCTTGTGGGCTGCATGCAGTCAGCCCCAATCTAGATGGTAGGTTTGGCTCTATTCTTGCATTTATAGCCATTTTAACCCCCTTTGGTTAACATAAATATATTGTTTTAATTAAAACCATTTTTGGAATTGCAATTGACAGGGTAAATGCAATCATTTGGCAATCAAGAAACTGGCTAACATGCCTCATGGTTGGCTAACACTACAAGGCCATCAGTCAGCTGTGAGATGGAAGCCAGGATCCTTACTCTGCTCAGGTGAAGAAACTCTGCCAGGGAGGATTCTACTGCCACATGGCAGTTTTGGGTGCAGAGAACTTTTTTTGAACCTCCATACATCTACAGCAGGGTAATGTGGGGTGGGAGGCTTAAGTAGAGCATACACATGCACACACACACAAAGCAAACAGCTGCTTGATTAATAGCTTCTGCTGGGACTGTGAATAGCAATGTAGCCAGCCTTAACGAGGTGTGCTTCCTGAGCCCAGAGTTCCAGGATGAAAGAGCAGGCATGCTTAATATATTTTAAGAGGCATCTTTAACACAGAAATCAACAGGATTTGGCTAATGTTTTGTGCCATTTCTCAAAATTTAAATGGATGCGCATATTACCAATGGGTGCCTTAAGTGGCTTGCACTGTATTTACTTTTCACTTTGATCTGTAGTTACAGTACCAGCATTATCAAAGATTATGGTACAGTTTTTCAGCAGTCTAATTATTTTGTTCATGCCTTACCTATTTGTTTTCCAGATGTGAATGGTATCTTCATCCTTGATGTCATGCTTTTCTGCTTGCTCATCAAGAAAGTCAAAGAAGTATTTCACAGCTGGTGGCACAACATGATTTGAATCAAGTACACTGTGAAAAAAGTTTTCTACAAATTGGTGAAGCGTACCCTGAAAGTGAATTTAAAAAAATTATAATTTAGTCTGCATTGGGAAACAGTGTTATCCTAGGTTCTCTTTCCAATTTACACTAGCACTTTATGTTTATCACAGCAAATGAAGGCCTTGGTCTGAAGTATCAAAGGTGCAGGAGGCATGCAGTGACAAAGCAGATTTCCTCTTCTATGTGTAATGATCTTGCAAACAGCTAGACAGTATTAGAATTAGGAAAATAGTCTTGTGCTGTTTTAAAGGAATTTGAGATTTCAACAATTGTTGAATGGGCAATACAGAAGTGTGATTTCTGGACTTAGCAAATGAGGGAAGGAAGACACTAGTTGCTAAACATATTAAGATGCCTAAAATGCATTTATAGGTTAAGGTTCTTTCAGACATAGAATGGTAAGTTTGATAACAGGTTTTTAATCCGTTTTGTAGCCCAACTTCATGGTACACAGAGAAATATGGCAGATCATCACTCTAGCTCTCTTTTGATATCAGATCATTTTGCAATATCTTTTTGAGTACAACATAATTTCACATACGAACCCAAAACATACAGCAAAGCAAACATCAAGACAATTTATTTCATATGACTTACTGGATTTGGGGCTACAACAGGTTTGGCATTTCTGCCCCAATATCTGGCCCAAGTTACAGGGAAAAAGAGGGGTGTCCTTATAAGTACCATGCAGCTGCCCAATAACTTTCTCTTGCTTAGGTATTACAGATCATGACCCCCAACCTTACATGAGTTCTAGGAGATGATTCCAGAGAGGTTGCAGAATCTTCATTCTTAGAGGTTTTTAAGCTGTGGATAGACAAAGCCTTGCCTGCGATAATATAGTTGAGGATGGTCCTGCTTTGAGCAGGAGGTTGGACTCACTAGATGACCTTCTGAGGTCCCTTCCAAACCTAAATTTTCTATGATTCTGGCATACAACTGACTGAGTGTAACACAACTCTCACCGGCCTATGTTCTTCTTCAACTGTGATCCTAATTAAAAGCTCCGGAACAGAGAGTTTTCAGTCAGGAGAGAGGACAGAAGTACTGCCCACAAATTACTCCTGTAACTACATGGTAAGTGAAATAGATCCCTGCATGGTCCTTTGTCTCTGTGAACAATTCTTTGTCCCAGTCTTGTCTGTCATTCAAATGCAATTTATGGTTATCAGCTTCCTGTAGGAAATATACCTTACCTTATTTTCCTCTCAAGTAATCTTCCTAAAGGCACATTATTACCTGAAGTACTGAACACAAAATTCATAAACGCATAACAGACTTTCAAAATTTCAGTCAGAATTATGACTAAGCAACTATCATTTTGTTCTCATGAACTGCACAAGGTAAAATAACTGCTTTCCTAAAAGCACCGTCTAACAATGAAGTACTTAATCCTACCTTCACAGAAAGAAGTCTTGTCAGGTAGATTTCTGTAATAGCTTTGGATCTTTCTTTTTCTTTCATGCTTCCCCGTTTGGATTTCCCTTCATCAACCTCATCTACTGGCCGAACTAGATGCCAAACCTTATTTTCATCTTCCAATAATGCATGCCCTAGAAACAGCAATGGTAATATATATCATCATTCAAGGGACTTAAGTGACTTAATTCCTGCCTACCTACCCAATACTCTATCCAAACAAAATCAGATTGCTAAACTGTAAGCTACTTAAGCTGAATGACGGAAATGGAAATCAGCTGTATGGTCAATTTTTGTTATTAAGAGAAAAAAGGAAAACACTGCATGTTGGAAACACTATTTAAAAAAAGAACAAAAAACCCCCAAACCAAACTCTCACGTATGGACACCTTCAGAGGCTGTTTGTACCTAGAGATGCACATACAGAAAACGATTCCATTTATCTAAGTTTAGCTCACTTGTAACCCAATGGAATAAGTGCACTACTAAGGTTTAAAAGTGAGATTCTACATAATTGTTCAAATAAAAAAAACCTTGCAAAACCAAATGGACATAGTGCAATTATTTAAATGTGTAATCAATCTATATTAAAAAAGACTAACTCAGTGCAACAAACTTTATTAATGCACCATTAGAGCCAAGGATTTAAGTGCACAATACTTATGCAATTTAAAAATTAAGCTTCAGAGTGGCTGTAATTCAGTTACAATGCACACATATATTTATATTAAGGTATAAAACGTAACAGTAATGTAAAATAATATGTGCAATGGGGCTGAATTACGGTTTTTTATGGGAAACATAACTTTGAATTCTGGAAGACTTCAGTGGTTTAAAATGCTCAGCTATTCAACGGGTCTCATTCACCACCTACAATTTTCCAGTGGAGCAGGGCTGCTAATTTCAAAGCCTATGCAAAATACTACTTTAATGTAACCTTAAGGATTCACTATGGGAAAGAACAAAGAATTAGGAGATGCAAAATTATGCTTCCCAACGGCTACATTAACTGAAACAGAGATTTTTATATAGCGCATAAAGTAAGAGTTAAGGAAGAAAGAAGGGGGAAAAATCCATGTATGCAACCTGGCCAAATTAACTTTGCTGTTGGAACTTAAACTTGAATATTATATTAATTATCAAATCTTAATGTCTCTTTTAAATTCGTTTTTTTCATTACTTGCTGTTAAAGAGTTCCCTCTTACTTAATAATGTTACCATTTAAGTACTCTTAATTTGATTTTAAAGTTCATGTTTCTCTGAGGTAAGTGTGGTAGGAAAGCATCAGTTTTGATCTTTTAGATATTGTTTTGCTGGAGATGGAAATATAAGCTAGAGTTCTATATTGCAATAGCTGTGATTTCAGTGGCAGGAGAAATTTCACAAATATTTACAAAATATCACAGAATGCAAGGAAAAATTATGCTGTGTCCCCAGATTATGATTTTTAAGTGCACATTATTTACTCATGTAAATGAATAGATGAAAACAAGCTATTGTAAGAAGGAAACTATTTTTCATGTTTAAGTATACAGGCTGCCCCATACGCTGCACACATTTGTTTTTCCTTGGTTTCAAAGGTCTACTCTCCTCCTGTTCTCTTGACAGTACAGAACAAAACAGCTTTAGAGTAAACACACAACCCCACTGAGTTTACAGGCATTACTTTCACCTTCATCACAAATGTATTTGGCCCATGTTCATTTACTGGCATCATAATTGGCTGTTGGTGATGTAATTAGCATTTAATAGAAAATTAGGGCCTCAGAGAAAGATAGCAAAAGCAGGTGAACTTTTATAATGCAAAGATTCTGCTTTATGCAAAGCATGAGAAAATTCTTGAACATTTGTTAAAAAAAGGGAAAAGAAATTCAGAACATGAGGCAACAAAATATATTAGCAGGATAGTTTCCTAACAGAGCATTTCCATGAAATGGCAGCTGCTTTTATCGGCTCCCCCAGTAATAAAATAAGTAAATAAAGGCTGTAACTCCTTGAATTTATTAGGTGGTTGATATGCCTCAGGATGTTAATGGCAAGATTCCCCACCTCCCTTTACACTTTTTTTTTTCTTAAGTACAAAAAACAATTCCCTCAGCCTTCTCTCAAATATCCCATTTAAAAGCAAATTTGAGGGTGACAATATAGACAATGTGTTAATGTATGTGAAAGATTATGCATAGTGGCATAAGCTAGGCAGAGTGGATGTTAAGTGCTGTACAATTTGCCCAATACAGATTAACGAATGAGCAACTCTAACCTGCAACTATCCTAACTACTCCAGACCAAAGCATATTATGAGGAAAGATGACAGTCTTTTACTTAATGATCTAAGTCCATGATTAAATGGATACTCAAACCCAACAAGCAAAAATATTTTTAATGTTGATCCAAGATCAGGATTGAAACATATCTTTATTAGTGAAAGACACTACCTAATAAAAGGCATGATATCCAGTTCTGTATCTCTCTGATACAAAGCTGGGAAACAGAAAGGAAGACTGTAGAGTAGGTTGAGCACCTTGGAAAGACAGGATACATGCCTGCCCCCTGGAAGCCCTGCGCTGGCTTCACTGCCATGGCGAAGCACTCCTTAGCCTCCCGGCAGCACAACTGTGTCACTACTGCCCCTGCTGCTGCCAGGTGGGCAGGGGGTGCCTTGCCACGGGAGTGTGGCTGGCATACATTTCCTGGCTGTGCTGATGGCAAAACAGAGCCTCATTGTCCTCCTGCACCGGGTCCTGCTCACTGGGCAACAGTGAACCCAGGTGGGGCACGACAACAGGGCAAAGAGTCCAGAGCCCAAAGCAGGCAGCCTGCACCTGCTGGCAGTCTGCACACAAAACTGGGAGGGCCCTGCCCCAGAAGCATGCACACACATGGCTCCAACCAGCCTGAGGCTCTGTCCTACTCCCTACCTGTTCCTGAAGCCACACATTCCCACCCTGGCACTGGGCCCCAGGAACCACACTGGCTGGGCAGTGCCTTCAGCCCCAGTCTCCACCCCATTCCCTCCTTCACTATGAGGCCTCAATCTGTCCCCTCTCCCATAGACTTACCTGCAGGAAGCTGCTTTCCACTGATGCCTGGCTGTATTCCTGGCCATGTGCACATGTGTGTGGGCACAGATGTATTTGGCTCCTATTGCCTACTGCTCCCCCCATCCTCTTGCAAGCTGGAACTCTGCCAGCTTGCAATGGGAAATCTGCCATCTCCCACGTTTCCACAGTGAATGGAAAACCTAGATCCCTGCACAATACTGGGAATCCAGGACAAATGCTGTCCCAGAGTCATTCAGCCCAGGACTGGAACTTGATGTTCACATTTCAGGTCTGTCCTGCCTAATTAGGGATGGATGGTCACCCTACTGTAGAGTGAAATTTGGATATGGTTTTATATTTGTGTTGCCATTATGATTTTCATTGCAAAAGTGTAAGTTAATACGACATACTTTTGTCATGTTCAAATTAAAGTGAGTAGGATATAGGATGTTTTATGCACACAGACCTTATAATTCTCTGCCTGTCATGCAAGTGTGTGTGTGTGTGCGCGCGTGCGTGTGTGCGCGCGCGCGCACGTGTCCATGTGAGCCTCTGGTCCTTTCTTATCCCTTTTTATGCAAAAAAGCATTTCACAAATCACTGTCAATGCTGGCTGCTGCTTTGCCTTAGTTTTGTAATATTCTCTAAACTTCCAAAAACAAAGTAGTTCATTGGATATTTCTAAATGACCAAAGGCACTGATGAAAATGGATTAGCCATTGCTACATAGTTTTCTACGGTCGGTCATTTTTAATGTGGGAGAGAACATGGGGTATAAAGAAGATGGATGATGTAACACAAGTATTTGGGGATCAAAATCAGTCTTTGCAAAGGGACCAGCAGGCAAGGTCCTCTCTTGTACCAATGAATGTGATGTGTATGACTAAGTAGTTCATTTTGGAATGTGAAACATTTACTTTCAAAAAAGCCTCTTCACACCCAACATTGTTGGATGTAACGGTATAGTCAAAGAAGAAAGCTTGAGCTAGGACTCTCCACCAAATGAAAAGCTGGAAGAAGGAGAAGCCAGGCCTCTAAAGGTTTAAACATAAACCTCTATTTCTCTGTATTTAAGAACTGAAAGTTAAAACACACTGACCAGTATTTATCTTACTGTTTCTGAAGGAGCTTCTAAGCACCATCAGAAAATAGTTAAGTAAAAGTCCCAAAAGGAAGAAAGTTAAACCTATCAGTACATAGTTCTGCCTGTAAAGATTGCTTGGCTCACCTCTCAATCCTAATAAAAATACATTAAAAATATGTCTGACAAGTTTTTATTAAATAGCAATGTATATCAAAGCCATCAGCTGTTAGGCATTACAGATCCCACTGAAAAAAAATAATTTGTATTGTTTCCATTCTGTTTGACTGCACAAAACTTGAAAGCTCCTGACTCTATGTTCAGCAAATATATTAAACAGAATAAAACCGTTAGATGAAGCAGATGGTTTGGCATTTAATGACAGACACAGAAGCAGTTCAAATACAAAAGAACGGTAAACTTGGCAATTATTGTCTAATAAATCTAATTGCCATGCCATGTACAATAATGGTACACTAGTAAGAGATACTTTAAATAATCAGTGTCAACAAAGCCACATAAAATAAGGATTTAAGCTTACATACAGTAAACATTAATATACAAACTTAAGTGGGTTCTGGTTATGTAGGGAAGCAGGGAAATCAGTTAATACTACATTGGATTTTGGTTTTGTCCCAAAAAACTTACTGGAACATTTGGATCAGATTCAGAATGCTTGAAAGGAAAAGCATCGTGTGCAAAGAAAGTGGCAAACAACGAGCCATATTCTGAGTTAAGGGGAGGCAGCTAGCACATTGCATTAGGTAGGACAGTTAAAATTAGCTTCATATAATAGCTGCATCAGGGATCTGGAAGTGAGTAAACATGGTAATGAAATTTCTTGGCAATACTGAATTAGAAGAAATTGCAAGCTCAGACGACTAAGGAATAATAAAGATTGGATACAAAGAGATTAGAAATATGTGCAGAAAATAGCCAAGCAAGATCAACCTGGGAAACCAGAATAGCTAATGCACCTGGTAAAAAGTCATCTTATATGCATTCAGCAAGAGGGAAAAACCAGGGAAGCAGTAATTCTGAAAGTGAGTAACAGTGCATAGGGACAGTGAAAGGTAACAGTGGGCAGGAACTTACATGAGGTTGCAAAACTATGTGGCTGCAAAAAAAAGGCCACCATAATTTTGGCTGCAGATACAGATCATCATGCCACAAAGCATGGAAGTAATTAACGTCTCATATCTCCAATGCAGTATAACTGTAGTAAGTACCAGACAATACATTTCCACAATGGTACTGAAAATTTGGATGAGTTTGGAGAATAGAACAAAAGGACATACACAAAAAACTAGAACTCTTGGTTCCAAAATGATACCTTTTATTAGACCAATTGGAAAATGACAAGAAAATTGTCCTTTTCTGCAAGCTTTTGGGATTAAAGTCCCTTCGTCAGGCTCTGGGAAAAGTGTAGATGGTACAAGATGGTAAAAAATCCCCATAGGTACGAAATAAATTTCATCTGTAAAAGGTATCATTTTGGAACCAAGAGTTCTAGTTTTCGTACGTCTTTTTGTCTCAGACCAACATGGCTACCAAGTACACCCCTGAAAGAACAGAACAAAACACTGAAGGGTTTGAAAGGACGGCTTCCTGAGGAAAAGTTAAATTAATAGCTTGATTAAATAGAGGGAGGAGGTGAAAAGTAGAACACAGAGACAATCAAAACTGTGTCTACAAATATTGGAAGCCAGTAAACAATAAAGCTAGGGACAGAAATTACACATAAACCAGTTTAAGTGATCAGAAACTGGTTTAAACCTGTAAAAGAACAGATATTCAGTGCACATAAACCAGTTTGAGAATGTCTAAAACTGGTTTGAGATAAACCTGGTTGAATGTAGTATCAGACTTAACTGATTTGGCTCAAACCAGTTTATGCAAAGTCTGTCCCAGACACCTTGCTGGTTTAAGATAAACCAGACACCCCCAGCATGCTGTTGGGCTGGATGGGGCTATCTGCTCCACAACAGGGCTGGCCCCTCCCCTCCACTCTTTAGTCAGAGCAGGGGCAGGGTGTGCCCAGACACTGGCCTGCCATGGCTCCTGTGGCATATTTCTCTCTCTGCTCCCTCTCACCCCGCCCCTGGCAAATCCTGGGGACTGCAGCTGCTGTTTGGCAGCCCCAGCTGTACCCCCACGGCTTCCACTTCCCTTTGAAGCATATTTTGGCAACTTCTTGGCAACTTCTTTACAGTGAGGGTTGCCAAAATATGGAATATGCTTCCAAGGGAGGTGGTGCTGTCCCCTTCCTTGGAGGTATTTAAAAGGTGATCGGACAGACAACAGGCTGGGGTCGGACTCAGTGATCTAATAGGTCCCTTCTGACCCTAACATCTGTGAAACTGTTTCAGGGGCTGTGTCCCAGCTTAATAAAGTTCACTCAGGTAAACTTAATAAAGTAAACTTTTCCAAGTAGTTTGCCTGTATTGTCTCTTAATCCCATCACTTCCAGTATCACTATCAATTTCACTGTATACTTCCCCATCCTTAGGTGAAGGTGAAAGCCACATCACTTGAGGCTTTGGAATTGTAGCGAACAGAAACATTTCAAAGTCTACAGTAGGTAAGAATCCTGGACTGGTATAATATTACCTTGTGGGCAATCTCATCCGATTTGGAGGCCTACACAGCTAAAGATCAGAACAACAATGGCATTTGTTGCACTTTGGCTTGAATTCCTTGTGGGGGGATAGAGAAGTCAAATAGTACTTACTTTCCCCTGGGATATCTTGCTGATTATCTTCTGGCTGCTGGGAAATGCCCATTTTTGACAAGATAAGAGTGGCACCATCACGGACCTTTGAGAAAAAAAGAGAAATTATTCCAGGTATCATTAATGTGGGAAGCACACTGGAAACTCACTGTCGGTGATGTGCAATAGAGACCAGAAGCACCTAAGCAGGTGCTTCTGGCTATCCACATATTTTCTTTCCCTTCTTAGTGGGGTCTGGATCTTTATCAGCTTTGGCACTCTGAATGATCAGGGTCAACAAAGCCATGTAAAAGAAGGATTTTATTGGACCAGGCCTTTAATCCTCTCTCCCCTGCCCATAAACTAGTTCAGGTGTGACTCTCACTAGATAGGAGGGTCTCTCCAAGGTTGCTGGTAATGTAGAAAGCTTATGTGATACTTATAAAGTAGTTCATAAACTTTTTGTGCAGACCCTCTTTACAGGAGTGGTTTTCACTATGAGCTGTTTGCCTGCCTCCTGTGAGAACATTTCTGCCTCTCCTAAGCGGCAGGACATCCACTATTATAAGGGCTAGGTAGTATAAAAAGAAAAAAATACAAAGGATCAAAGGTTTTTGGATAAGATGATGAACATACTCTGAAATTCAAGGCAGACTGAACAAACACAACTTCAATACCCACCCTCCCGGTCCAATCAAAAATACTGATATTTATACATCCTATATAAACATGACATAGGTTTTAAAAATGATATACATCACTTGAGGGGATATGGCAAGGATTTGCCCAAGCTGGAAGATACAGTAAGCTGTTATTCTGTAAAAAATCATCTTTGTTCTACCACAAGTTCTGTGACTCTTAAAATACATGAATGAATCAACAGGGATGAAGCAGAATAAAGAAAACAGAGAGGAAGTTTCCAGAGTTGGAAGGGTAGGCAGGTAAAAAAAAAAAATTAGGTGCAAGAAAATCCTTGGACAGGTTTTTAAAAATCGAGAGGGCAATGTAGAATTAGACTGGATGGAGAGGAAGCAAATGAAAGTGCTCAAATTTTGTTATATGTTTTTAATATTTTGGAGCCCTTAGCAGAGGCTTAAACAGATAACTTTCTCTGAAGGCAAATAAAGATTTTATTTATTGCTGATAAACAATTAAGAGATGTAAACAACTGCTCTGAAACGCCTTCTTACATTATAATGCATCAGAGTATTGATACATTTCCATCTTCCGTCTCTCTGAGATGTTAAATCCAAATCTGAGAGGATCTGTGCCGTAGAACCCGGACGCCACTCTATAGAGTAATTAAAATGAGAGGAAGAAAGAGAGGTTTTATCCATGTGAAACTAAAACAGAAAAATAAATATACCAGTAGTGTGTTCATTTTTGAGGAGCCACTGAAGCATCACACACTATCAAGAGAAAAATCATGGTTTAAGACATTCCAGTTTGTGTGTCATATCCTGTTTTCTTCCTCATTTCATATTACACAACTCTGCATGAACTTGTTTTAACTTCTATTTATTTTCCATGAAGTTGAAATCTCTTGTTTTGGTCACAGCAATTATGAGATGCATAAAATTCCTATGATATCCAAACCAGACAGGATTACAACTTCCTGTGAAACATGCAAAAACTATTTGCTTGTAAAAACACACTGAAGCTTTTTGGGAGAAAAATAAACCACATCCCCTTAAATTATGACATCAGTGGAAATGTTTCAAAACTAATTTATAGACAGCTTATTAAGGGAGTAATAAGTTGTAAATACTAAGGTCAATATTTTCGGAAGAAATGAGTTACTTTGGAAGTCTTAACCTTTAAATGCCCAAACAGAAACTCTTCCTAAGTGACTGACTCTCAGAAGCTGGAGGCTCAATGCTTTCTAAAAATAAACACCCTTTCAAGATGCCCTGTTTGGAACTCAAAAATTACCAAATACATGATTAGCTCATTGTTAAATGGCATCATGACTCTCTCACATTAAATAATTTTATGTCATCATTATCATGCTAATTAGTAATAAACATTTAATACTTCATAGTTTCCGGCAGGCATTAGGATGTATTGATAGATAACAATATGCTTTTTGTGTATTTATGATACCAGGCTAAAAAATTTAACAATGACAGCTAATTTTATAGTATTCTTCCTTAGGATACAGGAAGTACCAGAAGTTCTGGTTCAAAGTTGTATCCAACTTTACATTTCAAAATGAAAATACTGAATTGCTTTTCTTGCACAAACTGGAAATATCAAAACATCAGATGACTATTTTACCTGCTATAACTACAGCAGCAGAAACAGCTACCTACCAAGAACAACACTGTCAGCTTTTGGCCACTGTGAACATGGCAGATTTCGATAGACTTGGTCTATGATTTTTTCCTTTACTTGAGAAATAGTGTCACAGTTCAACACTTTCACAGGTATAGGTTCAGTGCCTCCATCTTGCACAAACACATTTACTGTCTGTAAAAGAAAGAAAATATGTCTAGTTATTAAAAAAAGATAATGATGTAACATTTGAATCTGTTTTTCTAGATGATTTGGATCCAGACAGTGTCTAAAGCTCACTCTGCAGTCTCGTAACTGCACAGCAACCTACATCTGCAGTGGGAAGACAGATTATCCCCAGGGTTCTGCACTGTTATTTAACCTACTATTTCAGATTCTAGTCCATTCTTTCCTTTACGACACAACAGAAAAGGCACAGAATGGATTTCTCCATTTTTTTAATATTTATTATTCCATGATAGTCTTGGGAATTTATTTAAGACAAACTTTAAAATAGTTGGAACCTCTACTAAACGTGTGACGGATGTAACCTGACAGGTAACCTAATGAATTCAGCTTTGTACCCAAATAGGAGACAATTTGTTATTTCTTTGACACAGTAAGTCTCACATGACAACAAAAGGGAATCTCTTGGAAGGTGCAACACTTTTAAAGTTACTGGACTTATGAGAGACTGATGGACTGAAGGAGAAACATCTTGAAAAAAGGGCAGGGACCACACAGCCTTCACCTAAATGGAAGGGACCTACCGTCCAAGGGTCAGCAGGGTGCAAAATCTTGGAGTCCTCATAGACTTTATGCTGCTCTTTATGCTGATCTATGCATTTATGTAGCATAGATGCCTTGATACCTCTTATTTCTCATTTGATAGACTGGTAGCTTAAGCACCTTAGTTCTTAGATATGGTTGTGATCACTACAAACCCACATGTAGTCAAGATACATAGGCTGCGATGAAAATCTAAGCTTCAGTGATTAAGTTACAGCTCAGCATTATTTTTACATACTTAAGAAACTGAGCTGTGATGCAGTCAAATTAAACCTGATTGTATTGTCCCTAGACAGAACTTACAAGCTAATCATGATATTTCTTCCTTTCCCTATTTACTTTGTTAATTATACATGATTTTGCTGTCAGTTCAGTATGCAGTGTGACAGTGCAACAACTGATGCATAACACATCCAGCTCTTAAACAAAAATAATTGTACAAGGGATAAGTACCATGTACAGTACATTTCCATCATCTCTTAGTTTCAGGCAAGGTACACAAATTAAATTTTCCATTAATCTACCTCAGGCCATGAGTGATCCCATAAGGGCTTATAAAAATTCAGACACAGTGTGGCACAACTAGCACAAGAATATTTTTAAACAAGAAAGGCAGAAATATTATCTTAATATTTCACAGGAATATAGATGTTCTACAAAAAATTACATGTGGGTTTATTATAAATGTAATTAGTGAATGCACCGAAATCTGGAATGAATCCTTCTAACGTTCACAATGAATATCTGAGTATTTTATTTGGCTCAGATTTGACTACATTCAGAAATCATCACTTTTTTGATATTACATTTGACGATCTTATTACAGCCATCCACTTATGACTTAAAAGATACTGCTTAACTTAGAAGAATTATTGCTGGAAGTCTCAAAATGTATGTACAATCTTGCTCATTATGCATAAGAGAAAATAAGCAACGCTGTATAATCATCGAGGGGTTAGTTGTTGTATTATGCAGGTCAGACAAACATGAAAACTCTCATAACACCAAAAATATACATTTTAAAATATATATTTTTACCTTCATCTAATTCACCCCATCTCCTAGGCTGGGGAGTCAAATATATGACCCATGGGCAAGATTCAGGGCACAGAGTCGCTGTCCATCCCACTGGCCTATAGGAAGGCACCAGAAGTTGGGTCATTTGGCCCCTTTGCGCAAACCCACTGGCAGTGAGCCAAGTGCTCTGCTGCCAGGTCCCACATTTTTGCTGCCCCTGTACTGTCCCTGGCAGACTCGGAAATGCCCCCACTGCCAGTGGATCCTGAATGGCGGCTGCTGCCAATGGTGGACACTGCTACAGTCCTCATGCCCGAGATTGCCAGGAGGTCCTCCATCCAGATCTGGCTGGGGGCCCAGGTGAGTCTGACACCCCTCTCCTAGGTACACTCTGCTTACAGCAACTGTATGAGAGAAATTCATTAAGCAATCTTCTCTCACTGTCCCTCCCACCCAAATCCCTTTAGAATATATAAAACGGGGTGTTTTTAGCCAACACTTCATAAAAGCTTTTTATTAATGTTTCTCTCCACACCACAGATGTGCCCATGTATCTCTCACAGTCAGATACTAATGGAAATGGCTGCTAGCATGTCAATAAAAAGTAAGAGCAATCACATCACAGAGTGACTTCTAAGGCACAAAAAAAAAAGAATCCTGTGCTGCTCTTCCAAGGATACACAGTATATTCTGGTAGATCATGTTTCAAGTGGCCCAAACAGGAGACTTCAATAGCAGATTACAACACTGTCCACACAAACCAGTACCCTGATTCAGACTGCTAAAGTGGTGCAAGTCAGGAGCAACTCCTCTGAAGTCAGTGAAATTAAACCAACAAAAAACTGTCATGTGAAAGAATTTGACCCTGAAGAAGCTCAGATCCAGGGACTTGCTTTAACTAATCTATCCAGTTCATAGCTGATCACCTGTATTTTGGCTCCCATGAGCTCTTAAAGAATGTGCTATAATCTTAGTGTGCCACATTTTGGAAGATTCTATGTAATTAAATGATTTTGAGCCAATGTGCTGCTTACCAGTTGTGTGTACTCTACGTCATCTCCCAGTAACCCAGTGTCATTCAAGGTATACTTGGCTTTCTTTAGCACAGCATCCACTGGGCCTTTTTCCACCTGATGTTTAATAGCCTTGAACAATTTATAAAGAGGTTCTCCTGCATTGTCCTGTTCAAAAAAATTAGAAAGGGAAGATATAATCAATGCCACGTACTTAATCATTAAAAAAAAAGAATGTCTGCAACAGATTTCAACCCTTACCTTCAGATACTGGTATAAACAAATAGACATCCAGTTAGACAACATCCTCTCTACAACAGTTTCTGACCTAAAAAACAAGTATATTAAAAACGTTTACTGACAAAGCATTGTTTTTTTTAAATGGTGCCTGAAATAAAATATTTGTATTCACTTAGCAGCAGGCATTGTCCAAATACAATGATTTCCCCATAGGTTCTTGAAAGCGTGTGCTCACTTTAGATAAGTGCTTGTTACCATTCATCATTCTTAGATACTTTCAGCTCATTACTTTTATTGAACAGCCCACATCTTTTATTCAAAATAAGAACTGTGCGTCTATGTAGTAAGAAGAGGTGCCAAAAAATCTATACTTTAGGTACTGGAGGAAAAAATTCTCACCATAAATGCAGAGCAAATCCTAGAAGTGTATATAGGAGTAAAGGGGGTGGAAACCTGCACAGGCTGGAGATGCCAAAGCAAATTGTTTGATAGCATTACATTGACAATGTGGTGTAAATGCTATATAATTTAGTGTCAATTAGATAAAAAGTATAAAGAGTCTAGTGCTGCATTTATCATCAGTTTTTCAATAAACTGCCATAGTTATTTGTTCTTTCAAAAAGTGATTCCTATTTACTGCCTTTTCCTGATTTACAATCATTGTGATTTCTATGAACAATATTTATCCGGACATGTACATAACACAGAAATAAATACCATGCTACAAATAAAATAATGTTACAAAAAAACAAAGGAGTTCAGAAAACAAGATGGAAGTATTCAAACCTTCTTAGCATCAGCTTTGGATTTTTGGCCACAACATACTGCTCCATCAGCTCTAAGAACAATGTTCTCATGATGTCAGTATAATATTCTAGCTTTCCATGTAAGGCAACAGTCAGCAGAGATGCAAAATACACTTTTGCTCGGGCAGAGAACTCCCTCTGGTTCTCCAGTGTGTGAATAAACTAAGATGGAAAACAGATTTAGCAACAAGTCTGACGTGACAAACTTCAAAAACAGCGTAAGGCTTATCTAAACTCTGTCTACACAGAATAAAATGGCCTTACTCATCTTATCACAACCTGAACAACGAAACTAAAACTTCCAAAACGTCAGATAAATTACCCGTGAATAAATACTGCCTACACCTGTTTGAACACACTGTCCTAAGGCTAGTAGGAGTAACCTCACTTATGTTTTTATGTCTTCACTAAAATAGGAAGGTTATGTATAATGAAGCATGTTTTCATTAAAAAAATTTGTTTAAAAAAAATTCCACATCAAATTACAAAAGGTAGTCAGCTAAATATGTACATTTTAAGCTTTTAACACTCTTCCCTTTGTCAGTTAGGACACACAACTAGTTGAGCACTGAGGCCACACTTTAAGAAAAGTATCTACAGTTAGGAACCTACAACCATATTTAGGCACCTCGGGCTCCTATACATTTGCAGGGAGCCTGCTCCAACATCCAGCGTGTCAGAGTAGATTTGATTAAATCAAGTCTGCTGAAGTGCAGAAATTAATGCGCTCCAATAGACTCTAGTGCCACAGTGTCCCCACATTGAAAAATGGCAGTGGGGCGCTTTGAACTAAAGCTTGCTCAATGAACTTTAGTTCAAAGTGCCCTGCTACCATGTTTCAGCATGGGGATGCTGATACATGGGATGCTTGAGTGCTTTTAATTAGCACAGCTCGCTAATAAAAGCGCCCCCCCCACCCCCATAGCACATGTAAAAATGTCCCTAATGACCAGCCGCATGTTTAGGAATACTACCAGCTCTTGGGGTACAGCTGTTAATCCAGCAGACTAATTAACAGGCCACTTCTTCAGGTACCTGAATATGGACTTGGGAGTCTAACTGTAAGCACCTCCTTTTTGACAGTTTGGGTCCAGTTTTGCTTACAAATGCTAGTCTCCTCATCCACACACTTCAAACAAAAAGGATTTTTTTAAAGTACCAGGTGCCTTACAAGTGACCTCTCCTTTAATACTCACATTGATGAGGAACGATTTGCTATTAAGCAGATTGGAAAACTGATTCAGAGCTTGCTCCACAGTTTGTCGTCTAGCCTCTGGAATGTCTAGTTTCCCAGTAATCATTACATCTTTCTCCCCATCTTTTGAGGGCAAGAAGAAAACTCTGTCCGTGTATGTTTTATAGTCCAACACAGGAATTCCAGCTTCATTGATGTCATTTGTTTGATCTTCCATCTCAATCATTAGATCTAGAACACACAGTATTTCTAGATTTAGCATATATTTTAGAAAACCTAGCACCTTTTGCTCCCATGAGAACATTCTGTAACAGAAACAGAGACTAAACATTCAAAATCCTTTTCTCTTCCCCATTCACTCCATATTTTTCTTCCCATTCACTCCATATTTTTCTTCACCATACTGAGTTGTTGAAGCTGGATCCCTAAAACCCACAGTCTCTTCTCAGCTGATCCTGGTGTGACACTAACACAACACTTTTTTTTTTTTTTTTTTTTGGAGTAAAGACTTGTTTTTGTTGTGTTACCAGAATGCCTAGGCACAGTGGAGCCTCTACAGATTACTGAGACTCCTACATACCAATTATCACCACCACCACAAACACTTCTCTGACTGCAGACTATAGGGTAGGGCTAGGATTCAGGGAGACCTCAACAAATCGGAGACTGGACCAAAAGAAATTTCATGAGGTTCAATAAGGACAAGTGCAGAGTCCTGAACTTAGCACAGAACAATCCCATGCTCTGCTATAGGCGCGGGACTGACTGGCTAAACAGCAGCTCTGGGGTTACAATGGACAAGAAGCTACATATGAGTCAACAGTGTGCCCTTGTTGCCAAGACTGTGCTGCATTGGTAGCAGCTCAGGGGAAGTGATTATTCCCCTCTATTTGGCACCGGTGAGGTGCATTTGGAGTACTATGTTCAGTTTTGGGCTATCCACTGCAGAAAGGAGGTAGACAAATTGGAGAGAGTTTAGCAGAGGTTAATGGAAATAGATAGGCTGGCACATGACTTCTGAGGAGAGGCTGAAAGAACTGGGCTTATTTGGTCTAGAGAAGAGAAGACTGAAATGGGATTTAACTGCAGCCTTCAACTGCCTGAAGCAGGGTTCCAAAGAGGATGGAGGGAGACTGTTCTCAGTGGAGGCAGATGACAGAACAAGGAGCAATGGGCTCAAGTTGCAGCAAGAGAAGTTTAAGTTAGAGACAGTACTAGGAAACACTCTCTCACTGAAAGGGTAGAATTTCCTTCCTTGGAAGTTTTTAAGACCTGGCTAGACAAAGCCTTGGCTAGGATGATCTAATTGGGGATGGTCCTGTTTTGAGCAAGGGTTCAGACTAGATGACCTCCTGAGGTCTCTTCCAACCCTAATTTTCTATGATTCTATAATGTTATTAGTAAATGATCATGACTTTTTTTATGTGATCAGCAGGAATTAAGTGGTGGGATTTATGAAGGGAATGTTTCTTAAATCCCAACCACAGTTATAAAATTATAGTGTAGGGGAAAAAGAAATAATAGCTACATTTTTTTTCCTTTTTGTATACATTTTCTATTGCTGTCATACCATATCACTGTGAAAGTTCCTATTTAAATTTTTTGATGATAGCTGAAGTAGTGAGACACAATGCACATAAAACATAATCTTTTAATTGCGAGGAGGGCAGGAAGAAAGCAGGTTAGACAGTTCACTGAATTTGATGAATACACTTTGTAGGACTCAAAAACTTTAAAGTTCTCAACAGAGAAAGCAATAATGAGGTCACCTTTTGGACTGGTTATTTCAGCTGGATGCTTTCCAGTTGCCCGATACTGCTGATTGACTAGGATATCATGTTAATTAATATAATTAATAGCCTATTGTCTCAGCTATTTTTATTGTCCGCATTGTTTATCTTAGTTTTCTGATTCTGTAATGCACAGCCAGCACCCAGGGAGCATCTCTTGGTTTCCAGCTTCATTATGTTAGTTCTTCCTCCCCAGTCTACATTTCCTATTCTATTACTGGAGGTGCAGATTAAGTCAGACTCCTCTTCCTTTTGCTATTAGCCACATTTGATACAAATCTAGACACTATTGTCATTTCACTGCCTCACTCACTGTCAACTAGGCCTACATGAATTTGATGAGCTAGATTCTCTCTCACTGTTGCAATTTGCACCCTCTGAGCCCAGAGAGACAGCTGTGCTGGAGGAGGAGGAGGAGGAGGAGGAGGAGGTGCAAGCCCCGAATACAGCACACAACAATAACTGACTGCTCTTGCCTCCCCTCCACACAGTGTACTGGCAGAAACCAGGCAACGTCACATTCCAGAAGCTGGTATGAGAAACTGAAAGCAGGAAAGCAAAGGGATTACACACATCAGCTGGTGAGGTAGACTAATAACATGAAATGACTCTAAACTGGAACCTGGAACAGATCTCCTTCCCCCTGGCCCCACACTTTTCTGAGTGGGGGTTAGAGTTGAGTCCCTTAACCCATATCAGTTCTACAGAGATTTGGTCCTGGGTTGGGTCCAAAATTGGAATAAGCCACATTTATAACTGACTTGAGCAATATGAGAAAAAGTATTCTGATAAGATTTCATGACAAATTCCAGGACAAGAGCAGCTTTTGTATGATCTCCACTATAACAGAAACCTCCTGTGATTATCTGCCATATTAGTTCCAAACCCTAACCCTGAGTCGGTCTTAAATCTGAATCCCTAAATAGATTCCAAATTCAGATTCAGCTACCACTTTTTCAGCTTTTCCCTCTTAAGCGCAAGTTATGAGACAAAGATTTTTGTGGATAATATCTTTTACTGGATCAACTGCATAGTTGGGAGAGATTTATACAAGCTTTCAGACACAACATACTCTGCCTCAGGAATTTCTCAAGTCCCCTGTAGAAGGGTAATTTGTGCCTAAAAGTTTATCTAAATCTCTCCCAACTATGGCATTAGTCCAAAAAATGCTAACACTCACAATAATCCTTGCCTCTTGCATGTTAACAACATCACTCCAACACTACTTAATAACAAATTGTTTTTCTTTAGGAAATAAAGTATTTTCAGCATGACAGCATGAAGTGCATTTCAGGTATGATTATGACTGTTTAAACTAACATTTGCAAACTTGGGTACCTATCTTAAGCTCCCAAGTGTCCCAATATTAACAACTGCTGAGCCTCCAGAACTCAGGCTATTTCCCCCTCGGGTGATACCTCTTTATGTATTATAAATAATGAACCAGCTCTTCAAATCAGGGTCCCTTATTTTCCATTATAAATAAATAATTGGTTGGTTTTGTTTGGATTTTCCCAGATTTAAAACTATTTCCACCTCTCCTCTTTTACTCATTGGCCACTAATTAATATGCTTTCTGGCTTTGCTAATACCTTATCAGCAAGCTAAATATAAATTAGTTGCATATTACTGAGTACCTAATTGTTCATTTCCACTGGTGGCTTTGCATTACTATTAATACCTAGTTTCTATTTCCTAGTTACTGATTAATTCCTTGCACTTCCCTCACCTTAAAAATACTGACAGTTTCCTTCAATAACCTTCACTCTACATTTTATTTAATTTATGACTTTTATAAGGAATAGTCAGCAGAATATGTAATGTATGTCAATGTCTAAAATTCAGAATAGTTATATCTGCTTGCAGTTATTCCCAGAAGACAGTTTTAGTGCAGTAGCTTCAGCCATCTTATGATTTCTCTTGAGGGACCACAAGAAATCAAATATCAATCATACCTGTAAATTCTTTTTTGCACCGGTCTCTGACACTTTCTTCCAAGCCTTCAAGCTGTGACTTAATTTTTTCATATTCCCGTTCTGCTTGTTGGCTTTTTCGTCTTTGAGGAATAGAGGCAAGATTTTGAGAAGTTATAGACTGTATAAACAAACCATTTGACAATGCATTGAATGGGAAGCCTAAGGGATGATTGAAGGAATAGTGACCTAATCTTCAGTTGGTGGACATATCAAACTAGAATCATAGTGGACCTTTCTTATTTACTTCAGGTGAGGATCTGGTCCAGTGAATTTTTATTTAATAAATTTAATTTTAAGGGTTTGTAATCACATTTTTCGACATAAAAATTTCATGTGTAAGCTGACTGGATAGTTCAAAAAGTGCCCTTCAGTGTATCCCACATTGGCTGCAGAGCCATGATTAAGACCGTACAAGCCCAGGATAGCGACACAGCAAGTTACAGGAGATTCAACAGAATGCACCTCAGTTGCAGATTTGCACTGTTAGAGTGGAAACCACACTGTGCTGAGCACCAACTTAAGGCCTCTAACCCTAACTCCTAACTCTCTGTGAAGATGAGGGCAGGTGAACCTGCTAGAGTATATACAGACACAGCTAACAGTTACATGGGTTTATTTCCTGCAGCTTTTATTTCAAAGGGTGCTGATTCTCCAGTCAGATGCATGGAGAAGGGCACCCTTTGAAGCAAAACCCACAGCCAGCAGCTGAGTGGTTTGTCTTTAGTTTAGCAGCTACAAACTAAGGGTGCCTGTATAAGAGCATGAAGGCTGGTCTGACATGCTGTGATTACAGTGTGTTGGAGCAGATTCTATGAATTGAGTCTGTTGGAGTGCGGCAATTACTGCGCTCTAGCAGGCTCCCACGTCTCATGCATCAGTGTCCCTGAACTTTAAAATGGCTATGGGGTGCTTGAACTTATGCTCGTTGAACGGGCTTTAGTTCATGCATCCCTGCTGCCATTTTGAAGTGTGGGGATGCTGATACACAAGATGCTGTGGCACTTCAATTAGCATCACCCCCGGCCACCCCCAGAGCACATGTAAAAGCATTACCCTCCCTGCCCCCACAGAGCATGTGTGAAACTGCCCCAAGAAGTTTGTGAACCATTCGGATACAAACGATCCAGGTTCCTCTATACCACTGGTTCTCAACCTTTCTTGTACCAGGACCCATTTGTAAACATTCCTGGCCAATTTCGTCCCAGTGCTCCTCACTCCCGCCCCTTTGCCTCTCACCCCCAACCCCCCAGTGCGTGAGGTAGGGGGTGGGTATGTGGGTAAAGGGGGCCCCCAGAGCATCCCTAAGCAGCCCCTTGCAGACTGGAACTCTTCCAGCCTGCAAGGGAAAGCCAAGGTCTCCCACATTTTTCTTCTTTAAAGGAGAATCCATTTTTAAAGTTTGTTCACGACCCCTTCATATATTCTTGCAACCCACTTTTGGGTCACAACCAATGGGTTGAGAAACACTGCTTTATACTACTGTATATTATATAATAAGACCTCAACATAGGTCTAAAGATTTACAGACTTTAAAGTGTTCTTCTACAAAGGGTGAATTTTACTATTAAACATGAGATCTGCATGTGGGTAATACTTGCCTTAGGTTCAGAGTGTCTTTTCAGGCAGATACAACCAGAACTAAGGAATGTTGAGTATTAAGTACGCAGACCAGGCAATACTATCCCTTGGGTGAGGCATGCCCAGCTGCAATTCCAAATGAATGTGTTTGCAACTTATTCTTTAACTGTGCACTTGGAAAGCCAGGGCCAATTTATTTGGGCTTCTAGTAGATTGAGAGGAACCTGGGTGGATGGACAGAACAGAATTTGGTGTAGGCTGAGGGAATTGGAACAAATGTTTTCCAGCTGCAACTAGCACTCTTAAAATGTTATGTGCATTGAAGTGATCAAACTATTTCTTTTTTCAGATAGGAACAGCCTGCTTTTGTGCACTGCTAGTAGTCACCTTCAGAGCTTTGGGACACCAGTACCATCTGATTATAAAAGAACATCTTACCTGTAACAGTAGATGGAGATGCCAATAATAAGTAGCATAGGAAAAATTACTGCTGGCAAAATCAGGCTCAGTGGTACATCACTTGCACGCATGTCATATTCCACCCTGCCTAGGATCCATTCTCTGAGACCAAATCTCACCTAGATAATTAAACACACACAAACTAGCCTCAAAACCAGTAGGCGATTAATTTATCAGCACCTTCCTCTAATTTTCAACCAATCTTTATAATCTAAAGAATTCCTAGACCAGGCTGAAAAATATGTAGAAAAGAATTTGAAATCTATTTTCTATTTGGGTAAATGTAGAAATTAATAGAGCTATTTTTAAATAGCGATTTATTGTAGGAGATAATGATCCTTATTACACAGAAGAGAAAACACCAGATCACTACCTATTAGAATATATATTATTAGAATACTGCTAGGCTATCATGGGACTAGTTATGGCAGGAAAACATTGCATCTAACTTGAATTGTTCATAGGACTGGCTTCCTTAGTAAAGAAAAGAGGCCATTGCCAGGTGGGCCCTCTGTTTACAAGTAATTCCTTTACTGCAACAGGCAAAAATTTAGATGTGGAGAGAACTGCAAGATGGTTTAACAAACATGCTAGGATACAAAGAATATATCTGTGGAGGAAGGAACACAGGAAGTGATTTTATCATAGTAACTCAAACACAATATGCCCATCTCTCTAAAGCCACATATTATCAAAGACATCATGTAGAAAAGGTAACATACACTGAACTCTGGAAGGTTATTGACTGTATCCCTTTTCTGCCTTTTCTTTGGTTGAGGTTGAACTTCTGGTGGTTCACAATACAAGTCCTTTTCAGTTAGTGTTTTTATGTTGCAGGGTTCTTCACCCACAAATGCTTGAGCCTCATCTATTGTCATGGCTTTGTTCAGATTACTACCCTAGACAGAAAATATAATGCAAAGGCATAGGTATTTCAGACTCCTGTATGGAAAACAGTTCACAAGTTATAAGTTCACTGTGAAGAGAAGTTGTAATTCTGATGTTAAGGTGAAAGAGAAGGGCAGGAACAATAAGGTACCTGTCCCCTAACATTTTTCAGCATTGAAAAATAAATCTGTCCATTCCACGGAAACATATTAATGAAACTCAATTTGTAATTCCAATCTCAAGCAGCAGAGGGTAGCATGAGGAAATCTAAAGGATGTTAAAAAATGATAGGAGATTTCTGAGAAGTAAGGAAAAAGATGTCTCAGCTGGTGCTCACTATCTGACACTAGAAAATGTGCCAGCCATAGCATCAACCAGCTATCAACAGTAGGCTAATTTTTCAAGGATAAAAGGAAAACATATTATATTTTATGAATTATTATAATGATGAAGCAGATGATTGCTATGCTTGACAGGCTTACCTTTGCGTGAATAAGTTTGTTGACTTGTTTTTTAATGCCATCAGTGAAGTTTTCAAATGTTGGATCCGCAACATATGAAAAAGGAACGTTGTCAATTTTTACAAGCAAATCATAGCCATCCATTTTTATAAGTGTAGTAATGTTATAGTTTTCTGGATCCTCTATGATTGGTAGAGAAGAGAAGACTATTGTGGTTTCATTGATTCTGGTGACAAGATCTCCTTTAAACTATAAAACAAAACACATTTGGGGGTTTGATTAGGCAGCACCTACAAAACAGATCACAGTCTGAATTATGTTTTCTCCATCACAAAGTAAACAACAGAAGAAGTATCACATACTTTTGATGAAAATGAACGGTTGCTCAAGTCTAATCTAATGAGTTACATACAAAATGAAATCTGAGGTTTTAACACTTCTCAAATTAAGGGGGGAAAAAAGCAATATCTGATCTTTGTGGTTTAGAACCAGTTTAGCATGGAGTAAAATTTTTAAACACATAACTGAAAGAGCATATCTCCTTAGCCCTAAGCCAGACTACCTATTGCAACCTTGGTCACTTCACTTAACTTATCTTTGTTATAATTTATTTGTACTGTAAGAGCATCTTCAGGACTGGAAAGATTTCTGAATAAAATGCATAAGCTTCCAAATATCTAGTTACTTTAACTCTTAGCATATTGTATCTCTGACCTCTAATACCCTACTGCTAAGAATAATTATTTTCAGACATTCCATTAAAAAAATACATGCATCTAATAATATAATGTTAGTGTTTAAAAATCATATATAAACACATCCATATATACGCATATCTATCTATACACACACTACATACTACACATCTTTCCATCTGATGCATCAGGTGTTCACAGACACATTTGAATAATATAGTTATCAAATAGTTTACTTAAGAATTCCTCTTCATTAGTACATATCATCATAAAGAAAATTGGCACCTATTTTGTTGATTTCCACAAGAAAGCCTGCCAGTCTTTCATGTGGGTGTGGCGAAGCGGGTTTCACTCAGACTAGCTGTCGCTGGCCTCCCACCTGCCTCTGGGCACGCTGCCTGCCTGTCTCACACACCACACCTTGTTGGAAATTAATAAGTTGTTAAATAAGGCAGGAGGCTGCCCATTTTTCTTTGCACCCCAATATTAGGGGGGTGTCCTCAGCTCCATACCACCCCTACATGGCAGCCCAAGCCTCACAGATGGCGTCTCAAGCACTTGGTTGGACCCTTGCCTTCACCCTATTAGCTGTGGTACCCAAACATAAGGACCTTCGGCTTACACGAGCCCTGGCCTCATCTCAGGCCCAGTCGGGACCCTGAGCTCCCTCGCTCATTATGGGCGTCCCTTGCGGTGGACCCCTGACCCTTCGACCCTTAGGTCCTGGCGCCAGCGTGGACCAGTTGAGTCCCTCAGTGGGGTCTTCCCCTCCTGTCTGCATTATTGGAGTGGGGTCCCCCCTATCCCAGGCTTAGGTGCTCCAGGGAGTGTGCCTGGCCCTACAGGGTCTCTCCCCTACTGGCTCAGGTGCTTCCCCAGAGCTTACCTGGCCTCTACTCCTTCCTTTGATCTTACAAAGCACACACCACGACTGGTGTTCCAGGGCCTCGTGGGGTCTCTCACTCCCCCCACAGAACAGCAGGTCATTGTCCTCGGCCTTAGATGTTATTTCTACCCACCAGAAGGTGAGGGCTGGGGTTAAGGTGCCACTACTCACCTTTCACCGGCTGGCATTTCAACTGGTCTGGGGCTCCTTTGCCATTGAGAGCCCCACTAGGCCACCCACTCCTGGCAGGGTGCAGTGTTAGGTCATGCCCAGGACCAGGACCCTCCTGACCATCCCCTACAGCTCCTCCCTTACTTCCAGAATGATACCTGAGGCCTTGCAGCCAGGCAATGTTGTTGCCTGGCCTTTCAGCAGCAAAATGTCCTGTTTATATGGGCAGCCCTGGATCCAAAATGGCTGCCCTCATCAGGCACCTGCTGGCTGCTAGCTTCAGACCCTTAAAGTGGCAGGCACCAACAGTGCCCTGCCACAGTGAGATAAGCAAATGAATTCACACCACACCTAGCATATTTTTGGTATGACCATAATATGAATAAATCAAAATAAAGTGATATAAAACTCTAAAATAGCAATGCCCAACCTTTTGGCTTTGCAGGCTGGATGAATAATGCAGGGTCAGTCTGTAGGTTGGATTCCCTGCAGGGCTGTTGCATGGTGTCAGTCCACAGGTGTGGCCCAGTGTCTGACTGGCCCCATGCATCTGTATCTGGCTGTGCACCGATCCATGAGCAGGGTCACATTATTTGCCCACTGGGGTCCCCACATGTTGGGAGTGGAAGACTGGCAATTAATGCTACTACCATTCTCCCGCTGCCAAATTTCTGCCACTATGAGGAGCCCCACTGGACAGATGACATGCTTTCACAGACTGAATTTAGTCTGCGGGCCAGAAGTTCAGCACTACTGACTTAAAAGAAACCAAAAAAGTTGGTATATCAGACACATCATCTACTTTAAAAACCCTATCAGACCTACTATAATTTCTTGCATAGAACATGCCCTGGAATATATACACATCTTATTTTTCAATGGCAGAATGAAGAGAAAAAGATTTTTCCAGTTAAGGCTGCACAGAGCAGGGACAGAGCTTAATCCACAGCTCACTCACTCTCCATTTCCTGCTTAACTGAAAAGCTGAAACCCTAGTAGCTGCTGAAGAATAATCTATGTGGGTGGATATATGATTTTGAAAAAAGCTAAACAATCTCCAGGGCTGTGAAACAGGAAGGGAGAGACCAGGGGCAAGTAAGGTTAGCTTCAAGACCATCTGAGGGGTGTTGGTTGTGGGAATGTGTGTGGGTAGATGGGTGGTTTGTGAGGATTGTGGTTGGGTGTGAGCTTTGTTGTGGGGGGAGAGTGTGTGTGGGCTTTGTGTGGGGAGGGGGCTGTGTGCATGGGTGTGAGAGTGTCTGGTCTGAAGGCGAGAGCCAGTGGGGGGGGGGCGGGAAGGCCCACACCCCCCACAACCTCTCTCACCCACAACCACCAACAAACCCCTCCCCCACAAACCCCACAATCACCCAGCCTGCCTAGTCCAATGGCGTGTGGTCTCTGAAAGCCCACCTCCCACCGGCTTTCAGAGAGGCAGCTGCTGGCCAGTAATCATTGTTTTTTCAAGAGGCTCCAGAGGCTGGGCAGAATGCCCTGATGGGCTACATCTGGCCTGCAGGCTGTATTTTGCCTGCCCCTACACTAGCAGCTAAAAGAACACAGAGGAGAGCAGAGTCCGGTGGGCTCCAGGGAGGAGTGGTTTGTGATCAGGAGACAGACTAGACCCTAAAAAATCTTTCCACTAGGAAGGGACCAGGGCTGAAAAGTCTCTCCTTTCCTGGAGAAAAGCAAAAGGTTTTGTTTTGCTCATTTGTTTGCTCAGAGCAAGGACTATTGTTTGTATTAAGAGGACTGACTGATGGGTTCCCGAGTCATTAAAGCCAGCCTATAGAACATCAGGCACACCAACACGCTTACCAAGTGCTCCAGAGATGTCCCTCATTTTTTAAGATTTATTCTTTAAGTGTTTTGGCCATTTTTGAAACATTTATTTGGTTATGTACTTCTGTATCCCCACTGTTTGAAGCACTTCAAAGAACACCTATGCCCGTAGCCTAAAAAATGTTTGCAATTCTGCTTTCTAAAGTTGTAAAGGAATATGACAGGGATTTGGATTCATTAAAGGTCATTAAATAGTCACAGGTCATTAAATAGATTACACTCAATTTACAGAAAAGGTTGCACAATTTATACAGATTTTCAAAAATTACAAATTTGAATTAGAACACAAAAAAGACTTAAAATGTTTTATAATATCTCTATTTTTGAGAAGTGTTCATCTGAGGATGCCTTAGCTTAATTATAGCAGTAAACTGTGGTCTCCATTAGAAACTGCATGGAACAACAAAATAATTGGTAGTGGGGAAGCATGTCCTTGCCAAGAGAATAGTTTTTAAACTTTACATACGAAAATATACATGCACCACAGGTGGAACATAGGTAAGACAAATGAAACTTTGGTCTTGCAGACTCTCTCAGAATAGGTTTTGATTTTGCGAACACAAGAACTGGGGTGATTGGGATTTGGCTAGTTTTAGCTAAATTTCTAAGAACTCTGTAGGGAGGGAGGGTAAAAGATAAATAATTTGCTTTTGGATTTCCCAAGAAATTTCATTTCACCATTCAGACGTTAGTTCTGCCACACATATTCATGTTGCCTGCCATTTTATTGCTAGAAAGGGGAAAGGGAGGGCTTTGATTTGTTGCATACACAATCTGGCTCTTCATTTGCTGTTACCCATGAGTATAAACCTGAACTTGAAGTTTTCTCTGAATCCCAACCCAAGCCAATTCATTTTTAAGTATCTTAGTGACAACACCTTTGAGGAAAAAAGAAAGCTCACCTCTTTGGAGTTCTGACTGTGTGTTTTCTTTCTCTCTTCAGGAAGCTCAGCAGTTACAACCAGGGAAAAACTCTGGATGAGATCAAACCCTGTTCCTGTTACAGTAATATTTCTCCCGCCACTGAAAAACAAATTAAAACAACAGGAACAAATCATCAGTAAAGTTCTATAACAGCACACCATTACTTCTCATCTATGACTTTTTCAAGTATTATTTTGGGCAGCTTTGCCAGTGGATGTTTCCCCAACAATATAAGAACTTCCAGCAATGCCAGATCAAAACAGAAAATTTTAAACTTGACAGCACCAATTTGAAGCCTAATTTGTTTCTAAACAGTAGTTAAAAATAGTTTGGGAGACTACAGATCCTTTTATTTTTGTAATACATGTTTTCTTTATTCTGATTTTTCAGGTCTTTTTAAATGTGAAAACCTCTTGATCCCTTTTTGAAGTGCACACAACTGTAGAGTTGGCAAGTCATAAGATCCCCTTTGTAACAGCATTACAAAGGAGACACATTAATGTGAGGAAAAGATTAATTCTACGCTGAGTAATCACGATTGAGAGGGAGGGTGATGCACAACAAACATATTACAGCAACATACATTTTGAGGAACAGTGGACATTTGAGAACTCTTTGGGTGAACTCACTACTAACAGGAAACCAAATACAAAATACAGTGAAATGCACCCATAAAAATAACCAAAATGACAGATGTTTCCATTTAAATGTCTTAAACCAGGGGTGCTCAATCTCTGGTCCATAGGCCAAATGAAGCACATGGAGTCTTGGAATCCAGCCCATGGGTCAGGGAATTTGGCAGCAGGGGAGGAGTGGTCATTAATACTGTCATCCGCACTCCCTCCACCAAATTCCCCAAACCCAAGCTGGATCTTGGCCAAGCTCCTCCCACCTCCAACCCCTTTGTTGCTCCACATGACCAGCTGGGTTCTTGCTGCAACTGCTCCAGATGCCAGATTGGGACCACCAGCTGGATCTGACCTGCAGATGGACCAGGCACTGCCCATCTAGCTCAGTGGCCACAAAGGTCAGGAACCACTGTCTTAAATGACAATCAATTAGTTATTAGTTTAACTGTTTTACAGATAGGGTTACTTTGTATTTGTATCTGTTCAACCTCTGAAACAGTGACTAGGATGAGGGGTTGAAAAGCACCTTGTTCAAATTCGCAGATGACACTAAGATGTGGGGAAAAGTGGGCACACTTGAGGAGAGTGATAGGCTGCAATCAGATCTGGACAGGTTACAGGGGTGGGCAGATGAGAACAGGATGGGTTTCAGTACTGACAAGTGCAAGGTATTGCAGCTGGGGAGGAAGAACCAGCAGCATATCTACAGGCTGGGGAACTCCCTTCTCGTCAGCACAGAGGCAGAAAAGGATCCTGGAGTCATTATTGACTCCAAGATGAATATGGGCCACCAATGTGGGGACACGGTCAGAAAGGCTAACCACACCTGGTCATGCATCCACAGATGCATCATGAGCATGTCCAAGGAGGTGATCCTCCCCCTCTATGCAACATCGGTCAGGCCACAGTTGGAGTACTGCATCTAGTTCTGGCCACTTCAGGAGGGATGTGGACAGCATCGAGAGGGTCCAGAGGAGGGCCCTCGCATGATCAGGGGGCAGAAAGGCAAGCCTTACGAGGGGAGGCTATAGGACCTGAACCTGTTCAGCCTCCACAAAAGAAGGCTGAAAGGGGATCTGGTATCCCGTGATCACCTCTTGGTGAAACTGGCCAACTGCAACCTTGGGTCCACCACGATCCGCTGGCTGGGAAACTGGCTCCGTGGTTTAACTCAGAGGGTGGTAATTGACTTAAGTCAATCATCATGGTGCCCTGTGATGAGTGGGGTCCCTCAAGGCTCTGTCCTTGGACCCATATTGCTCAACATTTTTATTAATGATGTGGACATTGGAGTCAGGAGTGGACTGGCCAAGTTCGCTGATGCCACCAAACTCTAGGCAAAGCATCCACACCAGAAGACAGGAGGGTGATCCAAGCTGACCTGGACAGGCTCAGCAAATGGGTGGACAAGAACCTGATTTAACACTGAAAAATGCAAGGTTCTCCACAGGAAAACCCTGCAGCATCCTTATAGGCTCGGCAGTGCTACACTGGCTAGCATCATGGAAGAAAGAAACTTGGGGGTCATCATTAACCACAAGATGAACATGAGCCTGCAATGCGATGCTGTGGCTAGTAAAGCAACCAAAACGCTGGCTTGCATACATAGATGCTTCTCAAGCAAATCCCAGGACGTCATTCTCCTCTTGTACTCGGCCTTGGTGAAGCTGCAGCTGGAGTACCGCATCCAGTTTTGGGCTCCACAGTTCAAAAAGGATGTGGAGAAGCTTGAGAGAATCCAGAGAAGAGCCACGCGCATGATCAGAGGTCAGGAAAACAGACCTCATGAAGAAAGGCTGAGAGCTGTGGGGCTCTTTAGTTGGAAAAGCGCAGGCTCAGGGGTGATCTGATGGCCACCTCTAAGTTTATCAGAGGTGACCACCAGTATCTGCGGGAACATTTGTTCACCAGAGTGCCCCAAGGGATGATGAGGTTGAACGGTTATAAACTACTGCAAGAGCATTTCAGGCTGGACATAAGGAAGAATTTCTTTACTGTCAACCCCCGTGTTCTGGAATAGCCTGTCATCGGAGGTGGTTCAAGCACCTACATTGAATATCTTCAAGAGAAATTTGGATGCTTATCTTGCTGGGATCCTATGACTCCAGATGGCTTCCTGCCCCTCAGGCAGGGGGCTGGACAAGATGATCTTCCGAGGTCCCTTCCAGCCCTAACGTCTATGAAATCTATGGTGGTCATCTATAAACTTGCCAAGGGGGACCAGCAGGCAATGGGAGTCCCTGTTCCCTCGAGCACTACCGGGAGTAACGAGGAATAATGGCCATAGGTTGATGGAAAGTAGATTTAGGCTAGATATCAGGAGGCACTACTTTATAGTCGGGGTGGCTAGGATCTGGAACCAACTTCCAAGGGAAGTGGTGCTCGCCCCTACCCTGGGGGTTTTCAAAAGAAGACTAGATAACCACCTAGCCGGGGTCATTTGACCCCAGCATTCTTTCCTGCCCATGGCAGGGGGTCAGGATGATCTGCTCAGGTCCCTTCTAATCCTACCAACTATGAAACTACGAGGAACCTGGGAACAATTTCCCTGAAGAAATGATAATAGCTTTTACTTTCCAGTTCCTATCAAAATCTTGATCTCAGGCAGTTTCGGGAAGATAGTGGAAGCATCTAAGTTAGTCCTTATCTCTCTTAATATGAAAAATGCCAACATGCCTGCCCCCAGATGGTGAGATGAAGCTATTCAGGAACTCAGACTAGTCAGAATAAAGGTCACAGTCTTTGCCCCCAGAACAAGTCCCAATACTGCTCTCAGTTTCAGGGGACATTTATCCAGGTGAACTCTCACACTGCTACAAATGTCATAAAGGAATAACTGGATTATTTTAGGTTGAAAACAATTGGTATGTTTCTTTATAGAAAGAACTGAAAGACAAAAACAGCCACCATTCTGATTATAAAATTGGGTGGGAACAAGGAGAAAACTTTCTTAAAATTCTTACTGAAATCCATTTTTTTTAAACCAACTACATTTTGCCTTCCTTGAACCAAGAAAGATGGCAAGTCATGATTTATTTTCTTTTGTATTTCCACCAGGCTGGCTCTTATTAAATGATAAGCAAGACCTGGTTTGGAAATGGATGGCCAAAGAGACCTTTCTGGCAGTTCTGCATTTTCTGCCGAGTTTATGCAAAGCTTGGGCAGTCTAACATTCCCTTCAATACCTCTCCATTTCTTCCTTTTGGAAAGCTATAGTTGAAAGTAACTCATCACTTTTTCTGAGTTCAAGATTTAATTTTAAAACAGAATTTAAATTTTGAAGATAAACAGAATACCTTAAAATGTCAGTAGCTTTAGAAGAAAATGTGCACACTCTCTGCCCATAGTACAGTAGCTTTCTTTGAAAAAACAGCATGAGTTTTAACTTGATAAGGAATGAACATACTTAAAACGAAAACATTCCTGTTACCTGCTGAAGCTGTTTATTGGAAGAAATTGTTTTATTGTAGGATTTTTGCTATATGTAAACTTCTGATTTTTTATTTCCTTCCCTGTGAGTCCATGCCACACTACAACACTAACGTCTTCATCCTTGTCATGAGGTCCTGTAATGCAGACTATTTGGTCTCCAAATACAATGCTGAAAGTGAGAAAGAAAAGACAAGGACAAAATGTTTCAAGTTACTGTTAACACCACCATCATGAACAAATGCTTACTATGGTAGTATTAGGGATCAAACAAAAAAGGGGCCCCATTGTGCTAGGTACTACAGAAACACTGAAGTTATAAACAAGCACTGCCTTACAGAACACAGCATCAAAACAAGAAGGAAATTGGGTAAAGGAGCATAACTGACAGGCAGAGAAACAATGTGATGGGCAACAACCCTCAAGTTAGCTCCATTTTTTTTCAAGGGAAAATGTAGTTCAGAGAGGATTGGCTAATGGAAAATAAAAGGAAGAGATGGGGAAAGGGGAATAGAGTAAGAGAGAAGATGAGTGCAGTGTCAAGTTGAGGTGCAGAGATTTTGAAGAAAAGGAAGGGAGAAAGATTGGAGTAAACAGCCAGTCAAAACATAGGAGGAAAAAGTCCAATCAAAACTGTAGAAAGTTCTCTGAATAGCTGCAGGTCATCATTCTGCTTGTGCATCCTAACTCTCTCTCAGCTTAGGGCTCTTTTGTTTGCTTAGATGAGCAGGGATTTTATCTTACAATAAGTCTGCTCAATGCCTAGTACACTGGGCACTAATTCTGGTTGATACTGCTGGAAAATAGGTCTATATTATTAAGAGCTGTATACATACACTGTGCAGGGTTCATTATCAAGTAAAACTCTAACATCTTCCTTGGAACCAGTGTTCAGGTTTATACCAATGATTGTAAGGCTGGTCCCACCAGCTTGGGGGCCTTTCGTTGGACTTATTCCAGTAGGATTAGGTTCCTGTAAGGGAGAAATTGTTAGAAATAGAATATTGTTAGAAATGGAGTATTGTTAGAAATGCACAGCTTGCATCTTGCACCCGATAAGAAAGAAACACTGCCAAGGACTTTTTTCCTTTCCCAGCCTTGCCACAGCTTTTCTTATGCTAAATCGCAGACTCTCCCCCAGCTTCTCCCTAGCCTTTCTCATACAGATTACAGAAGCTGGAATTCAATTGACTGTGTCCTTGAAAGGGGGGGGGGGGGTTTGAACTCTTGGTGACCTATAGTAGTCTCTGAGCATGCTTAATTAGCTGATGCATATTTACCTCTCCGCCCTGCATACTTAAGTAATTATACTATACATGCGATGTATGTAGTGATGTAACCACATGTATGCTTGTATGAAACGGAAGTGAGCTGTAAGAGTTCCTGTTTCTGCACACGTGCCCAGGAAGGAAAAGATAAATACAGCCTGCAAAATTCCTTTGTGGGTTCAGAGTAATCTGATTTGTTGACTCTGCTCTGACCCTATTTGCAAATACACCTTTTGTGCCATCTAATGAATGTGTGTCTGTGATTTCTGTGGCCTCCAGAGAAACGAACCACTTTATACATCAATCTGGCACCCCAGATGGGACGTCTCTGGATCACCTCGGAGCTCAGTGACAAGATCGTCTCTGCCACCACGGGGAGTGCGCACCGAGCCGCCTTTTTGGGCTCGCCCAGGGGGTTTGAAACGTGAGTCGGGGTACCCAAGAGATTAAAGGCTCCTGTGCAAAATTTTTGGTTTCTGAGGATGCCAGACACACATTCCGGCATTCTGATCGAGATCTCTGGGGTATACGAATTCCCTTGCCCAATTTGGTCTGGATCTGGGAACAAAGACGCGTTCGATTTGGTTTAATACTGGGAAATTTTCGGCCTGGTATATGCGAACCGTCTGTAACTAGGATCTTTTGGTATTTGGTGTGCGTTGGGCGCACTCTTGTGGGCATATGGGTGTGGGTCGCTCCTGTGTAGAAAACTCGGATACACCTTTAAGTTATATATTACAAAACTTCAGTAAATTTGCAAAGCAGGCAGATTATGGAGTGAAGATGAAAAAGGGTGATTTAATTAAGTTTTGTCAACTCGAGTGGCCAACATTTGGGGTCCACTGGACCCCGAAAGGATCCTTTGTAGTAAAAGAAGTGATAGCTATCCATGAAATAGTTATGCAGAACGGATATTGGAATCAATTTCCTTATATCGATTGTTGGTTGTGGGTGGTTCAAAATCAGCCACCTTGGATTAAGAAATGCTTAGTAAAGTCTCATGTGATGGTTGTTAAAGGAAAGACTCGAGGAGGACCACCTGTACTCCCCGAGTCTAATGAGGGGGGGAATTCTGAATTGGCTGAGTATCGGACCCGCTCTCCGGTCACCGTCAGGTAGCGAGGATGAATCAGACACCTCCTTGGGATCCAGTCCCTCTGCACCACCGCTCCCTCCCTCAGGGAAACCACCACCGGCGTATCAAAGCATACCTAATGATTCAGAGCGGGAGCCTCAGCCAAGCGCCCCATCTGAATCAGGGAATAAGGGCTATTACTCGCGCAAGACTGTAGAATCACAGCTGGTACTGAATTGCCCGATGTGAGAGGTTATCGGAGAGGGGGGCAATGCAACTTTTGTCTACACCCCATTTAGTACTTCAGATTTATTTAACTGGAAGAATCAGAGCCCCTCTTTTCGTGAAGACCCTGAAAAGATGAGGGACCTGTTTCGATCTATTGGACAAACCCATCGACCCACTTGGGCTGATGTCCAGATGATGCTCCAAACCCTCCTGACCCCGGAGGAGAGGAGATTAGTGTTGGGGACGGCAGAGCGCATTGCAGCAGCCAGGGTAGAAGTGGAGGGAGCTGCTGGTCGTACCTTGCGTGATACCTGCCCTGTTGAGGAACCGAGATGGAATAATCATACTGCAGAAGGAAGAGAGCTGAGTGCACGGTATCTGGGGATTATAGTGGAAGCAATGGGGAAGGCAGTGCCTCGGGTTACTAATCTGTCTAAATTGAGACAGGGAAGAGAAGAGGATCCCTCAGCTTTCCTCGGGAGGCTGTATGAGGCGTTCCGCAGGTTTTCGGACCTAGATCCAGAAGCCCTAGATAATCAACGCATGGTAAATCTTATGTTTATTGGTCAATCCGCTGCTGATATATGTAAGAAGTTACAGAAAACTGAGGGAGGTGCTGGGAAACCAATTTCAGAGCTGGTGGAAATTGCATATAAGGTATATGGGAATCGTGAGCATATGCAGGAGCGCAAGGAGGATAAAAAGGCTCAGCGACAGATGGCAGCGCTGGCAGCTGCTATAACTGGAGGTAACCCTGGAAAGGCTGGGATGCAGAAAGGGAAAGGAGAAAGAGTGGGAGCAGATGTTTGTGCTTACTGCAGGGAGAAAGGACACTGGAAGAGGGAATGCCCAAAGTTAAAGGAGAAGAGAGAGGGTGAACCAAGAGGTCACCTCATGCGGGCAGAGGAAAAGGGTGAGGACACAGAATGAAGGGGACGGGGATCTAAGACCACTACCCTTCTGGTTGGAGCCCGAGAAGATCCCATGGTAACCATTAGGGTTGGTGGCAAAAACTTTGAAGTCTTGGTGGATACTGGGGCTACATTTTCAATGATTCCAGAAAACCCTCCCTGTGCAGGAACTAGTGAACAGCATGTACTTGTGGAAGGGATTGGGGGAACGCAATCCCGACTCCCTGTTTGTAAGCCACTTCTCACCAAAGTGGGGGACCATTTGCTTGAGCACTCCTTTGTATATTCTCCAAGTTGCCCGGTTGCACTACTTGGGCGGGACCTACTCACAAAATTGCAAGCTGAGATATTTTTCAGAGACGACCAGATGGTGGTCCAGCTACCTGTCAAGCAGAGCTCGAACTATCAGATGGCTCTCCTGGAGGACCGACGCCCTATAGTAAGTTCTAAAGATCACATGACTGGAGTAGACCCTTCAGTATGGGCTGATGGAACCCCTGCACGAGCTAAGTCGGTCTCCCCGGTAAGGATCACACTCAAGGATGGGGAGGGGCCCGTTCGGGTAAAGCAGTATCCACTCAGCCGAGCGGCCAGAGCTGGACTCAAGCCGTTAATAGAGAAATACAAGAGGTGCGGATGGCTAGTGGAAGGGTCCTCACCATATAATACCCCCATTCTTGGAGTGCCGAAGGCAGATGGGGTCTCATACAGACTGGTCCAAGACCTGCGAGCAGTAAATAAGAAGGTCCTTTCAGACCATCCTGTAATCCCAAACCCCCACACGATTTTGACACAAGTACCGGGGGAAGCTGAAATATTTTCAGTGCTAGAATTTGAAAGATGCTTTCTTCTCCATTCCCCTTCACCAAGAGAGTCAAAAATTGTTTGCTTTTGAATGGGAGGATCCAGATACTTTCCATAAAGCCCAACTCATGTGGACAGTTCTTCCACAAGGATTCATAGCAGCCCCCCATATTTTCGGACTTGCCCTTCAGAAGGACTTGGAGAAGTGGAAGGGATCACACCCCGCAGTGACTCTCTTCCAGCATGTGGATGACCTGCTAGTTGCAAGCCCAAACTTGCAACTCTGCGAGGAAGCCACCAGATCGCTGCTAAACACTCTAGGGGAAAAAGGATATAAAGTCTCTAGAGAGAAAGCCCAAATATGTCAGCCTCAACTTACATTTTTTGGGATATAAGCTCTCAAAAGGAGTCAGAGCCCTGAGTGCAGATCACATACAGGCAATCCAAGGTCTAACCTCACCTAAGTCACCCAAGGAGCTGCGGGCATTCCTAGGGCTAACTGGGTTCTGTCGACTATGGATACCAGATTATGGTGGGAAGGCTAGACCACTGTATGACTCCCTGACTAAGAAGAGTCTCACTGAATGGAAATGGAATAAAGAAATGCATCATGCCTTTGATTTGCTTAAGGCAGCATTAACCCAGCCCGCTTCCCTGGCCATCCCAAATAGTAAAAAGCCATATCGACTGTATGTTCATGAGAATCGAGGGGTCGCATCAGGGGTGCTGACACAGCCATCAGGCCCAACCTGGAGACCCATGGGATATTACTCAAAGGTTCTAGATCCAGTTGCACTCGGGTGGCCAGCCTGTCTTCGGGCTGTCGCAGCCACAGCAGTGGTTGCTGAAGAAGCCCAGAAGATAGTCATGGGTGCGGATATGGAAATACACACCCCACATGGAGTTCCCCAGATCCTAGGGACTGAGGGAGGAAAGTTTCTCAACCCCTCCAGACAATCACGGTATGAGATATTTTTGCTCTCTAATCCAGGACTTACTTTCAAACATACTACAGCCTTGAACCTTGCAACCTTGCTGCCGGAGCCAGGGAAACCGACGCATGACTGCCTTGAGGTCCTGAATCAAACCACACAGGTGCAGCCTGATCTTGCTGAGGACCCAATTGAAGACCCAGATGTTGAATACTTCGTAGACGGCTCCAGCTCTGTCATCGATGGAAAAAGACGAACAGGATGTGCAGTGGTAAGCTTGGATAAGGTAGTATGGAGGGAGTCATTGCTGAGCTCATGGTCAGCACAGGCCGCGGAACTCACTGCGCTCACCCGAGCATTACAGCTGGGGACAGGCCAGCGGGTTAATGTATACACTGATTCTCGCTATGCTTTTTCTACGGTCCATGCGCACAGACTATTGTGGAAAGAAAGGGGTTTCATTACGGCTTCTGGGAATAAAATTGCTAACGGCCCTCAGATTATCAAGCTACTTGAGGTACTCCACCAGCCTAAAGAGGTAGCAGTCATTCATGTGCAGGCCCATGGGAAAGCTGCTGAGGAAAAGCATAAGCTTGGAAATGCAAAGGCTGATGCGGCAGCAAAGGAAGCCGCATTTATTGGTGGAGAAGCGGAGGAAGTATCCAGGCAGGCCTTGTCCCATGCCATATGGCCATATGTCCGGGATTTAGTCCCGCAGTATTCCCCTGAAGAAGATAAATTTGCACAGAAGGCTTGTGCAGAAAAGAACTCCCAGGGGTGGTGGATAGTACCAGGAGGAAAGGTCATGATACCCAGGCCATTGCTTCGGGAAGTGCTGCATCAGCTTCATGCAAGAACCCATATGGGAGGCTTGGCTATGGGTGATCTAGTGATCCGCCAAGCAGTAGCCCCCGGGCTATATGTAGAAGCTCAGCGTATTGCTACCAGGTGCATCACATGTCAGAAAGTAAACCCTCGAAGGAAACCCCCTGTGCCAACGGGAGGTAGACCCTGGGCAGTGTACCCTGGACAAGCATGGCAGATTGATTTTGCCAAGCTCCCACAGTCCGGACATCATGGGTTTTTACTTGTCATGGTAGACCAGCTCTCTGGTTGGGTCGAGGCATGGCCCACTGCCGCTACATACTGCCACTGCCGCTACAGTAGTGAAGTATTTGTTGCAGGAGATCATTCCCCGGTATTCTCTGCCTGAATCCATCGAGTCAGATCAAGGACAACACTTTGTGGGAAAGGTAGTTCAAGAAGTCGCACAAGCTCTCAAGACCACTTGGAAACTACACACACCATGGAGACCACAGAGTTCAGGACAAGTGGAATGCACGAATAGGACCTTAAAGACTCTACTCACCAAAATCTGTATTGAAGCACGCCTTAAGTGGCCTCAAGCATTGCCGCTAGCTCTTACTTGCATTCGAAACACTCCCCGATGGGGCATTAAATTAACCCCATATGAAATTATGTTTGGCAAGCCCCCTCGAGTCTTACCCCCTGGGATGCGAGAAAATGTAACTTTTGAATTAGGTAATAGTGAGCTTCATATGTACGTTATTGCTTTGCAGTCTGTGTTGTCTTCTCTTCACAGGTATGCAGCCTCCTTTCAGCGTCTGCCTTTAGACGTACTGGTACATGACTTCTGCCCGGGAGACTGGGTCTTGGTGCAGCGGTGGAAAAAGGAACCTTTGACTGAGAGGTGGAGTGGCCCTTTCCAGGTACTTCTAACAACCCACACTGCTGGCCATGACCGTTGGATACACCATACCCGTGTGAAACGACATCCACGAGCGTCAGAGGACACCAACTCCCAGGACGAACTCACTCCGGAAGCTGAGTCGTCCTCAGAACAAGAAGCCAGCAAGTGGAGCTGTGAACCTACTGGTGATCTCCAAGTGTGCCTGAGACGGCTTAATCAAAGTTCAGAAAATTAGACAAGAAAATAAAAAGAAGAAGTTTAGGCTGTATTTGATCTCAAGAAAGGGAGAATATGGTGGGAATCTTAATATGCCTTGTTGTTAGCTATGTAGTAAGAGAAGCAGGATTGAGCAGCCCTAGCTGCCAGCCTATATCCCCACTTCCCCTAATTGCTCCCCCAGGGACAAATTTGTATGTTGACATGATGGAAAGAATTGCAGGTACCTTCAATCTCACCAACTGCTGGGCCTGTGGGGGACTCCGAGAGGCCAGAGAACAGTGGCTTTGGAGGGCTTTTCCTTTGGCCCCAAAATGGTTGGTAAGTGATAAGGCGGATGTTAAGAGTACTGGTCAAGAATGGGATGAGAACCACAGCTGGGATCTTTCCCAAGTGGCATTAGGAGAGTACTGTATTAGCAATAATGGTACAGGGAGGAGTTTGGGACATAGCCAGTGTACATGGACATTGAAATGGGTCCAAACATGCACTACCTGTTATGCCCTTAATTGCAGCAAGTATGCAGGTCAATGGAATTCTACTGCTGTTAAGCTCCCAAACTCCACGTGGATGAAATGTAACCCATCTACTCCACAATCATCCCTGTATGATGAAGACACCTGCTTCAAAAAGGTCAGAAGGGCAAGAGTATCACGTTTCGAACCTAACATTACAAAATGTCAGGCATATAATGAGACCCAAAGTGAACGATTCATACCTTACTTCCATAATTGGCAATGGGCGCACCCGAATGGCACGATGGCATGGTTTAATAGATATTGGAGTGCCTCAAATGACACAAATGAAATAACCGAGTGCGAGTATAGGGATAAAGATGGCGTATGGAGATGTCAGCTTAAACCGAGTGACCATTACACTGGCCCTTTAGGGCATAGGGACAACAAATACTATCCCCCTCTTTCCTGGTGGAACCGTGACCCCCTGGCCTTGGGAGGGGAGAACAGGGCCTTAAAAGGACATTATTGGATTTGCGGAAGGCGAGCCTATACGGTACTGCTACAAAGGTGGACAGGAACCTGCTATATTGGAGTAATTGTACCAGCTTTCTTTTTGCTACCATCTGAGGTTGGAAATAAGTTGGGAGTCTCTTTGTATGATGAATGGAAAAGGACCAAGAGAAGTATTGATGTAAGTTTGACACGGGGTGGCTCCCAAAAGTGGAAGGAGGATGAGTGGCCCCCTCAAAGGATTATTGAGTATTATGGACCAGCTACATGGGCTAATGATGGGAGTTGGGGATACCGGACACCAATATACATGCTAAATAGAATCATCAGGTTGCAGGCAGTCTTGGAAATAATTACTAACCAAACTGCCACTGCTCTCGAGTTACTGGCCCGACAGAGTTCTCAGATGAGAGAAGCCGTATACCAAAATCGAATGGCCTTAGACTATTTACTCGCAGAGGATGGCGGAGTCTGCGGAAAGTTCAACCTTTCTAATTGTTGTCTCCAAATAGATAATAACGGAAAAGCAGTCTTAGAGATTGCCAAAGAGATTAGGAAAATAGCCCATGTACCAGTACAAACGTGGGAAAACACATGGGATAAAGACTGGTGGTCTAATCTACTTGGAGGACCCTGGTGGAAGAAAGTAGGGTTTGTATTTTTGTGTGCTCTGACTGGTTTGATTTTTATTCCTTGCCTTACTCCCTGTCTCACTAGATTGATAACCACCACAGTTGAAGGGATGCAAGTTACAGCAGTCCCCCTCAAAGCGCAGACTGTAGCAAAAGTCATGGTACTCAGAAAAATTCCTCGTAATTATCTTGATCTGCCTAAACGAAAATGGGGAGCAGAAAGCATCTTGAGGGGGGAATATTGTTAGAAATAGAATATTGTTAGAAATGGAGTATTGTTAGAAATGCACAGCTTGCATCTTGCACCCGATAAGAAAGAAACACTGCCAAGGACTTTTTTCCTTTCCCAGCCTTGCCACAGCTTTTCTTATGCTAAATCGCAGACTCTCCCCCAGCTTCTCATACAGATTACAGAAGCTGGAATTCAACTGACTGTGTCCTTGAAAGGGGGGGGGGGGTTTGAACTCTTGGTGACCTATAGTAGTCTCTGAGCATGCTTAATTAGCTGATGCATATTTACCTCTCCGCCCTGCATACTTAAGTAGTTAATTATACTATACACGCGATGTATGTAGTGATGTAACCACATGTATGCTTGTATGAAACGGAAGTGAGCTGTAAGAGTTCCTGTTTCTGCACACATGCCCAGGAAGGAAAAGATAAATACAGCCTGCAAAATTCCTTTGTGGGTTCAGAGTAATCTGAGTTGTTGACTCTGCTCTGACCCTATTTGCAAATACACCTTTTGTGCCATCTAATGAGTGTGTGTCTGTGATTTTTGTGGCCTCCAGAGAAACGAACCGCTTTATGCATCAAAATGACCAAAAAACGAATTAAACTAATGGTTATATTTTTGTACTTGAGAGCTACCCACACTGCTTGTGATTAGGGCCTACGTTTTTAAGAGGGACCAGTATCTTAGGTATAATATCTGAAGCACCTAAAGGAGGTCTGACTTGCAGAAACTGCTGTCCCCATCCTCTGAAATTATTAGACCCCATTGAGATGTGTCAGTTTGAAAATTTTAACCAGCATTAATCTGGATCAGTTGAACACATAAATAAATACAAAATTAAAACAGTGAACCAAAGAACCAATCTGCCACAATAGACTGTGTATATGTATTGCCCTTCATGAGAAAGTGAGGTGATAAATTGGTTATCATAAGTATTTAACATTTAAGATTTTCCACTACATCAGACTTTATATGGTTTCAAAGTTCTTAAATTGTGAAGTGCAAACTGCTTATTGTTTAGGTACCTGAAAACTTCTCCTTGGACTTCCTATTTTCAGTTTTAGCTTGTACTACTTCTCCCCTGCTTAGTGCTGAGTCTACATCATCCCTATTTCTGCACCAGCTACAAACATTGAAAAGGAATAGGAAAGGGAGAATCTTTCTAACAACGCTTTTAGTCCTGAAAAAAAACTGCAGCCTCTTTCTTCAGTAAAAACTTGGGGAAAAAAACAAACACAGCATTCTCTTTTGTATGCCTAGAAACTTGAAATAAAAAGTGCTGAAGTTGAAACACAGAAACATACCTAAAGTTGGTAGAATATTAACTGAGCTTAATTTTTCAAATGAATTATGAATTTTTTTCTATTTTCAGTTTGACTCTGTTTTTGTCTATGTACAAATTTGTTTGCTGAACTTTATGCATGCAAGCACATCTGTTCAGGAGAACACCACCTCCTCACACAGTTCACAAACAAAAATTTCTGCTCATGTATATCTGTAAATAGCAGAAACCTTAAGTTAATTATACTGAATTACATACTGGCATTTAAATAAGCATGAGCATTCATGTTTTCATATTCAATCAGCTGAAGGTGAACACAGGTCAGTGACACGCTGGAAACTGCACAACTTGGTAACTCCTAACTCATGTTGTGTTCTTAACAGAGACTTCACAGTATATAGACACACTGATGCAAAGTCATCTTAGATACCCTGCTTAGATGTGAAGAATTCAAAAGGGCAACTATAAACAAATTAAAGCACCAGTGATGACTAAGGGGATTTCATTTGGAAATAAAGCTGCCCAAGATGAGGATGACCAACTAGAAAGTTAGATCAACATTATGAAGCAGACCGGTAAAAGACCCAGAAAAACTGGCATTAAAGAAAACTACATATATAACATGCACATTGATATGCTTTGATGCTTACAGTATTAGTGAAATAGTATTTAGAGAATTCTCCCTCCACAATAGGAGTGAGCCAGTATTCTTATAAACTAAATAACTTTTCCATGACTTTCTTCTTTATAGACTTGCCAACTGTATGTCAACTCATTGCTACAAAAGTATGGGCCTGGAAACGGATAGGGGAAATATGGTAAAAATATGAACTTGGAAAGGGTTAAAAGTTATATTTTGGTTCAAAGCAAAATGCAGTTTTGAAGCGATTTGGCAGACCTGATAATTACTTAATGAATTTTATTTCAGCATTGCTCAAAACAGTTGCCTTGTTGAAACAGATATATTTTGATGTCTGGAAGGATTCTTTTACAATGAATGCAGCAGAGCTCAGTGCAATTCAAAAATCAAACAGTTAAAGTTTTACTTTGATACTGGTGAGTATTATATACAAAGTGTATGCCAAGGGCCTCTCTTTTACTATTAATGAAGTATCAGATTGCTTTTTCTTTCCATGAGAAAGATGCATTAAAAATCCCTCAAAAACCTGCACTGCTTTAGCACTCGATTCCTCTACCTTGCTCTCCCCTACCTTTGGGGCACATTTTAAGTGGAACTAAGTTTTAGCTTAAAAGTATAACTAATTTACTTGAACCTGAACAAAGCCAGGTATGGATACCCTTTATTTTGATTGAAGAGTGATTTATTGTGGCTTAGCTTAGCTCTTCAATGCCTTATGTCAAATAAAGGTAAGTTGCTCTTTAGTTAAAGTAAAGAATTTGGAGAGATTTTGCTAAATTCATATAAAATATCACCTGAAGTTAAACTGGTGTACTCTCTCATGTACAAACTCTTAGTTTCACAAAGGAAGTCAGTTTTTTGAAGCTGGATTTTGAACTTGGATTGTTCAAAGCGGTCTTCTGCATGTTCCTTTATAATGATGCCATACTTATGTATAAAACCCTATGAAGTAAGGACATGATGCCTAGAGAAGTTCAAATGCATAATAGTTGTTAAATTGCCAGGGGAAATCAAGCAATTAATTAATTAATTTATTATTTATAAATTAAGGGTAGCTTTTATCAGAGAGAAAAATGTTTATGGAGAACACAGGGCGAAAGTATTTAACAAAATAAATATAATTGAAAAAATTCAAGTGAAAGTGGCTCAACCAGAGAAGTGCTACAGTACACCTACTTCAACAGGAAAATACGACAAAGTATTCTCAGACCTCATTTATGGAACAGTGGCACTCCACACAAAATGAATAAATTTCAACATTACTTGAAGGGAAATGAAAAATTATGGTCATCTAAGATACCTTAGGTGCTGTTGGGAGCATAGAGGAGGTGGCAGTGCTGCCAAATTTTACAATTTACTTTCTTTACAGCTTTACTTTTGTTCACTAACAGATCTCCACAGGACTATATAAGGATAAATACAATGGGATGGTTGAAGATGAATACTCCATATGAAACTGTAAAAATAATTTTTCAAATACGTAAAACGTAACTGAAAGCTCAGCAGACAATAATATGGATGCTTAATCGAGGTAATTAATAAAGAAATGTTCACAGGTACACTTAATCTCTTTGGGTATTCTCAGTATTTTCTTTGAGGTGATCTCATAAGGCAAAATGGTTGTTGTGCGAAGGTGATTACTTGGACTGGGTTTGATGCACCAAACTAGGCATAAAAACAGATGTCTTCATTTTAGCTTGCTCTTTCCTAACCACGTGAGTCTGTTTTAAATTAATCACCATTTAAAAAAATTCAATAACCACTTTTACAGTAAAATTAAGGCACTCTGAGGAATATTTTTATAACTGTTTTTTTACATGATTAAATGTGGCTCAAGGAACAGCACTACATCAAGCACAGTCAAGATGTTTCTTAATGGCTCAATTAAATACAGGTCCTGAAATGCTTTAATGATTTGAAAAAAGGCATGTTTGCAAAATGCAATAATCATGGGCACCAAGAGCAGGAGAAACAACTTTCAAATCTTTTGATGACTGCTGAGATGGTTTCATAGTTTCACATTTTGTAGGGTCGGAAGGGGCCCGAGCAGATCATCGAGTCCAACCCCCTGCCATGGAAGGAAAGAGTACTGGACCCCAGCAAGGGGTACATCTAGCCTCCTCTTAAAGACCCCCAGGGTAAGAGCCAGCACCACTTCTCTTAGAAGTTGGTTCCAGATCCTAGCCACCCTGACCGTGAAGTCGCGCCTCCTGATGTCTAGTCTGAATCTACCCTCTGCCAGCTTGTGACTGTTATTCGTGCTCACTCCTGGTAGTGCTCGGGGGAACAGGGACTCCCCCAGTGCCTGCTGGTCCCCTCTAACTAGTTTGTAACAGGCCGCTAGATCCCCCTTCAGCCTTCTCTGGTGGAGGCTGAACAGGTTCAGGTCCCGTAGCCTCTCCTCCTAGAGCCTGCCCTACTGCCCCCAGATCATGCGAGTGGCCCTCCTCTGGACCCTCTCCATGTTGTCCACATCCCTCTTGAAGTGTGGCGCCCAGAACTGGACGCACTACTTCAGCTGCAGCCTGACCAGTGCCGCATAGAAGGGGAGCATCACCTCCTTGGACCTACTTGAAATACATCTGTGGATGCATGACAAGGTGCAGTTGGCCTTCCTGACTGCATCCCCACACGGCCAGCCCATGTTCATCTTGGCATCAGTGATGACTCCAAGATCCTTTTCTGCCTCTGTACTGACAAGAAGGGAGTTCCCCAGCCTGTAGGTATGTTGCTGGTTCTTTCTCCCCAGGTGCAGCACCTTGCACTTGTCAGTGTTGAATCCCATCCTGTTCTCATCCGCCCACCCCTGTAACCTGTCTAGGTCTGACTGTAGCTTATTCCTCCCTTCTAGCGTGCCCACATCCCCTCACATCTTAGTGTCATCAGCAAATTTGAACAGGGTGCTTTTTACCCCCTCATCCAAGTCACTGATGAAGATGTTGTACAGTGCGGGCCCGAGGACTGAGCCTTGGGGGACCTCACTGCCCACATCCCTCTGGGTAGAAAATGACCCATCCACTACCACCCTCTGGGTGCGGCCCTCCAGCCAGTTGGTGACCCATTTGACTGTGTAGATGTTGACACCACAGTCCCCCAGTTTCTTAATGAAAACTGGGTGAGAGACAGTGTCGAAAGCCTTCCGAAAGTCCAGGAAGACTATGTCCACTGCTACCCCTGCAGCTAAGGATTTGGTGACCTGGTCGTAGAAGGCCTCCAGGTTGGTCTGACAGGACCTGCCTCTAATGAACCTGTGTTGATTGCCCCTAAGTATAATCACCCCTGCTGGCCCCTTGTGGACATGTGCCAGAATAATTCTCTCAAAAAGCTTGCCCAGGATTGAGGTAAGACTAACTGGCCTATAGTTTCCCGGGTCCTCCTTCTTCTGCTTTTTGAAGATGGGAACCACATTGGCTCTCTTCCAGTCCCCTGGCACCACACCAGAGCACCACAAGTGCTCATAAAGCCATGCCAGGAGTCCCGCAATGACCTCAGCCAATTCCCTCATCACTCTGGGGTGGTGATCGTCCAGACCAGCTGATTTGAATACATCCAGTCCCTCCAGAAGTTCCCTGACTAGTTCCTCACTGACCCTTGGCCTCGGTGCGCCTCCCCTAGGGTATAAGGGGGGCCCAGAGGGAGGGTAGCTGTTCCGGTCCCTGCTCAGGAAAACGGAGGCAAAGAAATCATTAAATTCAGCATATATGCTCACTGGATGAACTGGCCTTTGACAACAAACATCCAGTTATTTGAGGAAACATGTGTCGGTCATCATAACCAATATGAGACTAGCCTAAGTGTGATGGGGAAATCAGATACTTTGAAAACACTGAACTTATAGATATGGAGTTCTCAGTGTACTTCACAAAAAACAATGAATGAGCCTTTAGGACACCAACACTTCCCATTTGTTAACTGTGGCAGCGTGTTCCTGTTCCTTTTGGAGTACAAGTAAAACAAACACTCTTTCTTCCCTGCAAGATAAGTTTGATGTATAATTCAAAGGTTGTCCCTAATGCAACATCTGCCCCCACACAAGAATCCATCATAAATTTCCTACCACAGATTTTTAGGTTCCATTTTAGCAGCAGGAGGCTGTCTGCACCTGTAGTATCTATAGAACAGCTTCTTCTGTTCCAGGATATCCAGGAAGAACCCATGCTCCCTAATGCATCTAGCTGGGCTGAGTAACACGAGTGCTTTTGATGTCATGCACAACTTCAAATTTTGGATCCAGCACCTACAATTCAGCAGTATTATGACAACATATCTGAAAAATACCCTCTCTTGAGAGGCCCCTGTAACAGCCTATTCCTTAGAACTGAGACAGCAGATAATATTTCTGTTTCCTTTTTGCTTACTCATTTAGCATTTTATTATACTCCCTCCCTTACAGTCTACAGATTTTAAAATCAACACTTTTTAGCTTTTTTGGTATGAAGCTATTCTTCTAGATTTGAGTATTGTTCCTTCACAGCTTACAAACTCTGTGTATGCTTCTCAAGAGCTTTGTTATTTAAAAAGTGCAAGTCCTTCAGCAATGACAGGAGTGTTTTTCTTTTGGTTTCTTATGGTAGCTTAATTTTTTAAAGTTTGGTCCTATATCCAATAGTCTGTTTTCCTTTTTTGCCCTGCTGGTCAAGTTTCAGCAGAGGCTGTATTCCAAAGTTCATGCCTTTCTAAATGAGTTAGTTTATAAGTACCTCATGCTGTCCTACCTTCTGCCTAACTTCAGATTAACAGCACTAATCACTTCTCTGTTTTCCCCATATCCTGATGTATGTCTTATGTTTACAGTGGGGAAATACACTTGCAGTTTTGGTGAAATATATGCATATCTACTGCTACCTTATTTGACTAAAGTTGTTCCTGCTGTTACATGCAGCTTCCTTCCAGGTGTATGATTTGTCCCGAGGAAAAATAATTTGCTTCTGATGGGATGTCCCAGTTGTAGTTCAGGTAAGCATTTTGTCAGTCCTAGTGGGTTAAGGCCTTTGTGCCTGTCTGGCTGTTACTCCTTCTCACCATTGCTGGTTATAATGATGCTTAGGCTACTAGAAGTCTGTATGTTCTTTGACAATATGGACTGAACTGGGCTGCTGCTAAGACCTTCTGCATGAGTATTTTAGCATTCAAGAATGTCTTGATGTACCCTTTCTTTGCTTTCTGAACCTTTGTTTAATAGCATTTAGTAATTTTAGCTGTTAATTTGGCTATGCCCCTTGACTAAGTGTTACATGGCAGTGATATGCTGTGAATGAATAACCATTCCCAGGTAAAGTGCACAAGCTCCCTGTAAGTAAACTAGGGTCTGCTGTCTATATTTAATGCATTGTTGATTTGCCTGTGATGGCCACTGTAGAAGTGTCTGATGGTTTATCTAAGTTTCCAGAAGCCTGAATAGTAAAAAAGTTATTTAAACAGTTGATAGTGAAACAGTCCATTCCAACTTTGCTTTAAATCTTTTGAAGGTGCTTTGTATTTCCATGGTCTTTTTGCTGCTGGGCTTGAATTTCCTCCTATGTACCATATGTGTTCACCACATCTCAGTTATGTGTGATTATTTATGACCAATGACTAGGGGTTGCACAGAATGGCTTCAGTGTATTCTTGAATGTATTAATTCCCAATGATCTGTATGATTAGACTCTTTACATGATGGTATCTTTCATGATCAGCTTGCCTTGGTATTCCCAGCATTGTTGAGAAGCAAGTGGGACCTTTCCTTGGTGTCTGGCTCTCCTGACAGGATGATGGATGTGAACTCTTATAAATCTTTGTCATGTACATTTTTTCCCTTCAGATTCTTTTTTAAATCTTGCCTTGCAACTGGCATATAGCTGGCTTGGTTGATGCTTTGTCTTTCTGTATTTTATTTACCTAAGGCTGAAGATCTCAGGGCTTTGTTCAGTTGTATTTTCATGCTGCAAGGCTGTTCTGGATAACAAGTCAGTAGTGTACATCTCAGTCCCTTTCTTGTAGATTAATTCTAAATTGTAAACTGTGCTGAGGGTGCTTTGGAGCAACTAGCAGGAGAGTTTTAAAAACAATTTATGGTCATTTTCTACTCCCCTCCTTTTGAATACTGACTGAATGCTTCACATGCAAACACTATTTAAGAACGTTCCTTTTCCACCTGTGTGCATCTTTGTTCTGTTGGTGACCTTAACATGAAAACTGCCAGCTGTACGTTTTAGAGGACTGACGCATCTGGCAGACAACACACTACATGCCTGTAATTATTCAAAAGGATACTGTTGGTTACCAGCTACTTGATACTTGCAATGACTGCATCATGCTGAGGAAACCATGCCCGCATAGTTAGATCCAGCAGTTGCCTTGGGTTCACACACATTCGAGAAACTTGGAAGAAATTTTGTTTATACTTGACCTGACTGAATACGTTTAAGTATGGGCACATGCTGTATTGCTTTTACCCTTTTAGGGTCAATCTGTAGCTCCTGGGAGGCCAGTAGGCTACCACATATAGCACTGAGTTGAATCATAATTTAAATGTATTTAATTTTAGATTTACTTCCTAGGCTCTTCCTTCCTAACACATGAGGTTGTGGTTGTGACTGGCCAGATTCTACCATACAGTTATCTTCACACAGTTAAATTTCCATCAGTGATGAAGCTGATCTTGAGAGCCTGGTTTGTTCATCCTGCTGACGGTGGTAATATTCTTCTGTTGGAGTTTTTCTGAAATAGCACTCTCAGCTATCTGTTATCTATCTGCTGCTGTCCAAAATGTGGTGAAGTAGATGCCTTCCATATCCAGTTGCACTTGCCAATATTAGTCTTTGGGATCAAATACAGAGCAAATCTGCTTTTTAACCAAAGCTTCAACGATAGACATTTAGCTTTAACATGCTATATAAATATTCAGCTTGCCTGGCTACCACGCTATTTCCCCAGTCACGGGCTCTGTGACACCCTCTTCCTTTATTTGACAATTCTACCTCTCTGCCCTTATTACAATGGGTACTTTGCAAGGCAGATGATGCTATTGCTAAATTATTTGAATGCTATCCAGGTGCAAGATGCTTGGAAAACATGCATCAGTCAAATACCTTAGTAATCTTTTAGCAATGTCAGTGTAAAGATACTGCTATGTACTGTCTGGTTTGGAAATGTTTTCTATTCTGTATGAGTGTCTATAGCAGTGGTGCCCAACCCAATCTAACTTTGTGGACCAGATAAGTGGCCTGGGGCCAACCCTGCGTGTAAGGTCATTCCTGCAAATCAATCCATGTGTTGGACTTGGACATTTTATTTCACCCACAGGGCTCCCTAAGGGTCCAGAAATTTGGCAGTGGAGGTTTGGTGGCAGCGTTAATTCCTGCTACTCCCCGAACCACACCGCCCCTACCCCCCGCTGCCAAATGGGCAGGCCCACAAGCCAGATGATAGCTCTGTGGGTTAAAGCCAGCTTGTGGGCCACAGGTTGAACACCACAGTATCATTTGCTTAGTGTCACTATGTTCACAAATTCTCTTGTTCTATCTCAGTGGTCTTCAACCTTTTTAAGATGAAGATCACTTTTGGAAGTAAAGGGCAATACAGGATCCACTGCACTCCCCCACCCCTGCTTGCCGCAACCCCCCAACCCTACCCAGCAGGTCAGTCTGGAAGGAGAGGGGGCAGATTGAGCCCCCACAGTGAGGGAGGGAATGGGGCAGGGACAGGGGTGAGAGGAGCCCTGGCCAGGCCAGGGAAGGGTCAGAGCCTGGGGCACAAAGTCCAGGATGCAGAGGCAGCCGTTTTGTCCCGTGCGTAGACTGGGGGGGGCATATGCCCCCCCCGCCGGCCTCCACCAGGGTGTGTGTAGTGGCAGGATCCCTTCGTGCTCATGGACAAGCTGCCTGGGCTCTAACCCTCCCCTGACCCAGGCAGGGCCCCACTCACCTGGTGACAGGGGGTGCAGAGGGGGGTTGTCCCACTCACTTGGCCTGGCCTCAGGGGACATGGCTCAGCCCAGCCATGTGCATCCTGCTGCTCCCCATGTGCGACTTGATTTCAGTCTGGGAGGGCTACTGTCACAGGCTCCCTGACCTACCAGGTATTGTGATAGACTAGTTGGTGACCACTGTGTATACTATATGAAATATCAGCCTGTCTATTTTCCTTTAGTACCCTGCCTGTAATTGTCATGGTCTTAATGACATCATGATTGTGCTATCATATCATTTTAATCAGTCTTTTGTTTGGTTGCAATTTCACTTTCTTCTCTAGCATAATGCTGAAGAAGCCTATGTAATCTTAGCACACTGACTAATGCCCTCTAGCATGCATACCATTCAGCTTCTGGTTTGTGTGAATCTGCCTTGTCTTTGCACCTGAGCTTTTCAAGCTATTTATTTTATATAAACTGTAATCCTTGATGTGGTGGAGATAAGGAGAGAAGAAACAAAACCTAACAAGCTTTAGCAAAACAATTTCCTTTGGCATAATTACAGCGTGAGACTCCATGAACAGGGCATTTTCCATTGTTGTGTTTTTCTCCAGAGTACTCTCTAGTCTTTTCTTTGCATTTTATTAATCTCCCCAGCTTTGTACGTATACACAAGTTTTTGCGGAAGAAAAAAATTCATATTTCTCCTCGTATTTCTCATACTTTTTATATGCTATTTGGTAAATTTGAACTGTGTCTGTTCCATTTATGTTCAGAATATATATCTGAGCTTGTCTGCTAGCTATGCACATCTCTTGTCCTTTGACAGTCAGTGCAGGCTCTGAACAGTCTCATTCAAGCTTCTGCATTTTTCAGCCTGTTTATTAGCCCATCATAAATTAGTTTATCTTTTAATAGTCGGTGATTGCATGAGTCAGTCCTTTTGCAGTTAGGCAAAATATGGATCTGCTGTTTTTCCTGACTCTTGATTACAATTTAAGATGGCATCTATGCAACTGAGTTGAAAAAGCTTTTCAGGTGTTTCCAAGTTTTTATATGGGTCTGCTCCTCCAAGTCCATTGCTATCATATCCAGACGCTGTTGGATCATGAGGCACTTCTGCTCAGCTGACAGCAGAACAGATCTTAATCCCTTTTCCTTTACTATCCAGCCATATAACAAAGTTGTAGTTTCTTATTGTCCTCAAAATCAGTGTCCTGTTGGTTCACATCCATCTTGTTGGGGACAGGAATCTTACATCACCTATAATCATGGTCCTGTTTGGCTGCTCTTATTTATAATGTGTTTTGCAATTTTCTTATTTTGTTGGTTCTTGCTGGTGTCCAAAACTCATTCAGTTCTGATGCCATGTTCAGTTCTGCATCAAGCCTGGGTGCTCTTACTTCTTCCCCCCACATATACAATCCACCACCTTGAAGTGGAACTTTTCACACCATCTAACCTAACAGGTGCTATTGAGACAAGTGGGAACTGTTACCTTGCTAGAATGCAGAAAATTCAAGGGCAAAAAGAGCCACCAATCAGTGCGAGGGTTCAGAAGTGAAGCAGCAAAAGGAAAACAAAGAAGGTTCTGCTGTTAGAGATGTACAAGAACTTTGGCAAAATGCTGAGCTTAAAGAGAAAATGCTGGGGCAAACGTGGCCACCTCAGACTATAGCCAAGAGGAAGAGGAAAGAGAGGAGAGTGACAAAATACATCTTCATGAGTATACCATAACGAAACAGGACTGCAGCTGCAGCAAGAAGAGTGCCAGCCACAGATGAGTCTGTTAAATTGATTTGGCAGAACAACTGGCAGAACAGGAAATGGCAAAACAACTGGGCTTAAGTCCAGCTTCAATCTACTGCTGTCCACCACTTCTACTGCAGCCAGTGGCCCCTGTGCCAGACATTAGCCCGTCCATGGACCAAAACATTCCATCCTCAGTGGTCAAGGCGAGGAAATAAGTCATATGGTATTGTACTTCCTTTTCCACCTACCATCCTGGTGAATGTAACAAACCCAATTAAGGTTCCAGGGCTGCCAGTGTTATTCAATTTAATGGATTCTTTCTTATTTAGTGCCTTTGTGTGCAAGGATAATTCCACAAGAGCAGCATCAAATAAACACATAGATGAAATTTTCACTTAGATGCACTTGCTACTCTGGATTAATCAAGGTTTCCTCCTCTTTAATTTCTTCCTCCAACAAACCAAGATTATGGGAACACATTCTTGTCTCTCTTACCTGCTTGTCTCTCTTGTCTCTCCTAGACATGCAGTCATCCCCAGCTAGAATATGTTCTGGCTTCACCAGGTCTGTTAAGCAGCACAAGCATCTTCCTCTCATAGGCCAAACTACTCAGCCTTATCCTGACATATTCTGTGCTACATCCTGCCCCAGTGATATGCATAGCCTTTTATATACAGTCAACTGCTCAGAAGACAGCACCACTGGCTCTTTAGTTGACCAGCTGTGCACTCCATAACCATACAGTTCTTGCCTACACTGTAATGAAAGCACTTTCTATTAGGCATTCTTATGTTAAGGCAGAGCTTTATGAGACAGGGTAGCAGAAGATAGGTTGGGTCTGCCAAAACAAAAATGACTACAGCCTGTCTACTGATATCCACAATACCAGAAGGTAATAAAATCCCAGACTAACCTAAATGAAAAAGGCTAGATTAGGGGTTGACAATGTTTTTGGGCAGTGCCAAAAACACCTGCAACTGCAATTTGTAAGATGTTGGAGTACCAAAGGTGGATAGAGGGGGAGCTGCAAGGGCCAAACAAAATGCCTTCACATGCCATGCTCTGGCACGTGTGCCAGGGGGTTACCTAGCCCTGGGCTAAATCTTTGAAAAACCCTGGAATCATATACTCTGTCCAGTTTCCTGTGAACCGCTCTCTGAAGCCACCAAGACCTGCAGTACTAGTAGTAGTACTCTTTGCAGTTTGTATGATCTTGTGTAGCTTGAAGGGAGAGGAGATACCAGCATGTGTGCCAGTGATGATCAGTTTCAGCACAGTTTGCACTTGTTTCCTGGACCCAAACTGACAGTTGCATTGAAGTCAGTGTTTCTGAGTCATTGTTCTGGTTGGGACTGAAGACAACACATGGAAGCAGAAGGGGTGTACTATAACAAGTTGCCAGGTACATATCCCTTTCATCCACGTGCCTGAAATGGATAAAAAGTATTGCCAACATACACAGTGAAAAATTGGAAGGAGGAACCCCCAAGGATGCAAAGACCCCAGTTTTTCAATCTTGTGAGAAGTGCATACACAGTAACTCAGGTGTGGCTTGCGTTCCCCTTTATAGCATGGATGCTCTCATAGGGCCAGCTTGAATGGAGTAATCAGGTCAGTAATGCAAGGTAATAGTAGGTGACACAGAGCCTTGCACTGGCAACCTTATGGTCTCAAGCTCACAACTCAGGACCTCCAGGCACAGAGAAGTCCATATTGAGCACAAGCCCAGATGCAGCAAATTCATCAGAATTCTCCAGCTGAACACTACCTTCTCCGCTGGCTTTTACCCAGTCTCCTTATAGATTCATAGATGCTAGGGTCGGAAGGGACCTCAATAGATCATCGAGTCCGACCCCCTGCATAAGCAGGAAAGAGTGCTGGGCCTACATTACCCCAGCTAGATACACATCTAGCCTTCGCCTGAAGACCCCCAGGGTAGGGGAGAGCACCACCTCCCTTGGGAGCCCGTTCCAGACCTTGGCCACTCGAACTGTGAAGAAGTTCCTCCTAATATCCAATCTAAATCTGCTCTCTTCTAGCTTGTGGCCATTATTTCTTGTAACCCCCAGGGGGGCCTTGGTGAATAAATACTCACCAATTCCCTTCTGCGCCCCCCTGATGAACTTATAGGCAGCCACCAGGTCGCCTCTCAACCTTCTCTTGCGGAGGCTGAAAAGGTCCAGTTTCTCCAGTCTCTCCTCGTAGGGCTTGGCCTGCAGGCCCTTAACCATACGAGTGGCCCTTCTCTGGACCCTCTCCAGATTATCCGCATCCTTCGTGAAGTGCGGCGCCCAGAATTGCACGCAGTACTCCAGCTGCGGTCTGACCAGCGCCCGATAGAGGGGAAGTATCACGTCCTTGGACCTATTTGTCATGCATCTGCTGATGCACGATAAAGTGCCATTGGCTTTTCTGATGGTTTCGTCACACTGCCGACTCATGTTCATCTTGGAGTCCACTAGGACTCCAAGATCCCTTTCCACTTCCGTGCCACCCAGCAGGTCATTTCCTAGGCTGTAGGTGTGCTGGACATTTTTCCTCCCTAGATGCAGCACTTTGCATTTCTCCTTGTTGAACTGCATTCTGTTGTTTTCTGCCTACTTGTCTAACCTGTCCAGGTCTGCTTGCAGCTGCTCCCTGCCCTCCGGCGTGTCCACTTTGCCCCATAGCTTAGTGTCATCTGCAAACTTGGACAGAGTACATTTCACTCCCTCATCCAAGTCGCTGATGAAGACATTAAAGAGTATCGGTCCAAGGACCGAGCCCTGCGGGACCCCACTGCGCACAACCCTCCAGGTCGAAACCGACCCATCCACCACAACTCTCTGGGTGCGACCCTCCAGCCAATTCTCCACCCACCGGACTGTGCAGTCATCCAAGTCACAGCCCCTTAACTTGTTCACCAGTATGGGGTGGGATACCGTATCAAAGGCCTTCCTGAAGTACAAGTATACGACATCCACCCCTCCTGCTGCGTCGAGGCGTTTTGTAACCTGGTTATAAAAAGAGACTAGATTGGTCAGGCACGATCTGCCTGCCACGAACCCATGCTGGTTTCCCCTCAGCATAACTTGCCCTGCCGGGCTCTCACAAATGTGAGCCTTGATAATTTTTTCAAAGACTTTGCCAAGGATGGAGGTGAGACTAACTGGCCTATAGTTGCCCGGGTCCTCCTTCCTCCCCTTCTTGAAAATGGGAACCACATTGGCCCTTTTCCAGTCCTCCGGGACTTGACCCGTGCGCCACGAGCGTTCAAATATTCCCGCCAGTGGCTCTGCAATGATGTCGGCCAGTGCCTTCAGTACCCTCGGATGGAGCTCATCCGGGCCTGCCGACTTAAAGGCATCCAGTTCCTCCAAGTGACCCTGCACCACCTCAGGGTCCACGCATGGAAGTCTGGTGCCTTGCTGCTGCCTCCCTACACTCCCAGTGAGAGACTTGTCATGCCTCTCGCTTAGGAACACTGAGGCGAAGAACTCGTTGAGGAGTTCAGCCTTGTCCCCTCTGTCCGTCACCAATTGTTTCTGCCCATTTAGCAGAGGTCCTATTCCTCCCTGGGCCTTCCTTTTACTCCCTATATATCTAAAAAAACAATTTCTTATCGTCTTTTACTTGGGTTGCCATCCTCAGCTCCATGGTAGCTTTGGCCTGTCTAACTGCCTCCCTACAAGCATGAGCAGAAGAGGTATATTCCTCTTTGGTGATCTCTCCCTGTTTCCACTTTTTATGTGCTCCCCTTTTGGCCCTTAGTCTGCCCTGGATTTCTCTGGTCAGCCAGGGAAGCCTCCTGGCCCCTTTCCCTCTTTTACCTCTCATGGGGATTGTCTCGCTTTGTGCTCGAAGGATAGTTTCCTTAAGGCACAGCCTTAAGTCTCAGGATCTAAGAAGCAGGAGTAGCAGGCAGTGCTCTTCCCGCCCCCTCCCCCCATTTATCCTGCTTACAGCTATTTGGTGGCTACTGGGGAAGCAGCATTCCTGTCAGCTACAGCTGAAGCTTAGAACTGTAACAAAGCATATGAAGTACATATGAAGTGATTATGACTAAAAAGCTAGAGCTAAAACCCTACAGCTCTCACAAAAGGAGCTGCCCAAAGGTCCTGGTGATGGTAACAGATCCCTCTGTATCTGTTCCCTCTTGGCTGGGTGAGTGACAGAAAAGCCTCAAATACGGGGAAAAGAACTGAATCAAGGAAGGTGATGACCTTGTATAGTGTCAAAGTAGTTTTGTATGGATCACAACATGGTATGTCCATGAGGCTGGTAGTGGTTGAGTTTTGGTTGCTGAGCAGGTGTGTGCATGCATGAGAATCAAGTGGGCAGTTTCAGGGTTTTTAGAATTCTGGTTTACCTTGGCTCCCCCTTCTCCCTTTCCAGCTCCTCAGGTGCCAAGAGTGCATGCTTTCGTATGGAAAAAAATCTTCCTGATTGGTTTGTATAATCACATATGAAGTAACAGCTTTCACAAAAGTCCCTTTAAAAATACTTTCTTTGGTACTTCAGTTGATTAAATGTCTTAAGAGCAATTCTGCAAGCTTTCTTCAGTAGGTGCTACCACCTTTCATGTGTGCTTTCTTAAGTCATGTGTCCTTACTTACTAGTACAGACAAAAGCTTATAGAACTGCTTTTGTAATGAAATCTTAAAGGTTTTATTCTGAACTTGACACTGGAGATCACAAAAATTAGGTGTGATAGTTCTTTGCTGTGGTATCTCTCTCATCCTTTCATCTCTCTCAACACTTCCTTCCCCCTCTTGGAAATTCAAAACATGAACACTGGGACTCAAAGATTGTACCACATCAGAGCTCATATTCTGAGAATTTTTTTTAATGTTTGTATGGGATTAGTAGCTCTGACTCATGTATTTAAGAAAAGTAGTCCTATCCCCTTTATACTTTGGCTCTGTGTCTTTGCCATAGTAGCAAGCAACAGATAAAGCCGAAGAAAAATGGTTTGATCTCTAGTTTTGTGCTGCCATTTCACTTATCAAAGACAAGTGAAGCCATCTGCATCTCATATGTTGACATGGCTGAATATCTGAAACTTAAAAAAACATTATATTTCTCTTCTGATACAAATGGTTATGTTAAAAAACACCACTAACTAGAGATACAAAAGAGATACAACTATCAACATTCATGCAACATGCAAGGCTTATAATACATATAGACTAACATGGAACAAAACTAATCTTCGTTGCACTTATCTTTTTAATAATGGTAAGTGTAAGGCCCTTGCCACACATTACACTTGAGATATAATCACCCAGGACCCCTCTATATGTGGAGGTAAAGGCGCAACTAGATCCAATGCACAATCCACACAATCATGCTTCCTGCCACACCATGTGTGTATGGCAGGAAGCGTGATTGTGGGATCTCATATTAGATCTAATTGTGCCCTGTTACTGGTGTAGGTGGAGCCCAATCCTGGGCTCTACTTCCATTGGCAAGAAGCAGGCTTCCATGGCTAAGAGCCTTCTTTGTTGCTGGGACTCCCAGCTGTGGGGACCGTGCGCAGCAGTGATTGTGAGTCGAGCGCCTGATGGGGCTCCAGCTGTAATGATAGAAACCAGTTATAATGTTATTAAACATTTTTGATCTATAACTTTATAGCTGGTTTGACTTTTTTAACACATGATAGTTATTCTGCATGTGTAACCAGTTTAAATTTATTGTGCAATTAACTAGCCAATTGAGTAATACATGTAACATATAGAGGAGGTACCAGTTAGTCATGTCTTAAGTTGTAACTCGGCCACACATTGAAATAGTTAATGGTGTCACATAAAACAAGGGATAAGCCACAGAGTTATACCATAAAAAATGTGTAATAACTTCCTGACTGGTTCTTAAGACACCATTAACTGAACATGTAGACAGGTGCACCCCCGTGGCTGGGAGCCCTGTCAGCTGATGGGGCTGCCAGGCACAAGAGCGTAACAGGGAAGCTGATCCAGGAACATGTGATGCACCCCCTGGAGCTGTGTGCTCACACCTGCATCACACCCACGTCCACTACTTGCCAGTTCAGGAAGAGTCTGGGCTTCCCATGTACTGGTATGATGGGATCTGATCATGCTTCCTACCATGCACATGTGGCATGATTGTGTGGATTGTGCATCAGATCTTATTGTGTCTTTACCTGTACGTCCCTGCACTTCTGTACTTATGTAGCCATATTTCTTAAAAATATAAAGCAAAGATTATGTGATATGCTACGATTAAGGTGCTTTAAGCTGTTTATAGCAATGGTAGCATCTCTACCAATACTGAGGGAAAGTAATTTATGGATGGATTATAGTAGAAAAATACAGCAGGAACTATATTTTTAAAGAATATTTGTCTCTATTTGTGGAAACAGAGAATAAGAGATGTTTGGAATAAAGCACAGTTTTCTTTTCTATACCAAAAGTAGTCTGATAAACATTCTTGCAGAATAGCTACCCATGGAAAATGATCAAATAGGATCACAGACCATGCCAAGAAAGCAGCTTTTAAGATCATGTTAGCCAGGGGTGAGCTAAATATGACCTGTGGGCTGGATCCAGTCCACCAGCTGATGGGATCTGGCCTGGAGGCAGGCACCCACCAATTAATAGTATCCAACACCGCCAATGGCTGCCCCTGCTGTGCTCTGCATGGGGCTGAGTCCTGCCTGCTTCTGCGCAGGGCAGTGCCTGCTGCACTTCCAGCCTCCCCCACCAGAGGGCGCCAGTCTTGGTCAGCAGGCACAGCTTCCAGGCATGGCTGCTGCTGCCACGGCCCAAGGGACTGCTGGGCTCCCTCAGCCTCCACCAGCTCCTCCTTCTGTCCCTGCTGCAGTGCTTCAGACAGCAGGTAGGGAGGGGAAGCTGCAGTGTTGAGGGGAGCAGGGTGGACTCTTTCTGCAGCTTGCTTTGGTCCAGCTCATGCAGGGTTGGGCAGCAGAACGTGTGGATGGAGGTGGGGCGTGAAGGAGCTTGGCTTTTCACGAAGTCCCACTGGGCAGGCACAGGACAGGCAGGTGGGCTGGGAGCAGAAGTAGAGCCAGCGTGCATTTGGTGCAGCCCCGCCAGGCAGGCACGTGGAATGGAAGCAGCAGCAACAGGAGCCAGCAGAGGCTTGGCTGCAGCCCCGCTGGGCAGGTGTGGGACAGACCAACAGAGAAGGCAGTGCCAGGCTTGGCTCCCTGTCCCCACGCCCACCACACATCACAAAGAGTGGGCAAGGGGAAGCCACATGCAGCGATGAAGCCCCCCATATGCACACATCCAATCCACCCAAACCATCTATATGCCCCCCCCACACACCTCCACTCCCACCACCATGCACACCCCCCACCCCCACACCTCAGCAACACCCACATCCCACACCTACACATACACCCACACACCTCACCTGCACCATACCCAACCACAAACACAACTCTCCCCCTCCACACACAGCATACAAGCAACCCCATCCTCCCCTCTCAAATCAAAGTACTTCCTGGGCAAGGGGAGAGATGTCTGGTGGCAAAGGTCAGGGGTTGGAGGCAGGACTTCTGATCACAAGATGGTGACCAGGGGGCAGGGTACCTGTCAAGGGGCAGGGCTACCCTTGCAGCCCTCAATGCCTCATCAAAACTCATTAAGCAGCCCTCCAGCTGAAATAACTACCCACCCGTGATGTTGGCTAACTAGATTGTCTGCTTTGATATTTTGCTGCTATGCCAATAAGGACTTTCCACACTTGTAGATGCATGTATGCATGTGACACTTTTGTACTGATTTTATTCCTGCTGCAGTAAGAAGCTAGCTGTGTTTTCTTACAGAAATAAGAGTGAAGACAAAACAAATAAGAGGAAGCCGTGTCAGAATCTTTAAGGTAGCGAGCACTGTATTTCCAGGTATGTAAATAAGAGCACTCTGGAGAGATCTCTTTCAGTAAACAATCTTACTTCTTAGGAACAGCTTGCTCATTTTTATTATACTATGAAAACCTTAACTTGTAACCCCAACCAAAAGCATAGACTGGGGTACAATATAGCTTCAGTTTTCAAAAACTTGGTGTTTTGCTGATATTCATGCATCGAGTTCCCCCAGGACCCACGTAGGAAGCAGTCTTTTTAGCACTAAGAGAGCTAAGTCATCAGACCATCTCTTCCACCAGATCGGAGGGGGGTGGGAATTGGCTCAGAACTCTTCTGAAGAATTTAGACAAAAGGTCTTCTGAGCATAGGTGGATGGGTAAGCCTTCCCTTCAATAAGCTATTTCATTTCTGTATGAAGATATATTATGAAAGATCAGGGAATGCTTTACTGCCAGAAGTCAAATGGAAGTATCAGTGTAAAGGTCATGTGACACAATGAGTTCTTGCTAAGCTCTTGCCTGGTTTAAGTTTAACAGACATAGTCCCTGTTCCAGAGACCTTAACACAGCTCAAACAGAAAAGCAAAAAATGGGGCCTGGTACTTTTGGAAACTGATGGAGAGGGAGGATCAGTGCAAAGAGGTTCATGGAAAAACAAGCTTCAATGAGATATTGAAGGAGTTGAGGTGCTTTTCTGCTTAAAAAAGTAGACGTCTTATTTCTCACAAAAGCATGTCTTAGGAGAAGGTCTGTGGCTGGAAGCCCTGGAAAAAGTTGGCTGTGACTAGCTTTTTCTGCCCTATAAGGACATTCCATAGCTGTTATCCTAGCATCACCACCGATCTAGCTCCATTCCTTCCCTTGAGAGGGAAGGGAACTTAAGTGTTAACAAGTAGCATGAAGTTAAAACTGCTTCAGGAAAACAGACTGTAGTAAAATTCAGTAAGCTAGCTCAATCTCCACATGCTGTGTTTTATAGGTTTACTTATTAAACTATCAAATCTGACAACTGTATTATTTAAATCTCTCAGTGACAATAGTTCCCTATTAACTTCCAAAGACCACACAGATGCAACTGAGGCCACCAGCATCTACAGGGTCTGGTGGCTAAAGCCACAGGCTGCAACACCACCACATTTGGGGCATAGCAATTAAGATGCAATTGAGACTGTCCTCTGGCATGGTGACAATAAAAAGTAAATTGTATGTTTAATATGACTGCACACCATGCTGGCAGTGGCACTACTTATTTCTGTGTATGCTGTACTTTTGAATGAACCAAATTGATGAAAAATATAGAGAGATTAAAATACGCAGCATCCTTACTTATTCTTCCATGGCTACACATTAATTTTCATGATTAAGAATACTGGCTAATCTAAATACACTGATAAAAACCCCCAGTGCAATTACAATGCATCTGAAGAATGTCTTATTTTTCAATGCTCTTTTTCTCAGCACTGACAAATGCTAAGTTCATTACAACCATAGGTGCATTATTTGTTCTTTGAATTGCAAACACCATTGCCCTATTTTGAGTCTTTGTACCTGCTATTCTGGAAATATTTTTGGTCCTGTGGGAAAGTAAGTTGTAAGAGATAAGCATTTTCCACTATACTTGAATGAATAATCACTGACATTGCTGTTGATTGAATAAAAGCTATGAGCACAACCACCCGTGTTTGTCCTAATGATGCATTTTAAACCAGATGCATGCTGTATGTTGAATAAAGCAGGGTACTTACTTGGTATGTAAATTGCACTTCATTTGTTGATCTACCTTGTTTTCCATTTATATCAACTTCAATTTCACCGTGCAATTTTTCTGTCACACTTCCAACTTGACACACAATCCTAGTCAGAAATAATGCAGGTTTATCTTTAATTGCATAACTTTTCACTCATCAACTAAAAAGGTGAATTAAATGCATGCAGAAGGTGCCTGCTTGACCACACCAGAAAGTCATATCTTTGCTTAGCTGTCATGTGGCACATGCACGGGGCAAGCTTCCCTTTTTCCACAATATACTTTGAACACTGAAGTGACCACCACTAAGGTATATGCAAATATTTCAGTTCCGTATCTACCAGAAGTCAGACTCAGTACCCTTTGAATGGCAGCAATCTTGTGATCATTATTGATGGGCTAAATGCAAACTAGTAAAAGCAGAATGATACAACAGCCTTCCAACCCCTGCCCCCCCCACACCTTTGTTTCCTTCTCTGTTTTAAAACCTTAGCGGACACTTAATTACAAGCCACAGGTTCTAATTTATTCTATTGCACATATGAGTGGAAAATGGGTTTCTTATGTTCTACTCAACTATTCTTTAAAGTAATAATTCTGAAATCAGAAAAAAAATAAACAGTGTAGCTCTAGTAACAAAGCAGGATGCGAATGTATGCTATTGTTACAGGCTGTGCACTGGCAGAGCTTTTTATGATGGGACCTACTAAAATGAGCTTTTTTTTTTGGTTACCATTTGCTCTTCCAATCTCAAAATGATTCTTATTCTTCTTTAAACAATGCACTATTGCCTAAGAAAATTAAAAACTCCCCACACTTTTACAACTACAATGAACTTAAATTAGGGCCTAAATAAAGGGTTGTCAAGTTCCACTGCAAATGACTCCAGAATTATCTATCTGGGTCCTGGCATATGGACAACATTTTCCAAATTCTTGCAAGTCTTGGCATGTGTATTGCTGTTGTAATCTATGCTTTGTTTCTTATCCTGTCTACTATATTCTTAGAAGCTGCATCAAGTTTAGGAAGAGACAAGAAATAATGCTTTCAGAAGAACTTGTAGCTTTCAATATCAGAACTCACTTGATTGGAGACAGGTGACAATGGCACTGCTTGAAATGCTAAATTCCTATTAACAATGCCATCTAAGCTGTTGTATAATGCTTTATATCAAGTGATCTTGAAACATACCACTTCCTGAAATTATTTGTTCACTAAAGTGTGGACTGACAGTGATGCGTTTAATTTGAAAACAAATAAATAGTTTACAGACATATGCAGCAATTATTCATGACAGCTTTTCAAACAAAATGCCCTAATCATAAAGGAAAATGCTGTTTTTATAATTTGTTATTGTGCAGAAGTGCAAAACTTGGTTTTGTGCAAATCCTCAGAAATGTCAATAACAAGCATTTGAGGCATAGTGCATTGCTTCCTCCTATTAATATTTCCAGTAATTGTACAAATAATCCCTCTCCCCATAAAAATCATCATAGAAAACAATTACCTAGTGGAAACAGAGTAGAATTCCTTTTTAAAAATACATTCTACTCCTGCTACTGTTATACTTTTGACATCATCTGCTGTTATACCCAAATTAGATCCCATTATGGTCAAAAGAATTCCACCGCTCAGTGGTCCAGTCTCTGGTTGAATCTGTATGGGTAAAAATAGAAAGCAAATTTGAAACTAACAGTAGCTGTGTTCCTGTTACTTAAATTTTAACTTGATATTAATTGCTGTCAATACCTTAGCATTAAATAAGGTTTATTATATGGTTCCTAGAAAAAGAAAGGCTAAGAAATTTCTATATCTTAAGATCAAAGTTGATTTATACAACCCATAGTAACCTGCTGTAGATTTCATACTTCTAACAACAAAAGAAAAAAGCCCCCAACAGACTATGACTATCATCATATATATAATTCCAGGTTAACATTTATCCTGTTTATAATTTTATTCTAATTTAAAGCATGCGATATACCATATATTGAAAGCCCCAAACTTTGGGATTTCTCTCAAGACTATTCTGTAGAGGCACTTCTAGCCATCTTTCATATATTTTTTTGGTTTTATCATTATTTTCAGCTTTGGAGATTTGTGTCAAATTCACAGTACACTTTAGGACACAGAAATGGTGTACAGAGACCTAGAACTGAAGGTTCTGTTATCAGCAGATCCTACCTACTAATAATATGAGAGGAGGCTGCAGTGGCTGTGGATCACATGAATTATTTTTGTAATGGGAAGTAAGACAGAACAGACCCAGCAGTGCTAGATTTTCAAATTTAGCCTAAGCATCCACTCAACATCAGAACTCTGAACACTTATTGGGAGGCTCAGACTTTCTGATTCTTTTGGTAAACTTATGTTTCAAGCTTTCTTGTCATGTAGTTGCTGAAGAGTAGTTTGGGTAGAACAGACTTTAGTGGGGAGGGAACAACTTGCACTAGTAAAAACTCGTATTAACTCTCTGTAATCTACTCACATGTTTAAATGCTTACTGCTACCACAGTAGCACAAGGCTTTAAAGAACATGAAAGATGAAGGGCCTCTCAATAGGAGAGGTCTTACACATCTTCCACACTGATATCATCTTCTAGCTGCTGCTTTGGAAGTTTGCTTGACGTTTCAGAATGTGCACCCTGTCCCCTCCACCCAACCAGTCCCTTTCAACATATTCAGATATTTCTTTACGAAAAGTCAATATACTGGTAGGCAGGGAAAAAAAATCTTACGTGAGTAATGTGTGGAGGAGGACATGTGTTAGCAGCAACAGTATTACAGAGTTCCTTATAAATGCACTTGCTTGGCTTGCCATCTTCTTCACACCACACACACCTGTAATCACGCTCAGCTGCAAGACACAAGCTGCAGTCGCTCCGGCCAGAAGAGCAGTTGTACAAAGTCACTGAAGAAATAAAATGATTTATAAATCTATAGTATAAATTCAATTACTGGTTTCATAGTTGGTAGGGTGGGAAGGGACCTGAGCAGATCATCAAGTCCGACCCCCTGCTATGGCAGGAAAAAGTACTAGGGTCAAACAACCCCAGCAAGGTGTTCATCTAGTCTCCTGTTAAAGACCCCCAGGGTAGGAGCCAGCACCACTTATCTTGGAAGTTGGTTCCAGATCCTAGCTGCCCTGACCGTGAAGTTGCACCTCCTGATGTCTAATCTGAATTTACCCTCTGCCAGCTTGTGACTGTTATTTCTAGTCACTCCTGGTAGTGCACAGGGGAACAGGGACTCCCCCAATGGTCCCCTCTGACTAGTTTGTAACAGGCCACTAGATCCCCCCTCAGCCTTCTCTTGTGGAGGCTGAACAGGTTCAGGTCCTGTAGCCTCTCCTCGTAGGGCCTGCCCTGCTGTCCCCTGATCATGCGAGTGGCCCTCCTCTGGACCCTCTCCATGTTATCCACATCCCCCTTGAACTGCGGCGCCCGGAACTGGACACAATACTCCAGCTGTGGCCTGACCACTGTTGCATAGAGAGGGAGGATCACCTCCTTGGACCCGCTCGAGATGCATCTGTGGATGCATGACAAGGTATGGTTGGCTTTCCTGACTGCAGCCCTACACTGCCGGCCCATGTTCATTTTGGCATCAATAGCAATTCCAAGATCCTTTTCCGCCTCTGCACTGACGAGAGGCAGTTGAAGAGTATGCTCATTCAACTGTCATGGGAAACCAAAGCTGTAGTGGTATATCCAGAATTTCCCTTTCATTCAAGTCTACATATTGTATTTATCCATATGAAGACATTAATACAGAACAAGGCAAATATGTTTACTTTCTGCCAACTGAGTACTGAATATATACCAGATATACACAGGCGTTAAATGCTACCAGTTATTTAGAATTACCAATCCAAATACTTTTCAATCTGAACATCCATTATATATGGCTGGGGCTCATAATTAAGTACTAAATGCTCCCTACACAGCTATTCAAATGCTAGCTGAAACAAACAGGTCCATCAATGTACTGAAAATGAACAATCCAGACCATTTCAGACAGAGTGATATTCTAGAGTCCTAAGGAAAATGTCCCTTTCTTTATTATGGAGGGAATTGAGCAGTGCAGTACCCCCGTGATAGGGTAAGAGCAGTCCATTTTGGATTTTCTAGACTAAAAGCAGGCATGTCTACACATGCATTAATGGTAAGGACAGGTACAAAATAAATGTGCCATAACGAACACTACTGTGCAGTAGTGCCAACACACGCATTTTAGGTGATGCTAATGCACAGTACACTACTGTGAATTAGCTCATTGGCATGGGTTTTGTCTGCCATGCTAATAAGCAGTAGAATTAGTCTACTGTGCTCCAAGTGTCTCATGTAGACATGTCCAGCATGACTTTTTTCCTAAAATCCAGTGATATCTGTTTACCAAACCAGTATTCATTTAAGGGCTATGCAGCTTTTGTATTCCATTTCTTTTTTCATTTTGAGTTGCATCAATTGAGCATGAAGTTGCAGTTAAATCTCAGTTCCTTACCTAGCAACTAGAAAAGCCAACCGTCCCTTTGGAGACCGTAACAGAGCTGTCATGCTGCCTACTGAACAACATTGCTTTTATTGATGAACCATGAACCAACAGTCTCAATCAGGTTAAGATAAAGTTCCAGAGCTATGTCTCTGGTGTGATGCACACTCCCTAAGCAAAATAATCTTTTCCAGCTACAAGTGAGGCTTAGGAGATATAGGAGAGTAGCATACCATCACAAGAAGAGGCCAGATTTGTTTGAAAACTTTTGGATAGATGCTCAATGATTACCATAGAAGAAATCAGATAGGCTGAAGAAGGGCAACAGCATCTCAGAAGAGTAGAGCAGGTGATTAGCCTGCTAGTCAGTTTACCAAGTAACTTGGCAATGACAGCATTTGAGGAAGGTTCCTTGTTGAGATGAAATACAGCCAAGGAATTTCAATAAACAGAATGGGAAAGACACTCTGGAATCGAGCTGATCTTTTTTCCACAATACAATTTTCCCCATCAAGTCACATACTGACCATCCTAGGTCCTAGAGGTCTGGCAATGTCTACGATCTAGCACTTTAAAAATCTATTGCTGCTGCTTTTCTCTACAAATGTATAGAAATTCATTAAAGGTAATTCTAGGATGCTACTATAGATTTCATAGACATTAGGTCTGGAAGGGACCTCGGAAGATCATCAAGTCCAGCCCCCCACTCAAAGGGCAGGAAGTCAGCTGGGGTCATAGGATCCCAGCAACATAAGCATCCAATTTACTCTTGAAGGTGTTCAGTGTAGGTGCTTGAACCACCTCCGATGGCAGGCTGTTCCAGATCTTGGGGGCTTGGACAGTAAAGAAATTCTTCCTTATGTCCAGCCTGAAATGGTCTCACAGTAGTTTATGACTGTACGACTTCGTCATCCCTTGGGGCGCTCTGGTGAACAAACGTTCCCCCAGATACTGGTGATCACCCCTGATACACCTATAGGTGGCCATCAGATCACCCCTGAGCCTGCGCTTTTCCAAGCTAAAGAGCCCCACGGCTCTCAGCCTGTCATCGTAAGGTCTGTTTTCCTGACTTCTGATCATGCATGTGGCTCTTCTCTGGACTCTCTCAAGCTTTTCCACATCCATTTTGAATTGTGGGGCCCAAAACTGGACACAGTACTCCATCTGTGGCCTCACCAAGGCTGGGTACAAGGGGAGAATGACATCCTGGGATTTGCTTGAGAAGCATCTATAGATGCAAGCCAGCGTTTTGGACACTTTACTAGCTGCAGCATCGTATTGCAGGCTCATGTTCACCTTGTGGTCAATGATGACCTCCAAGTCTCTTTCTTTCATGGTACTAGCTAGCATAGCACTGCCAAGCCTATAAGGATGCTGCAGGTTTTTCCTCCCAACCTTGCATTTTTCAGTGTTAAACACTATCAGGTTGTCTTCCACCCATTTGCTGAGCCGGTCCAGGTCAGCCTGGATTGCCCTCCTGTCTTCAGGTGTGGATGCGTTGCCCCAAAGTTTGGTGTCATCAGCGAACTTGGCCAGTCCGCTTCTGACTCCAATGTCTACATCATTAATGAAGATGTTGAACAATATGGGTCCAAAGACAGAGCCTTGGGGGACCCCGCTGGTCACAGGGTACCATGATGACTGACTTCTGTCAATTATCACCCTCTGGGTCCAAACATGGAGCCAATTTCCCAGCCAGCAGATCGTGGTGGACCCAAGGCCACAATTGGCCAGTTTCGCCAAGAGGTGATCATGGGATACCAGATTGAAGGCTTTTTTAAAGTCAAGATATATGACATCAATCTCTTCTCCCTTGTCCAGGTGATAGGTCATCTGGTTGTAAAAGTAAATGAGGTTGGTCAAGCAAGACATACCTGCAACAAACCCATGCTGGGTATCCCTCAGGATACTGCTGTCAGCTACTCTGTTAAGGATGGCCTCTTTAATAAACTTTTCTAAGATCTTCCCTAGGATAGAAGTCAGGCTGATAGGCCTATAGTCTGCCGGATCCACTTTCCTCCCTTTCTTGAAGATAGGCACCACATTGGCCTTCTTCCAGTCTTTGGGCACTACATCAGAGCACCAGGAGTTCTCCAAGACCCATGCCAAGGGCTAGGTTATGATGCTTACCAGCTTCTTGAGTACCCTGGGATGTAGATTGTCAGGGCCGGCTGACTTCAAGGTATCCAGCCTCTCAAGGTGTTCTTTACGAGGTCAGCATTAATGGAGGGCAGGGGATTTCCCTCACCCGGACCTCCCTGTCCCGTAGTGGGCATGAGTGTCCCATGGGACTGATGCAAAGTACCCATTTAATAGGTTGGCTTTTCCCTGGGTGTCAGTTGTTCCATCTGGTTCAGCAGGGGCCCAATGTTGCCCTTGCTTTTCCTGTGGCTCCCCACATAACTGAAAAAGGACTTTTTATTGTCCTTGATGCTGTAAGCTAGTTGGAGTTCAGTTGCAGCCTTGGCTTTCCTGGTTTTGCTCCCTGCAGGACTGGACCAGTGCAGAATAATCCTCCTTGGAGGTGAATCCTAATCTCCATCCTGTGTAGGCCTTTCTTTTTAGCCTCAGGAGGTCTGCTAGGTCCCTGGAGAGCCAGGGGGACTGCTGTGGCCTCTTGCTGCCTCTCCTCTGAGATGGAATAGATTAGCTTGTGCATTGAGGATCGCTCCCTTGAGAAACAACCACTCCTCCTATGTCACTGTCCATTCATTTGGAGAAGTAAAGTGAAGTCATATGTTCCCATTCATTATTTTTCTCATCACCACTCTTATTCTTTTACCAAGCATGAAGGATACAGTGGTGCTACACACTACAGCTGCTCTCCCCTACCCAAAATGATGAATAACTCTGAAGAGTTATTGCCACTGAGTGCAAAAGAAGCAGACTTTATGCTTGTGCATTATCAACAAAACGGTTTACTAGATTTCAAGATGATAGTGTGACACTGGTGTCAAATGGGTCTATTCCAGACTGAAGAAGCTTTTAGTACTAGTTGTCAGCAATCCCTTGATTCACAGCTCACTGATGGGCCTTGAGGCAACTTAAGATCCTAATCCCTGAGCCACAGATCCACCCACAGAAGTTGCAGGTCTTTCTGTAGGAGGCAGTAGGCTTCAGGCTGGTATTCCTCTCCTTCTCCTTCCTCTGCTCTCTCTTCTCTGCTTTGAAGACAAGATGCTTTACCTTGAAATGGGCTGTTGATTTGTTGAGGTTGTGGCACCACTTGGTTGGCAGCCAGCTCTTCCCAATTCTTGAAGTTGGCATCCATTTTCTTTAAGTATACCTTCAATGTGTCCTTAGTGTTTCCTCTGGACACTGTGATGTCTTGGGATGTTACTAAGCTGGAAGTAAAGCACTTGTTTTGGGAGTCAAGCATTCATTTGCACACAGTGTCTGTTCCAGAGAAGCTGGTGCTTGAGGATCACTGACTCACTGCTGGTAACACTGGTTTTAGCAAGGATGCTGGCTGGCATTTGCATGGAGATCTTCCCATTTGCAGTGGAGGAATTTCTTGAGGCATCATTGGTGAGACCTCTCCAGGTTCTTCAGATGATGATGATAGGTCACTCATGTTTCACATCTGTAGAGGAGAGCAGGGATGACGACTGCATTATAGACCTAGATTTTGGCGTTTTTCCAGAGATCACAGTGAAGAAAGACATGCCAAAGCACTTTCCCAAAGGAGGGAAATTATGGTAAATCTCCTCATCAATCTTCACTCTAAGAGAGATGGCTACCAAGGTAAGGAAAGTGCTTGACTACCTCCCAGGTCCTAGCGTTGATGGTAATTTGAGTGTGTGTGTGTGTGTGTGGGGGGGGAGTCACATTCATGGCCCAGGGCAGGCTGACAGAGCACTTCAGTCTTCTTTATGTTGACAGAGAGGCACAAAGTTTGGTAGGCTTCTCTGAAAAGATCCTGCGCAGCCTGGAGGTTTTCCTCAATGTGCATAAGGATGGCATGGTCACTGGCATACTGAACGGCAAGGATGGTTGCTTTGAGTAATTCAAAGAATACATGTGTGGAGTCTCAGTACCAGCTCTTTGCCATTCATTTGTAGATTTCACCAGGTAATGGCATCCAGTCCAATTACCTTATAGTTCTTTGTTTCCTTGATGGCATGCCAGACTTTTTCTAGGATACGAGTGTTGGCAAGAGATCTCCTTTCAGGGTGTTGGGGGATGGACTTGATGCTGGTATCTGTCACAGTCAACTCTTGGTTGAGGAGTGCTCTTTCTATCTAGGTTGGATAGATTCATTGCCTTTTAGGAGCACTGAGCCATCCTGTGATAGCAAGAAAGTAGGACTGACCACATGTGGCACAGACATCATGAAGACGCAGGCAAGTGACTTGGAGGATTTTTATTAATTGATCCCACCAGTACATGATTTTTACAGAATGATTTAGTTAAAGGAAGGAGCTAGTCTGATCACTCCAGAGTTAACATTTTCCTTTATCCTTGGAACAGACTGCACAAGGAGCAGCAGGGAAAGCTTTTGCCATTTCTTTGTGAAAGCAATTTGCAATATGAAACAGATTGCTTTCCTAATCCAGCACCCAAATTGGTAATAGACTGAGATTGCAGAGGAACTTTAACAACCAGTGTTTTTAAACAAATCCTCCCTTTTTGTACCCATACCCTGAAATACTCACCCACACTACCACATGGCAATCTGGCAAAATGAGGGAACATATTTACTGAATTACTCTGTTAGCCTCCATATTCTTCCCCTCTCCTGGAAACAAAGTTACTACTGCAGTACCTTGCTGGCCCTCTCGCATCCAGATGCACAGAAGCAACACAGAGCTAGAGCTTTAAAGTGTTAAGCAGTCTTCTTCATTCACTGATCAACTCATTAAATGTACCGGCAGCAAGCCAGTCACATTAGGTTTAGACTCTTATCCATCACCCTTAGATACCAGCTGTGGAATCATTGATAAAAAGGACAAAGGATAAAAGGGATATATTGGATTCCATACTGTTCAGAAACCCCAGAGGTTTGAAATGTAAAATGCTCTCTTAACTTAGTATTCACTAAGTGTTTTATACAATGAAGGGATTCTTTTACTGGTGAGTTCAAAAGTGCCAGAATTGAAATAATTGAGTAGCTTCTCAGCAGCTCCCAAATATCTAAAGTCAATTCATTTTAAGGTGCATAAAGACCATTATACTGTGAATTTCAGATGGCAAAGAAATTTTAAGGCAAGGGAGAATTTGGATAAAAACATTTTGTGGAGGAGAGAGAAAAGCTATTTGCTTGTACTTTTCAGTCTCCCCTTTGTGGTGTTGTAAATCTGTATCTGAATAACAGCTTAGCTTTTCTGTGCAAGCTCCTACTAAAATTCTATATTTTTAACATCACAGCTTTTTGGAATGGAGATTATGATGCTGTATCATTATAACATGATCTTGCCATTAGAGCAACCTGGCATGAAGCATCAAGTGTTCTCAGTACTGCAAGGCCAACAAAGGAAAATTGATTTTAAAACCCATGTCTCTCTGTTGCCTATAAAGGATCAGTTTAACTATTATTATGCATACAAAAATAATGTGTTTTTTTCCATGGCCATATAACTCATCAGTCTCTGATGCTGACTTAAAATAACATACACACCAACTTCCCAAGAGGGACATTTTTGCCTATATAAACTCTTGAAAGGACTCTAAATATCCTCTGCCTGAGGATGCAAGGTGATATGCATTATGTCCTAAACCTAAAACTGTTTTATGTGGGTGAACCAGCTCCCAATGATTTCACTGGGGTTGCCAGGACAGGGCATAACTGGGGCCAAAGATTTTATTGACATTTACTTCATTATGAACTAAGAGCTGCAAAAATAAACAAACAAGCAATTTATGGCAGGAACCAATCTTTTTCCTGTAAACTACTTAACACAGTTTTTGTTGCCATAGAAATAAATGAATAAAATAATGAGATGAAAACACACTGAATATATCTGTGGTTGTTCATTGCCAAAACAAAGGAAGACTGTAGACTGTATTAGTGATGATCTGGGGTATAGTTTTGAGACCAAATCCCAGTCTGTAGAGATGGCACTAAATTCAAGTTTTTTTAAACTTACAGAATTTTAAAGATTTTAACAAATTACAATTTTACATGATAACAATAAGGCTCACAGTACTATTTTTAAAGAATTACTTTTCAAAGCAGAACCAAAGGTTGAAAATAGTTTATATGTTAAAGGCATTTTTAAAGATGCTAACATTGACAGTTAATTCAGGAGGTTATAAAGTCATATACAATTAAATGATTCACCCCAAACTGTAAAACATGAAATGTTAATATTATCTTCAAAGCGACAAAATTTATTATAGTAATAAATCTCAACATATGGTAGTTTCCCTATTGGTAAACCCATATTTCATACTTACCTGTCAGGTTGCTGTCAATCTTGACCCCATCTGTTTTAATGGATAAATCAAGTGGTAGAGTTTCATTTGCACTGTAGGAAAACTAGAAAAATATGATAATATATCTGTATCAGCATGGATAATTTTCTTGTCCTACAATTCTTAATGCAAAGAATGAAGAAAGAAAAACAACCTAAAACATTCCAAATTTATGTTCTATTTGTGTATTCTTGTTCAAATATACTCAGGGAAAATTTTGGTAATAAATCTAATCTACAGCAATCAGAACCTGGTAAGGGTCAAGGAAGAAAAATACCCAAATTGTCAAGGGATCATTAAATTTTCACTGATGTGAAATATATTACAGCAATAGGGTGTTCAAGGAGCTACAATACTGTATATAGAGACTTTCAGCAGCTCTACACCTGATGAATTCTTTTCCACACAAGGAGGCACATCATTATTACGGACACAGTACACTCCTGCCAGACAATGGGGGCCACATGTACTCAGTAGTGCAGCCTGCTCCCTCTAACAAAACAAAGAGCTTTGACCCATACAATGCTACTTGCATTGGAAGATGGTGGCCATGACAAGAGGCCCCAAGCAGTGAAAGACAGAAAACATACAACACACATACATTAATATAAATGCCATGTTCCAATCATTTGGACATTATTCATCAAAATGCTGCATAGACATCTTTCTTCAAAACTTAGCCAGTAAGGTTAGGAAAGCTTATTTACTCAGGCTTTGTTTTAACAGTGTCTATGAGCTTAAATTACAATACAGTATACGGGCTAAAAAACTTTTTGTTTTTGTTTTGTTTTTTTACAGAAGCTAGGATGCAATAGTAAAATATCTCAATTTTTCCCATTCTTAGAGATGGACAAATTGAATCAAAGGAAAGTTGCAGGTAGGGGAGAACTCAGAAGTTACTTTCCTTAGCTCCCTATTCAGTCATCTTAACCAGGCTACATAACACCTCTTCTTTCCTCAATCCCTACATAAAATGGTCCAGAGTTCCTATGGGTAATTCCTATACGGAACAATTAAATAACTTAATAAGCTGAACCCACAGAGAAATAATGGGAAAAACAACAACATATGATTTTAGGGACAAAAACTGTGGTTAAAAATCATAGTCTTTTGCACTTTAGCCAATGGAGACTCTATGAGATGTTGCCATTATGGTTTAATCTCCCACATGGATCAGCTGACATGACATCTGCACATGTATGCACACTGTGTGTAACTGGCAGTGTTGTAACTGGACAAAATGAACTGAAGACAATTTTAACACACTGACCTTTTGACTCTCAAATGAGAATGTTCCATTAGCTAATTTGTTAACAGACGCTTCAAATTCAAATCGGTCATTTCCAATCACAAAGGATTTGCCCTATTTAAGAGAAAGAATTCTGAATTGATGGCTTAGAATTTTTACATTATAAACAAGATTAATGAAATGCCAATAAACATCCTAGTGATAAACAGTAGAAGACAACCCAGTGGAGAAAGATAAGTGCTAAAATTGGTCTTTCCAAACAAATGCCAAAAGAAATACAGCAACAGCACAATCATTTTTTCACTCTGACATTATCTTTCTAACATCTATTCAAGGGCACAAGCATCAGATAAATAAAGCAAGAGTGCGTCTAACACTTACTTTCAGCAATAACAAAAAACAAGACGTGCAGATGCACTGGATAACTTCACACATTGAATGTGTTGAGTGGGAATTCTACCTTCTAGGTTTCACGGGAGGATTTTGTCTGCAGGGATCTCAGGAGACAACTTGAACTTGTGAATTCCAAGTGAGGTTTTAGCCACATTCGGTCAAACTTTTCTTGTTGAAAAACTAGCTGATGTCACTTAAAAACCCTGTCACAAGACCAAAGAACCAGCCCGTCTCTCACTTTGAAGTTGCTTTTCTAGAACTAAGAGGGCCTGAGCAATGACTTGCTTCCCCTTTCAGTCAGGATCCTCACATATAAGTAGGAGACTGCCCTGCATCTTGTAGTTATAGCAGACCTTAGTTTCTCAGCTCCCTACTCCTGCTGCAAATTCTTTTGCTTTTGGTGCTGTTTTTTGGATAAAGTCTGAAGACAGAGAGATGCCTCACATCTCTTATTTTGTAGCTGCTGCCTCAGATGCTGGGGTGACAACTAACCCAAAAGTCATGAGTTAATTAAATTAAAAGAAGTAGAAAAAAGTAGCAATGATTTTCCCTTCACATAACAAAATAAGGGGAGGACAGTCTTCATTCACCAGAAGATGCGCACAGAAAGGCTAGGATCAAGGAGAAATACTGACTCAAATATGCCAAGAGGCTTGTTATATTGTGGAATGAAAGAGACTTATTTTGTCTATACAAGATCTTGAAAGAAGAGGAAAACAGATTCCTTAGCTCCAGACATACTTCTCCTGAGGCTTTAAAAGTAAAATGAGGCAGGGGACAAGGAGAATTGTCATGATGCTTGACTGCAACACAGACCAAAATATCTTCAGTGCTGATAACAAGATTTATTTACTATAACCAAGATCAAGGCAAACAAGCTAATAGATGTAAACATTCAAACTGTCACGACAAAACATCAAGACTGGTCTAAAATTTACTGTCAAAACCATTTTTTTTCCTGGAAAATTGGATCGACAAAATGATTTTACACATATAGAAACTTGCCTTCCATCATTTTTTGACAAGCAAGTTTAAACTACTACTTTGAATTAATCAAAAATGTTCTGCATTGTTAAAACATGTTCTGATAAGGTTAAAACATCAGCCCTGTATTTCAGACAATGTTCAACAGCTAATCCAGGGGTTGTCAACATTTTTGGGCAGAGGGACAAAAACACCTACCTGGAACCTCAACTTGTAAGATGTTGGTGTGCTGGGGCAGACAGTGCAGGAACCGCAAGGTGCCCAATCCTTGTTGTGGCAGTGCAGCCCCAGCCTCTTCCCTGCCATCTGCCCCAAGGCACACGGGCTGGCACCCTTGCCAGGGGTGCCTACCCCTGAACTAATCCATTTCTCTTCCAAGTTATGAGAGACACAATTGTCTTTCAATTCCATTTTGCTGCTTGATACACATAATCCTCCATCTTTTAAAATTCCCTGGAAATTGTCTTTTCTAAGGAACATTGTCTCTTTCTTACTTATTTGTCTTTATTTTATATTATAACATACAATGCATTCTTCAAAACTTTTAAATTATGCTGCTGAAAGCTGTATCACACCTTCTCATGTGCCTAATGGGACAAACTAGAAAAATACACATACATGCCGCCAATCACTATTCTGCTTGACTTAAGGTACCAACTTAGAGATCTCTGGAATTAAAAACTTGAGTCCCTAAATATTCATATCGATTAGCTGAGGGCTATAAAACTCATAACCATCTGTAGACTGGGCACATAAGGAAATATGTTATGCAAAAATAAATTGAAGCGCTGATTGTATATCTAAAAAGAAAAGGAAGACACATCCAGATGGAAGATTCAGAGTGGTGGAAATGACATTGAAATCATGGTGAAAGCCTGACAGATTTCTCTTAGAAATCAAAAGTAAGAAAACTGATCAGGCTTCAACCTCTCTTCACTATCTCTCTTGGTTGCTTACTCCAGTAGCAGCTTTTCCACAAAGCACTATAATAGCTTGGATTTACTTTAACTCCTACTGAATTTTTTCAAAGAAAGAAAGGACAGAAAATACTGAATAGTTTCTTTTCTTTTAGGCAGCCTACAGACCTACTTCCTCTTCAACAAAAGCTCTCTCTCAAGGCTCCATTTAGCATGGAGCAAAAGTCCATAAGTTATTAGTGTTTGGTTCAGAGCATTAAAAAACCGACTTTTGTGAAATAATTCATCCATCTCCTTTAGCATTTTAAGAAACTCTCCACTTCTCACTATGAGACAAATGGGTATCAGCTGTAGGAACAAAACTGACCTCAAGTCTTCACCTGCCTTCTGAATGCATTTTACTTATTATAATTTTAGGAAGACCCATTATGATAGCTAAGCCACTGTATTTATTCAGTTAGGTAATGCACTGGTATTTTAAGAGAGGTGCAAAAGAAACCACAATACTACTGCTGGCACTCCAAGTGTAACTATTAACTGGAAGATTTTTTTTGTTTTGGTAGACCTGTCACCTGTTGCTACTGTAAGACTTCAGCAAGACAGCAGGAAAAACAGAAAGGGCTTACAAAAATCCCAACAATCTCAAACCCTAAAGGATATTCACTATGTTCGGTAGGCCAAATTCCTTTTTTAATTGTGGTCTGTGGTCCAGGTCTACAAAACTAGTACTATATGCTTCTCTTGAGCCAGACTGAGGTTTGTCTAGACAAAGAAGATGGAATCTAGTCCGTATTTAGTACATGAACTTTTAGTTATTAAAGTTGCTGCTTCAGTCAGCATCACTCAAAGGAGGTAAATAATACCAGCTATCTTTATAACTACTGCTAATTTTTGTGTCTTGCCTATTTAGCCACTTATATTTGCATCTATAAGCTTGAGTAAATACAGGTGTTGCATAATTTGTTTCTAAATGCATCTCCTAAAGTACCTTTATTTGTTTTTTAACAATGAATATACCTTTGGAATAAATGGGTTAGTTCACACCTCTCAGAGCTGCTGTTTTTGTTTGGTTGCCATATCAGGAAAATGTTTTTGACACTAGCTTAGACTTACTATGTTAAAGACATCTTTCGAATCACAAGGGCTGTACATCTATTCTACCCTTCAATAAAGCTTGCATTCCATAGACTTCTTCATGGGGATCAGCTAACTATGAAGAATTGGTGAGATGAAGTACCACTTCCCTAGGCTAAAGTTGTTCTAATGTCTAGTACTGATATGGCTTTATCAAATGTAATATGCAGCCAACATAAAAGGAATTGCCTTTGCCTTTTGTTCCTTTTGTATATTTCTTTATACTAAATGTTCACCTGATGAAAAAGACTTTCCATTAGCCCTTACACATGTACTTTCCCCCCTATTCCATTCTGTATTTCCCCCTATTCCATTCTGTAAATGTTGTGTGTTACATCTCATCTTGTTGCATAGAAAAATCAATGTTAGCTGAAACCGATTGTCCATTCTACCAGATGCCATATGCATGATAGTGACAAATCCCAGGCATTTCAGAAGAATTGTAAAGCCTGTCAAATCAGTCATCCCGTCATACATAGATTTTAAACTCCTCTTTATTATATGCTTAGATAGCACCTAACAGTAGGAACCTGGTCCATAGTTGGAGCTTCTGAGATCTACTGGAGATCCAATAATTACTCAATAACTTGCCACTAGCATGAAGTTTCTTCCTCATTTGTGATAGTTAGTATACCCAAAACAAGTTAGTTGTTACATTTAAGGCTTATTCACCAATTTCCATCCTCATCATATATACCAGAGAAAAAGAAAATTTGGGCAATATTCTCATTTGCTAAAGGAAAGAAAATCAATAATTTTTCCCTATTTGAAAATTTTGGGGACTGTAACAAGTAGGTCTGTGCACAGCAGCAAGCATTTGCTTCAGATTCTGCCAATTTAGAGGGACAGTGATTTGATTCTGTGATTTGAAACACTGTCCCAATTTGATTCAGTTGATTCGGATCTGGAGATTTGGCCAGAGACTCAACTGGCAGCAGTCCTCGATCATGTTGGACACAGCTTCCTCCAGCTGATAAGTCTGCTGTGGTGGGTGGATGGGGGAGGGAAAGGGTGTGGGGGGAGGGAGGCAATCAACACCTCCACAGCGAGGGTGGGATTGGGGCTGGGACAAGCCGGGGGGGGGGGGGGGGCGTGGGACTTGGAGTGGGAGGCTCCTGCCACTGCACGCTGTTGGTTTGGGAACTGCTCTTTGGTGGCTCCTCTGTCAGCTCTTGCTGTTGGGCCAGGAGCACATGGGAACGGGCATGTCCCCCAAATATGTGGGGCAGGATGGGCTGGGCTGCACTCCAAATGGGTGGTGGAAGGTGTTGGGAGCGGGGGCTATCTCCTCCCACTGCTCACCCAGCCGGGGTGGGGAGACACAAGACGGTGCCACTGTGCTGCCTCGGCCAAGTGGCACACAGCAGTGGAAATTGCTCCAGCCTCCTTGCACCTCCAAGACAAGCTGCAGCTTCACCCCGCTGTGCCCTGACTGAGCAAGCAGTGGCAGGGCCTGGGGGTGGGCACGTGCACCCGGACTGGGGAGGGGACAAAAGCAGGGGTTATGGGGAATTTTAGGGTGGCTGCAGTCCCCCCATAGCCCCTGCTCCACTGTGCTCTGTGGGGCAGGCAGAGCCAGGGCAGCACTCTGGACTGTGGCTGAGGCTAGCTGCACGGAGCACAGCCCTGGCTCCACCCACCCCTCAGAGCTCAGCCCAGCCTAGCTCGCCCTGAGCAGATCCAAGGGCACATGCCCACTCCCATGCCCTCCCAGACCGGTGGCACATGGTGGCGCACAGTGGCAGAATTCCCCCTCCCCGAGTCCCACACCCCAGCTGAGCAACTTGTCTCAGCCCGAGCCCAAATCCCTCCCTTGCTGTGGAAACATTGATCTGCCTCCCCTCCAGACTCCTTCCCTCCTGCCTCTACGCACTACAACAGACTTACCAGGTGGAGGCAGCTGTGTCCAGCATGGTGGAGGACTGCTGCCTGTTTAGTCTATGGCTGAATTTCCAAATCAGCGCTGAATCTCTCTAAATTGATTCTGAGGCTTCTGAATGGATTTGGACCTTTTAATGCGTCTCCAGATTCGATTCAGAGATTCGGCCGCCGAATTGGGACAAATCTCTTCCAAATCGAATTGGCTACTGAAGCTTCACACAGCCTGAGCAACAAGTCCTGACTTCTGCAAGTTTACCAGATAGCTAAGCAATGGACAGAGTCACAAAAACACATACACACCTGTATTCACGATGTGCATTTCATATTCATCTACAATACTAAGAGAAACCAGAAAACCCCCCACTAACTATAGTCAAGATATCATACATTTCAGGGGAAGAACTAATAAGATTATTGCTATTTTTAGTAAGCCAACAATTGCTTTTGCTTGTCCATCTTCTAGGGTCATTAAAATAGTTATACATGCCAATTCAGAAACATCTATTGAGATTACCTGAGAATTATTTGGCATGATCATCAGTAACCTAATATAAACATATACTAGAAGCCAAAGAAAAGTGCTTAGCTTCTCTTGTTTTAATACAATGATTTAAATTCCTTGAGGTACAATTCTAACTTCAGAGAAGTAAACCTAAACTTTGAAATTGCCTTTCTGAAAACAGGTACAGAGAAAAAAAAAAAAAGGCAACATAAGCCAGAACTGTGCAAATAACTGGCCTTTCTCATTTGTATTTACTCTTTTAAAAATCAGATTTAGTTAAATTCTCCAAATGTTATTTTGAAACAAATAGGTGAAATATGCCATTTGGGAAGTGTCAAAATGAAACAGTTATACTTTCACAATTACTCTCCCTCCCCACCTTTCAGCCTAAATATTTTTTCCGAAATTGACATGAATTCATAAACTGTGTTTTGGTCAATCAGAAACCCTAGTTTTCAATAAATAAATTATTTGTCCAAAATAATTTGCCCATCTCCAGTCCTTGCATTTTTGTGGTTACTCATTTTTGGATAGTTAATAAGTAATAATTGAACAAACATTTAAAAAATGGGAGTTGTTTGTAAATAAAATGTGGTATCATCCAGAAGAACATATTAACGTTTTAGAAATTAATGTACCATGAACAAAACTACAATTCAAATGACTGCGTGGAAGCAATTCATTTACCTGATAATAGTCTAGATTCTTTCCCATAAAGTACACTGTTGTTGGATAGTCCATTGGTATTATTGAAGGGATGGGATTTAGAAACTGTGGACATTCTTCTTCCTGGGGAATTAAACATTTTTATACATAATTTTTAATATATATATGTGTGTGTGTGTGTGTGTATATATTTTTTTTTCATCACAACAGACCTCAACAGCCTTTGGACAATGGAGTTCTATTCTGAAGAACCTGATGCTTAAAATACAGTGACAGTTTGATTATACCCTTTCAAATTAGACACACTAAAAATGACTAAAGTATGTCAAAGCAGTGGATGATTATCTTCCCAGCCTTCAAATCTTGTTTCTTCCATTGAAGCAAAACAGGAAAATGAACAAAAAAAATATTCTTTCAGAAATTATTCGATCGTACTTCCCCTCCCTATCGCACCTCTACATTCCACCCCTACTGAGTCACTAAAAGAAATAATTTCTGAAGTTAACTTTAGATTTTTTTTAGATTTTAAAATGCAAATTAAACCAACTCATCTTGTAGCAAAACCAGAGAAAATATGGAAGTGTTGAAATAAAGTCTGTTTATCTTAAACTCACCATATTTTGTTTGATCACTTCTAGTTCTGAAGATGACTCTTCACAGACATGTTTCTTCCAATCCCACTGGCAATTCCATCTATTGCTTGCACAGGAATAGCATCTGCAAGTATAGTATGATCAGTCCTGACAAAACTGTATTTTTTTTTGTCCCTACTGACTCAGTTTTCATTAGCAAAACAATTGACAAAGTCGAACGGTAGTCACAGAGAGTGGACTGATTTCCTACAAAGTCTTTACCACATTAATTTTACAGTGTCCACATGAGATTAAAGGTCCCTCTACATGTGCAAGTAAAAGCATGATGGGATCTAATATGTGATCTACACAACTGTGCCTCTTGCCATGCCACATGCAAGCCAGGAAGCATGATTGTGGGATCACGCATTAGATCCTACTGCACCTTATTGCTAGTGCAAGGGAAGTCTAGGATTGTGCTTGCCCCGCACTGGCAAGAAGGTGGCTCCCAGCCATAGGGGTGCCCTAAACACCTCTAGGGCTAGGAAATTGCAGCCCTCAGGGGTGCACCGTGCACCCCCACAGCTACTCTATACACTCCTGGGGCTGGGAGATCACAGCAGCATCCTGTAGCTGCTGTGATCCAAAGTCCACAGTTGACCATCATTTCAGCTCTGGGACTCCTAGCCCCAGTTACACATGATGCATCCCTGTGGCTGTCAGCCTGGTCAGATGACAGGCACCCAGCTGCAGGGACAACCCTGCTACACATGAAAATGAAAGCTGGATAGCAACCAGATATAAAGTTATTACATATTTTCAGGCAATAACTTTATAGGTGGTTGGACCTTTTTGTGGCACGACTATTAATTTGCAGGCAAAGCTTCAGTCCCTCAGCTTCAGTCCAGCGCATGGAGCTGTGTCTCCAGCTCTGGCTGCCTTCTACCCACTCCACCTGCCCAGCGTGATGAGCAGAGGAGCATGGTGCAGTGCAGCAGGGGCATCAGCAGCAGTGGCTGTGGCAGCTTGAGATGAGTGGGGGCAGAATAGCAAACCTGGCCAGCCTGCAACTTGTGATGCGGCTGCAGCCACCAGGTGCTGCACAGACAGGGGGTGTGGTGGTGGTGGCTGATAGGCTCAGAGCCCTCTCTCTGGCACCTCCGAACCCACCCAGGCAGCCCTCTGCCCATGCTGCCAGGCAGGGCTGTTACAGAGCTCCAGCCACTGCAATGACAGCCCCATCCAGCCTGGGCATGGGGAGCCAGGAGTAAATCTGGCTGCGCAGCCCCCATGGCCCTAGCCCGAGTAGCTGGGAAGGACCTGGCCTCCCATGGCCTCTGCATCCACCCTCAGCAGCACATGCAGGCCAGATCGGCTCAGGCCCGCAGCCCCAGCCACTGTGTCCTTTTTTAGCCTTGAGTCTAAAAAGCAACACTGACTCCAATTAAATGAATCAGAGACACATAAGCTTTCATGAGTCAGAGCTAATTTCATCAGATGCTATGAAATAACATGCACAGAATCTCTATCAAACAGAGAAAGTAATTTGAATATAAATCCAAAACATACTATTTGAATACAAATCACTTTCTATTTGATAGTCTGCTCTGTGCATGCTCTTTTATAGCACCTGATGAAGTGAGCTGTTGCTCATGAAGGCTTATGCATCTCCTAAATCATTCCCTATTGCGCCTCTTCTTTAATTAAGATGATCTGTGTAGTTTAACAGTTTTAGGCTCCATTGAAATGCAAAAGTTAAATATGAATACTGGGAAATGCTGGACACAATACAGGTTTTTGTAAAATAACTCATTTCCATTAACTAAGCCAACCATTAGCCAATGAATACACATAATATGAAGAAACTACTGAAGTTAAACCAAAATACTTACGGCAGGTTTTCAGAAAGATTAACTGCTTTTTCACAGTCATAAAAAGGATAGTAAGATGATGCAAAAAATATCCCATGTTCTCCAAAAGTTAAGTTTAAAGGAACCAATACATGATCTACCAAAAAAAAACAACCAAAAAAAGAAAGTGAGTTGCTGTGGCTTTTGTGAAGAATGGTACAATAATAAGGTTTTTATTATTTGTTCAAGGCAAAAAAGAAAGAAAGAACTGTAATATCTGATTGATCTTGAGATCCAAATTATTAGATTGGTGAATTACAATTCATTTTCTCTGTTCTGTTCACTAGATTCACTAGAAATCTTTCACTAGATTTCAGTAACTGATGGTACAGAATAGGCTGAATAAAAGATACAGGAGAGGCTGAATAAAATGAAAAGGTAATTGTGCAATATTACAATATATTCTGCAAATAGAAAAATGCCTTTTAACATTATCTCCATCAGTCCAAGACTGTAAACAGCCTGAAGTAATAAGGAAAATGAGATAAGTGAATACAGAAGAAAACTGATAGAAGGATGAGGTATTTTAAAAATATTTTCTTTGAGCATGGCTATTTCTGTATGTAAAACTGCTTGTTCCACTGGGATATGAAAGTCTGTGCCTACATCTTAATTAGAACAAGATTTCTTTGTGGTTACACTCTTTGTGGTTATATCTAATGCTCTGGACCTTCAGAATCTATTTCTAACCCAAGTCATTAGAGAACTTATCTTTAGAAGCTAGGGTTTTCCTAAGTTTCTCTTGTGGAAATGATTCTCTCAAACCCTGCTTTGCTCAGAAAGGCTCCTGAAAGAATACCAGAAGCTTGATTGTCCTCCAGCTTTGCCTGCTTCTGGGTCCTGTTGAAAACTTCAGGTTGGTTCTATCCAGCTAATAATGGTGTATTACTAGGATAACATACAATTTACAAAAAGGTGTCCTTTGATTTAGAATGCATCTTTTTCTACTTGTGGCAGCCTTCCATCTTCAGCTCCCTCTGTGCAAAAATGAAGTTTATTTCTTACCTATGGGGACTTTATACTATCTTGTATCATCTACACTTTTCCCAGAGCCTGACAAAGGGATTTTGATCTCGAAAGCTTGCAGAAAAGGACAATTCTTGCCATTTTCCAGTTGGTCTAATAAAAGGTATTATTTTGGAACCAAGAGTTCTAGTTTTTTGTACGTCCTTTTCTACTTGGAACTTATGAGAGCTAAAACATCATACATTATTTCAGAACGGTGCTTCTCAATACTAAATAGTTGTGTCTGGCTTTCTGTCACCTGCCAGTAGGAATCATTTTTATTGGTACTGCTTTGCCCTCTGTTATGGAATATGTGAGGCTTTTGAGCATTTTAAGGTTTCTGAAAGTCCTTTTACTGGGAATTGCTTATGGTAAATTCAGGGACCTAACTTTTAGCTGCCTCGGATACTCTAATGCTGTTCCTATCAGGCTTCCAATCTCAATTCATATGAAGAATAGAGAGTCAAACTGTGCCAACTTTATCAATGTGAATTGAAACGTTTCTTCTAGGGCTGTGTGAAGCTTTGGTCACTGATTCGATCTGGCAGAGATTTGGCCCAATTCAGCAGCCAAATCTCCGAATCTGAATCGAATCAGGAGACCCATTAATTTCACTGAATCGAATCGGAAGCATCCGATTCGATTAGGAGATATTTGATAATTTGGACATAGACATGGATTTATTTTTTCTACATATTTCAAGGTACCAGATGGCTTGTGAACGCTGAGATGGTGGGGGTGGATGGTGTGTCCCATGGGGAGCATGGGGGGGGGGGGCCCAGTGCGCTTGACAGTGGACCTGGAAGTGGACCAGAAGCACTTCCAGTCCACTTCCGGGTACTCTGTGGAGCGTGCGGGGGACCCCCTTCCCCCCTGGCTTGGCAACTGGTATCCCCTTGGTTTGGGGGAGCACCTGGGTCCCCCTGCAGCTAATCATCAAGCTGGGGAAGTCTGCAGGGAGGAATCCACTGCTGACCATGAGGGGACCCCCCGCGTTCCTGTGGGATGCTCCATCTGCCTGCCCCACCATTACAGCGTTCATAAGCCGTGCCTGGTACCTCAAGGTATGTAGAAAGAAAACATATAAAGCTGTGTCTATGGCGGAATCGCTGATTCTACGAATCAGAATCAAATCTTCCGATATGGATTCGGCCAAATCAAATTGGTACAGTGATCCAAATCAAAGAATCGAATCACTGTTCCGTGAATCGGGCTGAATCCGAATCAAATACAGCCCCCTTTGCACACCCCTAGTTTCTTCACATTCTGCTGCCTTCAAATATTTAATTGAAAGTGAAGTGTCCAGTAGATAAAGGACTGTGATACTCTTTTGAACTTGATATAATCTAATACCTTACCACATGTCAGCCATCTGACACTTCAATTTTTGAAGTGCTAAATTCAGAAGTTATGGTGCAGGAATGTGAAAGGTTAATGATTAATCCTTTAAATGGGAAGTGCAGTGACAGCTGGTTAGTAACCAACTTTAGCTTTGGGTGAGCCCAGTCTGGCAGGGAAGAGGGGGAAGGAAAGCCACAGGGTGCCCCAGCAGGAATCAGAGGGTAGCATGGCAGGCAGGAGTGAGGAGGAGGAGGAGGGGAAGGAGGGGGACTAGTACTCAGCCTGAAAGGAAAACAAGAACAGCCTCATGACTCATCAATTAAGCAATTAAAGCTTGAGAACCATTTTCTAAAAGTTCAGAAAATTAAGGATCACGTGCTCAACAAGCTCTTTAGGGCTTGTGTAAATATCAACTCAGTCAAATTTTGATATTTATTTCCCTGTGGGAACAGAAAACAGCACTTCTCCAACTCATGTACTGTTCCACTGCCAAATTCTCTCTGTAAACACTAGAAATACTATGCTTTTCAAAAAACAAATAAAAAAGATTAATTTACACTAGTCAACTTATTTTTCAAGTACTCTCATTAACTCTCATATGTGCCTGCACCATTTTGTCTGCAACTTTAAATATATTTAACTGGAGAAAAACAGTAAGAATAGAAATATTTAGTTTGAAGGGCTGAAATATAAAACAAACAAACACACCAACCAAAACTTAGAAGCCACTGATAGATAACAGAGCATTATAATGGAAATATCAGACAAGAATAATTTTGCTCATCAGAAATGAAAAGCAGAAAAAAATTCCTTACCCTGACCTCTGGATGCATGAGGAATTGTTTCAGGAGGATTACAAATAATTGTTCCTTCTCTCAACTCTGCAGGGAGCTCTGTGTCACCAAATTTACACCACAGCTGGTCACCCTCAGTTAAAGCTGGTAATGGACTAACAATCAGTTCTACCTAGAAACAAAGACACACCAGTAATCTGCAAAAAAGGCAGTTATTTTGAAACAAACAGAGAAACAACACTCCAAACCCTCAAGCAACCCCCGACTGACCCCCATACAACCAAGCAAACAAACCCCAACAAGTCTTCTGCTCAGAATGTTTTCAGTTTCCCTTTTTTCTTTGTTCTGGTCATAGACAGCTCTAGGGTAAGATTTTTGTAGTGGCAAAAGAGCCAGCAAGCATTATTCAAAGATTCTGGGGTTTGGTTCCCCTTTATCTCAACTTCCAAATCTCCTTTTTATACCTCCTCTTCTCTTTTGACCTCTTACCTTTTCTCAGGCTGGTACACAGAGAATTAAATACTGCATTTATTTGCACTTTGTAGAAGGCAGAATGAAGGAAAAAAAATTGTCCTTGAAAATAAGTAATTTAATAAAACAGCTTATACATAAAGCTACTTTGTTCCACTTAGGATCTTATATGTTTACATCTATGACAAGACTGACTCAGCAAGCATGGGGATATATTGTGGGTATGCAACTGGAAATTAAAATAGGCCCACATGAAGCTATAATCTCAAATCACCTACTGATAAACTGAAATGTACATTTAACCACACTGCTTGGATATTGGTTTTCTTAAGATATGTAACCCAATTCTGATATCTATGTTTTAGGTATGTGTACTATGTGAATAAATATGGGTAGAAAGAAAAATCAACCCTACTTTTTGTACAGGTTTAATAAGCTCTGTATTAAAATAGATACATTGTATACATTTTGATACAGAGCATATTAAACCTGTATAAAAAGTTGTATAAAGTAGGCCGTCCCATCCCTTCTTCTCACCCCACAGCTCTCCTTTCTGTGCTTCTCAGCAGCAGGGTCAGCAACAGTAAATACAGACGTGATTGAAATGTTTATGATTTTAATTGAAAAGCAATAATGTTAAGGCCCAGAAGGAGAACAACAAAGGCTGGGAGGGATCAAGAAACTGGACTTTGAAACAGTCAAACAGGAACCCAACCCCCCCCCCACAAAAAAACTTTGTTAAGGCTCCATTCACAAGGGCAAAAATGGGCTATCATATAGCTAATAAAACAGTTTAGAAAGAGATTCTTGAGAGAGCAATTTCAATGCTTTGACAGTTTTAAGAGCCCCTGTGCAAATTAAAGAGATAAAGCAGCAACTGAGCAAAGGAAGAGAAGAAAACGTCAGGAGATCTGTGCGCATTGATGATCCAGGTTACTAGTATGTTAAGTGCTGTTTTTTTATTTTTAAAGTTTTTTAGTTTTCACTGAACCCTTTTTCCCCTATAATCATTGGTATAAAATACACCTTCTCCTGCACAGAGACTGGTTTTATTAGGAATTATAACCTTTGTACGTTAAGGAAATGAGCAGCTATTAAGAGAGGTTTGCTGTACTACAGGACAGAGAAAGTTAAATTGAAATAGCAACTTCTGTGCTCTTTTTACAAAATTCTAATTTTAACATTTTGTAAAGGGAGAAATTTATTGTAAATTATTCTTTCACAATACTGGATGTATTATTTATAATGGCAGCTCCCTGCCATCAGGGCCTTGGTTAACTAAAGACTGGGGTACAATAGCACATCCCAGAATAGACTAATTAAAAAGTGGAACTAGAAGATCTGGATTTTTATATATTATTTATATAACACAGACCACTACAGTATGAGTTCTCACTATCTCAGTTTTTTGTGCCATGATCGATGTAAAAGGCAGGATATCCGTAGCTTAGCAATTTGCTGTCACTGGTTCAATCAGAGCCCGTTTTTCCAGATCTTACCAGGATTAAAAAAGAAATTAAACATTTACATGTTTATCTTGCTGGGATCCTATGATCCCTGCTGACTTCCTGCCTCTGGGCAGGGGGCTGGACTTGATGATCCTCCGGGGTCCCTTCCAGCCCAAATGTCTATGAAATCTGAGAAGAACATAGTAGTAAATCATAGAATCATAGAAAATTAGGCTTGGAAGGGACCTCAGGAGGTCATCTAGTCCAACCCCCTAGTCAAAGCAGGACCTATTAGATTTATAAATATTAAACCCATCAGCATTTTGGAATGGCTACGACTCCCCGGGTATCCAGTGGTAGTCAGCCCCTAAATAAAGGGGGGTACTTTATCTCACAACTGCTTATTGCAGTTTTTCCTACATTCTTCAGAGGCATCTAGTAACTTCCAGTATCAAAGGAGGAACACTGAATTACACTGACCACTGTCCTGATCTAATATGGCAAGTCTTGTGTTCCTATTACTTTTAACATATTTACAAAGGTAAATCAATGTGGGGTAAGAGAGTGGGTAAACGTATAAGAAACTAATTACTTAAAACTAATTCCACTTGCCTACATAGGAACACTCATGAAAGTTAATCTGAATTAATTATGGCTGTGAATTTAAAGCGACTAGTTAAACTGAATTAAACTGCCGTGTAGAATCTCCTATTCAGAAGTAAAATGGATGTAACTGAATTTGTATATTTATTTAATTTTCAATGTGACAAAGTGGAACTGAATTAAGGCCACTTTGATTCTGAATAAGAGAAGCCTGAATAAGAGCATCCACACAAGAATTCAATACAGTTCACTTAAGTCACTTTGTCATTTTACAAATTAATTTAGATTGTTCCTTAGGTATCCCCGTATAGATAAATCCTCACTCTGTACTATCTGACTTGGGTTTGAAAGTAGAGTATGCTAAACCACACAAAAATTCTCTTGGTGAAAATGAAGACTATCCACATAAAAGATTAAGCGTGGAAGTAGGTAGTAGGTATTCCACAAACATTTTCCTATACAGGCAAGCCATTTGTCGACTTTTAAGATGTAGCTTAAGGCTTTAAATGTGCTGAATGCAGGGATAGGAAGGGAGTGGAACCTTCCTAGGAACTGTCCATTCAGTTAAAAAAATGCGTCCAACATAACTGCACTTTCATATATGCTTACGAGGCACCTTGGACAAATGCATTTTATGAACTAAAAAACTCAAACAGCACTTACTGTAAATCAACAAAAGCTTTTCAAATGTAAACAATGATCTTCAATTAAAATCACACAAAAAGAGACAGAACTATACTAGACTCAAACATTATCATTTTAGCAGCTAAACTAGCACGTGCCATTTTTATTTATAGCAAAGTTAAAAAAATATTTACTTTGGAGAGAGGAATAAAATGAAGCCAGTAAAAACAGCAGGTTGGAAACATTAGACATCGGAAGGGACAAAGACAAGCATTTGTTTTCTTCAAATACTATTTCAAATTACCAATTTATATAAATACAGATACACCTTTTCCAGATGCGCTACTCACAGAAATCCTGTATGTGTTTTAAGTATATACAGACAAAGAATGTTTTCATACCCTATCAGGAGCTTTCCGGCTCATATTTTTAGGGTGGGCACTGGCAATCTTCAAGCATATGCCATCTGGACTCCAGAGCCAATGGTTTTTCATATTAGCCCTTTCACAATCTATCTTTCTAGTGCACCTGATAAAAGACACGGCAACATCACAGTTATCTAATGCAAAGTTGATTAGAATCAGTGTTCATTGATTTAAATGACAACTTCATAGAGCAGGAGTATGATAAACGTGTTTCTGAAATCACAGGACAAAATAACAAGGGATTTATTTTAATGTTTTCATTTATATGTCCATTGAGAGCTTTTAATTATAACACAGCAACTGATAACACAACTTCTAAATGCCAAAGCTAAATGTGTACACATTTACCTATGATTCATTGTGCAATGCAGAAAAAGACATTCAAATTTAAAAGGCAGACAGACAATCACGTTCAACCCTCGACTAGCTTAAAAAACTGACTCTCTAGCAGAGTGATCAGAATGTGAACTGCTTTGTCCGTGCCTTAAAACACTGCAAAATTCCTTAACGTATGGCCACTCTTCTGTTTCTGAGGCTCAAGTGGAAGATCTCGGTGTATGTACTGAAGCAGACGCACACAGCTAGCCAATAAGAGTCAGAGCAACAGAGCGGCAGCAGACGGAGGGTCTGTCTGGTTCCACTGTTAGAGTGTTCTTAACTACACCAGCAAACGGATTCAATAATTATGGCCACTGTTTGACAGATTTCACATTAGGTCCACATGCAGGCTTCCTTAGCCATTATCTCAGCTGGAAGAGAGGAGTCAGATAAAGGAGGGATCACAGGTCCACAGGGTGGCAGACTCAGTAATAGATGGTGAAGCAGCTGAATGGGCCCTCTTTGGGTCATCTGTGTGTAATTAATCAACTTACTGTGCAGTGTCCAGGACAATGGGTCCCAATCTTGACTAGTACCACTGGATGTTACTGCAACATGTTTTAAAATGCAAACTTTAAAATAATAAAACCTCTGTCAAGTTCTAAAAGCTACCACTACCTTCAGAATATAAGTTCACAGAGCCTGAGCACCTATGTGTATATATATATGTACACGCTATTGGTGAAGTACTTAGGACAGGCTATAATTTGGCATAATTCATTAAAACTTTAGAAATAACTTAAGTCCTATATTTTTCCTTGCAAATAAAATACTAACAAAAACTATGTTTCCCTGTGTCTCAGAGAACATTAATCCTTGAGATATTGATGTCAGGGGGTTACATCAGAAACCTGAAGGGAAATCTAGGGAAAATTGCCTTTTGTATGATATATGACACAGCCTTCAACTCCCAGTAGCTTAGAAGGAGTTCAAGTCATATTGCAAAATGTCAGATTTTGTATTTTATTATATATGTGTGTATATACATACACACACATACATTTTATATCTATATCTATATATATATCTATATACATACACACACACACACTAACTGAAATGCAGACTTCTGAAGCTGTAATGCACTATGTAAACCTGTGTGTAATGCATACCTTCTTCTCTGGAGTACTCCATGATCTACTTCACATCAGCCAGTTAGGCAGTTTAATGTGATGGTTCAAAATGTCTGACAGGAAACTACAGGTCTGAAATTCACCTGCATAATATAATTAAATAGCCCCCTTGTTCCAACAGCAAGTATTTAGCATCATGAAGTCCCAACTGGTCATGCCAAGTGGTTAATTAATTTAATACCCAAAAGCAGATCTCTGAAGTCTGAGGTCTTCTATCACTACCCCTATCTGTGTAGACAGTAAAATCAGGAGATGTTCCAATATTGTTTAGCACATTCCAAAGTTACATTTTCCTAAATATTAATTTATTTTTGGATATAATTCATATGCTAGTTTCTAGACTCCTGTGATAAACAGAACTCAGTGAAGCTATTGTGCATAGGATCTAATTTATAATACAATAGTACTTGACTAAGTTATATTTTTCTCTCTCTATTGCAATCTTACATGGTGGATACATATATACATATACATACACACACTGTATTAACAGAATTTTAAAAAGCTAGCTCTTGATTTCTAGGAAAATGTTGAATATCTAGTTCAACAACTGTTAAAATGTGTAGTTCTAGGATGTATGCTCGTTGTCAACAGATGAGTAATCTACAGAAGTCAATAGGTACTTATTTGTGTGCATAGAATATTAATTTGGAAAACAAACCAAGCACTGATATCAATCAGAATTGTACATCACAACACTGACTTTGAAGTCGTATTACATAATGTGCTTCTACCATCAACAAAATATCAGCAATACTTACTTTCCTTTGATTACACACCAGCCACAGTAAGGATCCTGTGCATCAATGCACTGAGTACAAGTTGAGTGCCTAGCACAATCTTGAACAGGGATTCGGCATACCTAGAGAACAAAGGAGAAAAAACAAAGCAAAACAGCTAAATGTAAATGAAGAGGAAGTGAGGAGCTAGAAAAGTTGACTAGTGACATCACAAGATATGTTGGCACATGAAAAAACATGTGAACTGCCCCACTCTGGGAATTGGAAGGACATAGACGATCCTTCCAATTCTATGTCCTTCATTCCTGCAGCAATTTTATTTCACTGCAGTAATATAAAAAATGATCTCTCACTTCTCTTGATTTGTATGGAGTCCAAATTCACACTGATTTTCCACTCTTGCATTTCAAGTTTTATTCAATTTTCTGTCTAGAAAAATACAGTATTTTGGACAGTAAGCATATGCAAGGGCTGCCCCAAAATCCTTGGCCCTTTTTTCAGTTCCTACAGGTTACTTCTAAAAATCTACATTACAACATCTGCTCAGAGCAGAAACTTTAGAAATGACATAAACAGCTTTTCTACTTCAAAGAATAGCTATTGTAAGATAGATGCTTCCGCATGTCTAACTCTGGACTAGTTGACAGGCACTGCCAGCGCTCTCTTGATAACTAGAATACCCTTCCATTACAGTTGATGCCATTATATGATGCTTGGAAGTGTATCCAGAGATGGCTCTCTTAGCTGGCAGCATTTCAGCATGTTTTAAAAGCACGCAAGTTCTAGAATGCTCATGGGTATTATATTTTTCTATTCATATCCCTTGGCACCATACAATATATCTATGTAGGAAAATGGAAGAAACTGTGACAGGAAACAGCAGACGAGAAAATAGCATCCCCACTACCCATACCCCAACAAACACACAGCCTCTGCTTTTCATTTCCTGCCGTGATAGGAACAAACAATCTTGTTTTTCTTTGTTATGTAACAAGTGCTCTATGATACAGAGCCCCCTTTTATAATTGTGTTGCTGAAATTGCACAAATATTCTTGAAAAAAGAATTGGGACATTCCTTTTTCTGGCACTGCTGACAACTGCACTTATTTCTGAGGAATATAAAAGCTTTGGCAAAGCATAACTCAAAAGAATTTGACTTAAAAAAGTTGTTAAAGCAAATGACACAAAACTGCTCTGAAACCCCCAAATTCTGGCCTTATTTAGCAGGAAAAGACCAATACCAAGGTCAGTTAAAAATTAAGCATTTGATAAACCTCTTGCATTTATTAAGATGAAATATTTTCTCCACTTTCTTTACCATTTACATCTTCTACACCTGAATGGAGTCAAGTTCCAGGAACACTCTTTTACAAACTGGTACTATACTGATGAGTAATTTAACATTGAAAGGGATGCCTCCCTCATGAAAAAGTATTTATTTTATAACCCCAGCATGCAAGAACAAGCCCTGGAGATGCTGTCTCTACAAGTTTTATGTAAACGGAATAAATTAAAAATAGCTGTTCAGTTTAGCATGTGTGGTTCAGCTTTAAAATGCAAACCTCCTCATTTTAGAGATTTTCTAACTGACTTCCTTAATCAAAGAGATCGGCAAAAGTTGAATAGCAAACAAGACAAGAATAATGGTAAGCAACTGCCACAGGCTCCTGTTTTATTCCCAGTATGGTAGCTATCATAAGGAATTTGCCGCCCTACCATTTCTGCATACTTGTAGCAAACCAAAATAGGTTGGGCAGGGGTGGTGAAGTCTCCTCCAATTCCCTAGTGAAAATGCAAGGAGTTTTTCCTAATCTCTGCATGAGCTCGGAGCATAGGGTGGGAACAGGCTGACTTTAAAAAGCATTTGGCTCCAAACCACCTGCTGCTTATTTACACAACAGAGGAAGCTGAACAGAGGGGGAGGAGAAAGTGAATTAAGAAAGCAGGAGACTGTTTCTCCCTGTGTCTGTAACCTCTGTTTGCTTCCCTCATCTTTACTTCATTTCATTTTTTTTGTTTGTTTAAATAGATGGGTCAAGTATTTCGCCTCACAACAGTACCGAGCACAACTGCCTCCACTCTTACAATAATATCCTGTCTGTGGTGACTGTACAAGACCCAGCACTTTATTCTAAAAGACAGGGGATGCTGCATCTGCCAGTCAGGATAACATTTATGTCAGGGATCCTTAGCTTGTTTATCTTATAAGTGGATCTAAAATTTGCAACACTGGGTTGGATTCTGACTTTCCAATATCTGTTTGCATAACACTACCTTATGCTAAGAAATGAAGCATAAATATATTTATCCTTCTACCTTCATTTATACCATTTATTTTGCTACTAGGACTTTTAGTCTTAAACTCTACAATCAGGCAGATGACTGAGTTCGATTTTTCCATGTGCATATATGTCGCTGAACATCTGGACTCAGTCTAGCCTTTGGATTCTGTCTCAATGGTCTAGAGTAGGGATGTGGGGATGGAAGGTCTGGCAACTTCCACTCCTCTATATTCCTGCCTAGGCATACATGTTGTAGGTCTGGGTGACCTCTTATGCATACACCATGATCCAGAAGGATCTAGAGTTGCTTACTATTCAGTCTAAAAGTAGGTTAAGCTATTGCGTTTAATAGCTGTATTACCTTTGCCTGAAGCATTTAGAAAGCACCCCAGATAAAAGCGAAGAGTGAACAAAAAAAAAAAATATGAGAAAGCCAAGCTGCATGTCATTCAGAAATTGCAGTCTCTGCCAAATTTTTCTTTGTTAGTTTTTTTGTTTTGTTTTGTTTTTTTACTTTTGTCCTTTGATTTCTATCAGAAGTGGGTGAGGTTCTGACAGAATCCTTCTTACTAGGAAAGTTCTTTTCAAAAATAAAAAAAATTGCCAGTTTCATGCCAGGTCCTCCATGGAACAGAGTAGGGCTGTGAGAAATTTTGGGAGCTGAAATGGAAGGGTCCAAAACATCTCAAAAATGAAACAAAATGAAACCATCTGAAAAGGGGTGGTGGGGTGGGGGTAGGGAGAAGAGGACTGCTCTGATAATAACATCTTTGGCTGGCCAGTGTCTGTGATCTGTCCCTGAGGTCCCTTCCAATCCCAGCACTCTGGAGGAAGGACGGCAGCCTGCTGTCATCCTGCATGCAGACTGGGGACTCATGTCCCCTGGGAGGAGTCTGGCACAGCCCCACAGCCCTCCTTCTAAAGTGCTGGGAGGCTGAGGCCAGGCAGGGCAGCCACGGGGACTTCCCCTGTGACTCCCCCTGCAGGCACAGCTGGAGGAGCTGCAGGACAAGCCCCCACAGATGTTCAGCCGGGCTCAGGCCTCCCGGTACTTTGGGGGAAAAAAAGCCCCATACTCACTGGCTGTAGCAGTGGCAATAAGGGCCTCTGAGGGCTCATGGCAGAGCCCAGCCATGCAGCATGGGGCAGTGGGGTGCAGCAGGGATCGCCTGGCATCCACGCAGCAGCTTCTACATGGTGCAGGTGCAGTGTGGCTCAGCAAGGCGCTGCATGTTGTCTGGGAGCTGGGGCCACTGGGGCTGGGCTCTAGGTAACAGGTGGAGCTGCCCCAGCTCCTAGACAGCACATAGCAGCTGGTTGAGCCATGCTGCACCTGCGCAATACAACAGCTGCCACGCGGGTGCCAAGTGGGGGCACGATCCCTGCTGCCCCCCACTGCGCAGGGGGGGACTCTGCCACAAGCCTCCCAGAGGTCCTGGTTGCCGGTGTTACAGCCAATAAGTGCAGGACTTTTTTTTTTTTTTTTTTTTTTTTTAAAGTGCCAGGAGGCTAGGGCCAGGAGACGGATGAGCCTGGGTCGGGTAGCCATGGGGGCTTCTTCCATGGCTCCTCCAGCTGTGCCTGCTTTTCCCTGGGTGGGGGGAGCCATGAGAGAAGCCCCCATGGCTGCCCTGGGGCGCCTCCTCCTACTGCGTCCTGCTGAGCCATACCATGGGCAGCTGCCCACACCATAGGCAGCTACTGCACAGGTGCAAGGCAGGGGGGCAATCCTTGCTGCCCCCCATTGTCCTGTGTTGTGTGGGAGGGCTCTGCCACGAGCCCTCAGAGGCCCTGCTACAGCTGTTGAGTGCAGGGCTATTTTTTTTTCTTTTAAGTGCTGGGAGCCTGGGGATAAGGCCAGGCAGGGCAGCCGTGGGGGCTTCTCCCAGGGCTCCTCCCATCCAGGGAGCTCCAGGCACAATCACAGAAGCCACAGGAGAATCTGCAGCAGCCCGGCTGTGCCTGCCTTTCCTCAGCCGATCCAAACGTCTGAATCAGTGGCGAAACGGCATCAAAACTCTGAAACAGATTCGGACGAATTGAAATGGAATAGTGATCCGAAACACTGAAATGAAACACTGTCCTCCAAAATGGCTGAATCCGAAACCAAAATGAAACATAGCCATTTCACACAGCCCTAGAGCAGAGCACCCCCAAGGGCTAGGTTATTTCCCCTTTCATAAAGAATTTTAACACTTTCGGTTTTTATTCAAAATTGGAATTGTACCATTGGGAAATTTTAAAGCCTCCTTAAAATGAATGTGTTTTCCTCCACACAGCTTAATAATTTATCATTTATTGAGGTGGCTTATATTCCTCCATTACCTTTCATTTTAAAGTCCCTGCCTGGAGTACAACATTCCCAACAACACTCTCAGGATCCCAAGTTCACAGAGGTCCTGTACCGGGAAGGGAGCAATTTCTAATCCCCTAATTCCTCATGTTACTTCCCCAAAACATTTGACTTTTTTCATGCACCCCTGCAACACATTCAGGGTCTTGATGGCAGAGCCCCTTTCCTCATCCCATCACATTTACCTTGGAACATTTTGTAGCTCCCACTCTTCCAGCAGTTATTTTAGATATGCTAGTATCCCATGACAAATGGTAACATGCCAGACATTAAAGGAATCTGTCTCAGGATAAATTCTACAATTTTACAGAAGTAAGGCCTGGAAGCAGCCTCAGTATGACTGATGTGCAAATGTTGCTTCCCTGTCTGTCTGAAGGAACATGTGAATCACACATGCTGTTTTTGCTGCCTGCTTCAGAGATCCAAGATAAGTAGGGGAAGCAAGTACCAGCCTGAAGTCATAAAGGCATTGCCCTCTCTCCCTACCACTTGTTGGTCCTTCACTTTTCTTTATTAAGTTCCACGTTGCCTTGCCAAACATGACAGGGCAGTCTCTTGGAGACTCACTGTTCCTTCTATGGGAGATGCAGCTCCTTTAGTATGACCTCATTTCAGATGGTATGCGACAACTCCCAAACACAGCATTGCTAACATCACCTGAATAAAATCATCAACTTTGTCCCCGCCCCCACAGAATTGAGTTTTTTTAAAAAAGTAATAATTCTTGAGTTATTTGTCTCAGTTTCTGAACTTGGAGGGTATGAGTGTGTTACTGTTTTCAAGCTCTTCATTAGTACTGGAAACTAGTTAGTTTCTAGTTAGCATAGAAATTACTTCCAAACTGAAATTCAAAATTATTGTGATACCTTGGTTCCAACTGAGAATTTGAGGGAAAAAAATATCACCAAATATCATCAAAATTCTTGGGACTTGCCATGAAATTACAGGAGATGCCAAAACCAGGAGACTGTGCTTGGGATTTTAGTCTCCCATGTCCTCAGTTCAGTCTACACTGCTGTTGTGAATGCAAACTAGAGAGGAGTCTTCTCTGCTTTCCACTTTAAGAAATATTTTGCATCTGCTTGCAATTTTGTGTTCTCTTTGACTGCAAATGTGGAAGTAGCAAAAATAATAACAAATATGAAGGCCTATATGCTTTGTGAATTATAAACACCTATGATCAAGTTGCATCTATAAACATTTAACTGACATTTTCACAGAACACAACTACCATACCTTGTCCGTGGTCATCACATACAGATTTTCCTGGTTAGCATCAAGGACAAGGTCCTTCTTTATAGGTTTGTTTATTTCAATGGAAACAGAGATGTACTCATTTGCAGATGATGACAGGAACACCTAATTAATGAAATCCAGGTGGTTAATGTTGCTATTTTACTATTTTGATTTATCTTGAATGAAAATTCTTTATTAACTAGAGTCTCTCAAATTCCTATCAGGGAAAACATTTCAGTTTGAAGGAATCTATTTACAAAGGAGTAGATAGAGCATATGAAGCATGGAAGGAAACCTCTCCCTATTCTCAGTATCTCATATTTGAATGGATTTTTTTTTTTTTTTTTAACCAGTGTTACATTCACACTAGTAAACGTCATAGATTTACTTCATAAACTTCAAGCCTCAACCCTGCACACTCTTCCATAGCAACCCAAGGAATCTGGTCCAAATGTCAAGCTACATGAGATAAATTGCAATTATTCAAGCAAAATAGGGCTTCCAAATGTGACTTGCTACCATAATCTTAAAAGCATGAACAAATGCTTCAGCCAAAGAGCCCTTGGTCACGAATTACAAGGGCCTCCTACAGGCATTCAGTTTCTTTTGGGGGAGTTGCTGCACTTTCAGGAGAAGCCACAAGTGTATTGATATTCAGGCTTGTAAAAATGGCTGCTCTAGGAGAAAAATAACCTAGGAACAAGCAGGGTTAAAATCATTCCCAAGACAGTTTCCCCTGGGAGAGAAAATATCTGTACATATCAAAGTGATACATCCATGCCTTTAATACAGTCTTTCAGATTTTCAGCCACTAGGCCATATAGAAGCACTATATTAGAGACCTACCGTTTTAATACCTGGGATTGTTCTTACAGTTACATGCCTTGCAAGGAGATATCGCTAAAGCACTCTGCTATGATCAGATGAAACATAATTAAAAACAGAGCAGGCACATTAATTCAAAAAGCCTGAGCCAGGGCAAAAAGTAAGTCAACCCAAAATATCCAAAACCTGGTCATGCTGGAAAACGCTAAGTATTATGGTAAAGGCAAATGCATCTTCCTGAGGTAAACGGGCTGTTCTGTATTGGGTTTTTTTTGGTAGGTTGAATTAATTTGCTATTTGCATATGACCTTTTTGATGCCGACTAGCTGTCACTGGCATTTGTTAGTGTGGAGCTTTTTATAGTTAGATACATCTGTGCAAAGCGTCATTTGGGAATGCAAAGTCAAGGAGCATATTGGAGAAGTAAACCAGAAAGGGCCTATGCTACTCCGTTTTGAAGACAGCAATTGCAGGTACAAAGATTCTTTGCTCAGAGCCTTGCTTTTAGGAGTTTATTTTTAGAACATACAGAACATTATTACTACAACTTGCAACATTTTAAAGGTGAGAACCATTACCTTAAGTATTCTGCCATCTGAAGTTCCTAGAAATGCCACAGTATGTTCATTTTCCACACTCACAGTAACTGCTGTTAGATTCATCCCCTCCTTCTGGAACACAGGTCGAGCTTCAACACCATTTTTGCTTCCCAAGAGGTAGGGCAAGTGTTCAGAACCACAAGGGAAACTTTTGCTTGTACCCTAATACAAAAAATGACATTAAAAATTTATAGAAAATAACTTCCTATGCATTGACCCAATGCAACACTAGAACGCTAACACAATTTACCAGCTGGGAATTGTGGCTATTCCTGCATCTTATTTGTAAGGCCAAGAAAAAGAAATTTGGTTAGATTCCTAAGGATAGTATGAACAATTAGAAAAATGGCTTGATAATTAAAATACTTCTAGAATGACCAGAATGAGAAAACTCTTGTTTGTATTTCTTAAAAAAGGACAAATATTTTATAAGCTCAGACAAATCCTGCCTCCCTTTCCCTTCCTGTTCAAAGGCTTACTCGCTTCCTGGGCCCTTCGCTACCTCCCTTTCCCCATTGTCCTGGGGTGGAGAAGAACCACAGCTGGGGCTAGGCTGAGCTGGGGATGTGAACAGTGACAGCAGGGATGCCCAGGGGCTCCCTTCCCTGCCCTGTGGGGAGGAACTACTCTCCCGTCAGATTGCTGCTGCTGTCCCCTCCTCAGTTGAGCCAAGTCCCCACTCTGCCCAGATGGTTCTGGAGCCTCCCCGCCCTCAAGCAATGTAGAAAACAACAGTGGCAGGCAGGAGAGTTTTGGGAGGGGGGGAAGGTGTGCCTCAGAGCAGGAAGGGGGGTGGGATTTTTCACTTGCTTTAGGAACTTAAAGTGTGCCTGCAATGGTGGAGGTGGAGGAGGCTTGAGGAAGTAGGGGGTGCAACCACCCCTGATTGCTGCTCCTGCACCCCTTTCAGAAATCCTGGATCCACCCCAGGTATTAGTTTGACTATAAAAAAAAAGCTATCTTAATATACTTTATAAAGATTAATCAATCCAAAAACTTTTACTTTTACAACTAGATAGGAAACAGACCATTTCAACTACACAGGCTAGGGACAGAAGTTACACATAAAACGGATTAGCTCATCAGAAACTGGTCTAAATCTGTAACAGAAGTTTAGTGCACATAAACCAGTTTCAAAATGGCTGTAACTGGTTTAAAATAAATCAGATTGAATGTAGTATGACTTGCACTGGTTTAACCCAAGTCAGTTATGACGCTTCTCTCCCAGACCCCTTCCTGGTTCAAGTTAAATAACAGTCCCCCAGCATCTCAGCATGCTTTCTACCTCTGTGCTGTGCTGTCTGCTTCAGAGAGCAGGGCTGTATTTGTATTTTATTTTTTGTGATGAACAATGCAAGCAATAGATTTTTTTGGCTTCCCGGAATGCTGCAAAGGCAACATGCTAAATCACAAAAAAAGAGGAAATGGAGGGTGGAAATATTCTAAGTGGCTAAAACAAGGCTCTCTTAAACAGATGTGTTGACAGGCCAAAGAAAAGGAGTGGAAATTTATTAGGCCAGAGATCAAATGATCAAGGCTTAGGCATAAGAAATATGCAGATCTTTTGCTTGGAAATTAAGTCCAGAAAACAACATTAAACTCACGAGCATTTAAAACCTAGTCTGAAGATTTTAACCCCCCTTAAAAAATAATTAGGAACTGTAGAGATCATCTGCAGCCTGACCTCCAGTGTAAAACAGGTGATACAAATTCACCCAATCATTTAGACACCAGAGGGAAATTTTCCTTCTTGCATAAAAGAATTTTGAACACAACAGCTTGTGATTGAATTGTTTTGAAGACCATCATCCTGTCTCAGTTAAGAGCTAAAAGGGAGGCATACACCCATTGGAAGGGAGGGGCCATCACCAGGGAGGATTATACTGCGGTTGCTCGAGGATGCAGGGGGGCAGTCAGGAAGGCCAAGGCAGAGATGGAACTGGGACTAGCTTCCCAGATCAAGGACAACAACAAGTCCTTTTTAAATACACAGGGGGCAAAAAGAAGGTACCGGGTATTGTGGGGCCCCTGCAAGACATGCTAGGAAATTTGGTCGTCACACCAGATGACAAAGCTAATATATTTAACGATTTCTTTGCCTCCATTTTCCTGAGCAGGGGCCAGAACAGCCACCCCCCTCTGAGCTCCCCTTAAACCCTAGGGGAGGCGCACCTAAGCCAAGGGTTAGTGAGGAACTAGTCAGGAAACTTCTGGAGGGACTGGATGTATTCAAATCAGCTGGTCCGGATGATTTCTACCCCAGAGTGCTGACGGAATTAGCTGAGCTTATTGTGGGACCCCTGGCATGGCTTTATGAGCACTTGTGGTGCTCTGGTGTGGTGCCAGAGGACTGGAAGAGGGCCAGTGTGGTTCCCATCTTCAAAAAGGGGAGGACGAGGACCTGGGAAACCACAGGCCAGTTGGTCTTACCTCGATCCTGGGTAAGCTTTTTGAGAGAATTATTCTGGCACATGTCCACGAGGGGCCAGCGGGGGAGATTATGCTTAGGGGCAACCAACATGGGTTCATTAGAGGCAGGTCGTGTCAGACCAACCTGGTGGCCTTCTATGATCAGATCACCAAATCCTTAAATGCAGGGGTAGCAGCGGACCTAGTCTTTCTGGACTTTCAGAAGGCCTTCAACACTGTCTCTCACCCTGTTCTCATTAAGAAACTGGGGGACTGTGGTGCCAACATCTACACAGTCAAATGGGTTGCCAACTGGCTGGAGGGCCACACCCAGAGAGTGGTAGTGGATGGGCCATTTTTGACCTGGAGGGATATGGGCAGTGGGGTTCCGCAGGGCTCAGTCCTCAGGCCCGCACTGTTCAACATCTTCATCAGTGACTTGGACGAGGGGGTAAAAAGCACCCTGTTCAAATTTGCTGATGACACTGAGATGTGGGGGGATGTGGGCACGCTAGAAGGAAGAAATAGGCTGCAATCAGACCTACACAGGTTACAGGGGTGGGCGGATGAGAACAGGATGGGATTCAACACCAACAAGTGCAAGATGATGCACCTGGGGAGGAAGAACCAGCACCATACCTACAGGTTGGGGAACTCCCTTCTTGTCAGTACAGAGGCAGAAAAGGATCTTGGAGTCATCGTTGACTTCAAGATGAACATGGGCCGGCAGTGTGGTGATGCAGTCAGGAAGGCCAACTGCACCTTGTCATGCATCCACAGATGTATCTCAAGCAGGTCCAAGGAGGTGATCCTCCCTCTCTATGTGGCACTGGTCAGGCTGCAGTTGGAGTACTGCGTCCAGTTCTGGGTGCTGCACTTCAAGAGGGATGTGGACAACACAGAGAGGGTCCAGAGGAGGGCCAGTCGCATTCTCAAGGGGCAGCAGGGCAGGCCCCATGAGGAGAGGCTAAGGGACCTGAACCTGTTCAGCCTCCACAATCTACAGGCCTGTTACAAACTAGTCAGAGGGGACCAGCAGGCACTGGGGGAGTCCCTGTTCCCCCAAGCACTACCAGGACTGACTAGGAATAACGGACACAAGCTGGCAGAGGGTAGATTTAGGCTAGATATCAGGAGGCGCTACTTCACGGTCAGGGCGGCTAAGATCTGGAACCAAATTCCAAGCAAAGTGGTGCTGGCTCCCACCCTGGGGGGTCTTTAAGAGGAGGCTTGACAATCACCTTGCTGGGGGTGTTTGACCCCAGTACTCTTTCCTGCCATGGCAGGGGGTCAGACTTGATGATCTGCTCAGGTCCCTTCCGACCCTACCAACTATGAAACTATGAAGAGAATCCAAGTGATGATGAGTTTATCACAGTAACTGGATTTGCAGCAAGGGAAAATTAACCTTACTGTATAAAAAAGGAGAAAAACCCCAAAACCTTAATTGCATTTCTAATTTGACAATATCTTATCAGCATCCAGTCATCTGATTCCATGTATCAATAGACTGAACAGAAAATTCTGAACATGGATTCTACATTTAAAGTTTCACAATACCTGTTGAGCTTCATTACACTGAATGGTCTCTGATCCAAAGGCTTTGTAAAATGTTTTTTCCCCCTTTGTATAGCAATTCTCCCTATTTTCTTCCATCTTTGCATTGATCTGCCTCAAGGAAAACACACACATGGCAGATCGTAGAGAGCCATTATCTTTGTTGACTTTGCTGAAGAGAGCAAGAAGCACTTTATCATCCTCTTCCAGATGAACTATGGTCTCTGGTAGGTCTTTTCCTGGGGTTGTAACAAAGACTGAATGACAGTGGTCATAAGCACCATCATCATCCTTACAACCCAACACCATTTCAAAATAGGAATAATAGTGGTCATCATTTTTGCACAGGCGTGCAATCAGTGTTCGGTTACTAGGAGGCTGTTTCTCTTGCTGATTATAAATAAAATAAACATAATCACTGTCTTCAAAGACTGTCACAAACTGCTGCATGTTTGAGGAGTGATACACTGACTTAATGGCTGTAGAGTCTGTATACGTTTCAAAAATGTCTTTCCCATCTCCGTCATAGAGCTGCCGAGTGCTAATTATAATGCCATTATCATTGGGTCCATTCCCTTTCCCGACAAACAGCACTCGCTGGCCATTTCTCAGGGATGTAATTAGGCCAACAGTTGAGATACTTTCATCATTGCTTGCCACAAAGGACTTTTCCCCACTGCTATCAACGTAGTAGGTAATATTTGAAATCTTCTCCAGTTCTCTGATATCACAAATTCCCTTAAAAAGACTCCCACACACAATAATTTTTTTCTCTTGCTTGTCCAACAAAAGTAACTTGTTGAAATTGGGAGTCAAAGTTGCTTCATTGCACTGGTTTTCATCAATAGGAGGTGTACACTTTTTGTTATCTTTTTTTGGACCTGTTTTTTCACACAGCTGTTCATTCAAATCATTTTGAAGCTGATGCAAGGCATTTACTGCTCCTACGTAGACTGTCCCAGTATCATAGTTCACTGTGAGATGGTTCAACTCCATGGAACTTTGAAAGCATTCCTCAAGTCTGAATCCAAAGGTGACACAAAAACAGCTCAAAATGCAAAGTGTCCAAATCCATACAGCCATTTCTGTGTAGTGCCTAAATGAGAGAGACAGAAAAGCAAAATAAAAAGGTTTGTGCTTTTTCCAGTTAGTATTTCACAGTTTTGCCATTGAAATACCATATGACTCTTAACTACTATATTTCACTTCAAATGCTGGTATGTGTCACAGGTTTAACACACTGTTTATTTAAATAAAAGATAACAACTGAAAAGTTTATAATTAATCTCAATTACATAAATGGCTTTCAGATTTTTCTTGAAGCTTCTGCTATATGAATTTTTGGAAGCTAACTGCATTTGAAGAGACCAAATGCTTCTCTGAAATTAAATTAAAAGTCCTCTGAGACCTTAACTACGGTCTGGGCTTTTTTTTTTTTTTTTTTTTTTTACATCTATACTCCGACCGGCTTCCCAAGCACAGATATTCTGCAGGACTGTTGCAGTTGTGTTATGAGACTAGGGAAAGAAATGCTAGCATGCCTGGACATATGGGTATAAGAAAAAAATTATATTTACACAGGAACCAGGCAACCAGTTTATTGAGTACTTCTATTTAGAAATGTAATCATATGACACTCTGGTGCCAGCCCAGTGGGGAAAGGATCTGTGGAGGAGAGGATTAAAAAACCACATAAGAAATCTCAAGTTAAATCTGGAACTATGAAAAACAACAGGGCTCCGAAAAGAAAAACAATTTAAAGCAAAAAGTAACCTAGCAAAGGACTGCCTTCTGGGAGGGTACAAATAGCACAAGGTGCCAAATGACAGCAAGGGCCTGAAAACAGAACTATAGCCTTGAGCCAGAACAGAAGTTAAAGCTGACAGCGATGTGAACTCTGGTGAGAAGGAGAAAGGAATTGCCTGTATCACCATTTGCACAAGATAGCAGAAGCCAAGAAGCGCAATCTAGTCTGTAAAAAAGGTTTTGCAATGCAGGGGAAGAACTCTCCTTACTAGAGTGAACTGTCTGTCATGACTTTCCAACAATTCAATAGTTTTCACAAACTGTGTATTTTCATAATTTGAGGCTTATACTGGTAGTGTCTACTATGCCAAAATTGTCATTTACCCCCTTTTACTAATTTAGTTCAAAGTAATAGGAAAAAAAAAGACAGAGAAAAGGTTAATCTCAAACTTATTTTCTCAGCTTCTCACAATGAGTCAAACCAAGCTTTTAGCTGTAAATGAGCCCAAAGAAAAGGCAGCATACCACCACCAATATCAGCCTGAATCTTAGAGCACAGACAGAAGTAACATTTTTGCCCAATCTGGCCACAGAAAGCAGTCTATAGTGGTGACCAAACACAAATGCACAGCTGCAGACCACTTCAAAAATGGTCCACTGGGCAAAAATCTGAACGCTCGTTGCGTGATTGCATGAGGGTTCAAGTGAAGACATTTCAAAACATAGTGTCATCTGTAACTTGTGTCTGCCTGCCTGCCAGCCTCTGAGGTGCTTTCAGAATCAGAGGGGAGAAAAGAAGCAGAAGGAGTTTTGTCTGAGGGTTTTTCAGCCTATGCTGGAGGGTGGGGTGGGTATACTGGAGATCCCCTCCACCTTCTCCTCGCCCCCTGATGTCGGGGGGGGGGGGGCGCCTCCAATTCACCCAACCCCGCCCTTCAGCACTGGCTGGGGAACCCCTAGAACAAGCTGCCTCTACTGGCTTTTCCCCTTCCCATTCTGAAAACAGCAAGAGCTGGCAGAAAGGAGAGGCCATTGCTAGGGGAATTCAGCTGCAAGCTCACAGCCAGCAGCTCAATTCCCCTCCCCTGGAACCAAGAGTGAAATTCTGTTTGGTCAATTAATTGCAGTTAACACATATGATGAGCGTGTTAACTGGTTTTTGCATTAAGTTTCTGTTCCTGTTAAAAGCGCATGTGCCCAGGCTCCACTCCACCTCCATCACTGCTGCCTCTGGGCCGCCCAGCAGAGTGGTGGTGGCAGTGCAGAAGAGCCACAAGGTAGCCTGGGTGTGGGCTCTGAGCAGCTGCAGCAGGGGAGGGGGGTTCAAGCATGAGCACAGACACACATGAGCATCTGCATTTAAGAGAAGCTTCTAGTTAAATTAACTGGAACTATGTGCATGCTTCGTAAGCTTTTTTTTCCTCCTCCAAATGGGTTAGATTATCTTAGACATCCACGTAGGATAATATTTCCTGCTTCATTATGTCTGTTGGCTTCACTTTCTCCCTTCAAAGCAAACTCTAAACAAAAATAAAATGTGTCATGGAAAAGATCCAAATCTAAGTCCTCGTGCTATATTATTTATGTTAGATCTCCAGACTATTACACATGGATAGTTCCTGTTTATGCTCTAAGCAAGACAGAAAATTATGGAGAAAGAGAATATTAGGCCCATTTTACAGACAAGGAATGGAGATGCAAAGAGAATAAAAGGGTAAATTCTGCAGCACATTTTTGAAATACAACTAAATACATTTCCATGGGATTATTCACATGCCGAAAAGTTAGGCACATGCCTAGATTCTTTGATGAATCAAGGTGAATAAAGGCCCTGGACACTCCAAATGTTTGTCTTCCCTGGTGCACACTCTTGTGTGTGTAGTGAACACCACCAGCAGCTCACACCACCAACACACAGGTCAGAGGGACTGCAGAGTTCTCAGCACTGTTTTTCCATACTCAAATTCCAGCTTGCTAGTTCTCCTTTTCTCTCTGTCTCTCTCTCTCCACACAACATTAACAAAATAATCTTTTTACCCAGTTTGTCAGGATTAACTGAACTGCAAAATCAGTCTTGTTTTAACAAATCTCCAACCTATCCCACATACACCCCCTGAAGGAACTACTGTTACTCACTTAAATTTCAATTGAAGTTCATTTCTCTTATATGAGGAAAAAACAGCAACTCATTTACAACTGTGTCTTAGAAGGATGGCAGCAAAAATTATAGAATAAAAACATTCACAAAAGCATTTTACATATTCTGTAGAAAGGCCCAAGTTAAAAACAATAGGGTGAATATTCAGCTCCACCAAAACTGTGCAACTGACATCAGTGTTTTAGAGATTAAGGCAGTGCCAGGTTAACAGACAAACTGTTTAAAAGACAAGGTAATTGAATCGGAACTATCTTGCTGCTACTTACAAAGCAACATATGGCACTCCAGAAGTTACATGTAGAAAGGGCACAGTGCTTGGGAAACTCCTTTCATACAATGGCAACAATTGTTAGGATGAAGCTGTATTTAAAGTGACAAGGCTAACAGCCACCTCTCTCACTGGATCAGTTTTAATCATTTAAGTATATAATTATATGCTTTATTAAACCAGACCAATAACCTGCAAGTACCAGTCAAGTCCTCAAAAGACGCATTGAAAATTAGAACTTCTATACTCAGACACTGACATTCAGCTTCCCCTAATGCTTCTCTTGTAAAGAACCTGAAGAACATGTCTAGCAGCATTAATACAGAAATATCTGCAGGCTGTCTGCTATTTTTCCTCTCAGCCTGCCCAATTCTTTCCTGTAACTCTCTGCATGAGGCTCAGTCTCCTTACTCCTCTTAAAACATTTAAGTCCTACCACTTCTCCTCTCTTCAGAGAAGAAAAATCCCAGCATGTTATCAGCAGCAAGTTTGTGTTGTAAAATGTTTTGCTAAAATACACACCACACAAGGCTGAAACCAGACAAAATGTATTCAACTTGAATTTTGGATTTGAGAGGAAAAAACCTCTTGCCAGATTTGCAAATGTGGGCTTCCCTGGTTTGGGGGTAAACCATGTAAGGACATAAAGCAAACTGGAAGTTTTGGGTGAATTTAATTTTGAGTTACTGTTTCATGAATTACACTCCATGAAAACCTGGAAGAATGCAAGTTAAATTTCAGGAGTGAGAAGAGAAAGGGGAAATAAAGTCTCTCTTATCTCTCATACTGAAGGATAATCAATCATTTTACTCACAAAGTTACAAAGATTTGAAACAAAATTTGGTACACTTTTGTTTTAAAGAACTTTATTTCCTCACAACATGCATCTTCCCCCTGGATAAAAAAATAGACAAATAATTGGGTTACGTGTCTTAAGCAGGAAAGCTGATTTTTTCTTTTCCAGAAAAAAAAAGTCCTGGACACACTGTGCATGCCATGCAGCTGCCAGGATAGCTGCTGCTTCTCTCTGGTCTCAACAAGCAGAAAAGATGGAGTCTTATGTTAACCATCTTATAGCTGTAGATATTGGCTGAGGACTGCTGCTTGTGACATAAATAGCAAGTTGCTGTTAATATCTTAATCAGGTTTGTGGAAACAACACTTAATTTACAGGAACTTATATGAAGAATTATTTACAGCGAAGAAACAACAGTCTTGCTATTGCCCTTGAGAAGGTCTGGGGCCAGCCTGATGTGACAATGTCTCAGTGTCCAGGATATGTGGCATCCCAGGAGACAGTCTGGGTGAGGCAGCAGGAACTACTCCACCAGGAAGTTCCTTCTCCTGGGATGCCACGCTTCCTGAATACTCTACGCTCCCAGTAGGAGTTATTCCACATCATGTAGTCAGACATCACTCTAGAAAAAATAATTTTTTCTACATTTTGCTTTCCAAAAAAAGGGTACGTTTTACTTGTCGGCAGGTTACATATGAAAAAATCTGGCATTTGCATCAGATGCACACCTAAGGCTATAAACAGTCGTTTACACTGAAGGGATGCGAGTCTTTCAGCATTCTAAATTTTCAGTCTTAATAATTTGTGTACCTCACTCATTTCATCCATAGCGGAAAAAGAATGTATTTTGAGCCGCAATGATTCCAACTCAACACTTTCCCCCTAGACTTTTACGTGGGAGACTGGTTTCAGAATCTGATCTGCTTGTCACAATTAGTCTCAATCTTTCTAGCAAGCTGAACCAGAAGTTCAGATCCCACTCTTGTAATATTTAAAATTCTGGAGTATATTTCTAAGCTCATGACAGGGATGAGCGGGAGGGATGGGGGGTGGTGGCACAAGCGTACTGATAATATTCAAGAAATGTTCATCCATAATTTTTATGGCCATCAAATGGTTTATTTCATATTTTCTTCTGGATTTTTTATTTAAATAAATTACTCCCTCACAATGATGCTCTCTTTAAAGAAGACCTAAGGCAGTAATGCTGGCTGTTACGAAAGTGAGTTTAATTTAGCTAAGTCTCCCAGGAAAGTGAGCTTAATTTAGCCAAGTCTCCCATGAAGACCACCAACTACACCATGCGTTCTGAGTCATCCTACTGGTTGGCTAACCTAGGGACCTCGAGAAGGTTAAGGCACAAGTTTGGAAACAGTAAAATAAGATGAAGGCTTGGACAAGGCCACCCACAATGATTTTATGGATTTCTTTTTGGGCTCCTACCTCAAAAATCCTCCAGGCTCAGATGGTGTACGTACTTCCTAGAAGGTCAGAAGAAGGGCTTTTAGGGCACTAACACTAGTCATGTTACCAACTGGAATATAATGGCCTGGTTTCTGGATTAAAAACATGACTGCATTGTAACAAAGCAAATCAAACCACCATATTTCTAAGCTGTCAATTCATACATACATAAATGAATAAAAATACTACTTTTACAACAAGGTATGTGATTTTACCCAGCTCTCCATATGTCTGGCAAAACTTCTGCAAAGCAGACTCATCTACAAATAGATCAGCAAATTCTAATGCTGTGCCCATTACCACTCACAGGCTCTTCCCATGAGATAATCTTTTTCTGTCTCAAAACAAAGTAATTAATGTTTTCTTAAAACTGTCATCCAGATACTAGTCAGAAGCAGTGCAGTATCAGTGCATTCAACAAAAAGGTTCAATTCTTACTGTTGAAGATAGCAGGGTTCTGTATAAGCAGAAAGGTCTGGATGAGTGGAGGAAGCAGTTTACAGGATCAGAGACCACGTGAACAGAGCATTAACTTAATGGTAAAGTTATGGATTTTAGGGTAGAAACTGTCACATATCAAAATCAAATCCAACCAAGTGCACCTAAATTCTGGAGCATTTAATATTCTGATACAGATCCAAAATTTGATTCAGACCAAAGGAGGAAGTGAGAGGTGAAGGGGGTGCATTTTATTTTTATATACTAAAAATCATTTAAAGGAGGATTAGCTATAGTTAATGAGACCTAAAAACATGTCCTTAAATATTTTGCAATCCACTAAAGAAATTCTAATAACGTGCTGTCTTTGCAGTATCAGCAGGTAAATAGGAAAGGACAGCATTTTAGGGACTTATAAAAATTCTCAGAACTATACAGCACAGAACTCAACTCTAATGAATTCCCTAGTTTATTATGCTCAGATCAGAGGGGTGTTTGGATTCTTAAAAACATTTCAATCTTTTTTTCCCTGTGAATCATAATCCAAAACATTTTTTGCAATGGTTTAAAAGACAGTCAAAACAACTCCATAAATAAGAACATCTCTCCAAGGATTCACAGTGCCAAGTACACCTAATGACAGATGAGAAAAAAGCTGAAGCACTCGATGCCTTTTTTTTACCTTAGTCTTCACAGGCAAGGTCAGCTCCCAGCCTGCTGTACAAGGTAGCACTGTTTGGGGAGAAGGTGAACAACCCTCAGTGGTGAAAGAACAGGTTAGGGACAATTTAGAAATGTGGAATGGGTACAAGTGCATGGGGCCAGATGCAATGCATTTGAGGATGCTGAGGGAGTTGGCTGATGCAACTGCAGAGCTGCTGGCCACTATCTTTGAAAATTCATGGTGACTGGGAGAGGTCACAAATAATTGCAAAAGGGCAAATACAGTGCCCATCTTTAAAGGAAGGAGGAGGATCTAGGGAACTACAGACCAGTTAGCCTCACCTTAGTTCCCAGAAAAATCACGGGGCAGATCCTCAAAGAATCCGTGTCTAAGCACTTGGAAGAGGAAAAAGTGACCAGGAACAGTCAGCACGGATTCACCAAGAGCAAGCCATGCCTGACCAACCTGATTAGCTTCTCTGATAAGATAACTGACACTGGATGTGGGGAAAGCGGTGGATGCAATATACCTTGACGTTAGCAAGGCTTTTGATACCATCTCCCACAGCTTTTTTGCTGTAGACCAGTGCAGGAAATATGAGTTGGATGAATGGACTATAAGGTGGATAGAAAGCTCGCTGGACTGTCGGGCTCAACAGGTAGTAATCAACAGCTCAATGTCTAGTTGGCAGCTGCTATCAAGTGGAGTGCCCCAGGGGTCAGTCCTGGGACTGGTTTTGTTCCATATAGTTTTCACAGACATTAGAGCTGGAAGGGACCTTGGAAGATCTTTGAGTCCAGCCCCCTGCCCCAGGGGCAGGAAGTCATAGGATCCCAGCAAGATAAACACCCAAATTTCTATTGAAGGCATTCAAAGTGGTGCTTGAACCACCTCCGGTGGCAGTCTATTCCAGACCTTGGGGGCTCAGACAGTAAAGAAGTTCTTCCTTATGTCCAGTGTGGTGGTCGTGCCTAAAATGCCCCCATGTCCCTCATGAACCATCGGTATCCCCGATTTTCCTGCCTGCTACGTCTTGGATATTATTATTATTATATTCTAATTTTTGATGTCACTAGTTGGGAAGGCTATTCTCTTTTTTTTTTTTTTTTCTTTCTTAGGGGTTCACTGGTATTATGGGTAAACTATCTCACTCACTTCTCTGGATATTCGCCTGCACTTGAAGAGATATATATATATACCTACATATCTCTCTTGTGGAAGAAATCAAACTTCGCGTTGTGGTTGAATCAGAACTGACAGAGCCAGCTTTTCTTTATTTAAGGCTATACTGTGATCACAGGGAGAATTCCATACAGCAAGGGGAATCACCCACTTGTCTGTTTCAAAGGATTTCTCAGACTCTCTAAGGTTACAAGCATATTTATACTTAAGACAGAGAAAGAGATAAAAAATACACCTTGGAGAAACAAAACAATAGTAAATTACACAGAAACTTAGAAAGTTTACTTAAACAAACTATCTATGCATAGGGCAAGATATTACGATAATCCAAGGCATGCAGGAATGCGGATTCCTTATCTCAGAACATTTGAATTAAGCAGTATCAGCACGTCCAGTCTTTGTCTGTTTTTCTAGTCAAGTAAGCCAATTACTTCTACACTCTATATAGATATCTCTCTCTCTCTCTCTATATATATATATATCTACACACACACACCCCTATACTCCAACTATTAACTTGGATGAACAGAATCTAGGATTCATAAACAGTCTCTCTTTTATTTTTGGTCCACTTGTTTTTCTTTTCCTGGTGTGTTCTTCTATCTTCCAACCATGCTATACACACTCTTGTTATCTTGATAACCTATGAGTCTACCTTTTATCCTGTGTGTGACCGATGCCCTGAGTTCTCTTGCAGGGCTATCTGTCACCATCACCCAGCCTGGGAGAGTGAGTAAAATCCACTTTTATTTTTTCTTTCTTTTCTAGATCTGCCAGCGGACGATGCGTCCCATGGGGTTTTTCTCATCAAGGATCTGCCCCTTGCCCTCGGAGCTCCGTTCTCTTCCCCGTGTTGCAAGATGCTCTCAGGTCAGTTGTTAGTTCCTCTGGGGTCCTCTTTCCCCCTTCTCTTCTCCTCCAGTCTCCATCTTTTCTCTCATTGAAACTCCCATCTTTTCACCACCCTCTGATCTCAGAGCTTCTAACCTAATAAGGTAATGGCTCTGCAAGCAACATTCTCCAGGTCTCTCCACCACGTCCATGCTCTCTCCTCCACATCCCGCCTGAAACGGTCCTGGAGGAGTTTGTGACTGGGAGCATGCGGCCAGCCATTTCCCTGGAGAACTCCTGGTCAAGCTCTTGATCCTGGGTGGGAAGTCTGTATTAGACTCCCACCACTGTGTCCCCTATGCCATGTTCCCCACAGATTTTAAACCAGAGGGTCTCCAGTCATCCACCCTGGATTCCAATGTTGGCTTGCAGGGACGTGTAACTCTCCTTGACATAGACAGCTACACCCCTGCTCCTTTTGTCCACTCGATCTCTCCTGTACAGAGTATACCTGTATACCTGTGGCCCAGTCATGGGTGGAGTCCCACCAGGTCTCTTCATGGATGGAGTCCCACCACATCTTCACTAAATCTGGAAGATAGGATGGATTGCATCCTCAGCAAGTTTGAGGATGACACCAAGCTGTGGGATGTAGTAGATACACTGGAGGGTTGGGAAAGGATTCAGACCTAGGCAAATTGGAGGATTGGTCCAAAAGATCTCTCATGAGGTTCAACAAGGACAAGTGCAAAGTCCTGCACTTCGGAGGGAAGAATCCCATGCACCAATACAGGCTTGAGACCAACTAGCTAAGCAGCAGTTCTGTAGAAGAGGACCTGGGGGTTACAGTGGACAAACTGGTTACGAGTCTGTAGTGTACCCTTGTTGCCAAGAAGGTTAATAGCATACTGGGCTGCATTAGTAGGAACATTGAAAGCAGATCAAGGTAAGCAATTATTTCCTTCTATTTTGCATTGGTGAGGCCACAACTGGAGTATTGTGTCCAGCTTTGGGCCCTCCAGTATAGAAATGATGTGGACAAGTTAGAGAGAGTCCAGCAGAGGGCATTGAAAATGGTGAAGGGGCTGGGGCATATGACTTCTGAGGAGAGTCCGTGGGAACTGGGTTTATTTAGTCAGCAGAAGAGAAGACCAAGGAGGGATTTGATAGCGGCCTTCAAATACCTGAAAGGTGGTTCTAAAGAGTATGGAGCTGGATTATTCTCAGTGGTGGCAAGTGACAGAAAAAGGAACAATGGTCTCAAGTTGCAGCAAGGGAGGTTTAGGTTGAATATTAGGAAAAACCTTCTCACCAGAAAGGTGGTGAAAGCACTGGAACAGGTTACCTGGAGAGGTTGTGGAATCTCCGTTCTTTGAAGCTTTTAAGGCCTGATTCAACAAAGCCCTGGCTGGAATGATCTAGTTCAGGATGGTCCTGCTTTGAGCAGGGGGTTGGACTAGATGACTTCCTAAGGTCTCTTCCAAACCTAATTTTCTATGATTCTCCTTTTAAATAATCATACTCCCAATACCACTCACATGCGTTTATTCCAGAAAATGAACATGGGATAGGGATAGGTGTAAATTCTGCTTAGATTACTGCCTTTTTGGGGTTTGATCTCTAGCTTCAATAAAGCCCTCTATTAACAGTCATTCACCCCTTTGTACACAAGACAAGCAGACTTGTCTTAGTTACAACCCTTTCCAGTTTTTCAGGATGCAGTTGACTGAAAAACAAGGTGGTCATATGGTTTAAGTTTCATACTATAAGCTGCTGACTCAGCATGAATTAGAAAACAGAATTGCCCTAAGGCCCAGTCCTTTGATTCATTAAGACCACCTGATTTTTCTCCTTTCCTTCCTTGATTTTTTTTCATTTGTAAAACATTTTTGAAGGGGAGTACAAAGAATAGACAGATGAAGCCAAATCCTCAGGTTTCCTAACCCTGGGAAGAGTCAAGCCCAAACTGGCCCCCAACAGTTTCAGGGATACATTGCTTTGACTAATGGTTCTGTCCATCTGCTATGATGCAGAGAATTGTAAGATACTCTGGTCACAACCTTTCCCTTTCTTTCCAGGTGAAGAGATCAGAACTAATGGTATGAAGAGGTGTTCATTTCTAGTGGTGGAAATATCTGAGAAATTTTCACCACTAGACATGCATCTGGGAGAGGAGGCAGTACAGCTACCTCCCTCCCCTGCTCTCCCAGTCTGGGGAAGGCATAAGGAGCAGCAGCTTCTCCACTCTTTCTGGTCCCAAGGGAAAGTGGGGTGGCGGGGGGAACAGGGAGGGAAGTGGAAGGCAAAGAATGGAGCAGCAGGGAAAGTTACCCCCATCTGGGGAAGAATTGTCCTGCTGCTCCCTCCCCCCTGGGTCTTCAGGAGCAGAGCAGAGGGAGCGAGGCAAAGCCTTCCACCTACTCCCAAGAAATAATTAAGAAGAGTTGAGGAAATTCCCCTGCCTCTTCCCCCACTTCTCCTTGGTCTGGGGAAAGCACAGGAACTGTGGCTCGATCACTCCTGATCATGGAGGAGCTGAGCAACCAGCAGCATACAGGTATTCATTCTTGTAAGAAAAGCTCTCTTGCAGAGGAGATCTTCCAGATAAGGTCTTTCTCCCAGAAGGAGCATATTTTCGCTGGGAGAAAATGAATGAATATTTGCACGCTCCTAGTTTCTACTGGGAGAGTGGCGAGTCCCTTGTAGGAAGTCACACCTGGACATGGCCTAACAGGTATACAACCACAGTTGCTCGCACTTGTGCAAATCAGAGTATTCCTCTACATGGCAAAGGCAGGGGAAGGGAAAGGGGAGAGGAAAGATGAATCTATGAGAAGGATCTTCCAAACCCTCTTAGACAAGAAGCCAGAAAAGAAGCTGAGGTCAGCCCATGGGTAAAGGAAGCACCACAAATTTAGAATGACTTGAGTTGCTCTGCTCCTCCCTTTGCTAATAAGGGTATAACTGCCAAAGAAAAAGAATGCATTTATACTGATAGTAAAAAGAACTCTTGTGTCACCAGTCTCATGCTGTAACAATGAATTGCTTGTTTTCAATGCTAAGGTCATCTTCAAGGACTGGTTTCGGACTTCCCCTGGAGGAAACAAGTAAGGCAGCAGAACTCTTCATAACGCAAGTGAATCTGAGCCTGATTACACAGAATGGAACATAAACTTCATAGCTTCACTTCCCCCCAAAAAATCAAAGGACAAAATTTCTCGCATGTGTTAAGATTTATTTTACTTTGCACTTCTGCAAATCAGAGACTCCACTTAATCTCTCCTTCATTCTGTTAAACAGCAACAGCAAACTACTCTGATCTTAAACTCTGGGCAGGTAAAGTTTTCTATATTATTTGTCCTACTTGGGCAGCAGCTACAAGTGAATACTCTGTGCCGCTTTAGGCCTTACGCATGTGTGAACAGTCAGAAATTGCCTCACTCTGGTATAGCTGTGCAGAATGCCATGCAGTTTTCAGGATAAATAGTATTTTGGCATCAGCTGGAGCCCTAATTCCATTAACTTAAAATAATATAAGGCTTAGCAGAACAATTGTGTGTAAGCTTCAATGATAGGGCTGCACATATTTATCCATTCAACTCAACATAGCATTAATAGAGCGGAATAGTTTATTAAGCCTCATACACTGCAATCATTTTCCTTATTATTTCTCTTGTTTGTCTGTGATTTTCTGTCTCAGTGTATTTCACTAGTCTTCTGGTTCTCATTATTTTGTTTTCCCCTTTGGGTTTAACAGGGTCTTGCATTTTTCATTTTAATGGAGTTCTTTGGCTGACCTGGGAAATTTCTAGAAGTGGGACAGAAATTATACCTAGGTCCTGAAGCTGTGAACTAAGAGTATCACAACACATTGCACTTTGGCAATTGATAATGCAAGCTCTGAAAGAGATGGGAGGAGTGTGTGTGTGGGGGGGGAGGGGGAGGGAAAATCTCTGGATGAAAAGCTGTTGAATGTTCAGAGCCAAGGCACACATAGTTGAGGAATGGGGAATTTTCCTGGCTTCTGCCTCTAGAGATAAATTGCAGGGTTTTGTCTGGTCTGTCCCACATTAAGTCTTTTTAACTTTCATTTGGGTTTTGTATGTCTGCAGTTTTGTTACTAATTTTGTTTCCTTTATAGCTCACTGTTGTTGTTTTTTCAAATGAGTGAATTCTTCATTTTTAAACGGTCGTTTTATTCCACCTTCTTAGACATGTTCCCCTGAACCCCCATCATAATTTTCCAGGGAGCAAACACAGCCTCTGAGATTTTCTCTCCTACTGCTGCTATTATTTCAGCATGGATACACCTAAGAAAAAGCTCTGATGGCCCAGGAGGAGGTAGAGGAGAAAGAACAGGAACCTCAGGTGGTTTTCAACCCCTGACATGGAAGGCACTCGCTCTCTCTGCCTCATTGACTTTCCATCTATTTTCAAATCTTGTCTGAAAACATCTCTTTTCTCCCTTGCCTACACTTTTGTTTCTTCCCCTCTCTCCCTCCCTCTCATTTTTTAAAACTTTGTAATGTATAACCCTGTGCTATTTTTTTTAAATCCTCAGGGAGTTAGGAATGGTTGCTCCAGCTGGGAGGCATGCAGAGGACAATGGCTATCTGGAGAGTAGCAAGGGAACAGGTGTTCCACTTCAGTGGGAAAAGACTGAGCAGCAGGAGTGTGTAGGGGTGGAAGATGGTGTGGTGAGGAGAACAGTAAAGTAGGGGAGGGCAGGATGGGGCTAACCGGTGCAGCGAGAAACACGTGGGCGGTTGAGAGAAGCAGATGAAATGAGGGACACTCATATTAATGAGGCAGAAGCAGAACTGGGGAAATTGGAGCAGCACCAAATTCACTTACTTTTCAAGGGGATATATATCACAGGGAGAGTGCACATAGGATATAGTTAGAACACAAATGATAAAGGATTTGCAAGGCAGAGGTCTTGTAGCAAATCAGAAACACTAAAACGGCATATCAAGTATAAAAAGTTTAAGAGTTAAGTTTTGGGGGATACAACCTGAAAGGAAACAGCTACGTAAAACTAAGTTGCATTTAACTGGGTTTATTTATTTGTTCATCATGACTTTTCCATTTCTGGTGGAGAGAAAAACAGTGAATAGAGCTGCAGTATTTTGACTTGTATTTACCCTTTTGTTTTTAAACACATTAAGAACAAGGAAATGAATGGAATGTTCTTGGACCTCACAGACTGGCAGTAGCTTTTGCTGATCTAATCTGCCTGCGCAGGAGCTACTCCATGTTTCTATTCATTGCATTCCACTCCAGATTTATACAGCCAGTTAACCAGTGACTTGCATGGATATGACAGCAACATCTACCTATGCCCATCTATTTTATGGTCTCTCAGCACTTCCATTATAAAATATTGTTTTATGGATGTATAATATGGTCATAAAATGTGTTTTCCTAGCTTTAAAACTGTCCAACAAGATTTTCTCCCTAGAAACATTTTCTTTTTAAAGGTAGTAAGGCCTGAGAGTTACATGAGTATAACATACCATGCACATAAGTTGCTTTCCTCCCCCTGTTCCTGAACTTAGCTGCACCATTTCTAAGTTTTATGAGGGCTTGGCATTCTTGCACCACATGTACCATATTGCTTGCTCCTTCTCTTGCCTATCTACTTCCGTGCTCTCATTCATGAATCAGATGACCATACCGAGCATGGTGAACTTTGTATTACACAGTAGGTGACATTTATGCCATACAAAGCCTAGACATTGCATACACCCTATTTTGAAGTGTATTACTGAGATTTAAGTGGTGCATAAGCTGTGTGAAAAGGCTCTCTCAAAAAGGGTATGATTTTTGCTTTTCAAGATTTCTGCCAGATGCATATTTCCTCTGTTTCCTCTATTCCATGAAGGGCTTGCAAGGTCAAGTTGAAAAGTCAATAAATAAAATCTGGTCCCAGATTTACCATCTTAATGTTTTAGAGACTCTATATCAAAATACTGCAAACCCCAAGCACTCAAAAACTGCGTATCAGATCCTCAACAGATGCAAACCAACATGGTGTTTTAAACCCAGGAGAATAAACAAAAACATTTGGGGTTCTTTTTATAGGTCTGACATCTTTCAAACCTTCAAGTGACCCTCAATTTCTATAGTCAAACTTTTCTCCCCAGTTATGAGTGCTGGAAATGAACTCTTCTTTTGTAAAATGAAAGCTGAGATGTCCACATAATTGATGACTCCAAAAGTCTACGCTTAAAAAAAAAGAAAGAAAAAGCTTCAGGCTTATGCTGAAGTCACTCCATACAACTGATTGAGAAGATGACGTATAATTACAGAAAGTTGTGAAATCAGTATAAAAGTATCCCACATGAGCTTGAAGGGTCTTAGGTTAAATGCTTCTTTTATGGAACTCACTGTGGCAACTGTCCATCCTCCTGGATCGTGGTGTATGCATAACGGCCACCCAGACCTTTGATGCATATGTCTGGGCAGAAATTTTTGGAGGAGTGGAGGCTGCCCAGACCTTTGTTTGGTACCTCCATGGCTGTAGTTGTATAAGTGTCTAGGAATCAAACCCAAGATCCCTGTGTGGTAGACAAGGATTCTACCAGTGAACCACAGGGGACTCCTGGAACTTGCTGTAGCAGTTAGGACCTCTCACCCTGTATTATACAATGTTTGCCCTCTACATCTGGCATTCTAGGATGCAAGTCACAAGTCTGAATATGCAATTTTTGCTCAATATAGTTAGACATTTTATACAGCAGATAAAACTCCAATTTGAAATACCAGTTTGCTTGAAGTCTAATACAGGATATAATTATCCCAAACATAATCAACATGCATGAAATACTCTCTCTCAGCTGAAAGCAAACAGGCTGAAAACGTACAGTATAGAACTATATTAGGAAGAGAAGTATCTGTCATCTTATAGATGAACAATATACCCAGAAGTATGATTTCACTTTAAATAGCACTTGCATTTCTCTTTTATAGAACTGAACAGGGGTTGGCAACCCCCAGCATGCATGCCAGAGCATGACACATGAAACCATTTTGCTCAGCACACCATAGCTGGCCTGGAGTCTGGCTGAAAATGTAAAATGTATGGTAGTTTGCACTGGGAGTTTCATGACAAGCAGCTGCAATTCATTAAGGTCTTGTCTCTAAACCAGTTTCATATTACCATCTGTATTTACCTGGAACTTATTTAGACAGGGTAATGGGGATAATAGTGCTCATCTTCTTTTGCTAAGTGGATAAAGGATAAATAGACACAATGCCATATGAAAGAATTTTTTATTTTACTGTGATACTTATGAAAACGCTGATTGTGCAACTTCATTTTCCCCGGGTGTGTACACCTTCATGCTTTATAGGGTTCTTAAATTAAGGACTATATTGTTCCTTACTAGCATTCTTCCAGCAGTGTGGTCAGAGACCACAGAAAGGCCTAGAGAACCCAGGACAGTGCTCCCAGCAATACAGGCTAGCGTGTAAGCTCTGTCATCACTCAAGTCTAGGGTTTGGTATTTGACTGGTCAAATAAAGTTTGGTCAATTGATCAGTCAAATATTGTAAAAAAATTGCCGAGAGGCTCAAAGAATACACAGAAATGCACAATTTGTCCATTAAGAAATGTGTCAAAAAACAATAAAAAAAATCATATTTCTGTCAAGAAAACTACAAAATAATTAGGTTTTTTTTTGTAAAACTGCTATAATCTTTGACCTGTCAAAAACGTACAATCAATTGACCAGGCAAATGACAATATCTGACTGGTCAATTGACTGATTTGCCAACCCTACACAAGTTCTCTTCCTTTGCACAGGCCTCTGCTGACACTAAGAGGAAATGATAGTTTTAACTTGCCAATCACACTGTGCTTAGGTCCTGCATACAGGCAGATACAAGGTGATAAAGGCTTTCTCTATACTTTCTTGCATGCTAACCCAAATTAGCCATAATTTCTTGTCAAATGGGGCCTGTAAAGTGATAAACAACGCAAGTCCAGGAAAAAAAAACAGTTTTGCAATTGGGTGAGAGGTGATAGATATTCAGAGGTGGAACAAGGTTATTCACCCTGGGCAAGAACAGTTGCAAGAGTATCTGTGGCAGCTTGGGCAACCATGGTGGCTCCATTGTTGTGCCTCCTCTAAATTGGCACCTAGGGCTTGTGCCCCAGTCACCCACCCATAATTATGCTACTATACATATATACCCCACCAAATAAAAAGTCATTCCAGTTGCCATTGGTGTTTGACCTTGTTATCTGAAAGCACCCTGTATGTGTGCAATAGCATGCAGTCTAATAAGGCAACAATTCTATATAAGCTTGCCACTGACTTCAGAAGGAGGAGGAAAAGCAGGGTCATATTGAACAAGACTATGTTATGTCCCGTTCTATATAACATTCTGCTTTTTGAGCTACAGGTGAGATACCGAGCTGACGGTAAACTGATGCAAGGTGAGACAGCGAGCTGAGTGCAAACTGATGCAATGCTGGCTGCTCTTAGAGATTTTCATCCAGCTTGCATTGGTAACTCTTGCACCTCTAACAAACTGAGTTGTACCAATTTAAACTAAATAGTCTTTTGAAGTGAAACCAGTACAGTTTGTGTTTATGCATCTACACATCTTTAGACTTAAAACCCTCCACAAAGATAGAAAAAGCCATCAAAAAAAGTTTACGTGAAATATGCCAAGGATGGTACAAGAGTAATTAATTGCTTGTTTTGACCTGTATTGAGAGGCTGATCACTCTTTGGGATAAAAAAAATCAAAGGAAAAAAGAACTGTCACCTAACTAAATATGAAAGGGAATAGCCCTAAGAATTTCCTGTCTCACGTACTTATTATTTTACTGAAATAACTGATCCTGTATGCTGAAGAGAGCAACACTGGTGGGACTTAAAGCCCAGGCTTTAATGAAGGTTTCTCTCACAGTGTAGTAATACCATGCATACTCCCATTGCACAGTGCTTTCAGCCAAACTGTCAGTGGTTTAACATTAAGTATGGTGAGTGTACTAACTAAGGAGGTTATCGTTCAAAGGCAAACACCTGGCCACCTTCCCCAAATTCTGCCACTTTGTAAAGTCATGTGATATCAGGGAAAAGGAGAAAGTCAAATCATCCCTGTTTCCATGCTTATAAAACTCATTTATACCCAGGGAAACTCCAAAGCTGAAAAAGCTCAGTCACAGATTTCAACACAAGTCATTGTTAGATCTGAGTACATCAGGAAAAAATTCAACTGGCCAATTAAGTGATTAAACAAACTTTCTTTCTCCTTCTCAAAAATAGCTCTGCTCAGCAGGAATGTTGTTTGCTTATTTCAAAGTGTTCCTTAGCTGGAAAGTTCCCTTTTAAAAATATGTTTTCAGCATAGTATAAATTCAGCGAATAAGCTCTGTAACTGATAAAACTGCAAGTCAACATTCTTTGTTTTAGCTGGTTTTAGATTTAGTGCCATTTCCCTGAAAAATTGTATTCCAAATCTGATGGAGCATGCTGTAGTAATGGGGCCGTTCTGCATAGTAAACAATGGTTAGAAGCATTGTAGGAGGCACACTGGAAGCTTTTATGGAAGAGGCTGAATTTAATATTTTATGAGCATTTGTTTAGATTTGTTTTCAAGTGGCAGTAAGACAGGTACCCAAGGGTTTGGAAGGAGCAATTACCTCCAAGAAAAATACTACCATAGCCTTTAAATCTCGACTACAGCAACAAGTACAGAATTAAAGAAATCTGCGGCAGGTACCTTCTCTTATTTGGGGAAAAATACTCTGAATTTGCACTGTACATCAGCCATCTCTTTCATATGTCCCAATATTTCTAAGTATTGTCATAATAACCATGACAATTTAGATAGTGGTTGTGTTAGTCTGATAATCACCTTTCAAGTCTACTCCTACTATTGCTGTTTGATGTTCCATAGAACTTCAGAATGATTTACACAGAAGTACTATGACATGAAAATAACAACTGCTTCATCCAGTACCTGTATTAGTGGCGTGACGCATCAGCCACTGTATTGGCACCAGCAGCACCAATACCTTTTCGGACATGATCATAGCCAATTTGGATAAGCAGAAGATGATACCAGGGTTGGCATTCAGCCCAACTTCTGAATCTAAGGACAATTCTTGGAAAAAGCTATTGAATTTCATGGAACTGATGACACCTCCAACTCTATCTTCTTCCCTTTACCTCATTCTGAATGTGGCTAATACCTGCCATTGAGTGCAAAAGCTTCCTTCAAAAAGCTTATTGGGAAGACACAGATTTCCTATCTTCTCCTCTTATTCCAGTTTCCTATGTATTATACACAACTATATTTTTTCTATCAAAAGTGGAACAGAATTCCCATTTACACTTCACGTGTCTCCTCTTTACCCCATTCATCTGATTCTACCTCCCTATTTTTGAAGGAAGGATCCAAGGGTCTGTGCTGTTCTACCTTCTCTGCCAAGGCTGATTTTATTTTGAGGAAACAACAGAAGAAAGCCTAAAAATAGGCTATGTTCACAGAATAAGTTACCATGATATGCCAACTACATGTACCACTCAAATCCTACATGGATCTCTTTGCAGTTTGTAAGTGAAGGAGGTTAAGTTGTTAATGGAGAAAAATGAAGTTTGAGAAATCCAGGCTTCTTATTTTTGATAGATGACAACTTTTTATTTTACATATATAATTGCTATACCATCATTTCTCTTTGTTTTATTGTTTATTAAATTATAAGTCAGTTAATAAACAAAATTAATACCATGACTGTATAAATAGAAGATGAATCACTGTACACTATACTACAAAAACGTAGATGTTGATTTTCAGTCTCCACCTGCCTGAAAAGACTACAAAAAGTTAATTTTTTCACAGAACCCCTCCCCCCACCTATTGAAAGGCAAACATTTTCTTCAGCTCCTTGGTTTTTTGGGTGCTTGATATCAGAGTACAGAGTCAGTCCTATCTAGGCCTAAGAGGTTCTGATATGGTTCAGGTACTTTTTACATTGCGATAGTGCCCAGAGATCCCAGCGTGGAGAGTCCATTGTGCAAGTTACTGTAAAAAGCAAGCAAACACAGCTTTCTCCCCTGAGTAGTTTACAGTCTAATCCAATTTGCTTTTCACTGATAAAGAATGTCATATTTATTTTTCTTACTGAAATATTCTTTGGCATGACTCAAACCAAAGTGAAGTTTCCATATTGTTTAATGACATCACAACAAAGCTAAGCAGTTGTCAAATGAAACTATTAATGTTCCAGCTCTTGAGCTGATTTGGGTAAACTGTTTTCCACATCAAGTGCATATTAAAATGGATTTTGTTAGATGGAGGTTCCCTACTCAAACAGTTTTTCCCTTGATTTTTCCCCAAGAAAAGAAAGCAGTTTTGAAACCACTAGATTCTGTCCAATTAAACAGGATACAGAAGAAAGATTATCTTTGAAGGGATTACTAACAGTACAGTGGTTCCTGGTGTCCACATGGGAGTCTAGAAATTGACTGGCTGCATGGAGTTTGACATTTTATACCATTCCAGTATAGAAATGAAGCAGAATTACTGAACAATTATTTTTAAGTATGTGATTGTGGTAGCATAAAAGCTCTGTGAGTAAGACCAGTTTGAGGAGGGGGAAAAATAAAAAAGCTTTCACTAAATTTTTTTAGCACAGCTGGAGACTCAGTCCCTGCTGTTTCCTTATTTCTCATTCTGATTAAAAGTGTTACCTATTGCATTATTCTTTTCAAGGCCTGGATTTTAGAGGCTAAAGCAGCATTAAAAATTACAGGGGGGCAGGGGGGAGGAGCCCGGAAGAATTCTACAGCCTGGCAAAGGAAGAAAAAAACAGCAATTTTCCTGAATGGTTTTTATATAGAATAGGAATTGGTTTTCTATAGCACTGTTCCAGCTCCAACTATATTCAAGCAATGAGTTAGTGCAATGCCTGCACAGGGAAGTAAAACAAGGAGGGTTTTAGTAACAGAACAATTTTGGACAGGGAAGTAAAACAAGGAGGGTTTTAGTAACAGAACAGTTTTGGATACTGATATCAATTTTACTCTGTCAGGAAACCAAGGTTACCTCAGAAGGCTTGATAGGATTATTAACACTTTCCTTGGTGCACCCATCAGGGGACTACTATTTAATATTTCAGCAAAAGTACATGTTTCCCTCACTTTATGCTGTACATGCGTTCCTGGAAAATGGCACATAACTTAAATGTGCATAAAGGGGACCCACTTCACAAACAGGGATACATTTCAAGACCTCGGCAGTACTGACCCCGAGCCCCATTTCTACCACTTTTACAAGACAATTTTGGTACTCGTCAACACCAGACAGGTGGCTGCTGCTGCACGCTGTGCTTTGCACCCAGCTGCAGCCGCCCGAGGAGTGGCGCTGCTGGGCTGTGCCGTGCCCGCCTGCCTGCCAAGCAGCAGGATGCACGTGGCATTACCCTGCTCCTGAGGCAGCTGCAGGTCTAGAAGCATGGGCACCAGCTGCTCTGAGCAGCAGGCTTCCACCACACTGACTGCATAAGAGCGAATTTACCTCGCATTTAACAAATTTTTGGTATAAAAAGGCTCAGAGCATAAAAGCGAATTTGTGCATACAGAACCTGCATAAAGTGAGGGAAACCTGTACACAGATATCAGTCAACACCAGGCATGAGTCAGAGTCCAAATAATGGTGAGTTATAGAAGAAAGAGTGTTACTAGACTTTGGCCATACCACCATTATTCCAGATATCATATTCCAAAGGCGAGTCAACAGGTCCATTTTCTACTGACTTGGTTCTTTTTCTTCTGAGTAGACCACTACATTGTCCTTAGTGGCCATTACCTTATTCTAACATTTAAACATCTAATTATACTCATAGGAACTAAGGAAGAAGTATACAATGGGTTTAAATTATACTGATGCTACAGGCTATATTAGGAAGTCAAACTCCTTGAGGAGTTTTTCCTTGTTGAGATTCTATGAACTCTCATTTATTTTATGCTGTGTGCCTTTCTGGCACATCATGCAACCTTAACATTTTTCTTTTAGATCTATGCAAAATTCTCTTGCTGTTCACCTGTGTTCATAATTTAAATAACAAATCAAAAACCTTCAAATTGCACTTAGGTCATGTTTTTTCACATACAAATTCTTATCAATTGCATTTGGAGACTAATAATAGTTCAACTGCTATTAAAATACATTTTTGCACCCTATTTTTTAAAAAGAAATATAGCTGAAATCTTGGACTAGCCTGCCTCTCCCAAGTCTGTTATTTATCAGCTTCCTTAAATATTAGCTTTTTAAAAAGCCAGCAAAATAAAAGCAATCTCTGAATGTTGTCTCTCTTCAATTAGGTTCTGAAATAGGCCATGAAAAATGAAATTCTGTAATTCTTATTCGTCTGCTGATGTGTCAGGACCCAAAGATAGGTTCAGTTTTTTAGTTTTAGTGTATAATTAAAATATCACTTGTTCAAGGAGGTTGTTCTGTGATATGTTCTTTCATGGAAAAGGACATTTTATGGCCTTTTCTTTATTTACATTTTGGAATGAGTTATTTCAAAAGGCAAATAATAAGACCCAGAAAAGTATTTAGGCACATAAAGCAGAACTTAGGAAGCTACATTTCATCACAGTTCAAGACTGCAATCTTCTGCACCCTTATTGAATCCATTAGGTATTTGTGTGTTTGTCAGTAAAGTTTTCAAAACAACTGAAGTTTCACCAGTGCACGTGTCCAAATTTTTCCCCATCTTATACACTGAGCTTACTGAACTCATTGCTGGTATCAAATACCTAAGACAATTTGGGATCTTCAAACTAAGTGTTCTTCTGCCCATCTTCCTATGGGGCTCAAATACAAGAGGCAAGCTCTGAGTAGGCTTAACTCAGAGTATGGAAAAACAAAACAAATATCAGAGAGGGGCAGGGCAAATCTAACTGTGTCAAGCTGTAACTATTATTTCATCTGTTTGCTCCATCCTCTGGTAAGCAGAAGTTAAAATGCAGTAGTTTACTCCTGTTTCTCGCTCAGTGCGAAAACAGCCTATTTTATTCAGACAAAAGGAACAGTTACAGTTCATCAGCTCTCCACACCTAAGCTTTCAGGAGTCATGTCTGAACAAAATACAGCAGTAAGAGCTTCTTCCATTCAGAAAAGCACAGCTGGACGAAGAGGAGGAGAAGTACAGGTGGTGTCTCTGTTTATACAATATCCAATAAGTAAAACACTCATTCAGGAAGTGGGAGGCCTAGATTCAATCCTCTCAAGCTGAAAAGGACATTCAAACCTACATTTGTCATGAGGGGGCTCAAACCACCTGGCTTCAGGCTGTTATGAGATAGCTATCCCTTCTGTTAAAGAAAAATAGAAATCATGATTCAGTGGGCCAAAGGGAGAGAGAGACTATGACTCTGTAATCTAACAGTTACCACTGTGGGATTTACAAAACATCTTTATTCAGGATTCTTTACTGCTCAGTTCAGGTATCCTCCTGTTCAGCATACTGCTGAGGTGCATCAACATTGGATTTGTGAAATTCTCCCTTTATACCAAGGGCGGGGAATTATTTAGGCTGGAGGGCCACTTAACAAGTTTTGGTAAGCTGCTGAGGACTGCAGGGGTAGCCCCACCCCTTGACAGGTGCCCTGCCCCTCGTTGCCATCTTGGGACTGGAAGTCCTGCCCTCTAAGCCCTGAACTTTGCCACTGGAAGTTCCTCCCCTTGCCTCCAGAAGTACTCCTTTGGGAAGGGGGTTTGCTGTCTTGGAACCGGAAAAAAATAAAAATACTAAAAATCAAAAAGTTGACAAGAACATATTTTAATTTTATTTAACAAAAAAAAAACCTGTCCTGATTTGCATGTGTTTGCATTGTGTATATAGAGGTGATTGCATAGTACCTTAAAATGAAGTCTTACTCTTGTATATTGCAGGAGATGTGGAGGGTATGGGGTTTATGGGGGGCTATGGGTGTATGTATGTGTGGATGTACATGTATGTGGGGTGGGTGGGTATGGATTTTATGGGGGGTGTGTGTGGGTGTGCACGCACGTGTGCACACGCGCATATGTAGCAGTGAGCAGAGCTCCCCCCCCACAGGTACAAGGGTGTGTGGGAGGTGCATGTAGAGTGGGTGTGGGCGGGTGCGATTAGTGGGGCGTATGACTGTATGTAGAGCAGGGTGTGGTTGTGGGGGAGGGTCTGTGGGTATAGTGGGGTGTGCATGGGAGCTCCCCGCACATGCCCCCCCCATAGCTGGTCAGCACCCACCCTTGCCCTGTGAAAGCCCAGAGCCTGTATGCCCTACAGTGCCTCACTGCCAACAACGCGCAGCCCCAGCCCTGCCCTGTGCCCACCCCGGACTCACCACAGTGGGAGCAGAGCAGCCAGAACCCACGCGCCCAGCTCCGAACCCAGCCCACAACGCTCCTGCTCCGCACCGCCCACCCAGCTGCCGCAGCTACTGCTCTAGGCCCATGGTACCAGTGGGATCCTGTGTGCATAACCCCAGCCCGTGCCACCCGGGACCTGCTCCAGGCTCACCTGTGCTAAGCAGAGGTGGTGGCTGAGCAGAAACTGTTTCTCAGCACAGAGGAAAGGCAGCCCCTCACCCTTCCTGCCGCCAGGCCCTTCCTGCTGCAGCTTCCCAGAACCCACGCTGGGCTGCCTCGCATCTCTGCCACTATCACTGCTGCCTCCAGGATGCCCAGTGGGCTAACGGTGGCAGTGTAGAGCAGCCACAGGGTAGCCCAGTGCGAGCTCCAGGTGGTTGCAGCAGGAAGAGCCTGGCAGTGGCAATGGGGAGGAAGCACTTTTCCTCTGCACTGAGCAACAGTTTCCACCTGGCTGCTGCTGCTGCTCAGCCTGGGTGGGTGAGTCTGGAGCAGGTGCGGGGTGGGATGGGTTGGGGGCTATGCATACCAGTACCGTGGGGCTGGGGGCAGTGGCAGCCAGAAGGGGCCGTTGCTGCCTGAGCTGCCTAGAAAGACCGTCCAGTTGCAGAGCCACCCCAGCCCTGCTGTGTGCCCAGGGGGCAGCAGGACAATCCATGGCGGCATAGTGCCTGATCCAGGCAGGACTGAGGGACCCACTGTGGGCTGGACAAAGACCCTCTGCTCACAGGCTGTATTTCACCTGCTCCTGCTCTCTACTGTAGAGCAGACTTCAACAAGGAGCCACATCAAGAGCCAGGAACCTAACTATGCATTATGCTGACTATTGCAATGCCTAAGCCCTTTTGTAGATTTAGCCCTTAAGTTAATTGGCCTGGAGCTGTAAGGCATCTCCCTATACTGGAATACTTTACACTCCTCAGTTCAGTTGCATAACAACCCCCCACCATGGTCACATACCCACAATCAAAATATGACAGTTTTTAATTCTCTTCCCAGATGGCAATGCCCTAACATCCAGTTTTAAATCACTTCCCATAGCTGGAGAGAACCCATTCCCTCACACCCACCACATGGTTCCTTAAATATTTTTTTTTAAAGATCATTAGGAAACAGCAGGGATGTGAGCACTTGCTCTTTTTAAATATATGATACAATATTTGTGGTCATGTTTTCTTGCCAACAAATTCTTAGCCTTTACCACCAAAACACAATCTTTCCCTTTTCAATGGCTTCCATGATATTCTTGAGCGAAAATGAGAAGAGCTCAGAAATAAGACACTAATGGTAGAATTATGTGAAGAACAGAGAGGGATTAGTGTATAAAAAGGAGAATCGCAGGAGCATACCATGGAAATGCTAGATACTGTTGCTGTACATCACTGAATATCAACACAGCGCCCCAGAAATTCCATGGAAAAGGGTCTAATATTCACGTTACACACAGCTCCCTCATTTACTGACCCCCTGCCCCCTCCCCTACTCCATTAGTCTGGGAAGTCCACAGATCATAAGAACTCTCCCAGGGATAACAGCAATGAAGCTTCGAGTCTGCAGTATGCATTTTCCTAAAGTTGCCATGGTGATCTCTAGGCTGTTGATCCCCACAGAGAGCAACTCAAAATTTAGAGGGAACCAGAGCAGGACAAAGAAATAACACCCATGCAAAAGCAACAAGAAAAAACATATATCATTTCTGAAAGCATCTGTACAAAAGAATCACTGAGAACTGAGTGCCAAGTGTGACTGTATGAAATAGGAGCAAGTTTCATAGTCTGTACTTCAGGACAATACAGACAGAGCTGAGGGCCCAAAATTTCTCAGTTCTAACCCTGACTCATTCACTGACTCACTGTTTAAGTGAAACCCCTTAACCTTGCTCTGTGTCTTAATCTCTCTCTATATGTGAAACACTGATCCGGGGGAAGTGAAAGATTAATTAGCATTGGCACATCACTTTAGAAATTTAACACTATTCCAGAATAATATTTACTAAGTACAGTCAGGCCATTTATTTGACATGTGCTTTGCATAGCATGATTGTTTTCATAGAATAGAACCTAATGCAGCCAGTTGGTTCCTTTGGCAGATACTCTCTCCTAATATACTTCACAGAAAATCAAAGGTATTAAATCCACCCAGATGTGAAAACAAAATATTAAGCAATATACAGTTACAACATACTTTTTTAGAATCATGATACCTTGTCTTCTTTCACGATACTACTTGCTGCGTAAGAGAATGAACTTGGCAAGCTCCAAATTCGAACAGTTGTATACAGAGAAATAAACTAACAATCTTCTGTGACACCAGTACTTCTGCTCTCTGGTCAGTTATGTCAGAGTCCACCAACAAATCGACATTTCTGTCATCGGGCAGTACATTTCAGTAAGAGCGTATTAAGCACGGATAGACATTTTATACACAAAAGCTCTGAGATTAGTTCATCCCACATACCTTCATGTTTCTCCATTTGTATGCCCATTTGCATACAGTAAGCCCATTTGCCCAGAGCATATAGACATGAACACATTCACCCTGTACTCAGACTCCTTGATACCGTTAAGCTTTTTGGGACTTGCAGAATTTCCAGACACCTCTCTATACCACCACCCCTTTAACATGTTCAGTCATGTTACTAAAAGTGGTTTCTTTAATTATGAAAGTGGGCGTGTGTGTGTTTTCAACCACATAAACCACTGTGACTTCCACCCATCTCTTAAGGCTGATACAGTACTAAAAAAAAAATGTTAACAGACTAGTTCAATTCTCATTTATCAACAGAAATTTACCATCCCATGCAATTAGTTACTCAAGATGGTAGGCAATATTTTGCCAACTCTCACCTTTGTACTTTGCCTTGAGACTAGTAACTATGCACTTTGCAAGATTACCTGTAGAGATGATGTTCAAAAAGAAGCCCCATTCTGCTTATTCAACATACCACTACTCACTGATGAAATAGTATGAATGACAAAAACAAATGCAAATGACACGCACCTCAGTATCTCTTCCTTTATTAGGACTCTGCAAACAATTTACTTCCTTTTCAATTCACCATTACTGCTTTCCCTATGAAAGCTATGTATATATTTGGCAAATCATTTGCCAAATATGTATCTGTATGTTGTTTCATAGTATAGCTACTATGTTGTACTGAACACAGGTGTGGCATTTTCAACAGTGCAAAATGGTCTTCCCAGGTGATCAAACACATTTTAGATTCCCTACCCACTAGCTACCAGCTGCTTTTAGGTTCTCCAAGCAACTATTTCTTTAACAGTACCAGTGCTACAAAGCTATGAGAACTTGTCCCTACTAAGGAAGAGCATATACTCACAGACACCTTTAAAAGGAATCAAATAAGAGTTCCAAGATATTGTCTCTTCTCTTGCTCCTGCTTCCCTTATGTCCAGTCTCTTTGTTAGTTTCTTTTATTTTCTTACTCCAAGATCACTAAATTAATTATTTAATATACCTCATGATGCACACTGCTATTTTTTCAGGTTTCTTGACATAAATTTCTTGACATTGGGAGAAGTGTAGGAGAGGCCTACTTTTTGTCTTTAGTACTGCATGCATTGTTTTATCTTCTATTCCTTTTCCTCGTGTGCTAAAAGTATTAAGGCTGTGTGAAGCTTTGGTTGCCGATTCAATTTGGCGGCGACTCGGCCCAATTTGGCGGCTGAATCTCCAAATCCGAATCAAATCAGGAGACCCTTTAATCTCTCTGAAATGAATCAGCATCCTCCAAATCGGTTTGGAGATTCAATGATTTGGACATAGACACAGCTTTAAATGTTTTTTCTACGTACCTCAGGATACCAGGCAGCTTGTGAACACTGAGATGGTGGGGCGGATGGAGTGTCCCACCAGCGCGCAGGGGATGTTCCCCAGCATGCTCAGTGGCAGACCCAGAAGTGGACCAGAAGTGGACCAGAAGCACTCTGAGCTTGGTGAGGGCTCCTGTGGGATGCTTCCTAGCTCAGCAAGGGCTCTATGCTCCTGTGGGATGTCCCATCTGCCCCACAATCGCAGCATTCATGAGCTGTGCCTGGTACCTTGATGAATGTAGAAAAAACATTTAAAGCTGTGTCTATGCCCGAATTGCTGACTCTCTGAATCAGCATCGAATGAATATTCAGATTTGGATTCAGCCGAATCAAACTGGGACAGTGATCTGAATCATCTAATCGAATCACTGTCCCCAATTCAGGCTGAATCCAAATCGAATATGGCACACCCCTAAAAAGTATCACTGTTAGTCTTGAGCAGTTTGTCATTGTGGCATGGATTTGCTCCGTCTCCTGGATATCCATGTTACAAAGAGCAAGAGTGGGTCATATTGCACAGTACATCTCTTGCTGTTAGATTTCTTTCCTTCTATTACTTCCTGCAAGCAATAACACACGGTAATTTTTTTTCTATTATGCTCAGATGTTTCCTTGCAGTCTCCTGGGGGTATAAATGGATCCTCTCAAAAGACTGATAATACCCCACTGCTACTGATTTTCTGTGAATTACACTCTCCTCACCCAATTAGCCATGCACAGACTTTTTCGGTTATCTATAAAAAACCCACAAACACTACTTCAACCAGATCAATTCCTTTCTGCTTCCATTATCCACAAAGGCCATAAATACCACCAGTAGGCCACTCTTGCTGAGCAGGCTTGCTCTCCACAGAGCGAGTTACTCCTCTCTAAACACAACTCCCCAAAGATTTATGCATGCTCTTTGCATGTTCTGCAGATTGTGAGGCTCTTCCAAAATCTTAATTCCACCAGAGTAGTACATTTTTAAGACACCAGGAGTTTTTGCTCTCCTGATCTGACTTTCATACATTGATATTTATCTTTATTACAAACAGAAATCTCAACTTCAATGAGATTCCAAAAGAATTCACTGATTGAAGTAGGCATAATACGGTACTTCCACTCTTATTTCGATCCCTTTAGGGAACGGATGTTTACTTATCCAGAATAAAAATGAAGGAAGGTTGACAGACAGCCCTCAAACCAAGGCACAAACCAGAAGTTTCCCAATTATTTCTGACAGCTGCATTTAACAGCTTAACTTGGTCTTTATTCAGATGTATAAAATAATCTTTCACTCATAATGCAAGCAAGCTAACCTTGTGAAAAAGCATTTGGTAATCCAATTTACAGAGAATGCACACACAGACAGAGAAACAATTTTAATAAGATTTACCCTTATGACTTCATTTTATGCTAATTTGCACTTCCCAGTGCTTATCTATTAGTGAGCAAAGGCAAATGAAGGGAGACAAGAATCAAGAACTTAGAGCAAAGTCTAACCATCCCTAGTCTAACACCTGCATACTCTGATATATAGATCTATATCTATCTATATAGATATAGATATATATCTAAATATCTGTATATCTATCTATATCTATATATCTATATCCCAAGGACACATCCTTAAGAAAAAGGTTCTATTTCCATATTTTTCTGTAGTCTGCAATGCTATATAGCTCACTGTTCATGTGTAGGAATATTATAAATATAAATTATGAAACCCAGAAGATGGGTTCGAGCAATAAACATGCTGGCTGTCAGACTTCCTTGCTTCTCAAGAGACATCACCATATATTGACAGAAAAGGGGGAGGAGGCAGTTCAATTCCAGCAAAGAACTTGAAAGAATAATGCTGCAAGTGCCATGCATTGAAGTTTGAACGTAAACATGTAGCAAGTGACTTTAATTATACCTTGTGCAAACTCAGCATTCATCCCAGTCTGTGACCACAGCACCTCTCACCAGCTGCTTCACAGACTTCAGAAGAGGACTGAAGTCTGTCTAGTAGTAGGATGAAATCACTTTCCTTTGCCTTTTCAGAAGGTCAGAGTATTATTTTCATCAAGTGAGTCAGACAGCAATGGGCCCAGCCACCACAGTTTAATCAGGTTGGTTTTGTAGATAATTTTGCCAAAATAAAGGCAAATGATCAAATAAAAGATCCTTAACCTCTTACATGCTTAACACTCTTAGGCAGACATAGAAGGTACAGAATTTTAGAAGGTAACCTGGATTTGGAGCAGAAGTGCCACCTTTCATCTTTATCAGAGCCAACAGGCAGGCTGCCTTCAGAAAAAACTTGTGTATAATCCCAGTCCATCTGTCACACTCTACCCTCCTTTCATGGGAAGATGCCTACCTTCGCACAGGCTTGTTATTTTTTTGATTAGAGAGACGTAGTTAGCTATGTTAGTCCGAGTCAAGTAGAAGGCAGGGTAGATTGAACCTTTTAGACTAATCAAAGTCTGTAAAAAGCAAATCTACACTGCCTTCTATTTTCATATTTCCATAGTCATTAAAGATAATGAGTTAACTAATTTAGTTTTGTAAATTGTTTCTAAACCTTGGCATACAGGGACACTAGGAAATAGTATATAGAGTATCTATCTTCAGTGCCAGTCTATATCAATTTCTGATTTTCATGTTCCAAGTACTTGACAGTTTAAAAGAAAAACTTTTCAAACAGTTATTTCCATTAATGGAGATCGCGTGACTGTAGTATCTCTCTCAGATATGTCTTTACTGGCTGTTCCTTTCAAGTAAAACCAAGTACTTGATTTGGAACTCCTTTGGTAATACTTCTTACCCTGCAAAAAGATGCATGTCTCTCTCAAGCAGCATAGCTCAAAAGACAGAGTCAGAAACCAGACTGAATACTAAACTCACCAATATTTACACACAAGCTAAAGTCCATAATCCAACTGGCTGAACATTATCTGCCACAATGACTTTTTTATTGATAAAAATTTTTTAGACAGTAGGTTTAAATACAGTAGGTCAGATGTGACATCTTAGCATGTAGAATGTCACATGGATGGGAATGAAATGAATCAGCACATTCCCCTGTTGCTCTGACCATACACCTTCCTTGCTCAATTTGTTCTGCTACAGGCCCCTAAGGAAGGATCAAACTGCATTTTGCCAATTCAAATTCCTTTAGGCAGTCTTTCCATTTCATGAAAAACCTCTCAAACTAAGTACAGAAAGACAAAAAGCCTGAGGCTGAATAGATTTAATCTTTGCAGGTTTCTGTAAATTGCCTAGATTGAGCCAATAAGGAAGTGAACTAACGTTCACTTTGCAGACCTGGAAGACAGACAGAACCTCCAGTGGCCCATACCAGGGGCAGGGGCAGCACTAGAGCACAGCCTTCTGGCCACTGTACAAAGGCAGGTGATGGGCAATTCCCCCAGCCACACTTCCTCATCAGCCTCCAGCCAACTGAGGGGAGGATAAGGGGGAATCCCCCCCCCCACTGGACCCCCAGCCAGGACCATGGTACAGGGGAAGGGGGGGAAGGCCCCAGAGGGCTGTTACTTACCCTTTCCCTCCTTGCCCAGAGCTGGTCCCCCTAGGCACATGCCCTCCTCAGACTGGGCCAGCTGACTAGAGGGGGAGGGGGGTGGAACCTGGCACCAGATCCCTAGCCAGGGTCCCCCTGGAACAGAGAGATAGGGGAAAGGCCCCAGTACGGCATTTCTCCCTCTTCCCCAACCACAGTTGTGGTGATCACCCACCCACTCCATGGCCAGTGGGCCAGCTGAGCAGGGAGAGTAGGGGGCGGAAACAGAACCCCCTCCCCAGCTCCAGTCCCCCAGCACCCTCAGGTGTGGAGGGGGGGAGTCTACAGTGGGGGACCCCCCCCCATTCCCCCGAACTCCCTCACCTGACCTGCCAGACAGGGAAGGGGTGTGGCCAGGTGATTGCCTCAGCTCCCGGCTTGGGCAGGGGGGGAGTAAAGCCCCCATTTAGGGATTCCCTGCATCTGGGGGCCAGAGCAATTACCTGCCCATGTAACCTGCCCAGACAGCAGGCCAGCAGACAGAGGAGAACAGAGTGGGGGGGGAAAAATACCCCCACACCCCACCTGACTCCAGACCCCCACCCAGGCTGTGCCTAGCATAGGGGGGGAAGCCTGCAGTGATCCTTCTTTGGGGATCTGTGCTTGGGGGGGCAGGGGGGCTGAGTGGGTGCAAATAAGGTACAGGTGAAGGTACCCAGGCACAGCACTGTGTACAAGATCACAAGTATGGGGACAATACAATGTAAAACCATTGCTTTAGTCAAACAGGGTTAGCAGCCCAATAATTTTGAATTCCAAACTTTTTTACTATGGTCTGAACCTACCTCCTCTGGCAGAGTGGGTTTAAAGTTACATTATGCAAAACACACAGAACTATAGAAAATTAGGGTTGGAAGAGACATGAGGAGGTCATCCAGTCCAATCCCCTGCTCAAAGCTGGACCATCCTCAATTATATCATCCCAGTCATGGCTTTGTCTGGCCAGGTCTTCAAAATCTCCAAGGATGGAGAGTTTACACAGCCCCTCTGGGTAGCCCATTCTGGTGCTTTGCTTCCCACCCCACCCCCCTAAAAAACTTTTCCTAATATCTAGGCTAAACTTCCTTTGTGGCAACTTGAGACCATTACTCCTTGTTCTGTCATCTGCCACCACTGAGAAGCCCAACCCCGTCTTCTTTGGAACCACCCTTCAGATAGCTTAAAGATGCTATTAATGCCCCCCCGTCTTCTCTTCTCCAGACTAAATCAACCCAGTTCTCTCAGCCTCTTTTCAGAAGTTATGTCCCAGACTCCTAACTGATTTAGTTGCTCTCTGCTGGACTCGCTCTCCAATTTGCCATATCCTTTCTGCGGTGGGGAGCCCAAACCTGGACACAGTGTTCCAGATGTGCCCTCACCAGTGCCAAATAGAGGGGAATAATCACTCCCCTTGATCTGCTGGCAATGCTTCTACTGATGCAGCCTAGTATGCCATTAGCTCTCTTTGCAACAAGGGCACACTGTTGGTTCATATCCAGCTTATTGCCCACTGCAACCCCCAGGTCCTATTTTGCAGGGCTGCTGCTAGCCAATCAGTCTCCAGCCTATTCTGGTCCATGAGATTGTTCTGACCTAAGTGCAGGACTTTTCATTTGTCTTTATTGAACCTCATGAGATTTCTTCTGGTCCAATCCTCCAATTTCTTGAGGTCTCTCAGAATCCTAGCCCTACCCTCCAGTGCATCTACTATTCCTCACAACTTGGTATCATCTGCAAACTTGCAAGGATTCACTCCATCCTATCTGCCATGTCATTGAGGAAGATACTGAACAAAACCAGCCCCAGGACTGACCCCTAGGGCACTCCACTTGATACTGACTACCAGCTCGTCATCAAACCACTGACTACTACCCTATGAGCCCGATGATCCAACCAGCTTTCTATTCACCTTACATTCAGTTCATCCAACCCATACCTCCTTAATGTGTCAGTTGAAAAGTTTTGGTCAACTTTTCCAAATGGTCTTGAGTCGGCAATCTGGATACAACCGGCATAGTGGTTCAACAACATTTACCACATTTTAAAAGTAGAGAATTCTTATGTTTTCCTCTCAGATGAGAACGTTTTACTATGAGGCAGCAAGGTCTGATTGCAGCTACTCACTCTACCTAGTAATGAGTGTTAGCACTACTGTAAAACTGCAACGGATGTAACATGAAGCAAGAACACACCTAACATCCAACAGACCAGTATGAACAGATGATAACAGAGCTCTACAAACATCATTGGCAATGAATTTAATACCCCGCTGTAATGTCCAATGCCCTTGAAGGACTGAAACCAAAGTATCAAATCCTTCCTAGTGAACCATGGCCCATACAAACAGGTTGAAAACTAAATTTAAAGATATGTAAGATAGAGTTCTATCAGGTGGGGTCAAACATAGAACACTGCATTCATTGTAAATGAAAGACTTATGTCCTCAGTAGGAGCTTGCTTTAGTAATGGTATGTCTACCTCTTGTCTTTGGAAGACTACTCTACTATCAAAGGTTGGAGGAAGTAGGAAAGGGATAAATTAGGAAACCTCACAGAAAAGGAGTCAGAAGACATAGGCAAACTCATTAGACAGCTAGAAATGTGATAGTTCAATTAAAAAAAAAGTAACTTGAAAGACTAATCTGAAATTTTAGCCTGCTACATCCTTATATACCTATCTAATTTCATTAGGTCTATGCTTTGCTCATCACAATTCAAACCTTAACTGGAACCCAGCTCTTATGATACAGGCCATAACTGCTGAATGCTGTATTTCCACAAAGAAATCTTCTTTCAGGTAACTCAGGTTGACAACCACTCCCAAATCTACATATTTTTTTCTAGTTATTCCCACAAACTGTCCTTCCCCCATGCTGAAAAAATAGATTCAGAAAAAACAGTATATTTTTACTCTGCCTTTAAAGACATTAAATCTGAAGAAATATCGTTGCTGATCAATCAAGTTGTCTGGAAAATTCAAGACACCGTTAAAAATAATCAGCTTTCATAAACACTGATTAATGCTTCATCTCTGAACTCAAGAAACTCCAGCAGACTATAATTTAATTCTATGTTCATTTGTGCTAGCCACAAATTAAACTAAGGTTTTTCTATGGAAAGAAACCAAGTTTTAAGCGAGGATAAAAATAGTGCATATATTTATTTAAATAACATATCAAAAAGACGGAAGAGCCTTACAACAATAATGTTGGTGTATAAATATACATATTTTTTCCTTCCTGTTTTGGGTCATTAACCCCAAAAGAATTGTCACATAATTTAAGAAGTAAGAATAATAGATTTAAATATTGTATGAAACCTATTAACATATGAAAATGTAGCTATATTCAAATAACCAAATCTTTTGTCTAAAAATGTTTAAGGTTAACAATAAATGAGTTACTTAACGGGTAATTACCTTAAAAGTCAGAAAAGAGGTGTAAAAATTACAAGAGGGGACACAAATTAAATTTTTGTTGGAATCCTAAACAGCAAGAATGCTCATTGATTAAATACATTAATGGAACTAATTCAACAGTTCATAAATAAAACTTTAAATGTTGTTGAAGCAAAATTTTTAATATGGGTGCTGCCAATGCCTGAACTTAGTTTGACTGAGAGTGGAAAACTCCATATAGGATCAGAACTGCCCTTTCTATGACCTTTGGGCTTGTCAATCAACCATGACCCAGTTTTCTGTGTTGCTCATGTGCAGTAACAACCGAGCCCTGATCTGACGCATGCTCAGTCTTTCTATAGCATGAGGTAATCTGGCTAGAACTTTCTGTTTGAAGAATGATTTGATTGGCTAATAAATTCATATTTAAGACTAATGAGCCCCTCCTTCAGGGGGGGAGATTGCGCTAGCTGGAGGCAGAGGCTGGTGTTTCAGGGACGGTCTCTCAGTCAGGCTTTAGGGCCTATTGATCGTCTCCCCTGATTGGCACTTTGTGCTACTAGATTTGATTGCGGTTTTGATTTCCTGGTCTCCGACTGATTTTCACCGATTACTGACTACGATTTGGACTATCTCACTCCGACCTCACCTCGTCATCTCGGCATCCTGACCTTGGCATTATTCTCCAACTACCCGACTGTCCATCATCTGGGACTGGCATCACATCATATCGTTCTACGCGTTACAGCTTCGTTTGTTTGTTTCCCAATTCATGAGCTGTTGACCAGCCCTGGGACTAACAGTGGGCAGCTGCACCTATCCCCTGCGGGTAGAAAGCAAGGGCTCACTGTGAACCTCGTGGGTCAGACCCCTTTGTTGTATTTGTTGTTACTGTAACTGAAGACATCGTTTCCTACGCATCTGAGCATAAGTTAAATAAATTTTATCTTGTTCAAGAAACCACTACGCTTCTGTGCCTCAGTTCTGCTCGCCAGAAAACCCGGCCTGTTTTCGTGTTTAATTGCCACCCCAGCCCACCGTGACACTGGGGCTTGGTTCATCCCCCCCCGGAACAAATGTAAATGGAGGAGAATAGACTAGCTTTATAAATATATTCATATAAACAGCACAAAAAAAGTAACATCCTGAGCGCCTAGGGCTTTTTCTCATGTTTGTTAGCACAACAGCAGTGGCAAAGGCAAAGAGTAGCAGAGGTGGCATATCCCAAACAAATCAACATGTTAATGTAAGCTGTTTTCATTTATCATTATAATGCTTCAGTTCACATCTGTTCATATCAAACAATCACTTAAATCACCACGGTAAAACAAAAGGCTGAAATAGTCTGAAGTACAGAGGGGCCTGCAACCAAACCCTCTATAGCTCTTAAATTGCCAGGTTTAAGTGGTCTCCATAACTCCTTTGCATCCGAGGGGGTCTCTGCACCTAACCCAAATAAGCTAGTGGTATCGGGTTTGGAATGTAGTTTATGCAATTATGGAGATCCAATGTTTGAAAGCTGTACATAAGAGGGTAGCAGTGTGACGGTGGCCATTATTCTTAGCTCGCAGGCTGCAACAGAAAGCCACGAAGCAGGGAGAGGGGAGGGGAAGGAGGCTGCATTGTCCTTTCAATCCCTACAGAGATCTCCACACAAATCTGGATTCCTTGACAGTGGTGAATTACCCCCAAACTGAATGGGACTCATAAATAATTAATTTATTTGTAATCCCACTATCACAGTAGCCATCACATGTTCACATGCTTCCTCTGTACCAGTAGTACAAATCAGTAGTGTAACTGAGGAGGGGTGACTGGGGCAGCAGCCTTGGGTGCCACCTTTTGGGGGGGGGGGGTAAGGGGGACTGGAGAAGCTAAAAACTGCTGCCACCATTGGTACCATGGCTGCCCCAAGTGTGAAGCTGCCTTGCTATGCCTGTGGTACAAACACTGTAATACTCAACAGCAGCAATCATAAATAAGAAAAGCAGCAGAATCATACCATGTTAGTAATTACAAATATTTGTTCACACTTGTCGGAAACAAAAAGATTTGGTTTTACTCTGACTTGAACATGAGTGGTCAGTTGAGAATACTTTTTTTGCCCAGGAGTTAAAAATACGTGGAGAAAAAGGTGCATAACATCTTAGAACAAAGCTGCATGGAGATTTAATTGTAATACCAAATAGTGTGTGTAAAAGATTCATTTAAGTACTAAATAAGATTATGGTCCTTCCATCAAGAGGAGAAACACCAGAAAAAATGCTATGTTGGAGTTTACTCTGGGTGCTTAGATCTTCCAAAATTGTATTTTAATGTGAAAAAAAAATCAGTTTTCTGAAGACAGCCACAAGCCAGGACTTTTTAAAAAATTATATTTAACATCTATAATCAATTTAATCAAATTTCTACAGAGAAAATTTTGAAGGTTCAACAAAGAACACTGACTTTTTTTTTTTTTTGCTATAAAGAGCTTTAATATTCTTAATTCAACAAGCTCCTGATTTGCTACAAGAAACATGGTGTCAGATCTATCATGCGTCACAAATGAACATTATAACCTGTTTGGTCTATGAAAGAGTGTACTTAATGCCTCTTTACTTATGACTGAAATTGAGCTAACTAACTTGATAGCATTCCACTCCCCTGTCTCACTATAGATTATGAGAAAGGAACTTTATGGGCAATAAAAAGTTTTTGTTCTATCAAATTTAGGGGGAGTATGTGTGTGTGTGTGAATATAGGAGGGAGAATACAGGCTTTCGATGAACCTGTTATTATTAGTTAACTAGCAAAGAGACAATTCAATTAAAAAAAAAAGTAACTTGAGAGACTAATCTGAAATTCTATCCTGCTACATCCTCATTTACTTATTTAATTTCATTAGGTCTATGCTTTGCTCCTCTTTAATTCACCTTTCATTAGTATGCAACAGTCCCACCCCAGAGTAAACCGCATTGAAATTTTGCTTCAAAATTCCCCTGAAGCTGTCCTTAATGCCAGCCTACATTAACAGTTCAGCTGCTTGATATTATAAAAAATAAAAACACACAGGCATTAGTGGAGCAGAGTGACCATTAGACCACAGGGCACGAACACAAATCCTGGATGTGCAAGTCAACATTTTTTTAATCCTTCTCTTCCCCTCTCTATTGGGCTTTGTGATAGGCAGAAGCATGTATTCACTATGAGTGGGGGCCAGGCAACAGCAAAGTCCTTTGAATTTGAAATGTGGACAATACCACCTATTAATTCAGTTGTATGTGCCTGCTCTATACGGCTCAATCAGTTGAGACCCTTTTTTGTTGAGTTTTTCCCTCCCTTAACAAACCTCTCAACCAAAAGCCTTTTGGTGCAGTTTTATTTAGCTTCCCACCTGCTCTGCAGTAGCGAGAATGCCCAGTGGAAGGTGGTAACATTGTTAGCTCAGCCTGCTGATCCTCAAGACAGAGGCACTGTATATAGTGCCAATTTTTAACTAAAACAGTGCTTTATAATACTTTAATGCGTCTCATTCAATGTGCAGCATTTATTGGATATTACAATGCTCTTTTTCTTATTTTTTGTCATGGCTAAGCAGCATAGCAAGAAGTTAGTTGTCTTTTAGCCCACTTATGCCATTTTGCTGACTGTGCAACAGCATGGGGATAGAAGAGCCAAAAAGCCACCAGAAACAGCAAATGGATCCATTATATTTGCAAGCTGACAGTGGGAGATGGATAAATTAACTATAGTTATGTCTGGTTTTTCTTCCAATTTCAAGCACCCTTCCCTCTGCACAGCCCTCACACACCCGTTTTATATAATCTTCAAAGGAAGAGCCTCCCAAATTTGCTTATGTTCTGTACATTCCTCAATTTTTGCTGCTCCAACAAGAAATCATTCTTTGCCAGCAGCTATGGAGAGAGGAGTGGCCCAGGGGTCTGAAGTTTATAGCTGGGAACCAAGGATTCAGAGTTCTAGTTCAGGATTTGATGGGCTCCCCTGTTTGGTACACAGCAGCTCAGTCTGATCAATGCTCTTAAACTTGGGGGCTATGGGCTCAACACTGAAATCCATATTTAGGCACAAAACGACTACCTAAAATTTTAGAGATTTGAAAACTCAGATCTCCAACTTAAAAATATGGTAGATAAGACTGTCCAGCACCTCACAGAATCAAGTTAGCCAATCAGATGACTAAGATTTGAAAATATGACTCTAAACATTGTTTCTCCTTCTTGATCTACAAAATGGGCAAAACACTCCAGAAATGGGTATTCTGCGAGTATCAGCCAGTATTGGCAAAGCATACTGGCAAGCCAAAGTGTCAGCTATTAAGGAAGGGTTATTTTGCATTAAAAGCAAATTGATAGTTTGATGCTGAATTTGATGCCAAGCCTTTCCTAACTGGGAAAAAAATTCTACTTTTTTCTCTAGTACAGTCAAGTACCAAATAAACAGAATACAGTCTGAATAGTACCAAATAAACAGAATACAGTTTTCTCTACTAGAGTCAAGTACCAAATAAACAGAATCCAGTCTGACAAGTTATGTGACAGAAATACTAGAGTGACAGATGAATGTGCAGATCAACATTACATTGAATATGAATGGAGTCCTCAAAATAAGTTGCGTATTCTGGAATCTGGGTTCTCTTCAATACCATCTCCCAATGGGTCTTAAAAAACAAATTAAGCCAAACTACCAGTCCAGAGTCAAATATAAATGAACTCGAAATAAAAAAAAAAGACAAGAAAAGAGAACAAAAAGCTCTACTACTCAAATCTCTCACTTGCAAGTATTCCTTAACAAGTATTTCTTAAACAAAGCCATGCTCAGGAGTTGATGACCAGAGTACAGTTCTCAAACAGGCATAGGCTTCACTCCTCACAGAAGAGGAAGAGACAAACACATGTGCCAAATATATTACATTTTCATATGTAGTTCGTGACATAAAACATTCCTAAAGATGTTGTAATACTTATGTAATACTGGTCAAATATTTACATAAGGTGGGTAAAGATGTAGAAAGAGGTAAATAAGTGGAAAATGCCATTTTCCTATCCAGAACATGCTTCTTTAACTGTTTCATTGCAGAACGCAAGCAACTCCATGCTTTTGAACAATTATTTTAATTTGGCCTTTTACTGTCCCTATCAATAAACCTCCAAACCTGCCTGAAGTATACACATATGCACAGATATTTAGAGGGTGGCAGCAAAAATGCTCACCTGAACTGAGCATACTCCAGCACCAGAACGCTCACTATGCAGGACTTTCCTGTAATCTCTTCTACTGGTGGCTACAGACTGATCTGATGTTGATACTCCATAATTGATAGCTCTCACGTTCTCATTGCTCCCTTTCTGACAACCAAGGAGAAGCAGGAGAAAGAGGAGAGGAAGAGCAGTTGGAAAAGGAGAAGGAAGGTGCTTCGACTGCAATGCAGGGGCAAAGGAAAGAACAGTAAAAAAGGAGAGACTAGAGTGGGAGTGTGTACAAGGTGATGAGACAATAAAAGTGTCAATGACCGGCTGCTGCACAGTCCCTCTCAAGAACTTTTATTGGGGCCCTAGATTCCAGTGGACCACACGTGCATAGTACTGTGATGCAATAAACTCCGACACTTATTGTTTCTCTGATACTGTGTTTCCACATGTGCCTAGGACCATAACACACTGAGCTAAGTCAGAGGAGCCCCAGCCGGCAAGGGGACAGGGGGTCAGCATGCCAGGCCAAGGCTGCTTTGACCTGGCTCAACGTGCCACAGAGGGGCTGGATGGCTGGAGGACAACAGTGCTCCTATGTGGGATATCCCTGTCAGTATCTACCTATGCACTGCAGTGGAGTAAATCTCTCCACTGTAACATAGTATCTAGTGCAGTACCAGTCTGCTGCAAAGTTTATTACTTTCCTCCAGCCTAAAGCTCTGCCAAGATGTTTACTGCAGAGATAATTAGCCAGGATCTGGGTTTTTCATTTCCCGCAGAAAAAAATGTGGATTTCCACATTTACCCGAGAAAAATGCGGATTTTTTTATTTTAAATGAAGAAACGCACAGACTTTGCACTTTTGCAAAGAGCAGGTCTGCAGGCTGGCAGAGTTTCAGCTTGCAAGAGGCTGGGAGGAATGAAAGGAGGGTGGTCAGGCAGAGGGTGCCACGTGCATGTATGTCTGGCAGGGGAGGGAGATGGGATTGAGGTCCCCACAGGGAGGGAGAGAGTGAGTTGGGCAGGGCTGGAGTTGGGGCCTGTGCTGGCTGAGGGGGGATCCAGGTTCTGTGTTCTGGTACTCTGCAGCAGCCACTGCATCCCACAAGCGGCAGCCAGGACTTGAGTACTGCTGCAGGGAGCACGGACCTCCTGACCCATGTCCCTGGCCCCACAGCCCTGGCAGCTAGGGGCCCTCTCTGGCAGGTACGAGCAGAGGGCTGTGGGTGAGGGAGTCAGGGGCACCAGCAGGGTTGGGAGTCTGTGGGAAAGGGGGAGTGAGGGGCTGTAGGGGCAAGTGAGGGGCACCAGCAGAGCTGTGGGGCTGTGGCTTGGGATTGAGGGGCCTGGACCTGTGTTCTGTGAGCTCGGGGCAGTGGGAGCTCTGATTTTCCATGATAAAAAACCCAAAATCAAATAAAAGAATTTATAGGTATTTAGAATTTATCTTATTATAGTGATTGAGATGCTGGTAGGCAGCCAAATTGCATTAAAATTGTAAATATGTCAATAAAAACTGTGTTCACTTGACACACACACACACACACATATATATAGCAGCATTTCATTTTAATAATGGATTTTGGGGAGGTTTATCAGAGAATTTTTGATTTTTTTTTAAATCAGAGAAGTCCAGGATCCTTACTAATTAGTCTACTCAGCAGTAAATGCCTCATGTAGATGCCACGAATTCTAAAATAAGGATCTGGTCACTGGCAGGCTTGGCTTTGGCTGAAAACATGAGAAAACCTGGTCTCTGCTCCAAAACCTACATTTTACTCAGGTCTGTGCACATAAACTTTAAATAACTATGAGAACAAGTAGGAAAAATTGAGATATTATCAATATTTTTTCTGGACGTCTGATTATTACAAAATCTAATGCAAGAGACTAATTCCAGCATCTTCGTTTGTCTGTTTGTACTCCCAGTTCAGGTTTCCTGTGTTTTGCCCATTTCCTGCCTGCTCCCAGAACCCTACATACACAGTTCTCTTCCTTGTACCCACATTAACTACACCATCCATAATCATAACATCACGTGCCAGGAGTTACCATTCTTCTATTCCTTTGGTCCTTCATCCATCTTGTCCTCTTTCCCTAGCTAGCCCTACTACTATATTTTTTCACACTCTTATCATGCCCTTCTTCCTTTTCAGCACATACAGAACTCTGCTGTGAGGGGAAACACACAGTGAAGCAATATTATTCTCCCAACCTACCAACTTTTGTCTCTGGCTCCACTTGGGAGCACAGTCTGAAAATAATGATAGGTCTTAAGAGGTTTACTGTTGCATGTTCACTTTTAAAATGCCAAGCTTTCCCCTTTTTTAATAAGTAGGAGAAAGCAAAAGGAAACATTGCATTTTCCCCAAGTTTCCCAAGACAGTTATAGAGTAGGATGATGAGATTGAAATGAAAAGTAATTCAGTCAATCATAATGTAAAAGTGTTAGTTGGAATACTATAAAAAAGATTTAGCTAGTCTGCCCATAGATCAAGAAGCTTGACTATATAGCAACTGCCAAACATTCATGAATGATATATTTAATGCTTTTAAGATACATCTCCCTGCAAAATTTAGATGAGGCCTGAATAAGGAGAACAGGAGTCCACACCAAGGGTTCAACACCCATACATGCCAATGAAAATTATCCTCCTACAGTTAAACAGTCAATAACATGGGTTTGAAAAGCCTGCGGCATACAGATAAACCTCCTTAGCAGCTATTCTTCAGATGCCATGTACTCATAACAGGATTTTTTTCCATGAACTATAAATTAGTATCTTTAAAAAATAAATCAGGCAGTTAGACCTATTAGTTTTAAGTTAGGCAGAAGGCAAAGCAGGGTGGCAGTATATTCCATACTTTATAGACCATTTGGATAGACTTACTGAGTTGCTCCTAAGTCTCATGAGGCAGCCCATGGGAAACAGGAGGCGAGATCGTGGGAAAAATGTAGTACATAAAAATGCTGGAACAAATCCGTGGCAGCAAGAAGTTCACGGTTATCATTATCCAGCACATTATAGCTACTTAAACCTCCCATGGTGAGAAGTCAGGCTACAAGTAACTCAGTATTTCTTTTTCAGAAGCAAACTTAAGCTAAAGGAGAATCTCCATTAGCAGTAGTGTCTAATGAACAGATTACTAGTTCTGATTTTATCTAGTAGTGAGCATAAGAAACTGTTTGTATACAGTACATATACTATCTAGACAGTGTCCACACATATCAAATACTCTAGAGAAAGGAGTAATGGAAAAAATAATACAGGCTTTCAATGGGGACTGGAATAGAATGAATCACAAATGCAGTAAATAGTGATTTTCATATTAATGCATGACAAGGGCAAGACAATAATTTTAAAAGGGTTTAAAACATGAAGTAGAGCTCTTAGCTTAATGATGGAGAACTACTGGAAAAGAATGACTTCCAGTGAATGGCAATGAGCTTAGCCCAAAACTTTAGGCACTGTATTTTATTTTAAGACACGTTTTCAAACAACTACGCAATTTTTCCCAATGATAAAGCCAAAGCTGCAGTGCAAATATGATATCCTTATAACACTAGTCAAACAGGACTTATCATCTTTATAATGAAAAAAAAATGCATCTTCCTTAAAGGACTTAAATCTCCTCAGGCTTCTCACTGGTGTTTAAAGTTATTTTAAATGGATATTTATAACCTAAGATTGCCTCTTCTGATGCAAATATCCATGTTAATAGTACTTAAGTATGCATGCCTTCCATAAAACATTTATACTTACATTTTATACAAACATAGATGCAGTTAACATTATAAAATGTTAAACTTATCTAAAACTAATACATACAATTAAATACTGATCCAGCTTTCTTGGTATGCACAAACTGAGCATTAAATTGTATGGGAATTTTAGGTGCATCAGGCATAAATAATAGGCCTTCAATCTGGCATAATTTGCTAATTCACTAAGTTATTTCTATGGCTTCTGAACACAAATCATTAGCAGTTATACATTTACTCTACTTGTAAAAAAGAAAAATACTTACACTCACTTGATCACTAGTTGTTCTTCACTGAAGTTAGTATTCTCCAGGGTGGTTTTCAGACTTCCTTTCTAAGCTTTACTTAAAAAAAGGAAAAGAAAACTGTTTGTAAAAATGTCATTATATATTTAACTATATTCATTCCTCAAACTTGTGAAATTTAGAATGTTAATTCAAGATGTTCTATATTGCTTCAGAATGCTTTAAATACATAAAACTTCTTACACACACACACACACACACACACACACACACACACGAGTGAGGTTTATTGCCCTTTAAACAACCTTTTGTCACATCGTAACTTTACATCCCAAAACTATGCAAGCTCAGGACAATAAGTCAGATGGACCGCCACTGCTAAACATACCTAAAGAATTCAAAACTCATCTGATAGAGATCCTGGAAGAGTTGGTTTTGCGTTTTAGACAGAAGATTGCATTGAGTTCATTGTAGTTAGGATCAAAGCTCCATTTTTTTTCCATTTTATGCAATATTCAGTACCTTGCAGTATCAGTCAACTTGAAAATCGTTTAGGGAGTGCATCCAGTACATCCAGGAGTGGATTAAATACTGCTTTATCAATACTTATTATGAAAATGACCGCAAAAAGGGTACAAAAGTAGAGTGTTCAAGTTGAATAAGAAAAGGCTGATGATTTTGGCAGAGATTTTCACAACGTACACACTACACACACTCCTTGGTTCAACAGAGATACTTTTAGTTAACATGCATAAAGAACTAATGTCCTTTTAAGCAATGAATAGAGTACTTTGATATATACCAAAAGTTTTGAAGCTGCACTTTCTAGCATAGTTGGATCAGAATCTAAAGAAAACACTAGACTCAAACTATTCTCCACACAGCTCACATTCTCATCTGTGTTTGCAACTCTGGCTGTCCTCAGAGACAGTGGAAGGATATCAATAGAAAGCCTTCACCTTTAAACTTTGTGTACAGCTTGCCAGGACCAGAGTCAAGGCCCACTAATGTCTGTTTATTTTAAGGGTTTGGTGAGGTTTAAAATCTTTCCTGCATCCCATTTGAATAGTTGGTGTAATGATGGGTACTATTTGCCTATCTTTATCCCGCTTTCCCCCCATTTTTATGACATTTTATTATTGTTGATAGCTATGTACCAGTTAATTGCCTGAAGCTTTACAGAACACACAGAAAAACCTTGATCCCATTTCAAAGAACTTGCGGTCTAAATGGGCAAAGGCTGGATGCAAAGATGTTTGATACAAGTCAAATGCTAAGCACACCTGTGCATAGCTTTTGTATTGATGAGTTTCATAAGTTTGAAGGCAGCATTTGGAGCTGAGAGAGATGCTACTTGGCATAAAGAGAGTGGTGAAGGGCCTCTTCAAGTGAAAAGCCAAGAGGAAGCAGTAAGAATATTGGCAAAGACAGCATGATACTGCTCCTTCAAGGTTTGAACTTCTTTACATAGTTTTTTTACAAAACAAGTACAATGATGGAAGACGTCAAGAGAGCATTTTGAATCGTGTGTTTTCATAGACTGAGTAGAGTGAAGAAGAGCACAAAATAAAAGGTTTCAAATAAGACATGGACAAGTGTTTTTAGCCTCCAAGACAGAGAAAAAAGGCAGATTTCTTCCTTTTCCATGGTAGATTAAGAGAAGAGAAGTTGGTAAAATGTGAAGGGAAGGGATAATAGAGCAGTAAAAATCAAGTTCTTTGGCATTTATGTCAGAATGACATGTAGAATCACTGTTGTCAAAAGCAATCAAAAAGATGTTATGATTTCAAAAGAAAAGGTGGCTCTCGGTTCCTATCCTGTTGATATAGAGCTTACATTTTGCACTGATATGTTGTCTTTCTTTCTGGGACGTGTTCAGAGTCATTTATTCAGCTTCACAATCGCACAATAACAGCAGTAACCATAGGCGATGGAAGGCCAGGGCTTGAGGCTTAGTCCTCAAAAACTAATTTTGCAGCAGCTGGTGACAGCAGTGGCACCACAGTGCTGCTTGGTGTGCAGCCAAGCCAGCGCCCCACGCATGCTCAGCTCAGCATGGCCAAGGCAGAAGAGGCTAACTACATCTTCACTGCACTGTGCAGAGCACAATGGCAGTTGCAGTTCTCATGCATGTAATCAGCCCCTCCAAGTAATATTTTCTCTCTCCATCTATGGCAGTAACATCACCATTTTGCAGATGAGGAAACTGAGGTTTGACAAAATTAAAGACATCAAAATGGATCATTTCCACAATTCTTCAGCAGAACCTGAAAACAAGATAGCTCAGCTTAATCTAAAGCTTAGGTCTTAACCATAAGGTTATATTTCTTCAATGATAATTTAAAGTATTTCAATAGCACCATGATCTTCAGTTTTTGTTAAAAGTATTTCCCACTCCTCCCAAGGCACCTTGCATATGGTAAGCAGATTGCAAATATGTCAACTCTTACAATAACGAAAGTACACATTCTCAGGCACCCAAGCATTTAGTTTATAATTTGTAGCTAGCAGTGCTGGAAAATGATTCCACCAAATTGTAGATACAAGAGTGATCTATAAAATAAATATAAAACCTTTCATAACCGGCTAGGGGTTGAGCCAGAATTCTGCTCCTCAAACTTTCTCTCCTTTCTCATACCGAGTCACTGGATTTCCAAGTGTTTTCCACTTTCAGAAGGTGGATTGTTTTGACTGGACTTTCATGACACAAGTGGTGCCATCTGCTGCAAGATCTATTTATTTGGCCCCTGTTAATGCTACAACAGCTTTTTCTGTAGCTTAGGAAGCCTGCAACATGGTAGGGCTTGGACATTCATGGTAGGACTTCAGCCAGCCAGCAAAGTAGGTAAGACAGAGTGGATATTTATGAAAAGTCCTTCATTATAAATATGCTAACATAAGTTTGCTGATGGCTCCAGGCTCTTAATACCTTGAGCCCCACAAATGCACAAAATCGCAGAGGTTCCTTGCAACTGGTTTTATATAACCCCAAACTGTGCCTGTAGCATGAAATGGACCATGTAAGAATTGACAAATTTAACAGCTTCCAGTTTGTTTCGTCACAGTCTCAAAGGAAGAAACGCACCATGCCTATCAGCATATTTAAGACTGTCAATACATACTTAAGCTCTGCAACATGGTAACTGCAAACAAATGGACTACAGTTCCCATTGAGAAGTTATATGTGGGATATGTTGCACTATAAAATATGGGGCAGAGGCTTGTCACAAGGTGCTTCACTAAAATGGTATTGAAACTTAAGATGATGAGCCTTCACTAGAGGTTAAAGAAAAAACCTGTAAAGGGCAAGTGTAGGAGCTTCCAGTCTGCTTGTGCTCTGTTGCCTTCCCTACTTAAATGTCCTTATTTTGACAAAGCTATGCAGTGTATCGAGTGCGTCCTGTGCAACTAGTAAGTAGTAAATGAAAGAATGAGATTATATTAAAGATGCACAAGCTACGGCAGTTTTGTTCTGGTGAATGGTCTCAAAAGAGCAACATATTTATCTTTGCAGTAGTATTTAACTGACTGCATGTTAGGATTTTTATTTAAAAGTTTTTATTCTAGTTTAACTCCAGTTTGTTTTCCTAGTCTATCAATGAAAGATGTACAGGACCCAACTCTGCACAAGAATAATTTATTCACCTGGTCACATCATCATTATTATTTATACTGCTATAGCACTTAGGAACCCTAGACTAGGACCCTAGTACACACAGCATTTACATAACATTGAAATGTATCCTATGAACCTAAACAGCCAAGTCAGCAAATTCCCACTGATGCCAGAGCCAATTCCACATTACTCATTCTGATTGAGACTGAAAAGGACTTTAAGGAAACTAAGCTTTTAAAATACAATGAAGTCCAGGGGGAGTTTAATGTCCGACTCCTTCAAGTTCTTTTGCTTCTAGACTAGCTGGAATTTTCAAGCACACAGTGTATGTACACGTAGTCTAGCGATTCATATATAGAAGCATACATACAAACATGACTAAGCCCCAAACTTGGTGGTAAAATATATAGTAAAAATGGTATTTATAACCTACCTTTGATTGCCTCTCCTATACTCTGCCCCACTAATCCTATCCCTCAGGGTTATTTCATATTGAAAACCCTCTGGCAGCTTTCAGAAAGGTAAATGTTTAGAATTAAAAATAGCTGCAAAAGACTGGTTACCCCTCCTGTCCCACAATGTAAGTGAAATTCCTCCCCTTTCCCTAATGTTACAGTGCTCGAAAGTGGAGTAGCAGCAGCATTCCACCTTGAACTGCCAACAGGATAGCACCTTCCATTTTAATATGGTTAAAAATAAGGCCTTTATACCAATGAAGAGAAACTAGAAATTGCCTCTTCCTCATATGTTGGGTTATAGCACTTCCAATTATCCATCTCAGGTTTTTATCAGAACTTGGAACTTACACTGGCAGAGCTTTTTTTTTTTTATTGCCTTGCTCCTCATATTGAAGGCATTCACACATATGCAGAGAGAAAAGAAGGGAAATGAGATTGCATTAGGATTTTCCCCTTGTTGTCACGCATCTACCTTGTACAGATATAAGAGTAGGGTTACCAAACATCGGGGTTTTCCTGGACATGTCCTCTTTTTGAGTTCTCCCATCTCTTTCCAGAAAGTTTTTAAAAATCTGAACAAATAACCAGCATTTTGCTCTGCTCTGCTCTGTTGTTGGGAGTAGGGGGAGAGCAATTGGAGACAGGGGCATCATGTGCTTCTGCAGCCCTGGCAGCTACATCCAGGTAAGTCTATGGGGAGTGGGGGTTGGAGGGCCAGGGCTTGGGGACTGTGGGGGTGGGGAGGGAAAGAGATAGGTGTGAAAGGGGTTGGGTGCCTGCCAATGCTGGGGAATGGTGTCTAGGCATGAGGGCTGCGACAGGGCAGAGAGGCAGCGCTTGCCCCTCCATCAAGGGAAGGGGATGGGGGACCCTTCAGGGGCAGTGGGGAGCTGTGTGGCTGGGCTGGTGGACACTGCCCAGAACACACTGCCCAGGGAGACTGTGGGTCAGGAGTGAAGGGCTGCAACAGGGATGGGGCATTGCAGGTTGGGACTGAGGGGCACCAGCATAGCCTGGGGGGGGTGAGAGACTGTAGGTCAGGAGTGAGGGGCACCAACAGGGCCAGGGGTCTGTGGGTCAGGAGTGAGGGGCACTGGCAGGGCCAGGGACTGCAGTTTGGGAATGAGGTTCCCCCACAACATGTATCCTCTTTTTTGGAGCTGGAAATATGGTAACCCAATGCAAGAGAAAGTACAAAACAGTGGAGAACTGATTTCTCTCTCCCTCTAACAATGTAGTCAGACTCAAATAGCAACTGTACAGAGCAGAAGGATACCAAAAGTACTCTCAAATTCTAAATTTTTACAGGTAAAAAGGTACTTTAGAAGTATTTCCAACTATGAGGCATAAGCAAGATGCCTGGTGGTGGGCTGTGATGATATAAGTGCTATAAACACTAATTTAGGATAACTGACATAACTCATCCATTTATATCCACTTCCTAGTGAAACCTTTCTAAACCCATACCGCAAAAGCCACGACTGACAGACTTTTAGGCACAAGGTACCCTTGCTCTGGTTGAAAGCTTAAGATCTTTCCCAACTATATAACTGGTCCAATACCATATATTGTTCCCACAAAATCCTTGCCTCTCTCATTTCCTGCATCAGTCCAACATTATCACATGGTAGACAGTATTTTTTCAAATATTAGTTTTCTGTAAGCACTGTAAATGAAAGAGACAGACAGGTGCAAGCTTTCCACACAAACTAGCATGCATATATTCTTTTGGCCGCAGAAAAAAGGCTTTGATGCTTAGAAGGAACTTCCAGTTGCATCTTGTTGATGTAATAAATTGGTGGTGAGCAAGTATTTCTGAACCACAGAAAACAGGTATCCATCCAGCACCTAAGAAGCCTGGGCTCCTAAGCATGAGCTACAGGGACTTGTACTTTTGGTCTCCAGTTTTATCCCAAGTGTGTTACCTGTGCAGATGCACTTCCCTTTACCAACAGTACCTATGGTGTCATTTTCCATGTGGGTACTATATGATTTTAAAAACAACTGTTTTAGAGGACTCTATATAACTATCTGTCACTGTGTGGCAGAATCACATACTCTTAACTCTGAGGTTTAAAAAATTAAAACGGATGTATTAGAAGCTAGTTCTTACCTTGTTACTATGAACCACTGTGAGTAAACATTTAACAGTGCTGAAAAGGACTACAACAAAGACCGTTTAGCAAGGCAGTTTACTCCTGTGATATTAATCTTTTGGGAAAAGCTCCCAGCTACAGCGGCCACATAGATCTTTCACCTTATTATCCTTCTATCAGGAGCAATGTATTTCCTTCCCTGCCTGGAGGACTTCTCAGATATTTGGGACACCCAATAGCAGCATGGGATTGGATACCTCTCTGATAAGAAAGCAAGCAGTGCCATCCTGTATCAGACTAATGGTTCACCTATCCCAGTACCCTGTCTCCAACAAATAGATTATTTAGAGGGGGAGTACACGAGGCATATCTAGAGTGATCCCTCCAATACCCCCCCTAGCATTAACCATTATTGGTTTAAGGATGTCAGAGGACAGATTCCCAGATAGTTGTATTTAATAGCCATCAAAGGTCCTATCCTTCATGAATTTGCCTAATCCCTGTTTAAACCTCGGAGAGCTATGTTATTCTGAAGTCAGACAGATGGCAAGGTAGAGATGCAACTTATAGACTGAATCAGAGGCATAAACTTTCATGAACAAAGGCTCACTTCATCAGAACCTTTTTTGAACCTGGTTAAACTATGTATAACCTACTTAAGCATTAAGTTTTACAAGCTAATTATACACTGTCTAGGAAAAAATGCTTTTCTCGTTTCTGACTCACACACTGTCCTTATTAATACAGCCTTTCTGCCTTCAAGCCTATAACAAGAACAAAATCCGTGAGCGTTAAATGTATGGACATTTTATTTTGGCTAACAGAGCTTATTGTGCATTGATTAATTAGAAGACTAAGGCTGAAATTCTTGGTCCACTGAAATCAATGGGAATTGTCCATCACAGCCAGCATTTCAGTGTGGGTTCCTAGTGTGCTTTTATGTACAAGCATATTTCGACACAGTCTGATTTTTAGCTCTGTTTCAGCTAACACTGTAGCATCATGATTTTTTTTTTAATTATTATTATCGTTTCATAGAGCAGTAAGTCTGGAAGGGACCTAAAGAGATGACCTAGTCCAACCAGGAATCCAACTTGTATCCCTGGTATTATTAGCACCAAGCTCTAACCAAATGAGCTATACAGCTGGCACCTGTGGTTTTGGTTTCGTCTGCTAGGAGAATAAAACCTTCCCAAAACTGGCTAGGTCACTACTTTTGGTCCCCATCCCTACCATCTTTGTTAAAATTGGAGGAGATCCATATAGATGCCTTGTGCTTTTCTAATGTACAATAGCCATTCTGTAAACTTTAATTTGCCAGGGCGGAGCTAAAAGTTCTTTATAAAATCCTGAGTGAAATTCCAACTCTTCCCCACTCATAGTAAAATAGAAGCCCAAAGCCTGCATGTCTCAAGAAAGCAAAAATGAAGAGATAGCCAATATGCCTGAGGCAATGTAAGTGGCAACACCACCACCACTTTGCATTAGCAGTGTTTTCCATCAAAATATTCTAAGCACTCCTACCACTTTCCCTTGCATACAAAGAGAACGTTGCACAGACAGTAACTGACAGCCTACAATCAGATGGCTGTTGGTAGAGTTGTAGAAAAACACAAGTATCCTGGTTTCCTGGTCCATACCCTAACTACTGTATCATGCTTCCTGCATGTGGAAGGATTGTTTGATCATATAACACAGGGGGTGTTAAATCTGTTCGACCTCATGCACTGGATGAGTAGGCAGGTCCAGTCTACAGACTGGATCAGGCCCACGTGCCTGAACCAGTGTGTGTGGTACTTGCCAGGCCAGTCCAGGACATCAGCCTGAGTGGGTACCAGGGGTGGCTCAGCCCAGCACCTGGGTCTAACAAATGCTGTGGGTGACTCCCTAGGGCATTGTCTATGGGGCTGATCAGAATCAGCACAGCATGTTAATCAATGGGTCAGCACCAGGGGCTGGATGATGGGGCTCCGCATGTTTGACACCTCTTATGTTGCACTTTGCTAGTGAAACCCGTGCCTTACTACTAGAGTTTTGCACAGACTGCTTTTAAGTGGCATGAAGTTATTATTCCATAAGAGAACTAAGTTCCTTGTTAGGAATTTTTTTTCATGTATTTATCATAATTCTGGCAGACATCTATACACCCATGCATTCAGATGTGCCCAAAGTTCACCTAACCAGTTTAGATCCACTCCCACTCCACCCCTTCAATGCCCTGAAGTGACACTTCCCATTTCCTTCTGATCCAGCTATTACAGCTTCTCTCTTTTTCCCTCTGAGATAGATAATAAGAGGCTAATAAAACACTAAATCAGTTAATAAGATTCTTAGAAAGACATATTGGAAAGTTGAAACAGCAATTGTTGCCAAATAAATCTGTAATGATCTTGAGAACCAACACTGAATCAAATTATGGGTTAGTTTACCTTTGCCCTAAATTTTTCAAAGTAATAAACACATACTAAATCTAACAGCTATACATCTATTGGTCCTCCGAGATCAAAAACATCACCAGCAGCCTTTTACTAGGCTATGTCTGGATTTACAGATACTGCTGCTCTATCTATATAACATACTCTGTAGTTGTTGGTTTTGGTTTTAAAAGTGAACACAACCCCCTTCCCCTTCCCCCCCCCCCACAGAGCTGTTAACAGCTACCCTAGGGACACAGAATATAGTAAAATTTGCTACATTCATTATGTGGCTCAATCAAGAAAAAATGTGCAAGAATGAAGAACAAAAGTATATCAGAACTTCACACCTGAATCAGAAAATTCAGTATTTGCTTTATTTCATTCTTCCTTTTATCTTCCTGTAGGTGAAGGAATTTCACAGACAGTTTTATTTCAGAGAGCACTGATTTTCTATCGATCTGGTCTGGGTTTGAAATAGGATACTGCATGAAATAGGATCCTTGGAGCTTCAGGCATGCCCAGGCTTGCAGAGGAGGTTAAAAAAAAGTTTTAAAACACACAGAGCCTGTAAAAAATAATTTTAAAGTGCCCTTCCATTTCTCTTGACTGGAAGTAATATATTATTTCTATAGTGCCTTTCATATCCAACTCTCAAAGTGCTTTATTATTTATACAGTGCCATTGGTGCGCATGGCCCCTTAGAAACATGAATTTTAATAGCCAGCCAAAGTGATCCAAACCACAAAGGTAATTAAGGTTGTTTATAACTGGCTCAGCAAGAGGATTTTTACCCTGCTCCAAAGATCTCACAACCTCTGGGCCCACTCCTGGAATCCCTTAATTATGCAGTCAGCAGGAATACTTGCACAAAAATATGAAGGGGCATTCCCTGAGTTAGAAAGGATAAGAGTTTTGAGAGTGATTAGTAGAATGGTGGAGTGTGTAGAAATTTTAGGACATGTCCATCTTGCCCAGTCTCCTGTGTTACAGGGGGGACAGAGAACGGAGGCTGCAAGGTAGTGACCTGGGCATGACCAGGGTTTTTCCCTGTTCTTCTCTCCCTTGCAGTCTCCAGCATTGAAGAACAAAGGGGGGGGGAGGTAGTTAAAAGAAGTAACATGACAAGGACAAGATAAAAAAGTGACAGGAGATGAGGGGAAAGAAGGGTGCACAAGAGAGAATTCCTTCTATACAGCACAGATTTTTGCCCTTCAGTGAATTTGCAAAATACTGAATAAGAGAAAGGAAAGGGGAAAACAGAGAAAGTGCATTTGGGCAGGATATTCAGAGCTTTACAGAAGCTATTACAGCCTCAAAAAGCCCAAATGTGCCTTCCCTAAAGAGAATGATTCTTCTGGAGTGCAACAACAATACAATTCAATTAAACTTCCCAGCACACAAAAGCAAGACAAACAAGCCATACCAGCTGTAAAGAAACAGAAGGCAGGGCAGAGAACCACTTTATGCACCAATGCAGTCAGAGTCAAGGGCCACTCCGCCCTGCCTGCTGCCTGACTTCAGACCAACATGGGTAATACCACCTCCCTCTGTAAAGAGACAAGATTGACCTTTACCAAAGGTAAGCCCCATTAGCCCAGGACACTGATACCCCCTGTATCCCAGCTTTTGTTCCCCATGTGCACTTATTAAATAGCTCTAGAACAACCCTGTTAGTACTGGGACCATTTTGAAATGTTTTTTAAAGGATTCCCAGTCCTCATCCCAATTGGGAAATGCAGATTTATAAAATTTTAAACACGTATATTAAACTGGCCATTTGGAAGATGTTCCAAAAGAAACTAGGCAGGGTCCCAACATAACTTGCCTCATTTCCTACATACTCATTCTCCAGGCTTATTGGCAGCCAAAACTCCCAAAGATCCTGCCTTCAGTCAGTCCCAGGGCTCCTGAGTTCACATCTTCCTGGCAGGCCCTGATCCCAGATATTCCAAGCTTCAAGACAGGTTGGGTTTTTTTTCCGGTTTTTGGGTGTTTTGTTTTGGTTTTTTTTGGGGGGGGGGGGTGTTCTCAAAGTCAAGGATTTCACACTCTCTGGTCCCTCAGGGCTTCCTTTCTTGGGTGAACAATCAAGCTGCCCTCCTGAAGGGCAGACAGCCATTCAAACAAGGACTTCAGAGATTGGGTTTTTTCATTTCACTTTGGAACAAAAAAGTTTCTGCATCTCAGTTTTTCACATAATGGAAAATTCCTGCTCCAGCTCGGCTCTGCAAGCTGACTAATCATTACACAACGTATGAAGAATTCCATTCCCAACTGAAACTGAAGGCGGTATTTTAGGCTGGTTGGAATTTGGCTTGGGCACCAGTTTAACATCCTCACGTCTCCTGAAACATACCAAAGACCTTGATTTCTATGCATGCAAAGACCCTCCAGTAGCACAGACTTCTCAACTGAGGAGTCACCTCCTGCAGAGCCCAGGTGTTACTAAAATCATTGCTATGCAACACAGATGATCTCTCAAAGCAAAAGGCAGGGTTGGCATAGTATCTGCATGCAAGCTATTGTTTTTTCAACTTTGTCCTTTAATAAAAACTGCTCATAAGAGTAAACTTTCCAAATTCACCTTTTTATATGTTTATACAGGGCATGAGTAAAATAATAATAATAATAAAAAAATGGGTGGCACTTAATTTCAACACTTTTTTCCCCCCAGAAACTAAGAGATGCCTTTTGGCTTCCCATGAAGGAAAAGTAATATATATAAAAGAAGTTCCAAAGTTTCCTGCTCAAACAAATCTCTCTTCTCTGTTTCTGCAATTAAAGCTCTCCCACAAAGAGAAAAATATCACAATATATAATTTTCTATTTTTAAGCCAATTACAAGTTAAGGACCTTGGAAAGGAAGGGGTTAACCACTTGGGACAGAATGTCAACTTCTCAGTAATTTACTCTTCCTGTAGGCATGGAGGAAATCCACTGTGGCCACAAATATTCCTTGCTTGTTTCAATGCTACTCTTTGTGAAATGAATTATAATGGCTAACCAAAGCAATCCAAACCACAAATGTAATTAGTGCTTTGTAAGACTGGCTCCACAAAATGTGGAGAACTTCTCTAAACTTCCTTGCAGGTTTTATTTGATGCTTTCCACTACATGGCTTGCAAACTTTACTGATTTCATTTCCACTTTCATCTCACAAGCGTTTCAGCAAGAACATACTTGCTCTTAGATTTTTTAATTTTCACCCAATTAGAAGATGTGGGAGGAGAATCTCATTCAAGAGTAAGTGTGGTTTTATCAGAAATACAGGTCATAATTGTCCTTATCTACATTCTGCAGATCAGAGCCCACAATTAACACCCGAGTACTTTTCAGGGAAGGCACCAGGTGAAGCTTGCGAAGAGAGAATATGGCCACTGAAACATGCACTATCAAAAGATCTGTGGACATAGAGAGGCCCCTATAGACTACACTGTTTAATGATGCAAGTATTATTTTGTCCTATCTATACTAGCAGTTATAAAGGATAGCTGAGGAGCAGGAGGTATGACAATTGTCAACAATTAACCAGTCCTCCTTTCTCTAATGTTTCTGAACCCAGATGTTTCCACTATTTGCTGTAATGAGAAAATATAAGAAATTGATCCCTAACCTCTTAAAAGTCCTGGCATAGTTTGTAGGGCATACCTGGCATAGCTTTCTCAAATTCCTATCTAACATCCTATCCTTGGTAAAAACATATCATTTATACTTCTTGGATTTTTGTGACCAATTCAAAATGCTGAGATCTGATTGTTTCGTTCTCTAATTTTAGTTCAATGGAAATCTTGGACCACTGCGACAATGCAATTTTTTCTGCATTTTTTAACGCATATAATTTTTGAGATTTAGACTTAATTTGATCTGTTATTGCAAGACGCCTTGTTGGACCTGGTGCTGGCCACGGGAGATGACCTGGTGAGGGGTCTGCAGGTGCTCGACCACCTGGGCAACAGTGATCATCGCCTGCTGGAATTCACCATCCAGCGCAAGGTGGCAAAGGCCTGCAGCAAGGCAGCAGCCCTAGATTCAGGAGGGTGGACTTCAATGAGCTAAGGAGAATAGTCTGGAAAGCACTGAGGTCCCAGAGGGGAGGGGAGCCAGATGTCCAAGGAGAATGGTCGCTCCTTCAGGAGATGATCCGCCAAGCCTGAAGGGAGGTAACCTCAACACGGATCAAAGGGAGCAGGAGGGCACACAAGCCCCCATGGCTCACCAAAAGCATCCAGGAATGTCTCCTAGCTAAAAGGGAGGCGTACACCCAATGGAAAGGAGGGGTCATCACCAGGGAGGACTATACTGTAGTTGCTCAGGGATGTAGGGGGGCAGTCAGGAAGGCCAAGGCAGAGACAGAACTGGGACTAGCTTCCCAGATTAAGGACAACAAGAAGTCCATTTTTTTTTTTAAATACACAGGGGGTAAAAAGAAGGTTCTGGGTAATGTGGGGCTCCTGCAGGGCATGTTAGGAAATTTGGTTGTCACACCAGATGACAAAGCCAACATATTGCTTATGTTGCATATAGCTTCAGGCATCAAGGACAACAAAAAGTCCTTTTTCAGATATGTGGGGAGCCGGAGGAAAAGCAAGGGCAATGTTGGACCCCTGCTAAACCAGATGGGGCAACTGACAACTGACGCTCAGGAAAAAGCCAACCTATTAAATAGGTACTTTGCGTCAGTCTTTCATCAGTCACACGGGATGCCATGCCTGCTATGGGACAGGGAAACCTGGGTGAGGGGGATCCTCTACCCTCCATCAATGCTGACCTCGTGAAGGAACACCTTGAGAAGCTGGATACTTTCAAGTCAGCTGGCCCTGACCCCAGGGTACTCAAGGAGCTGGCGAGCGTCATAGCCCAGCCCCTGGCACGGATCTTTGAAAACTCCTGGCGCTCTGGTGTAGTGCCCGAAGACTGGAAGAAGGCCAATGTGGTGCTGATCTTCAAGAAAGGGAGGAGAGTGGATCCGGCTAACTACAGGCCCATTAGCCTGACTTCTATCCTGGGGAAGATATTAGAAAAGTTTATTAAGGAGGCCATCCTTGAGGGACTGGCCCAGGCTAACATTCTAAGGGATAGCCAGCATGGGTTTCTTGCCGGTAGGTCTTGTTTGACCAATCTCATTTCCTTCTATGACCAGGTGACCTATCACACCTGGACAAGGGAGAAGAGATTGATGTCATATATCTTGACTTCAAAAAGCTTTTGATCTGGTATCCCATGATCACCTCTTGGCCAAACTGCCCAGTTGTGGCCTTGGCTCCACCACGATCCGCTGGCTGGGAAATTGGCTTCGTGGTCGGACCCAGAGGGTTGTGATTGATGGCAGTCACTCATCGTGGTGCCCTGTGACCAGTGGGGTCCCTCAAAGCTCTGTCCTGGGACCCATACTGTTCAACATCTTCATTAACGATGTGGACATTGGAGTCAGGAGTGGACTGCCCAAGTTCGCTGATGACACCAAACTTTGGGGCAAAGCATCCATGCCAGAAGATAGGCGGGTGATCCAGGCTGACCTGGACAAGCTCAGCAAATGGGCAGACGAGAACCTCATGGTGTTTAACACCGAAAAATGCAAGGTTCTCCACCTTGGGAGGAAAAACCTGCAGCACCCTTATAAGCTCGGCAGTGCTACGTTGGTTAGCACTACAGAAGAAAAAGACTTGGGGGTCATCATTGACCACAAGATGAACATGAGCCTGCAATGCGATGCTGCAGCTAGTAAAGCGACCAAAATGCTGGCGTGCATCCATAGATGCTTCTCGAGCAAATCCCGGGACGTCATTCTCCCCTTGTACTCGGCCTTGGTGAGGCCGCAGCTGGAGTACTGCGTCCAGTTTTGGGCTCCACAATTCAAAAAGGATGTGGAGAAGCTTGAGAGAGTCCAGAGGAGAGCCACGCGCATGATCAGAGGTCAGGAAAACAGATCTTATGATGACAGGCTGAGAGACATGGGACTCTTTAGCCTGGAAAAGCGCAGGCTCAGGGGTGATCTGATGGCCACCTACAAGTTTATCAGGGGCGACCACCAGGATCTGGGGGAACATCTGTTCACCAGAGCGCCCCATGGGATGACGAGGTTGAACAGTCACAAACTCCTGCAAGACCATTTCAGGTTGGACATAAGGAAGAATTTCTTTCCTGTCCGAGCCCCCAAGGTCTGGAACAGTCTGCCAGCAGAGGTGGTTCAAGCGCCTACATTGAACACCTTCAAGAGTAAATTGGATGCTTATCTTGCTGGGATCCTATGACCCCAGCTGACTTCCTGCCCTTTGGGCAGGGGGCTGGACTCGATGATCTCCCGAGGTCCCTTCCAGCCCTAATGTCTATGAAATCTATGAAATATTTAACAATTTCGTTGGCTCCATTTTCCTAAGCAGGGACCAGAACAGTCATCCCCCTGCTGGGCCCCCCTCAGGCCCCAGGGGAGGGGCACCTAGGCCAAGGGTTAGTGAGAAACTAGTTAGGGAGGTTCTGGAGGGACTGGATGTATTCAAGTCAGCTGGTCTGGACAATCTCCACCCTAGAGTACTGAGGAAATTGGCTGAGGTCATTGCGGGACCCCTGGCATGGCTTTACGAGCACTTGTGGTGCTCTGGTGTGGTGCCAGAGGACTGGAAGAGGGGCCAACGTGGTTCCCATCTTCATAGAAGGGAGGAAGGAGGACCCGGGAAACTATAGGCCAGTTAGTCTTACCTCGATCCTGAGCAAGCTTTTTGAGAAAATTATTCTGGAAAATATCCACGAGGGGCCAGCAGGGGAGATCATGCTTAGGGGCAACTGACACGGGTTCATTAGTGGCAGGTCCCGTCAGACCAACCTGGTGGCCTTCTACGACCAGGTCACCAAATCATTAGATGCAGGGGTAGCAGTGGACATAGTCTTCCTGGACATTCAGAAGGCCTTCGACACTGTCTCTCACCCCGTTCTCATTAAGAAACTGGGGGACTGTGGTGTTGACACCCACACAGTCAATTGGGTCGCCAACTGGCTGGAGAGCCGCACCCAGAGAGGGTAGTGGATGGGTCATTTTCAACCTGGAGGGATGTGGGCAGTGGGGTGCCCCAGAGCTCAGTCCTTGGGCCCCCACTGTTCAACATCTTCATCAGTGACTTGGACGAGGGGGTAAAAAGCACCCTGCTCAAATTTGATAATGACACTAGGATGTGGGGGGATGTGGGCATGCTAGAAGGGAGGAATAGGCTGCAATCGGACCTAGACAGGTTACAAGGGTGGGCGGATGAGAACAGGATGGGATTCAACACTGACAAGTGCAAGGTGCTGCACCTGGGGAGGAAGAACTAGCACCATACCTACAGGTCGGGGAACTCCCTTCATGTCAGTACAGAGGCAGAAAAGGATCTTGGAGTCATCATTGACTCCAAGATGAACATGGGTCGGCAGTGTGGGGAGGCAGTCAGGAAGGCCAACCGTACTCTGTCATGTATCCACAGATGCATCTCAAACAGGTCCAAGGAGGCAATACTCCCCCCTCTATGCGGCACTGGTCAGGCCGCAGCTGGAGTACTGTGTCCAGTTCTGGGCGCCGCACTTCAAGAGGGATGTGGACAACATGGAGAGGGTCCAGAGGATGGCCACTCGCTTGATGAGGGGGCATCAGGGCAGGCCCTACGAGGAGAGGCTACGGGACCTGAACCTGTTCAGCCTCCAGAAGAAAAGGCTGAGGGGGGGATCTAGTGGCATGTTACAAATTAGTCAGAGGGGACCAGCAGGCACTGGTGGAGTCCCTGTTCCCCCGAGCATTGCCAGGAGTGACCAGGAATAACGGTCACAAGCTGGCAGAGGGTAGGTTTTGGTTAGATATCAGGAGGCGCTACTTCACGGTCAGGGCGGCTAGGGTCTGGAACCAACTTCCAAGAGAAGTGGTGCTGGCTCCTACCCTGGGGGTCTTTAAGGGGAGGTTAGATGTACACCTTGCCGGGGTCGTCTGACCCCAGTACTCCTTCCTGCTACGGCAGGGGGTTGGACTAGATGATCTACTCAGGTCCTTTCCGACCCTAGAAACTATGAAACTATGAAGGAATATCTGTTACTTTTATTTATTTATTAATTTTGGTCTGTATGGATAACAGGAAAAAACACCTTCATTTTCCAAGATAAATTATCCATAGATTGCTTTGTTAAAATCTACATAACAGCAAACAATAAAAAACCCTTTAAAAACCATCTCATACAAAGGAACCTACAAACTTTAGATTAAATTATAGTAAGGGAAATAAGTTTATTGGCTACTGAATAATTAACACAGCTATAATTTGTTTCACCTTTAATATTACTTACCAAGTAAAGGAACATAAAAAACCAACTACATGAATAAGCATATTATCATAATTGTAAAAGTAGAGATTTACAAACCAAATTTATTTATAATCACTAAAAAGCGCTATGGGAAATGCGAGTAAAAATAAGATAATGCAGAATCAGGCTAAAAGCTGGCTAAGTGCACAAGTTCATGGACTTGGATAAAAATCTTTAGGGTTTTTGATCCACATCTGTTGCAAGTAGTCAAACACAAACCACATTGTCATAGGTGTAATAGGTGACTCCCTTCTTGAAGGCAATTCAGACCCCTGGCTAAAAGACATAAAAAGAAAGAGATGCCCTCTTGAAGACAAACAGGAAATATTATTTTTCTAGTTATCTGCATCTGCTCTGATATAAAACCCCCAGCTTTCTCTCTTATATACACATACTTAGCTCTGTCATTGAGACAGACATTTTTCCAGCAGTCTGATGTTGTATAAACACAGACACTTCGACAAAGCAGGATTGTTTTTGTACATAATTTGCTGACACTGCTGTCCAGAATAGTGACACACTGGGGACTGCACAGATTGTATTCCTCTAAGGGCAATACAAGGAAGTGATAAAATGGGATTTGGGAGGGTAAAGTGCCCAAGTAAAAAATTTCCACAAGTTAATCTGTAACCGTGTTTCTATATAGCGTGGGTCAGAGCAGCTGGAAGTCACTCAGGTGTACCTGAACCAGAATAATTGCTGCAAAAAAAACTATTATGTTACCTAGTGTTCCCATTCTCTTTCTCTGCTTCACATTCCCTCCCAAACCTAAATGACCAGTTCTTCCAAAGGAATGTTAAACCTTGTGAGAAAGTTTGAACTCTAGAAAATCTCTCTCTTTTTTTGGGCAGTTTACCAAATTAAAGTGGCTTTATGAACAGCCATGTCCCTACATGTACATGTATACCACCTACTATTTTTAAAAAGTGCATGATGACTTCTTGGATTAAGGCACAGGTGTTGTACTCATTTTTACAAGAGAGTTTCCCTTCACGTGATTTCTTATTATCAAGGGAAAAAGAAACATGCACATATTGCAAACACACGAAGAAAACCTCAACTCCAAGACATCTATTTCTGCTCCAAATGGCAAACTGACCCACAAACCCCAACAGCTCTGTTTCTCCTTGGCACAAATTCACATTGTATCCTTCCCACTACAATACCTCTCTACCTTTTATTTTTATTTTTTTTATTTTTTTACTCCTGTACCTAAAACAGACGGTGCAGCTAACAATAATTAGAGTTGAATTTTCTACTCTAAAATATTAGATGAACTCAACATTAGACAAAACAAGCTGTCGCATTCCTGACCATCATCAGTACTCAGGTTTCAAGAGGTGAAAAGGCACTGGTTACAATTTTAAAAAACACAGCCTTCTGCCAGTGACATGATCTAATTGTACACACAAAGCTTGCTTTACTGCCTCCTGGTAAGGCACATACTGATAAGCAGGCAAAGTAAAGTTTAACTTGAATGTAAAGCGTGCTGTGGTTTCCAAATGAACAGTCTGACACTTCCCAATGCAGTGGCCCCCATCCCTGGAATAAGGCTATGCAACTTTTGCATCACTGCTTTTCCCCTTTATTACTTTCATGAATGTTTAAAAATAGGATGTACAACAATTATTGCCCTGAAAATGCTTCTTTAGCCCAATAAAAAGGCATTCAACCTTCAAACAAATTCCCAAGCCTACCTGCTTTGATTTGTTCAGGCTTCCTAGACCACATCCAATTAATATTAAAAGAACCAGAGAAATGGTGCTCACTGATAATTCAGTTAACAGTTGGACCCCTGATTCTGTGATGAGCTATGTACCTTTGACTCTCATGGAATTCAGGAGGACTAGAAGGTGATTGACTCCTACGACTATCAAGCTCATTAGTTGTGGAAAACTGGGATTGCTTGGTTCTCACTTGTAAAAATAATGAGGTGCAATTAAGGCTGGCTGGCCATCCTGCTGAACAGGCTCTGTTTGTCTTGAAGAGAATATGAAACACATCATTCAAAAGGCATTTAGAATCCGAGGGTGAAATCCTGGTTCCACTGGCAAAAACTAGCTTTGATTTCAGAGGAGTTAGGGTTTTACCACTGGGTCCAAATTTCAACTCAGAAAAGAATGTCTTTTTTTAAATAACAAAACAAAACCAAACCTCCAGGAATTCACCTTGCAGGGCAGGAAATTCCTCTTCGGGCAGTGGAATTCTAAGGCTTCTTTTTGGTACATAACCTGAGTTCTTCAGTAGCCTTCCCCACGGCACTTATATGTGAAGGATCAAAATAGGGTTGTTTGCCCGGCATTCTTTTCAATCAGCTGTCCATCACTAAGATACCCTTGTCAATTAACCAGATATTACTTTAATCTCTTTTATACAAGTTTGAGGAAGTCACACAACCTTTTTCAAGAGCAGGTTAGATGGACACTTGGCTCGGATGGTTTGTCAGGGATCATCCTGCCTTGATCTGGGTGCTGGACTTAGATGACCTCACGGGCTACATTGGAACAAGTGTAGACATTTGGTTCCCTGGGGAAAACTAGCAGCGAGCCACCTTGTAATGCTGTTAGTTGTTCCTGAGGAACACCCATGCCACGTACCCTCTTGTGCGCAGCAAGTTACCTTGGGTGAGGTAGGGGACACTGGGGCCAGCAAGCGTGCTGGCCCCCTCAGCCTTACCTGCAGGCCAGGGAAGCTGCAACCACATTGCTCCTACAGCTTGGAGCCTGGCTGGCAGGTAGAGTATGGCTCTGGCCGCCAGGGTTCGGTTTTGGGTGGCACGCACTGCCCCACTTTTTTTCTGTGTGAGGTAGCAGTGCAGGAATTGCCTGAATGTGTGGTGTGTGGTGCAGATGGGTCTGCAGCATCACATACCGCACAGCTGCACTTGTCTGGATGTGGCCACAAGGTTCCTTCCAGACCTACTCTCCTATGTTGTATAATCCTGTGTATAAAGGCATTATTGCTGTGGATACAAGTCCACTGTGCTTAAAGGAGCCTGAAAAACTTTCACATGCCTGTACAAAGATGTTAAGCAGGGCTCCACTTTTACAGTGCTACTACAATAGGCAACACAGGTATAATATGAAAAAGAGTACAAGTTTATTTAAAATTTGGGCTAGTTCTCTCCTTTATGGAGAAATAAAGTCCTTGCTAAGACAGCACCTGCCCATCACTGCCAGAGCCAGGACTACTTGCCTCCAGAAATCTCTTAAATACTGGAATTACTGGATGCCATAAGCATGAGTCTTACAGTGCAATGGTATCTTGGGTGAGTACCTACTCATTGCAAAATACTGGAACTCTTGCAGTTTCTGTATATACAATATACTATAATGCAAGCTTTCCCATGTGGTCATATTCCAAAGGAAAGGAAAAATACCTAATCTTTAATTGTTTAATATATGTGGTTACTTCACCTTTGAATTAACAGGACAAATGAAAGAATGAATCTATATTTTAAGAAGTCAATAATCATTTAAGCAGAAGGTCAGGTACAAATAGGCTGTCAACTTCAAGCAGTCAAGCAGCTCATCTTCCTAGATCACAAAATTCACAGGTTTTGACTGACTTTCAACAAAAGTGGGTTATTTTTGTTTTCCTGCCAAAGCTTTATGAAGGTCTGAGCTGAGGTGACTGCATTGCTAATGTAAGCCATGACTGCATGTTCTGGCTTCATTTATTGCTGAAAAGAAACCACGAAAAGTATACAGTGCAGTTGAGTTAGAAGCATATTAAAGATGCAATCTGGTCTAGTAACATTTGTACATTCAATCTCAGAAATCCCTTTAAAGTGGTTTCACTGTAGTTTTTAGATGAACCCTACCACCACTTCATTAGTTTCAGGATACCTCATAGCAAAGACTAGTCTATTTAAAGGCTGCATGGCACAGATAAGAGGAGTGGGCAAAATGTACACAACTTACAGGGCTATTTCTCAGACCCACATTGCATTAGTCAAGAAGTAGAGACTGGAGTTCAAGAAAACTTCAAAAGCTCAGAGAAATAATTAGTGAGAGGAATTACGAACACAAGAAATGGACATTCCATATCCACTGAGATAACTTACTGTGTATAGTTTCTTCTGAACAATCGCATAAATTTGAAGCATTTTTCTCCAAATGGATCATAGGTCATGTACATTTCCCAGGGGAATATTGGCTACAGATGTGTTTATGTAATAAAATATTCCATTCAACCATAGTATTTCTAGCTAATACTGCTAAAGCTAAATAACTCTTGTCTAATGGTTGTCTCTGATACCATAGGAATGAATAAGTTTAATACAGTGTAAACATTGGGTCATTCATTACCATTTATCCAATGTAATTTTTAATTTTGTAGAAGCAAAAAGGCACCAGACAAACTTTACATAGAGAACTGAAATTTAAAGTTTAATGTAAAATGTTAACTTTTTTCTATTCTTCATGCTTCGATTTCAGCATGACCAAAGATTTACATTTAACAACTACTTTGCTTTCTTACAAATTTTATATAAAGATCAACAGCTTTTTTCAAGATTTCACTTTCTAAACTGGGAATAAATCGCCCCCTTCCCCCACATCCCTGCCCACATACACATATCTTTTCTCCACTTTTCTTTTTTCCTCCCTTTGATTATTTTCATGACTCAAGAATTGGTAACAAAATACTGAGTTTGACTCCTGCCTAAGTGAAGTCTTAAAATTGTTACCACATGCAGCAGCATAACAAGGGTGGGACAACTGGGGCAGCTACACTGCACATCAACTTGGGGGGGAAAGGGTGCAGAAAGGGGGAGAGGGTGCAGAAAGACACGGCTGCTGCAGAAGCAGTAGTGACAACCGGAAGCTGCTGCCGCCCTTGCATATGGAAGCTGTCCCAGAAAACCAGCTTCATTGTTACATTTCTGACCATAAGAAAGGTTGTGGTGGTTCTGTATGTGAAATACCTTATCATCACCAGTCCAGTTTTCAGAAAGAAAAACACATTTTAGCCATTAATTACTGCAAAGCTGAATTACGAATGGGGCTGAATTAGCTTCTCATTCCAAGAAGTGGCCCTGCCAGATGCAGGTTTTTGAACACTAGGTGCAACACCAGAAAGCAGCTTATAGAGTCCAAACTACAGTCACACCATAGAAAAACAAAGGACTTTCAGGGTCTAGCTTATTTATACTCTATATACCCCCCACTTACACATTAAAGAAAACTTTTTTTCCTATGTTTGACAGTCTTCTGCCCAAATTTTTTAAAAATCCCAGATATGCTAACAGGACAAAAATGACTCGATACAATATAACTAATGTCAATGACAATTCTTTAGGGATGAATTTGGCCTATGAATTGTATTTAGAAAAGCTGGAAATGTGTTGGAAACTTAGTATCAACAGCAAGAGCCAGCTCATTTGGGAAACAAATGAAATCTGTTATATTAAGGTAGTAGGATCCTTAGAAGAGATCAAAGAACATTCTTTTAAAAATGTTATAATGATGGGATTCAAGTATTTCAATACAAAAAGTCCCTGAAAGTAAGAGAGTAGGTTATGTAACAAAAACCCTAACTTCACCTGTTCTTTAGAAGCTGACAGTTAAAATAGATGCATTACATATTTACTTTCTTCAAACATCTATTTTAAATGTTTAATGTCAGAAAAATACCTTTTACTGTCGGATCCGATTGTAATTGCTAATCGTGATGAAATAGTTTTGCAGCTGTCAGAAGTAAAATTCAGGTAGGTGCCTCATTTTGTAAGAATGTAACACTATCTTCCACTCCTCCAACTTAAAGCTATCTACAGCAGCATGCTTTAGAGTTTCAAGACTAACATAGTCTGAGAGGAAAGCAACAAAGATAATTTAGAACAAGTCCACGGCTGGGGAAAAAAAGCCATCCAAGTCAATGGCTCCTAACTTTGGCAGTGGTGATTGGACTCAGTGTCTATAGAAAGTTCAGAAGCAGCCAAGTAGTACAAGAAAAGAAGCTTACGAAGACAAAGCTTTTGCTATATTTCTGTTTGTGGACATATTTCTTAAAGATCCATTCTGCTATTTTATTGTGTACATGTTTAGTTTTTGGGATAATGCAGGATTTAAATTTTCATAGATTTTAATTTTCATGTATGGGAGGCAATTAGTCTCTGTCTCAGATGATTCTGGCATTCAGGGAGGCAGTCATGTAGCATATGAACACATTAAGCAGTAAAAACAGGACAACTGTAAGGTCTAAAGATAACTTTGCACACATTGCATTGTGATTGGTCAGTAGGCTTCTGAAAAAAAACCTCAGTTTTCCTAGCATGTGGCTACAAACTCATCTTTCTCATATCTGATAATATTTTATGATATTTTAAGTGTTGTAGTGCTAAGCCATAATGACAGCAGTGGCTGGCTCTGCACATGTGACTTAATATTAAACTTAACTTTAAAACTAGCTTTGAAAACCGTACTGCATTTGTCCCTCTTCTTGAACAGCCCCAGTACTTTAAAAACCAGCCACATGCAGACTATTTTATGAACAGAAAACTTATGTACTAAAATGCATCAGTGTTCTGAAATTTGTTAATATTGTTTGAATTAATTTAGCAGCAGCAGAGAAAGCAAGGACCTCACAGAGCTGTACAATATGAGTTAAAATTACAATATTACTTCTTGGATTAAGCTCATGAACTGGCTAATGAAAACAATCACATCTACTGTGCAGCAAATCAGTGGCCATCTAATACTTGAAGACCATTTTTTTCTGCATAGAGGTCTGTCTTCTGAATTACCCAATACAGCATGTCCCTGTAACACTTAACATTTACTACAGGTAGCGACAACAGTGCAAATGCTATAAGCCTGGAATATTACACAAAGAAGAATGCATGAGGCACACTGCAGGTTGCATCACAGAGTTATTTATCTGAAATATTGGAGGATGGACTATGAATTGGTTTTCAAGTAATTTTATATTAACTTGTTATGCCCTGTTCTGTTAATGGCTAGTTAATGACAGTAATTAGAAGGCATTATCTAATTAGCATTATACAGTCTAATTTACTTAGTGCCTTCTGCCCTTCCCACAGCCCCCATATACAGTTTCCGTATTACAGCCAAAGCTTTATGCTTTTTTTCCCCTCTGTATTTGACTTCGAAAATACTACTCAACTCTTCTACAATCTATTTTAAATGGCAATATACAGCAAACATTGCAAATCAAAAAGGAATTATCTAAGTAATGAAGTCCCTAAGGTTTTATTAAATCAAGTTTTACAGGACTTAAAATATAAAAAGCTCCTTTTCTTCTTTAATTACAAGGGGAGAGAGGAGCAAAATTGGACTGAATTTAAGTATTGCTCCATGGTATTTACATCCACATTGTAGTACTATATGAACATATTAGAATGCAAAAATGAAAGGTGATCAGTCCTTTCATAGTTACATTTCATCGCTGGACATTTCTACAAATTAGAAAGGCATTCCGACTAAGCAGGTAGTACAGGGACCCATCCAAACAAGGAATAGGGTGAGTTTTTCTGAGGATACACGCATCTGTTCTTGGACCATAGCTATTCAATAACTTTAACAGCAGAAGATAAAAGGACTGTAGTGCTGAAGTCTGTAAGTGACAAAATTGGTAAAGCAGCAAGCAATAGGACAGGCAACGGTTCTCAGTTTGTTTGTTTTTTTAGAATCAAGGAACCTTCCGTAATTTTTCTTAATTTAGCAGCACCCCATTTCAAACATTAAAAAATATAAATGGAATAAAAGAACAATTTTTCCATTGCAAAGAACTCAAAGAACACAACCAGTCAGATGTCTTGGACACTTTGGGCACATCCACACATGCAAGCACATGTGCTTGCAGCACCTCAAATAGGAGTGGCACAAATCTGATCTAGGGATTTTTGCCTCAGCACATGTGCACGGACATACACTTTAGTGTGGGGCAAGTTGTGCCACTTCCTCCCAGATCTGCAGCCAGGGGGAGCTAGAGCCTGGGGCCAGCACCTGTGCTGGCCCCAGCAGTATAAAAACCTGCCCTGCTGAGCAGCTCAGGGCTACTTGCCCTCAGGAGCTTCTGAGGCCCAGCCACTTGGTATCTGGGGACATTACTCCTTGTGCCAGCTGGACTGATGAAGCAGCCCTGACCTGGAGTGGCCCCTGCCCTCTCTTCCCACTGCAGCAGTCTGGCAGTGGAGGCTGCTGCCTGGCTGTGACCTGCTGCCACCTGCAACAGCCTCTGCCCATTGGACCTCAAGCCTCACGGCTGCACATCTGCCAGACCTGGTTGGGGTGCCCCTGCCCTGCCATCTGGGCAGCTGTTGCCCAGATGTGCTTCTTGCGATGACCTGCTTTGAACTGTTCAAGCATGTCCTCTTGGCCCCAAATGGCCAACAGGTCAGCCACCTTGTGGGTATATTGTGGGGAGGACTGTGAGTGTTGTAGGGGCCTGCTGAGGAGGGGTGGGTCCCCTGCCCCCCCACCGGGCACAGCCCCCCTGCACAGATTATGGACTGCCCCTCTCACAGGGGCCACAGCTCCCCACACAGGGGCTTCAGTCCCCCTGCAGGGCCTGGGTTGTTACCTGGGGCCCTGCACCTCTCATGGGGACGTGTCACATTGAGCCAGGTCCTGCATCCATGGAACAAGGCTGGGCAGGGCCTGTGTACACAGGACTCAGCCTGGTGTGACAGGCGGTCCCCGCGAGCAGTACAGGGCCCCAGGTGACAGCCCAAGTGGCCTGGAGCTGCCCAAAGGCACACAGCACTGAGCCAGGCAGGGCTCACGCGATTTGCCACAAGCAGTGCCAGACAGCTGGGGCCGAGCCATGCTGCCTCACTCAGAGGCCCTGGAAGTGGTCAGTAAGGCTAACCGCACCTTGCTGTGCATCTACAGGTGTATCACAAGCAGGTCCAGGGAGGTGATCCTTCCCCTATATGCGGCACTGGTCAGGCTGCAGTTGGAATACTGTGTCCAGTTCTGGGCACCACACTTCAAGAAGGATGTGGCTCGCACTGAGAGGGTCCAGAGGAGGGCCACTCATATGGTCAACCAGCAGCGGGACAGGCCCTCCGAGGAGAGGTTAAAGGGCCTGAAGCTATTCAGTCTCCACATGAGAAGGCTGAGAGGGGATCTGGTGGCCATTTACAAACTCACCAGGGGGAACCAGCGAGAATTGGGGGACGCTCTGTTGCCCCGGACACCACCCAGGATCACTAGGAATAATGGCCACAAATTGCTAGAAAGAAGGTTCAGGCAGGACATGAGGAGACGTTACTTTACAGTTAGGGCTGCCAGGCTCTGGAATGGGCTCCCAAGTGAGGTGGTGCTCTCTGCTACCTTGTGGGTCTTGAAGAGGAGGTTGGACAGATATTTGGCTGGGGTGATATGACCACAGCACCCATTCCTGCCTGAGGCAGGAGGTCGGATTTGATGATCTGTTTAGGTCCCTTCCGACGCCTAAGCACTACGAAACATACAAACTGATATGAATCTTAAAACTACCGTATCCTGAAGCGTAATTGTTTGAACTCTTAAAAAAGAATATGCTCTTTTTCTAGGATTTTTAGAGCTTGAGTAATTATTTCTCCACATGGATGAGAAAAAGATCTCGCCGCTCCCCCACCGCAAATTCAGTTTGCCCCTTTGTCAAATTATTTTCTTCCTCCTACCACCAAGAGACACTTACTATTTTATGATCATGGGATAGAAAGTATCAATCAAAAGCAGCAATAACACTATTTTGGTATTTTCATAAATCCATGTAGCATTAGGCAGACAATTACATAAATAATTGGAATGACAGACACAGACAATTCCTGGCTTTTTTTTTTTTTTAGCATTGTAAGAGATAGATATATTCTTTTATCTTGTCCTTCACATAATAGATCTCTCCCAAGCGTAGTATCAGAGAGGCTGCTTACCACTGTGAAAATAATCTTGGGGGGGGAAAACTTGGTAAGTTTTTGGATAGAGGGTCTTCCCACATAGTTTCTGTCATGAAAGATTAGTTAAATCTACGTCAAACCTTTAAAAGCCGCGGTTTGATGTAGCTTCCAGCACTCGGGAGCTAGGAGCAGCGGGGAGAGGAAGAACACAGGCACACGTGTGTCTTACACACACACACACGTGTGCCCCCTTACCTGACCCAGAGCGAAGCCGAGAGCAGCAGAAGCGAACAGAGCAGCAGCGGGGGCAGCAGCAGCTGATCCCCCTAAGGTAAGAGGGGCAGAGGGACCGATGCAGCTGAGCCGGATCCGGAAGGGAAGCCCCCCGGATCCCTCTTAGCTGAGCCATGCGAAGAGAGCGTGCAAACAGGCGCAGTCTGTAAGAGCGCACCGGTGTTTGCGCCAGCATTCGCGCCGGAGAGGGAGCAGGAGGGGCCCAGAGGCTGACTCCTGTTAGCGCGGGGCAGAGGACCTGAATTCAGCTAGAAACTCAGCAACTCCTATGATGTTGTAGACACGGAGTGCTGCCAGGGCCCCTGCCCGGGGGGTGCGGCCTTCCCGGGGCTTGTCTGAGGCCTCCACCCAGACAGAGCCTATGGGGGGGGGGGGGGCTGGCATCCCCCAACTCCCTGGCCTGTGGGAGCTGCCCAGCAAGGCCTGGGGGAGTGGGGACTGGAGACCCCCACACCTATCCTGCAGGTGCCCGCCTTATGGCCCTGGAGGCGCAGGTGAGGGAGCTCCAGGAGGAGGTTAGCAGGCTGAGGGGAATCAGGGAGGCAGAGGAGGAAATTGACAGATATTTTCTTTCCCTGCAGGGTCGTACGACCAAGGAGGATACACCTCAAGATGAGCCCTCCACTGCTAAGTGGCAGACGGTCATCTCCTGTGCCAGGGCTGCTCGACACACAGCAGCACCAGTTCCTCCAGTCCGGCTGGAGAACAGGTACAAAGCCCTGGCAGCCGTGGAGGAGGAGGAAGGAGAGAACAAAACCGGGGATGAGGCAGCTTCATGCTCACCGCGTCCCATGCAAGCTGAAGGAGGCAAGAAGGCCAGGAGGATGAAGCATCGCGTGATTGTCATTGGTGACTCCATCCTGAGAGGTACGGAGGGCCCCATCTGTTGCCGGGACCCCTCGGCACGCGAGGTATACTGCCTACCTGGAGCGAGGATTCAGGATGTGAAAGGGATGCTCCAAACCCTGATCCAGCCCACCGATTATTACCCCATGGTCCTAATCCATGTGGGCACTAACGATGTGGCCAGGAGGAGCCCTGATCCCCTGATGGAGGACTACCACGCTCTGGGGTGCATGCTGAAGGAGATGGGTGCACAGGTGGTTTTCTCTCCTATCCTGCCAATGAGTGGACGAGGCAGACAGCATGAAATGTGCATCACGGAGACCAACTGGCGGCTGCAGGAATGGTGCTTCGAGGAGGGCTTTGGCTTCATCAGCCATGACCAGCACATCATGACGAGAGACATGCTGGGATGGGATGGGCTCCACCTTTCCCCTAAAGGTAAGCGTGTGTTCTCTTCTAGGTTGGCGGACCTCCCCCGGCAGGCTTTAAACTAGGCTCATCGGGGGAAGGGGAAGATGAGAGCGGAGGAAACAACAGACTGCTAGACCACACAGCACCCACAACTACAGCCTGGCCCAGAACAACGAGCGAAGCGAATAAACAGGTAAGAGACAGGGGCCAGGGTAACACTGGGACTAGGGGGTCAGTACACACACCCACAGGAGGCCTCAAATGCCTCTACACAAATGCGCGTAGTATGGGCAACAAGCCCAAGCAGGAGGAACTCACCCTCCTGCTGGCTGACACCAGCCTGGACATAGTGGGGATTACGGAAATGTGGTGGGACGCAACGCATGATTGGGCGGTGAATGTCAAGGGCTAGGCTGTACAGGAGGGACAGGATAGGAAAGAGAGAGGTGGGGGCGTGACGCTCTATATCAAGGAGGAATACACATCCTCGTCAATTAGCAAGGAGTCAGGGGAGGGGCACTCTGAAGTGCCTTGTGTTAGAGTACAAGGCAGTCGAGGGGAAAGGGACTTAACGGTGGGACTACAGACCTCCCAACCAGGGAGAAGAGCTTGACCAGGAATTCTTGGGTCAGCTCACAGAGGTAGTGAAGGCTAAGGATGTGGTAGTCATGGGGGACCTGAACTTCCCGGACATCTGCCGGGAAGAACAGTCAGCCAGGTATGAACGCTCATGTAGGTTCTTGGCCAGAGTGTAGGACCTCCATCTAACCCAGGAGGTGCACAGCCCCACCAGGGGAAACGCCTTGTTGGACCTAGTGCTGGCCATGGGTGATGACCTGGTGAAGGGGCTGCAGGTGTTCGACCACCTGGGCGACAGCGATCATCACCTGCTGGAATTCACCATCTAGCGCAAGGTGGCAAAGGCATGCAGTAAGGCAGCGGCCCTAGATATTAGGAGGGCAAACTTCAATGAGCTAAGGAGGATAGTTGGAGAAGTGCTGAGGTCCTGGAGGGGAGAGGAGCCAGGTGTCCAAAGAGAGTGGTCGCTCCTTAAGGAGACGATCCTTCAAGCCCAAAGGAAGGTAATCCCAACGAGGATCAAAGGGAGCAGGAGAGCACACAAGCCTCCGTGGCTCACCAAAAGCATCCGGGAATGTCTCCTTGCTAAAAAGGAGGCTTACACCCAATGGAAAGAAGGGGTCATCACTAGGGAGGACTATTCTGTAATTGCTTGGGGATGTAGGAGGGTAGCTAGGAAGGCCAAGGCAGAGATGGAACTGGGACTAGCTTCCCAGATTAAGGACAAGAAGTCCTTTTTTAAATACATAGGGGGTAAAAAGAAGGTCCCGGGTAATGTGGAGCCCTTGCAGGATGCGTTGGGAAACTTGGTCATCACACCAGATGGCAAAGCTAACATGTTTAACAACTTCTTTGCCTCCGTCTTCCTAAGCAGGGACCAGAACAGCCACCTCCCTGCTGGGCCCCCCTGGGAGGCACACCTGGGCCACGGGTTAGCGAGGATTTAGTTAGGGAGCTTCTAGAGGGGTTGGATGTATTCAAGTCAGCCGGTCCGGATGATCTCCACCCTAGAGTTCTAAAGGAACTGGCCGAGGTCATTGCAAGTCCCCTGACACAACTTTACAAGCACTCATGGTGCTCTGGTGAGGTACTGAAGGACTGGAAGAGGGTCAACGTGGTCCCCATCTTCCAGGAAAGGCAGGAAGAAGGACCCAGGAAACTATAGACCAGTTAGTCTTACCTTGATCCTAAGCAAGCTGTTCGAGAAAATTATGCTGGCACACATCCAGGAGGGGCCAGCAGGGGACTGCATGCTTAGGGGCAACCAACACGGATTCATCAGTGGCAGGTCCTGTCAGACCAACCTGGTGGCCTTTTATGATCAGATCACCAGATCATTAGATGCAGGGGTAGCAGCGGATATAGTCTTCCTGGACTTCCAGAAGGCTTTTGACACTGTCTCTCACCCCATTCTCATTAAGAAACTGGGGGGCTGTGGTGTAGACACCCACATAGTCAAATGGGTTGCCAACTGGCTAGAGGGCCGCACCCAGAAGGTGGTAGTGGATGGGTCCTTCTCAGCCTGGAAGGACGTGGGCAGTGGGGTTCCGCAGGGCTCGGTCCTCGGGCCTGCACTGTTCAACATCTTCATCAGTGATTTGGACGAGGGGGTAAAAAGCACCCTGTTCAAATTTGCTGATGACACTAAGATGTGGGGGGACGTGGGCACACTGGAAGAGTGCAACAGGCTACAATCAGACCTGGACAGGTTACAAGGGTGGGCGGATGAAAATAGGATGGGATTCAACACAGACAAGTGCCAAGTGATGCACCTGGGGAGGAATAACCGGCACCATACCTACAGGTTAGGGAACTCCCCTCTTGTCAGCACGGAGGTGGAAAAGGATCTTGGAGTCATCACTGACTCCAAGATGAACATGGGCCGGCAGTGTGGAGAGGCAGTCAGGAAGGCCAACCGCACCTTGGCATGCATCCACAGGTGCATCTCGAGCAGGTCCAAAGAGGTGATCCTCCCCTTCTATGCGGCACTGGAGTATTGCATCCAGTTCTGGGCGCCACATTTCAAGAGGGATGTCGACACCATGGAGAGGGTCCAGAGGAGGGCCACTCGCATGATCGGGGGCAGCAGGGCAGGCCTTATGAGGAGAGGCTATGGGACTTGAACCTGTTCAGCCTCCAAAAGAGAAGGCTGAAGGGGGATCTAGTGGCCTGTTACAAACTAGTCAGGGGGGACCAGCAGGCACTGGGGGAGTCCCTGTTCCCCTGAGCACCAGCAGGAGTGACCAGGAATAACGGTCACAAGCTGGCAGAGGGTAGGTTTAGGTTAGATATCAGGAGGCGCTACTTCACGGTCAGGGTGGCTAGGGTCTGGAACCAACTTCCAAGAGGAAGTAGTGCAGGCTTCTACCCTGGGGGGCTTTAAGAGGAGGTTAAATGAACATCTTGCTGGGGTCTTTTGACCCCAGTACTCTTTCCTGCCATGGCAGGGGGTCGGACTAGAGGATCTGCTCAGGTCCCTTCCGACCCTAGAAACTATGAAACTATGAAAATAAAACCAGTTAACCTGGTACTTACCTGAAACCTAGTTACATAAATGCTGTAAAAATTACTCATCCATCTTTAGTAGATAAAAATAATCTAACAGAGTCCAAAGATAATGTAAATCTCTTAATGATGGTTGCATTTCTCTCAGCCTACATTAAGCAGGGGCCTTTTCTACTGGCAAAACAGATTCAAATTAACTGGAAAGTATTGACATGGTGCATCTCTCATGTTTCAAAGCTCTGGGAAGAAACTGTTAAGTATAAAGAAACATGAAGACAGAATAAGCTTTTAAGAGAAGTCTGTTCAGTATTTGTTTTTACTTCTTCATTGCTTGTATTAGGCATTTCCCCCCCACATCTTTCCCTTCTACATTTGTGGTTTTTACACTTTGAAAGTATCCAAATGACTAAGGTTTGAACCCTGAAGGGACAGACTGTCCTATCAAGCCAAACACACACCTTGGTCACTCTACCAAAATCAAAAGAAATGTCATCCTAAAGTTGAAACATATATTGACCATAAAACTGATGTTCTAGTCTGCCAAAGACCAAATAACCAAATAACAAACAAGCCAGTGCAGACATGCTGGAGGTGAGAAAAGCGTCACTCAATTGTCAACTTAATAAAAAATGGACTAGCATGGGTGTAAGACCAGGGGTGGGCAAAATATGGCTCGAGGGCCAGATATGGCCAGCCAGGCCATTCTTTTGGGCTCATGGGGCCCCTCCAAAAAACAATTATTACTGGTCTACGGCTGCCCCAATGAAAACCAGCGGGAGGTGCAGACTTTCAGAGACTGCACGTCATAGGACCAGATGGGCTCTGTGCCTCCACCTTCATGGGGCTCCTGCCACTCGTTTGGAGCCCCACGTGGAGTCACCGAGTGCGATGGCAGGTGACTGGACAGTTGGTGAGTGGAGAAGGGAACTCCTGTATACAGTGCCAGGAGCTGCACAAGGCAGCAAAGGGGCCATCTGGCCCAAAGGCGTGTGTGAATGAGTGACTGGGGAATATGTGTGGGTGACTGTAGGGTTTGTGGGGTAGGCATGAGGGTGGTTTGTGGGGGGAGTCCTCTGCCCCCCACTGCATGGCGCACAGCTCCCACAGCCAGTGCCAGCTGCAGGCCCTCAGGGTGCTCATGCCCCATGGCAGGCAGTGGCACATAGCTCCAGCTGAGTTCTGGGAGCTGCACACGGCAGCATGGAGCTGACCCGGAGCACTGACACCAAACTAGGTGTCTCAGTGCCGCCACCATCTTGGTTTGGATGTCTGGCAAGGTGAGGGAGGAGTAATGTGCTCAATGATATTTAGCAGAAGTAGTTTCCTGTGACATTTGACTTCAAAATAAGAATAAGCACTGTTCTAGTAGGCATCATGCTTTGGCAGTGTACCTTTTCCCTTCTGGTCGTAAAGACCAGTACTGGAAAAAGCATGAATAAAGGCTGAAGATAGTCCCTTCATCCTCTCGAACCCTTCACCCAACTCAAACCCTTGTCTCTTTGATTACACATTACATAGAAACAACTCTGCTATAGGGACAGAAGTGACAGTCTGGTTAAAAGGGCATTGCATCAGGAACCACTATGACAGTCAGAAGGAAACACTGGTGGCTTTCAAGAAGGAACTTGCATCCCTCTGAGCCACAACCACAGGAATAAGTTTTCAATGACTGATTGTTCAGACATTATTTTTCACCTTATGCCCTCCCTTTTTCTTCCTCCTTATTGATCTAGTATCCAGGAGCTGTGAAACCAAGAATGAAAGGAAAAAGAGTCATTATATAGACATGCTAGGGCCCTGGAAAAATAGACGTTCATCCTTTTTTAACCGGGGTATGCTGAGTTCTTGAGATGGGACAGCTAAAGTGGAAAATATTAAAAGAATGTTAGAAAGAACAACAGTTTCTGAAAAATGTAGAGGTGCACTCATACATCTGCCCAATATTGGACCGGCACTGATATAAAAAAATTGTGTGTATTGGAAATTGGCCTGATGTGGTCGATAAATGCCCGTGCATGGATGCAGTCGCAGCACGGCATGAAGGCAGAGAGGAGCACAGCCCTGCAGCTTGGGGAGCTGCATGCAGCTGGTAAGTCTATTGTGGTAGAATAGGAGGAGGGAAGGAAGGGACATGGGGGCAGATCAACACCCACCCCCTCCCATAGTGAGGGAGCGGGGTTGGGGGTGGGGCAGCTCCTGCCATTGTGTGCACCCCAGGTGGGCATGGGGGAGGGGTGGGCAGGGTGGTGTGTCTCAGGATCTGTGCAGGGAATGGGTGGGGTGGACTGCAACTGTGGGCTGGGGTTGCTCCAAGCTCTTCCTGGCACTTGAGGGCTGCACTTGGGGCTCAGGACTGCGCTGGGGGGGGGGGGCAGCAGCAGTGTTGGGAAGGAGGTTATGGGGGGACTACAGTGAAATTTGGGGTGGCTGCAGCCCCCTATGTAACCCACCTCCCAGCGTTGCCTGCCCTGAGTGCAGTCCAGCCCAGCACCCCACATGCCAGAAAGAGCCTGGTGCAGCCTCAGCCCCAGCTGTAGCCCCCTGACCCCAAATCTAGGGGGAACACACCCCTCCATGCCCTCCCAGGGGCCTCACAGCAGTGAGGGCTGCCCCCCCTGGCCTCCTAGATAAGCCATGGCCCACCCGTCCTGGCTAGGCAGTGCCTGCCCTTATCCCCTGCCCCACTCCATCCCTCACCGCAGGGGCCTTGATCTGCCCCCCTCTCCACACCCGTTCCCCCACATAAGAGTCACTAGCTGCACATAGCTGTATTGGCTGATATGCTTCCTTAAAAATCACCTATCAGTATCAGCCCCCAAAATCTCTTTTCGTGCACCCCTAGAAAAATGGTTAGACAGACTTTGCCATGCTTGGAAGATATAAATAACTTAGCCCATTGCTGTCTATTTATTATGCCAGATGCAACTTCATCTAAAATCACTGCAATTCATATGATTCTAGCTGCATCTCAGAGGTGAAGCTGATCATCTAAATATAAAGGAAGACCTAAAAAGGCAATGCGAAGTCATTAATACTGAAGCAACTTGTTCCTATTAGTAGCCTGCACTGTCATGGATCACCACTGGAACAACACTGGTTGCTAGAACCTTGATGTATATAAAAACCTTGGCTTGTCAGCTTCAGTGTTACTCTCAAAATCCCACTATTTCTTTCTAGTATACTGCCCATCCTTTGTGAAGAAAATCTTCAAGACCTTCAATGCAAGTAACTGCTTATCAGCATATGCATTACCTACTGGCCTCATTCATCCAAATCCCCAAAAGTCATTTTGTGCAGTCATAGATGGCACTAGTAGTTTTTCCTAGAGCGCTCTTGGCCTGCAGCTGTACGGTTTGCAAGAAACGAGACCTTTTCTAGCTCTACACTCTTTGTGTAGGTGCCAAAAGCATAAATATAAGTACCTAGATGAAGACAAATATTTTTCATTCCATCTCCTTTTCAGGGATACAATTTAAAAAACTCACAATACATAATATCTAATTCTTCTGAAGTATTAAAAGGTAAATATGTTTTTTTAATATATATTTCTGTTAATAGAGCACACTCAGTATCTAAGGAATAAAAACGTTACTTTTCACATTACAACAACTCTCTCTGGAGGCAAGTGTTCTGATTTAAGTTAACAATCCTGCTAATTACAGTGGTGTTCAGTGCAGCTGGGGTCAGAGAAAGGCTGCCTTCTAACCACCTTTCAAAAAAGTTGTGGTATATTTAAATCCCAAGAGACATTTTCTCTGTAAGCAACTCATTGATTACTAAACTAACTGTTTAAAACAAAAAACCTAAGAACATTTGTTTAATGTCATATTGCACAAGCATATAATGTTTAAGTCAGAAGCTTAATACAGTACACAGAAATCAAGCAATATATTCCTAATAGAATGTAAACCATTATTCATATTTGTGTAGTTTATAAGGTGGTCACTGCACAGCAATTTCTCACTAGTATAGAGAAAAATATTTTGGCAAAAAGAGAAGAAGTACTATGATGTATCCTGCATTTTCATTTAAAAATGGAATGAAATAGCACGCAATTATAGACAAGGCAGCCTACTGAATTTCAGCTGCTCTCTTTTACTATCTGGGTGGAGAATGGAGAGGTAGAGACTGGTGATGAACGATGGCTGAAGTAAGTGAAAGTTAAGCCTCCATATAAGTTCCTTGCAGAAGAAAAAAAATATAATAAATCAATAAACCCCTGGAGCTCAGAAAATTGTATCTTCAGTGGAAACTTAAAGTTCCCTTTCTGCATCCTATAATTGGAAAAAATAGATTTTTAAATGGCTGCTTGTTATGACCATAGATTTCATTAATCATTTCTCCCCTTGTAGAGCTCATCTACATTTTCTGGCAACGTTTTCCAGTGAACCTGTTTAAAGTGTAAATAACAAAATGACTTGCCATGAAAGCAGGAGACTCTGAGTAGTATAAAGATAATGTTTGAGCACATAGTTTGCTATAACATTGCACAGAATGATTGTTTTGTGCCACTCGTCTCCCTGAGATCTTGAGATACAGCAGATGAAGAGGCATGTTTTCCAGCATGTACATGAATATTCAGAAATTATAATTAACTGTGCATTAAAAAGTAAATCTAAAAACAAACAATCATAGCGTTCATGCCACCATTACAAAACCCAAATTAAGTAGTTGCCTGCACGTTGGTGAAGCTATTCCACTGGACTTTGACAGTGTAAGCCAGCACAGAACATGACTCAAGCTGCCCTCATTTCTAACAAATATATCACTATAGTAAGTGGGCACTTCTTTCAAATATATGCCAATAGCATAATAGATTTAAAAAACAACCCAAAAAAAACACCCCCTTCCCATAAAGTTTTCCTTAGTAGTTCATTTAATTGGCTGAAGAGTGGGACAATTTTATCAATAACAAATAGGGCCTACTAAATACTTAACCAGAAAAATTAAAACTTGTTTGAAGCATGAAATGATCATTGGCTTCTGCTGATTTACCAAAATAGTTGGGACAGTGACATAAGCATGTAAAAGGGAGGTCAGGATGGTTTGCCAGATAAGAGAGGTGTTTTGTAGGCTTGGGAAGGGGCTCTAGGAACAGCCTAACTTGGAGAAACTGTTCAAGCTCAATGTTGTTTAAATGCATCCTTTAAAGAAAGGGGGAGAGAAGGTTATGCAACTGATACTCATGTACTCTTGTAAAGAGCATAATATAAAACTTTGGTCAAGGTAGCAGAGGAGTCTATGAGATTTATGAGACTGGACTGTACTGGGACGTGGTTCCTGCTCTGTGTGGAATGTCTGGTATTGACACTGAATCCACTACTAGCAAATCTTCATGGTTTAGAAGTTGAACTTTATTACTAGCCTTCACAAAATTCAGCTCAGAGAACCAAGGGACATGTTAGCTATATGGGCAGGGATATGCTACAAAGTTTTGCTACACAGTCCATCACCCCTGGCATGGATGCAGCTATGCCTACAGGAATAGTCTTTTGTAAACTTAATGGGTGCCTGTACACAAGTGTGGGGTCTGCTTCAATGCGCTGTAATTATAGCATGTTGGAGCAGACTCAATTAATCAAGTCTGTTGGAGTGTGGTAATTACCATACTCCAGCAGCCTCTTGTGTCTCATGTATCAGTGTCCCCACACTTCAAACGGTGGCAGGGTCACTTAAATTAAAGCTTATTGAACAAGCTGTAGTTGAAGTGCCCCATCACCATTTTGAAGTGCAGGGATGCTGCTGCATGAGAAACTGTGGCACTGTAATCAGAGTGGCTCTCAGAGCCTAACCAACCCCAGAATATGTGTAAAAGTGCCCAGTGTCTGTGATTTAGGGAACTGTTCAGCTAAACCAGCAGATAAACACCTTCTATTGGCATATGCCTCATCTCTACTAGGGGCCTCTGCAGTTGTGGTTATGCGCAACTTCCATAGTAGCAGGAGTTCCATAAGTAGACAACCCCTTCATTGGAAACTCAAGGTGACACTCAAAGATTTTCCAAGTCTCTCTCCTGTAGACTTCATTACAAGGATACTATGTGACCTAAAGGAACAGTAAAAAACCAAAAAAACCCCCCAAAACAAAACAATAACAAACAAAAAAATCAGGGCAATGTTGTGCTATTTACCTGGTTTTTAGCAACGCATTCATTTGAAAGGTTGGTAAGATAGTCTTGCCAGCAGGATGCTTGGCTCAAACCAAGTGTTGTGCTATTAGTTACATAAAGTTTAACTCTTGAAAGAATAATGTCATTTAAAGATAGGTACTCCACATGGGAGTTTAAACAGTGAAACTTAAAGCTGATGTCTGACAAATTGAAAGTACTTTCACATTTGAAGCAAATTAAATGAATTTCCCAGATGTTGCTACAGCAGAGATTCTCAGGAAGGAGAAATGAAAGTCACTATTGATGTATTCTTGGGAGCTTTGACATAGGCATCTCAAAGATGTTCCAATAGGAACTAGACAGAAAAGAAACACAAATTTGAGGTGAGGTTTAAAATTCTTATCCCTTGACAATCCTCATCTGAAGCACAGAAAAGCAACGATGTTTTCAAAACTGAATGTCTAAGTTTTGGCTTAAAAATTCACAGCTTAGGAACCAAAAAGAAAGTGACCTGGTTCTCTAAAGCAAGGGCTTTCAACTTCTTAAAATAAGTGTACCCCCAGCAGCTGGATGCGAAGCGGGGGGGCACACAGCTGCCCATGGAATGACAGCAGCGTGGGGTGATGGATGGCAGCCACCACCACCACTGCATGCAAACTCCCCTCCCCTCCCCCCATCCAACTGGCCAGGCAGCGCCTGTGTGGCCCTGCCCTTGGAGGTAGTGGCATGGGGTGATGGGTGCCGTGCTCTGTGCCCACTCACCCGCGCATACCCCCTAGGGCCTTCCCAAGTACCGCTGGGGGTATGTGTACACCCAGCTGACAGCCCCTGCTCTAAAGCAGTGGTAGTAGGAGCTGTTCAGGGAGTGGGATAGGCACAGTAAAGACGAGCAACTGAAATTCCCATTTGAAACCAAGCATTATTAAAAAGGTAGGCTTGTAATCCTAACAACTAGGCTTCCACATCAATTCACTTTTCATCATATCTCAGCAACAAACAATGTAGGCAAGTAATTCAGGGAGCTAACATTTGAAGTCACGGCCTCTCTGTAATGGTATAATCTAGCTAATATTATAAAAGCCTAAGTCTGTCCATCTGAAACAGCCAATCAGAGTGCTCCAAGCATGGGGGAGCGCCACAGTGATTCCAGAGCAGTGCTGAGGACCAGACGGGGTTGGGGAGCCAGCGCGAGCAGCACTGGCCTTGGCTCCCCCACCCTGCTCCCTGCAAGAGGCAGAACAGCAGCAGCATGGGGCGTTAGGTGGCGGCACTCCATCCCAGCCCCCTCCCTGCCATTCTTGACAGGCAATTGGCTAGTACTATTATAACAGTATGATATCCTCCTCCCTCCCCCGCCAAGTGATTTTTAAGGGATAATATTATTTTTAAAAATAAATTACACCCCACAATATCACCCCACGCTTCCCACCTCCAAACAGTATACACGTTTACTTTCCACGAGGGAGAACAGAGGTGAAAACAGCAGAAATTACCAAGCTGACCGTCCATGAAGTATTCAATCCATCTGGAAGATACAGAAATGCATAGTGGACATGCAAAGTAGAGACAGAAAAAAAAACTCCACAGTCCTCCCTTGATTGCTAGAGAGGACACAATCTCCCCTCCCTTTTTTATTCCAATTGTAGTTAGAGGCCAATACAGCAAGAGGGTGGGATCTGTCTAGGCCCCTGACCAGCCAATCCTATCCCTTTGGACCCATGAAAAAATATGCATTCCTACTATGCATGAGGCAGAGAGTTAGGATATTTCATTTTTTCAAATTTCTTAATCCATACTTATCATGGTATGAGAGTTAATATTCCAGTCTAAACTCTCTACTTGAGGAACTGTATTGTACTGTACATTCAACTCCATTTCTATAGCCCAGAAATCAAGAAGATTTTTTCTAACTGCTTTACAGAGCCAGAAGTCCTTTCTTAGATCATCATTACAGAGAATCTCTAAGTTGAAGTTGTTCCATATTCTCAATGTCATTTTCATATTCCTTCTCTTTCCTTTTCCCTTCCTACCCTGAAGCTCTACCAAATTATATCCCAGGAGACTAGAAAAATACTGCATTAAAAGTAGTGATTATTTCAAGTTCATCCTCTTATTAGAGATTACAGATTTTCTACAGTTTACATGGCTTTGTTTGGAAATCTCCTTTACAGTGCAACAGATGTCAACTTTCCACACAAGATGAAGAAAAGCTTCTATCCCACTCCCATCTGGAGATAAGCAAGTTAAAAATAAATAAATAAATAAATACATAAATGAAGGGAGGGGAGGCCAGATTTACCATGAGAGTAGGAAAAATAAAAGATATTCAAAATCAACGCATCTTTAACTGATACATTAAAAAGGCTCTCATCTTATTTTTGGTTAAAAACTACTATGCTTTAATATAGTGACTTCAGATTTGTGGGACACATTGTGGGATACACTGATTTTACTCTCAACAGTGTAAGATACCTTTCTGATTGTCCAGCAGAATATAACAAAATATATTCCAAATATAAAATGCATGACTTATTTTTTATTTATTTGATTGAATTGAAAGCACCTTTATAAGATAGTAAAACGACTGAGGCATGTTATCAGTCTTACATACTCAATTTATTTTGCCTGTCCAAAAGCATCATTTCAAGAGCAGCATTTGAAAAAAATGATTTTCTTCATCTGAACGAAGAGAAAATTTCTACTAAAAACAAATCTTATTCTTACATGAACACAATAAATAGAAAGCCATTCCAAACCGAGTTTCTAACAGTAATTGAAGTCCCATGTGCATTAATAAATATAAGTTGTACTGAAACTTTGCTTCATTCACTGTAGAGACACAAATAGGAATTGTCATCATTGGCAGCTAAATTAACTTCATAAAAACAAAAGATATTATAATTTCCTGAGACAGTGGTGGAAATTATGTACAAAAATCAAATGTTAATACTTTTATTTATAATCTGAATAATAATCTCCACATTGCCTGTATATGGATCCAAAAAACTATGCATTTGGAGAGTAAACCAACTGACCTACTTTGCCCAAACCATATAACTTTGGATAAACCCCATTTGTCTCTGTGGCTTTCTGCCTGTTAACGTGCTTCTTGAGTGAACTAAGATATTTTCCAAATATTTCATTCATGTGAACTGATCAACTCTATAAGAATTTCATATAAACCATTTATCTTAACACAAGGTTACACTGAAAAAGCAGCATTTCAGACTGGAAAAACAAGAAAGGAAAAGAATCACTAGCTTTGCTTAAGTGAGTGTTGAATTAAAGTTACCTCTGGGAGCATATTCCACACATCCATTAAAGATGGAAAGATCTTTAAAACCCAATCATCTTGCTGATACTTTTGAAGGACTATTGCTCAACAAATATCAGCACTATCTATCAATCATTCATCCATGCCAATTTTAAGTGCATCAAAAAAACCAAACAAAAACCTATGCTGATATCAGTAACAGCCTCATCTCTATCTTCATGATCTAACAGTAGAAAAAATCCCTAAGGAGTATAGGTACAAAACAAAATTTAAACCTAAAAGTTTTACTTCCATACTAAGCCTTTTTTAGTTTCAAGTAAAGAAGCATTTCCTTTCATATTCAGATTCCTATTTGCAAGCAGATACGAGTACACTACTGTACTTGATGACAAGGTGACCTTTCCTTCAGTGCAAAAGGAAGATGCAATAATGCTTTGGTTTTCAATACTGAGACCTCTAATGAATTTTTTTACTATTAATAGCATATAGAAAAGTTCAATAATAAGAGATTGACTTTTTTGTGGATAACTGGGAAAAAAGCAGGTAAAAGGAAAAAAAAAAAAAGAGTCCTTCACAGTCTGCACACATAGGGCATTGTCATTTTTACCTCTAAAGGTTAAAGATCACCAGACTAGTGCAGTGGTCCCAATTTCTTACCATATGGACAAAAGAATGCACCACAAAGGAAGTACTGCATGTATCACAATTGGCAGCTGGCTTGAAAAATGCTCAAGTTCAATTGACTATGAAGAATGAATTACCATTATATGTTGGAACAAAAAAAACCAACCTGATCTCACCAGGCTAGAAGAACAACTACATTCCAAGATGTGTGACAGCACACAGAATGCAAGTTTCAATTTATTCTGCACATTTGAACACGTATAAAAGCCTGCGTGGCTTTTGTCAAATTAAAGATATCTCCAAGCTCTTAAAAGAGCACAGAATGGTCTCAGTTCTTACTCTTATGCAGGAGAAAGATATTTTACCATTTTCCGTATGTTCATCATGGTTCTTGAATTCAGTCTCCCTTGTAACTTTTCAAATGTAAAACTCCAGTAACTAGATTAAGACATTTGTCTATTTTGGAATAACTGAAAATGTTCACAAGGGGAAAAGATCTAAAGAAGCAACAAAGAACTCTCCTCACAAAAAGCAATCTGCAGAAGAAACCACTTTTAGGACAAAATCAAATGCAAGCTTTATTTAGGTTAGCTTTAGAATTAAAGGCGGCATTAAGCCTTTGATAAAGACTATGTTTCAGTAATGGAGAAAGTTGCACAAGCTAAATGATTAAGGACTGGTCTCTTTGGGGTGTGAGTTCAGTGAGCCTTCAAGGAGCAGGTGTTTCTGGTGCAGCTTTTCTGTCTGCTTTACATGCTGTCTGGCACCTTCAGATTTCATGTCACAGTCTAGTCAGCTCACATAAAAAGTGGCTCATCTAAGAAACATGCATGCTTCACAGCATTGTAAAGCCAGTTCTGCACCAACCTTAGAGGAAGAAAGAACAACAATAGACAAAACCTCATTTGGAGAACGGCTTTTTTTAAGATTTGCAGAGTTACTGTATTGTGTACACTTATGTGAACATCTGATCATAATGTAAGCACCTGTAACATGCATTACAAGGAGCTATTTAAGATGTTGATTAATCAAGACAAAGTGAGGGAAACGCACAGTGCAGAAGATGTGGGAAAAGAATATAAGTACAATATTGATTAAAGTAATAATTTAAGAGATTAGGAAAGATGCACAGTTGAAAGGTTTAAATAAGCAAAACTCTTATTTTTGTTAGTTGTCAGACAGGCATGGAAGGTCTAAATAATTTGGTCTGTTATAATTTGTTGATTAGCTGTGAAGGTCTGTAATGTTTGATTTTATGAATATACTGTACAACTCAGAAAGAGGTTCTGAAAAGCAGCAAGGATCAAGGAAATCCACACAAAGAAGTACACACACGGTAGATGTAAAAATGGCACATTTATATTTGTTACATTAAATTTTCCTTCCAAAACACCTGCAGTTCATGCACATTACATGAACTGCTTTGGGTTGATTCATAATTTAAACAGGAAACATAATGCACATTTCTTATTTAATAACAAATTACATAGCTAAACTATCATTTTAATTTAATTAAAACCTAGAGATTTTTATCTTGTGTACATTAATATAAATGCTTAAAGAGCAACCTTGTATAACTATATATTTTGCTTTCTCATCCCCCTCCCCTCCAGAAAGCTTAATTCAAATACTGTTACTGGTTTTCTGCTGACAAATCATCTAGAGATGGGATAAAGAAAGGAACGAATAAATGTTTGGCAAGCATGATAATTAGCCCTCTTAGATCAGCAGCTACCAAGTAAATGCATTTCTAAATATTAATATGAACATTTACTTTGTAATGGATTGCAACAGGAAATATTTTAGTATCTGCAGCCTGGAACAAAATAATTGCTAAGAAAAAAAACTTTAAAAATAATATTAAGCCTGACAGAAACAGTTTTAATGGTATTATTTTCTATACTAGAGGAACAAATGTATCTTTACACTAATTTTTCCTGAAGTGCATTTGTCTGATACAAATATCATTTTTAAGAGTAGTATGTAAAACCAAAGCAAGAAGAATCATTATACCATATTTTCTTGTATACCACAAGCTACAAGGCAGAATTTGTTTTAGGGGGGGGAAGGGGAGGGATTTTTCCAATTGTGGTTAAATGCTGACTGTCTGAACCAAAACTTAATTCTATGTTATCCAGCACCTGTCTAAGCAGAAACATGTATAGGCATGCCCAAAACATGTCCCACGCTTGACCCTTATGTGGTTTAAAATGAGGTAACCTAAATTGGCATTATGCACATGCCCGGTCTTGTTCTAGGCATGATGTAATTTAGCTAGAACCTTCCATGGGGCATGCCGTGTGATTGGCCACCTGAAACATACTTAAGGCCAGCGAGTTTCCACCCACAGCGGAGACCAGACCAGACCGGAGACCAGAGCTGAGCAGAGACCGTCATAGCAGAGACTGCCTCAGGTGGTCCACAGAACCCCGGTTCATTTGAGCCCTGAGTTCCACTGGTCTCCCCGCCGCCGTCGAGTCCTGGCATACCCCTTCCTTACAAACGCTCATCTTCGTTTCGTCTTGATTACTCGTTCACGTTCCAATCACTCGTTCGTTCCGGTTACCTTTGTACACGTTTCAGCCTACTCGTTCTACGTTTTCGACTGACTTGTTCCTCTCGTTCTGGCTAACTCGTTCACGTTTTCACCATTGTAGTTATGGATCAGCCTCGCTTCCTCGTTATCGTTGTAACCAAGTTTGACTAGACCTACGCTATACTACCATCAGTGGCGTAAGTAAGAGAAAAATAAAAGCATTCTATTTTGAAACCATACGCATGTCGACCGCTCTGACTCCTTGCCACTAATCCCACCTGTTCGACCGTCTCGGCCCACCGTGACATGGCGCTCGGCGCCGACACCGACTACAGGGGATTCTGACTGCACTGGCTATGGGTCTAAGAGCGTTAAACATTAATTCTGACTCTTAAGAGTGAACTCTCCCGCTCTCCCCCTATGGGTGGCAGAAAGAGAAGCACAGCAGCCATCTCGTAGCAGTGTCTCCATGCGTCTACTTCAGCATAATAAAAATCAGGTTCCTTGCTGCAGACTTGCACCTCTAATTTTGGAGGGTGAATCTTTGGTCCAAAATGTGAGTACATGAGTAAATACAGTATTTATAAAGCATTATGAAACCATGAAAAACATCCTTTCACCATTTAGAATATAAAAGAGCTCTCGCTGTGGCCCTGTGACCCAGTTATCATAATCAACTCTGGAAAACTATTTCTGGAATTTTACTTATTTCTTTACTACTAGAGAAATATATGAATTATATCCTACAACATAATCAAGGATATGACCCAAAAGCAAAACAAGAGATAGGAAAGCAAGTGAACTACGACAGAAAGTGAAGAGGAGTCACTAAGATTTCATATCAACTAATATTTTATGTTCCTCCTGGAAGTTTTAGCTTTTTCATGTCTTCTGCTTTGGAATACTACTATTTTGTAGATATTTTCTGTATGTTTGCTCTCTGCAAAGGAAATCACAAATCCAGAAGGCACATATTTCTTCGAAAAGGACATGGCATATCACTTTCTATTCTCTTAGCAAGGAGCTAGGGCCTGGAATGCAGGCAGTAAGAGAAAGACTCTCCTGTGCTTGTGGGGTTAGCAGAAAGCCAGCATTCACAATACAGAACAGATGTGTTGCAACAAGTTTTGGGTGAAGATATCTGTTCACTCATGATATTGAAATGCTCTGGAGGGACTAACTGTTATAATACAAGACATGGTAAAATATTAAGAGACAGCAGCAGGCTCAGCAAAAATCCTTCAACAATCTGGTCTTGATTCTGACATCCTTTAAAGTGCTTCCATCTCACATCACTAGAGAGGCATAAGAAGGCATTATGAAATACATGGCTCTTGTTTAAATTATTTCTATGCTTTGCTGATAAACAGTCAAATGAATCTCAGACCTTTCAAGTTTCATGAGAGGTTGACTGGGGTAAGTAAACAAAATAAATTCATATTCCTGATGGTAAAAGCCCTTAATATCTTCAAGTCCAACCATTTACCAAAATCAGAGCACCGAAGTCGAAGCTAATCCTTTTCAGAATTGTTTGATATGCTAAACCATTGGGCTCCAAAGAATAGCTTAAATTGTTTCTATCTACTGTGATGCAGATATGGAAAACATGGAGGAACAAGAGCTAGGCCCAGCTGAGCTTACTCAATCTACAGAGGCAGGAGTCTTAAAATAAAAAAAAAAATCCTAAATTTGAATGTATGATCTTAGGGGTCCTTTGCAGGAGCCTGCAGCACAGTGGAGGTTATCCTGGGTGAATGCAGATATCTCTAAAAGAATGTCATCACTGAAGTCTCAGAGAAACCCCCCTGGACTTGTTCTAACCTGTAAAATTGGGTCTGCACTGAAAAAATAGCATTACAGGCCAAATGCAAACATCTTCTCCATCATTTATAACCGAAGGTGTGACAGATTGTGAATCAGACTATGGACAAAATGGCTGGCTTCATTCATGCACCAATAGTGCTTCTAACATCTATCAGGCTATTATGGAAGCTAATCATTGGATCACCAACCTTAATATTGCCAAGCAAAAGACAAAGAGCATCTTATTGTTCCCTCTTTACCCAGTTTTTTATTTACTTAAGGGATCCAATAAGTCAATTCATAAAAAAGGAGCTGCAAGATGCTACAGAAAGGTAGATGTCAAGTGGGAAGTATTCAGACAATGCCAAAAATCCTCCAGGTCTTTGAAAAGGCCTCTAATATGCTATAGTAATGTGCTTAGTCATGAAGTTTATAACAATGTTTTGCATTTCACTGGCATTTGCAAAAACAAAAAAAAGTGAGCTCATACAGTGACAATCCTGACTTAGGCTAGGGACAAACATTCAAAAAGCCTGAGACTGAATTGATTCAATCTTTGCAAGTTAGTCTAACCTGGCGAGGCTGAACCAGTTTGTAACCAGACAGGTATTCTCTCTGGACTGAGGAAATTCAGGCATATACCTGCAGTGGCTCAGGCTAGAAGCCGGGGGGGGGGGGGGGGGGGGGGGGGAGCGCTAAAGCAGCTGAGCTGAGGTGGGGGGCATGGCCAGGTCCCAGCAGGATCCTTTGATTAGGAAGGTCTGCTTGCACTATCCCAGCCTTTTCCCCACTAGTTGCTCAGGGGGCAGGAGTGTTGCCAGACCCCAGCTCCCTGCTAGCACTCTGAGGTAAGGGGCGGGGGGGAGGGCGTTGCATGCATCTGTTGATGATACCAAGCAGTTTCAATCTCCCTCCCTGCTTCTTTATTCTGTCTGCAGCCGGGAGGGGACTGATAACAGTATTTATCACCCCATCAGCAAAACAATAGCCTCTCTCCATTATTTCAAACTCTTCTTAAGAAGCTTACCAGCTGACCTGTTGATTAACTCCAAAAAGCCCCCAAAAGCCCTAAGTGGTCACTGTTCTGTCTGCCTGTCCCAATGAAACTGGAGACACACACATCTGCATTAGCTAGCATACCACTTGCCAATGGTCCGTGGGGCTGGGGTCCGATCTGGAAATGGGAAGGAAGGGGGGATTCTTGCTTGAGCAGTGAGCAACGAGGAGGGGTGGGTAGGCAGGGGGAAACCAGGCAGACTCTGCTCTACTTGTAGTCTCTTCCAGAGCTCACGCCAGGGAGCAGAGGGGAGGGGCCAGCTCTGCTGTGGAGCAGAGAGCCCTGCCCAGCCCAGAGAGCATGCCAGGATGCTTGGGGTGTCTGGGACAGACATTGCATAAAGTGGTTTAATCCAAATCAGTTAAGTCTGATACTACATTCAACCAGGTTTATCTCAAACTGGTTTCAGCCATTTTCAAACTGGCTTGTATACACTGAACATCTGTTTTGTTACAAGTTTAAATATGTTTCTGATCACTTAAACCAGTTTGTGTGTAATGTCTATCCCTAGCCTTAGAAACCAGGAAGCCACACCCAGTAGGGCAGGGTGATCAGCAGGTGAGTGGCAACTGGTTTTAAGAGAGTTTGCCAAGAGGAGGAATGATATTCACATTCCTTGCTCATTACTTCATTGAGAAGCTATAAGCAATTATGTGTGATCAGTGTTGGAAACAGGCCAAGAAAAAAGTAATATATGGGTAAGGAAGGTTTAAAAGGCAATACTTAGCTTGAGATAATTAGACAGATCTGGGTTAGTAAGCTCGTTGTGGTTTCTTTGCTCTCTACATAGTAAACTACTAAAAGCCAGTCAAATACATGCAGTTGGCATTTGGTAGTTATTACTGGTCCAGACACTGAAAGGTGTACCTGCTTTAACTTCAAATAAGATTTAAAAGAAACTATTTGTTCCAACCAAGCCATGAACTGAAAGGGAGGTTCAGCAGGTTAAACTAACAGGCTGGCCATTTTACCATGAGCACAGCAATAGCTCATGAATTTCTTAAAGCCCCAACTCTGACACCTAATCATGTGAGATACTGCTTTTATTTATAAAATAAAGGGAAGTCCCTGGTTGTGTGGTTACAGGAGGAAATAAAAGAAACCAGAAGGTAAGCAGGACCCAAGATTTCTCAAAAGTACTTATGATTTTTACTAAAAGTTTTTTCTGCACTGTTTGGAAGTACAAAAATAGAGTGAGGGTGAAAGCACATACAACAAACTTAAGTAGCTTGCTTGCAAAACCCAGCCAGACCAGATCATGTTGTATATCTTGATGTGGCTAATGCATTTCCAAGTGAAATTCTGGCATCATTTGTCCCAGACTTGACATTGAATTCCAGAACTCAAGATCCCCCTAGAACAGGGGTAAGTCAACCTCAACTATGCAAGTCACAAATGGCACAGGAAGCCAATGTGTGTGGTACACAACAGATTGGGCATGGAGCAGAACACCATATTGGGAAGGGTGTGGGGCTTAATTTGTGGCATACTGACCAAAAAGTTTGGCCCCTGCTGTCTTAGAACACTGTAGCAATGTATAAAAAGATGTATACACAACACCCTTAAGCAGAAGTCAGCAGCCAACAGCATGAAAGCCAGATCTGGCCTGCCTAGGCACTGAATCTAGCCCACAAGTAAGCAGTTTTGGCAGGGGCGAGCAGCCGCAGTCACTCTCAATGTGCCATGAGTGTGTCCTAGTGCCAACCCAATTCTGATACTAACGTCATCAATCCAGCCCATGGTCTTAAGAGGTTGCCAACCTCTGCCTTAATGGACAGACACATTAAACACTTCTGCAAAGATGATGCTTGTTAGAAATGGTATAAGTAGGCATGAGAAAACAGAAAGATGGAATCGCCCGAAAGAGGCTGAGGTATTTGGCTTTTAGTGCGTACAAATCAGGTTCAAATGCAAAGTTAAGTGGTGAAGAAGAAAAAGCAGAAGTGAAGAATTACGGTTCATCTCTGGCATGTTGGAGTACTGGTATTAGAATCCTGTTGAAACCCAGCTGGAAGGGTAGAAAGCGACTCCACAGCCAAAAAAGACAATCTAGTGGTCACCCTTAACATGGTAAATATTCCTAGTGAAGGAAGTGTGAATTATTCACAGCATGCCATGTGGCCAGGAATTCTGTCAATGCTAACAAACTCTGGACTAGTTGGGAGGCAAGCTTTCATGGATAACTGCAAGTTTACATTCACTGCTGGCTAGTCTGACTCAATAAAGGGTGTTGTAGGAGGCTGAGGTAGGGTTCCTCCTGCTGCTGTTGTGGAGCCACAGGCAGAATGATATAAGAGTGTTATGCAGCTTTTGGGACAAGACAAGCTTTGACTTCACCTCTCCTCTAAAAAGGCCAGGAATCCATCTCTCCTTCATTACACATGTTATGCTGCCCTGGTCTGCATGAATCAGAAGTATAATGCATCTTATGCATTGTTTTGCTTGTATACAATGCACCAATGACACCAGCAGACAGGCACTTCTTTATAACGTTTGAAAACATCACTTCCATAATACTGCCCAGACTGGGTAGCATCAAAGGCCCCTGACAGATGTTACACTTATCACATGATTAATTGGTTAATCACATCTTTAGAAGTGACCTGAGCACACATTCATTCAATTAATGGCATGATGAAACATGGAATAAGCCACAAAGTTGTAACAACTTTGTGGCTGGCTCCTAACATGCCTTTAATTGAATATGTGGGCCAGTGCCTAGCCTCTCAAGCACACGGGTGCCTTTGAAGACTCTCATGTGCTCCAGAGGCTGGGAGTGCCTCTGATCAGCTGATCAGGGCTACCTGCCATAGGTGCACAGGGAGTCAAGCTTGCTACATGTCAGTGCAGGGGGAGCTTGGGATTGGGCTCCCCCTGCACCGGCAATATGACACAATGGGATCTGATATGGGATCCCAGGAAGCGTGACTGTTAGGATTCCGCATCAGATTGCACCATGCCGTTACTTTAAGGTCTGTCAGGGGTCAAGAAATTGTGGTAAAGCCTAAAGAAAATGTAAGCAATCGTCTTATTATATCAGCAATAACAACCTGAAACAAAACAAACAAACAAAATGTATTTTGTGCCCTGAAGTGCAATGAGGTATGGCCGAGGAGGACTAGCAAAAAAAAAATTCTTTTCCAGAGATCTTCAGCTAGGGAGGCCCTGTTGTCAACAAATTCAACACAGACAAGAACCTCTCCCTCTCAGTTGATCTTTATTGCTATTGAGAAGGTGGACATGAAACATTTTGCATGTACATACTGCTTTGTAACTGACTGCAGCAAGGGGTATATTGGACTATAAAAGGTAGGAGGGACTAACCCTGGTGATATCAGATGCTGACTCAAACTAGAAACAAACTATGAAAATCAAACACTGCTTCTATACACAAGAGACTTATCTGTTGATCTGACAATAAACCGCTTCCAAACAAAGCATGTATATGAAACACTGGTTCGGGCAGTATGCTGAAAGTAATCAACAGGTAAAACTATGCCCATAAACAGCACTCCTTCATCAAACCAATCATGAGGAGGAAGATAAACACTGGCAATGGAAGAAAGCATATCTATTTTTAAGGACTGATTGTATTGCTCAATAAATTAAAATGGTGGGAGTTCAACTGTTTCCCAAACAAAGTTTCTACCGTATGTTTAGAAAACTGTTGGATTTATCTCTTTTTTCCTCTTTGGTCAGATAAAACGATTACTGCAATAATCCAGATTATGGTTCAGATCCCTAAACCTCCATTTACAGTTTTCTTGGCATATGTTTGTAAAATAAAAGTCTTCATTCTATAACATTTAGGTTCATTTGAGAAAGTTCACATACTGTAATAATTTTGATGAATGACCTCAATACTGCCACGATAGACACTCTGTAAGAAAATAATAGCATTTTAAAAAGTAAAAAAAAAAAAGACAGACAGAAAGGCACTCCCCTCTGCAACCTGGATGAAAGAAGTCAAACAAGCTGGTCTATTTCCACAATTCTTTATAACATATATTGATATTCACTTACCTTATGTTGTTAAAAATACACTAAACCCCTCTGACCAGCATTTATCTTGAAACTAAGAAATGGATATAAAAACAGCTTCCCTCAAAACTGCTCGGGTTCATAAACTACTCACAGCCTGTACAATCTAGGATGGTTTAAATAAACACTCTACAGTAAATCTGAAAAAAAAGCAGTTCTAGCACTAGTCTCCCATTCGGGCATTTCATGTAAATGTTGCCATCAACAAACTTCATCTAAATGTATCTTGGCCCTATAGAAGACAGATAATTAGCAATTCAGCAAGCAGTGGCATCAGAAATGCTAAAATTCAATACAACATGTGTAAAGTTTCGGCAGCTTCAGTTTTAATCATGCTGAATTGATTTCAGGCTTCCTCCTCCTCTTATCCCTTGTTGTTTGGTGGTTTATACAACCATTATTCCTTGTGGCAAGCATTCTCTCATACAAAAGAGGCTACCCTATAAGTAAGGGCTCATTAGTGTGAATAATGGTTGCACAATTTGGCTCTGTGAATCTATTATGCAGACGTTAGTATTAGCAAGTTGGGATGTTCTTATTTGAGGAGGAAGTGGTAGGCTCCTAAAGTATATTTTCTTGGTAAGGTATAGTGTGGTTGGGCTAAGAGACCATTACCTCAGTCCATCCTTCCCAACAGCTATACTAAAATAGCTCAAAGCCTAATATGTGAGGCGATTCGCTAACCCAAGGCCTCTTCTCAACAGGAAATAAGGTGGTACATTGGTTTTCTTAATGTAGTTTTTTCCACAAGGTGAATCAAAATATTCTCATTTTGGACTCAAACAACATTTTAACACAAACCTCCTGAACTCAGATGCTGGTAAACATTACTGTTGTACCACTTAACAGTGGCCACAAAGAACAAGTTTAAGTGCAAATGCTTACAATCATCTGCATCTACAATCTGCAGTTTCATTTGCTGTTTAAATATGCAACAACCAAGATTATGTAAGTTCTCAACAACAGAAGTGGGAAGATATTTAAAGGAGGCCTTTAATAGATATTATTGGTAGGCGCCTACATAAATTGTGGCACAAGTGCATTGTGCAACAGCTCCTTTAATCTTACTCCTCCCCTGCTGCTGACTGGCTGAGGGGCCTTGGTAGCCCTGCTGTTTGGTGCTGATTGGTTGGGAGGTAAAACTGCAGCTTTAAATACGCTCTGGATTTTTGCCTCCTGGCCAATCAGTGGCAAGTGGTGGTGTCACCAGGGCTCCTCTGCCAATCGGCTGCAGGGGTCACGTGTGCAGCAAAAAGAGCCAGATTAAAGAAGTGATATGGTATCTCATCTTGTTCTCATAAATAAACTGAGTGGCTGTGATGTAGTCTGCCCTGACCCTAAGTGGAGGGCAAAGCCAGAAACCTCCGGCTTTGGTCCCAGCAGGAACATTGGCACAGCTGTCAAAATCCCCAGCTTTGGCTGCAGCCAACAACCGGGCCTCTTTGGGAAGCTGAAAAACACCCTGATGCATGTTACAGAAAGAGGTAGGAGCATCCAGCAAAACCTAGAAGCATGGGAAGTAGCCAAGGTAGAACATAGGCGGCTGTCCAACCATACATGGGCTGTCCTGTGCAGTGGCTGTCCAACCTCTTCTTGTATACCCCCAGTGATGGAGCCTAGAACTGCCCTAGGCAGTCTATTCCACTGTATCACTATTCTCACAGCAAAGTTTTTTTTCCCCCAGATATCCAATCTAAACTTATTTTGTAGCAACTTCAAACCACTGGTTTCCATCATCCTCTCTGCAGCAAGAGAGGAAAGGGGTTCACCCTATTCTTTATGATATCCCTACTAGCATTTGAAGACTGTTATCATGTCCCCTCTTAAGTGCCTTTTCTGTAAGTTGAACATGCTTAGCTCCTTCAGCCTCTTCTTGTGTGACTTGTTTTCTAAGTCCTTGATCATCTTAGTTGCCCACCTCTGGACCCTCTCCAACTTCTCTGTCTAGTTAAAAATGTGGAGCCCAGGACTGTGCACAATATTCCTAAACTTGTGTTCAGATAAGGCCTAACTAGTGCCGAGCAGACTTATCACCTCCCGTATCTTGGACCTAATGCTTTAGTGATGCAGCCCAAAACTTCATTGGTCATTAACCTGACAGACTTGTATTGAATCTGTGATCTACCAAGAAGCTGAAACAAACTCCCTTTTTCATGTAATGTACACAGTACATTTAAAGAAGTCTTGTGGCTGCATTATACCGTCACTGATGCTTCTATAATGAAATTCACATAATCTTCCATATACATAATAGTAAAGTTTGACTAGCACTTTGTGACCATCAGTGCAAGTCTCAACACTGATACTCTACCATCTAGAATTGCAAGGACCAGAAAGGCTTTGTATTCCCTGAGCAAGGTGCACTGGGCTCTGAGTTAGCACAGCTTGGAAGCAGAATTAGAGAGCAGGTCTGGGAAAAGCAGGAGGCAGATACACATTTTGCATTTACTTGTGACCAATGGTGTCAAATTTGCATTGGACTGAAACTTTTATTCCAACATAGTTGCGGTCTCGTAAGGACTGCAACAACTTTTTCATGCTGAACTTATAAGTTGAGGTGCAGATTCTGAAATCTTGTCCTTGATCTCCATAGTTCTCCTGCATAAAGCTGACCTATTCAGGTTTTGTGAGCATAATTTGTGAGTGCCACACCAGCAGGACAAACTGTTTTCCAAAAAGCATCTTTCCATGAAATGTGCACAGATACGCGCACGCACACACCTGTCCAATGACCTCTTATTTTATGGCATTAATTAAATTTAAGAGGTGAGTGCTTCACCCCTTTTAAAACAAGCAGGCAAATCTACACCTGTCACTAGGAATAAGCCCATGTCTGCACTGCAGAAGATGCTTGCTACTTGTTAAAATGCATAGGGAACTGATTTACAGTAGTTACAATGAGCTCTTCAAAAAATACAGATCAGACTGGATTCTGAAGGTGATGAATGACTAATGTAATTTAAAACTGATGAAAAATAGTAAATACTGCTGGCCATTTAAACAGCATAACGTCATCAATATACTGGTAATAGAAAACACAATTTAGTATAGCTAAGTTTAGTGAAATGTAATGTAATTTCCTATGGGAAAAAACAGCTAGCCTTCTCACAGCAAAACTAACAACAACATAGGAGGAGAGAGAAAGGAAAAATCAGTACATCTTAGAAACTGAAGTGCAGCCTTCATTCCAGTCAAGTCATGAAGTTATAATGCTAATTAGGAACAATTCTATGCTGGTTTGACTGACTCTGCCAAAATGTATTTTATTTTCCAATACAGTGAAACATTTTGGCTTTACGTGCATGTGTAAGCTTATTGTTTCCTGATCCATATGTAAATATGACACAAGGTCATACCAGAACTTCTTACTACTCTTCCTCTTTGGAAATAATCATAAAGGAAGTTACTGGAAGTACAGTTGGTTGCTGCTTCTAGGGCACAGAAGAATCAACAATAGTGACTCACAAAATTTCTACTGCCAGTCAGCCTGAAAGAGTCCTAGATTCCAGGAGCATACAAAATACAATTTAGAAAGCAATCTGTAGAATGCAGTTGACAGCCATTCAGCAGAACAGCAATAATCTGCATAGGGCAGATTAGTAACAAGCAGAGTTGCTGCCTGGGGCAAGCCTTGTGGGAGAGCAGAGGGGTACACACAATTCTGGGGGGAGGGATGGTGCACAAAAGTTTGGAGAAGGAAGGGGCAGCAACCCACACCAGGAACTCTACAGTCCTGGCTGAACGGCTGCTGCTGCCTACCTGGGCTGTCAAATCTTAAAAGTGGCAGCAGCCGGGGACTGTTTTGGAGTTCCTGACATGGGAATGCTGCTGGGGCGCAGCCTCCATGGGGATGGGGGTGCAATTCCAGTGCTGTTCATAATCTGGCACCCAGAGCAGGTGCCCCTCTCACCTGCCACTAGTTATGCTACTGGCATGAAGGAAGAGGTGTACTTTAAGTGCCAAATGTAGAAATAGGAAAGAACTTGATAGTTTGCATACTAACAAAAAAGGGAATGAGTAAACAAAGTTATATGAAGACCATCTCCATCTAGTTTGTTTTCCTTCAAGGACAGAGGACTTGTGACTTAATAAAAGCACAGTTTACTACCTGGGAACATGGTATTTATTCTTTATCCTACCTGCACTGTAGTAGTGTCTCAGAGATCTAGTTAAGAATTAGGGTTTTATTGAGCTAGATCATTGGTTCTTTTTAGACTCAAGGCAACTCTTGGAAAATGCCAGCTCATTTTCACTCACTTTTGGACTCCAGAAAAACAAGAATAATTCTTCTGTGGTAAAGAACCCAGAAAGATAAGAACAGGGCAGAATATTTTAACATTATAGATATCTATCTGAAATCACAGAGAAGCGGAAGGTAGGGTAGATTTGTACCTCATAGACTCATATACAGTGCAATCTTTTGCAAGCTGAGTTCATTTCATCAGATATATCTAATTTAGTCAGTCTATAAAGTGCAAAACTACTCTGCCTTCTGTTTGGCTTGAGATTAACAGGGCTAACTACATTTCTCTATCTTGCAAATCATGTTAGTACACTTAACAGTGCACCCGTGACAGAATCTCAAGGCACCCCACTGTGCTAGACACTATACACATAATTTGTTTGTTGTAAATTATTTGGGGCAGGGATATAATGTAAACTAAGAAATCAGGGGGTTCTGATCTGGCTCTACCACTGGTTTGTTTCTGCCTTGAGCAAACCACTTACTGTATTTACCTAAATCTAAGACGACCCTAAATTTAAGATGACCCCCCACAATAATTACATTCTACATATGGAAAAATTATAAATTTGTTATATTTTTCCAGGTGTAGAAACTATTACAGAACAGTCTATCTTGCTTTCAATCCCCCAGCTAATACAAGAGGGAAAACAGTGGCTAAGTAAGGGGGTCAGACCAGCTCCCTTGCCTTCTGCCCCCTCACTTCTTCCCCCTGCAGCCTTTCTGACCCCTGCCACCTACGCCCTCCATCCCCAGCTCCCCACAGCCTCTGGTCCCCAGTCTCTGCCTCCTCCTCCCACAACTCCTTACTGTCAGGTGCTGCTGGGGCTCTGCTCTGCTCTCACTCCAGAGCACAGCACATGGAAATGCAGCCCCTGCCTGCCACAAAGTAGTGGCAGCGCTGCTGACTGGCCAGGCAGGGACAGCCTGGGAGGGAACCCAGCCTGAACTGGAGCTCAGCTTGCCTGATGGTAAGGAGGGAAAGAAGGGCAAGGAGGAAAAAAAGCTGTGGAAGGTGAATGGAGAAGGGGGCAGGAGGCTTCTGTGTGTCTGACTGACCCCAACCTGGGTTCAGGGCCATAGTCAGAGCTGCAACAGCAGCCTGCCTCCCCCCTCACCTCCACTTCGTATGTGAATCTAAGACAAGGGGCTTTCCCCCATGCTGACTGACTGATGGGAGGAAACTGCATCTCAAATTTGGGTAAATATGGTCATCTGTGGCCATGCTATTATCAGTTTTATTTTAGTGCTGTGCATGGTTGGTTCTGTCCAGGAAAACTGGACTCACTTACTTCAAGGGCATTTTATGATGGTTAGCAAGTGAATGTTCATATGGCATTTTGAAAATGCATTATTCTAAATATTATGATTATGACTGCTGCTGGCTAAGAGAAGTTTGTCCCTTGTAACATTGGTCAGTACAAGTGTGGCCACTGAGAGAAAAAAAAACAACACATTGCTGCAGTCCAAACAGTGGCTCCTAATGCTGGCAAACAAAAAAAAAAAGAAAAGAAAAAAAGAGAAGGTAACAGTATAAAATTAATTCAGTTATTCAGCATAAGGTAAGTATCTGTACATTCAAAAGCCATACAGGCATAACATTTAAGGGGTAACAGAAAATAGGCAGGGAGCAGCATTTTTAATCTCTGTGTGGTTTTGCATAGTTTAAATTCACTCTTCATTTCCTTGAGTTCGTCTTTGCTTTTTCTTTTAAATACATATATAGAAAATTCCTCCCTCAGACACTATTTTATTTCTGGCCTGAAAGGACTACTAAGTTGGTTCTTGACAGTTTTATCCAAAGAAAAAGGTGGTTTGAAAAAAATGAAACATAAAAGACAGAAAATAAATGAGAGGAAAAAAATCGGAGATCTAGAAGGACAAGTACTTTGATACTACAATGATGATGGCCATATTGGCATCAGAGAGAAATAAACATTAGACACGGGAGAGAGAAAAAACAGAAAAAGAAAATAAGCTAAAAAGATCACTTTTAGCTTACTTAATTAAATAAACCTCTACTCCATTATTTTCTGCATTTCACTCAGCCTTACTTGGATGCCTCTAATTTAGGAGGGAAATTGCACAGAACAGCTGCTTCTGTATTACTTGTATATAGTAATATATTTCTGGCTGCTCTGGTTCTATACTGATTCAGGACAGCAGAGAAGGGAAAAGGAAAATACCAGGTATTTTCTGAAATTCACTCAACCCTTCAGGAGCCCTCAAAGAATAGCCTTTGGGAAACTCCTTTCACAGTTTTGTATACATGTTGAATCTGTTTAGATCTGAACATGCGAGTAACTGGGCTCCACTTCTAGAGGCAAACATTTTCCCATCCTCAGGAATCATAGATTGGACAGGTCAAGTGGGTGAATCATCATACTAATGACCCTATACATAAATATCACAAATAATGAGGGTATTTAAGTTTGGGATAGGACTAAGAGAAGAAGCTACAGGATTGTTTTTGTAAGTCCACAAGATGCTAATAATAGCACTAAGCTTGATTAAAAATGTATACTATTACAAAATGTATTAATTCTGGAGGACTGTAAGCATTCAATAAACTGAAACCAATATGGTGAAATTGAGTCCTTTTTAGGGAAGTGTTTAGTCTGAGTAACTTCAATCCCTTACTGCTGACTAAAAAACTTGTTCCCTTCTTTTTATAAAACATGGAATGATAAATTAGAAATAAAATAGTAACCGTCTTTCACCTAGGCAAGAAAGGTTCCATTAATATTACATGCCCACAAAAGGAATTAAGCACTCCTAGATCCTTCTAATACAGTAAAATTAATTTCAGTCTGCAGAGAAGTAAATCCAGAAGATCAATACAGAGTGTCCTTGGGCTTTTTTGTTTGTTTGGTTTGTTGGGGGTTTTTTTGCTGCTGAACATAATGAATACCAACAAAGAATGAAGGTGGCATACTTGCATATATTCCTCAGGGATTATCATCCATCAAGCCAATATCTAATCATGCAATTTTCAGACATCAAATTCAACTCTTAGGAAAGATCTATCAACTTTTGTATCTTCTCTCAAAAAAACCCCTTTCTTCAATTCTCCAATGTTCAGATTACTTGACAGAAAATATTTTCTCAACTGTTCAGTATTTTTGTAGAATAGCAAATAAGGGAATTATGATTTTGCATAGGCAAAAAAACAAACAAAGAAACCCACTCACAATGCAATTCCTTGGCAGCTGTATGATGCAAGACATCTATGAAAATAATAGGCAAGATTAGTACTGATAGCTTCTCATAAATTTTAGGGGAAAAAAGTCATGGGTACCAACTGGTGCTAATAAGAGACTGAGATGGAATAAGCAACACATTTTAGATGCTGCCGAAGTTCATTATATTAAAAAAATATATCAAAAAGGTGCCCCCAAGGTATTCTAATAAGAGACTGCAAATTTCACTTAATAAATACACAAAAGGGTGGGTTTTTTTTAACATCAACCTATTTTATGCTATACAAACTAACAAATTATTTTACTGAACACACTTGGACAAAAATCACTTGCTATTTTTGCCATAAATCTCTACCTTTCCAAGAGCCCAATTTAGCAAAAAGCACATCTGCCTTCTACAGTCTTGTGCATCTAACAGAGAACCACACTGAGTTTTCTTTCCAAATTAACCACTTAAGTATTTGTTAGAAGATTAATTTTAGACTAATCTTTGCTTCAGTCACAGTGCACCTGGGCTCAGGGCTGCACATATTAAAGAGGCTGACAGTGTTCTAGGTTCCAGAACATTTATTTTAAAAAGTCAATATTTTTAGTATTCATTTATAAAGCCAAAATGGTTGCACTGACATTCAACAGTGTACAATACTGAAAGCAAGATTTTCTAACAACTAGTTTGAATTAGTAATAGGTGATGAACATTAAATGTATAAATATTTTATACAGAACCACTTAAGCAGCATGTGGTTTTCAGCTCATTCTCAGGAAGAGAAAGACATGTTTAGAGCTAACCTTTAAGGATCAACAGAATATGTTAATTCTGCTAGATATTTTATCTAATAGCTTTTTTCTTTCCTTGAATAGTTGATAATGCAGTTTTCAAATTTTAAATTAAAAATGACCCTACCCACTAATGCTAAAGGCAAGGATTTCTTAGGGTGATATCTTTTTACTGGACCAGCTAGGTAATTGCGATAGAGCAAGATAATCTTTTCAATGCAAGACATCCTTCCTCAGGTCTCATCTAATGCTGTGCCTGGCTCATTGTGTTTAGATTTGAGGAAGAATGTTTTGCATCAAAAGGCTTGTCTCACTCTATCACACTTACCTAGGTGGTCCAATAAAAGATATCACCCTAAGGAAATCCTTGCCTCTCACATAATTTCTGGACCATCACAACTACAACATCATTCTTACACTATTACCACCTTCCCACTAATTCACAGATCTGATATAAGGATGGATCTTGCTTTGAAGTCTGTCATGGTTCATTCCCCCCAACCCGCTTTAACACAGATACTCTGCTCTTCCTTTTTCTCATCAATTTTTGGATGAGGCTTTTACCAACCCACTGCAGATAGACTATAATCTGGAAGTAGAATTTTCAAAAACAGGTCAGATAGTTAAATTATGGTGTTTTTTTTTAATTAAGTGTTTTTATTTTCCTTTTTAAATAAAACACTCACAAAAAACCTCATGATTCTTTTAAAAAAGTAGTAAGCATTAACTCCAAAGTCTCCCAAAAATACATAGAAAAGTAGCCCTATTTATTTTTATAATCTCAATTTTTAGACCTAATTCTATGACTCCTAATGGTCAGGTTGGCAACATTGCTTGAAGCCCTGATCTCCCCAGCAGAACATTAACAAAAAAATTACATACACAGAATGACCATAAAGGTACACATCATTTTGCCTGGAAAAAAATGTTTTTAAGCATTCCTGAGAATCTGCAGGCCTTTGTGAAAAATTGTTTTTATAGATTATACGAAAAAGGCAAATAAATTTGGCATATTTTGGATTGCTTACAATGTTTATGCCAAATGGAAGTCTGTTTTAAGCATAATGTTGCATCTTAATTTCTGGAAATATTTACTACAAGTGTTGAGGGCTGGCCCTTGAAAATAACTTAAAATGATTTGCTTGCAAGAAATCTGGCAATTACTCACAACTGTTGCTGTCATAAGGAGGCTGGATTTCAAGCTCTCATTTTATAATTCTCTTAACTCACCATAATCCCTTAAAAAAGCCACAAAAAAACAACTGCGAGTGCTTCAGCATTAGCTACCTCAGTTAACAAGCTTACATTCCCTTTTAATTAGTTCTTTAATTTTCCCAAGATAGCTAGCAGACTGCTTCACATTACCTGGACACTGCTTTCAAATGCCTCTTCTATATTTATCCTATTTAAATTTCAATGTGCCAATTAGCTGAGATTTTTATTTAACTGTTTTTGTCCTCTCTTTCAGTCTAATTATTCAAATATGTGTTTTACATAGGTAGCCACACCTAATCTCCAACCTAAATTTCCTTTCCTGAAGCTTGAAGCCATTGTCAAGCATTGGAACAGGCTGCCTAGAGAAGTTGTAGAATATCTGGACCTGGAGTTTCTCAAGAGCAGGCTGGACAGACACCTGGCTGCAATGGTTTAGTCAGGGAGGATCCTGTCTTGAGCAAGAAGCTGGACTAGATGACCCTGTGAAGTCCCTTCTGCTGGCACTGTATTTATGAAGTAGATACCTTATTCTGGGCAGACCCAAACCCTAGAGTGATCACGACCTTTCAATAACAGGCAAATTTTATTGATACACAGTGATAGAAGATAATAATGCAAAGTCGATATCTACCAGTCCTAGAGGTGTCATCAGAGTCAAGGTACGTCTGACCAGTATGAGACGTTCACCCTGAGGTTCTCTCTCGAATGGCAGCCTGGAGGTCAGAGGCCGAGGCCCACCCTCCCCCAGTGGAGTGGGTGAGACAGGCTGGTGGTATGCCCTCTGTCCACGGCGGCTCTAGTTCCCCTCTCGGGGACCCTTTGCCGCTCTGAAATCCCTTCTTTTGTATTCTTTTCTCCTCTGAATGATGTCATTTCTGGCCATCGCTGATTGGTCTCTCAGTTGTCGTCATACTGTCCATGTTCTTTCCTGTCAGCATAATTCTTTGTTTCACAAACCCATCACATGCACATATCCTAATTTGGCTTTCCCAGTCTTCTCCTAATTTGGTCTGTTCCCCAAAACCGGAAATCCCAAGGGCTGTGCAATTGGGCACTGTCACCTGGTGCCACCTTATCTCACGTTATGGAACAGTGTGGTACATATCTTTAACTTCACAGCCTGTGTGTGCATTTGCTGCTTGTCTGCATCAGACACAGCAGGCCTTGAGAAACTTTCAGAAACAGGCTTTTAGAAATCAATTAACCCTTGCTGTTGCCCTGGACCATTATTCTAATGCACTTTACCTACAAGCCAATTCCCAAAAGCAAACCTCTAAGCAGCATTTTCTAGCCATCACCTTCCGGCCATACTTTCCTATGATCTCACACTCTGTCATTACTCTAGTCCTGTGTCTTATGGTCACAGTGAAAATCTCATCTCTATCCTTCTATAAATTGCCCCTCAGAAACAAACCATGTGCTCAGGGAGAGAAGGGTCTGATAGTAAAGAGGAGGGAAGGGGCTGCTAGTGGGAAGATTTGGGGGAAGCAAAGAGCAAAGGGCTACCTAGCCATCCTCCCCCCAAGACTTATTTTCCATCCTATAGCAGTGGGAAGGGGACAAAATCCAAGGCAAACCTCCAATAATTAGATTCTATACCTGGAAAATTATAACTAATTTATACATTTTCCATATATAGAGTATAATTATTGGGGAGTCATCTTATAATCAGTGCTGTCTTCTATTAGAGTAAATATGGTAGGTGGCTCCTCCTGTCCTTTTAGGAACCACTGGCATTCAAGATGGGAATTTCAGTAACTAGGCTCCCCTTTTCCACTCCAAAGTGCTCCCCCCAAATTAATGAAGTGTTTGAGTATTATGCACAGTACAGCAAAAGCTGGGGACCAATCCCAGGTCCCCAGCATAGGAAGAGCCATTGCAATGAGATTATAAGGCTCCCCCACCCCATATAGAGTCTCTTGGGGATAAGGGATACCTCTGGGGAAAGTGTCTACTCTCTTCATCTATAATGTTTTCCACAAGCTATGTTATGACTAGGGATCTAAATAAAGCACGCGAAAGAAAAGTAAAAAATCATACCTCACTCCTGGCACCTGGCACCATTTCTGCAGTCTTTCCGTGGTGAGCACTTGCTGCCGCAATTGGCTGAGGGGCCCGGGTGGCCCTGCCCCTTGCCAATGATTGGAGGAGAGGGGTGGGGCTGCATAAAAGGCAATCTTGGCCAATCAGCAGTGAAGGAAGGAGGGGGCAGTCACAGTCTTGGCTGCCCCGCTTTGTGCTGGCAGCTACCACCCTCTCCACAGCAGGCTGTAAGGCCAGCCCACAATGGCTACTGACTCCTTCTGGGGATCCAGCATTTTATTTTTAGCAAGTTTATTTTTCCTGGTGATTCTGTGCAAAATTGCGGGGAACACCAGTTTTCACAGTGGTCATGGAAATGACCTTTTTTCACAGTTTCTGCAAAAATCATGAAATCAGAAATTGTGTAAATCCCAACTTATCACCACGTCAAAGTTATCTTTTCACGCACAAATAATTTCAGAGTTACTTCATAGGTACATCCATAAATTGGATGAATAAATTTTGTAAGAATTGGTATGCACAGAAAATTGTTATGCATTGATGATTATTCAGATAACTATGAAAACGATAAGCACCCTCTGCTACAGCAACAGGGAGATGTGTTTTGTATTGCATACTGAAAGATATAGAGAATTAACTGTTGATATATTGAGACAACCTGAATAACTAAATCTGCAGCCTCCTAAAGAATTCTCTTCCTCATTCAGACTGAGATTCATAGAATCATAGCATATACTCCTCCTTTTATGATATCCCACAAACCAAAAAATGGGCAGCTGGAATAAATTACTAAACATCATTGAAAGACAGCTAAATCCATCCATTAGCTTTTTTATTATACGCACAGGAATGTTCCCACATTGCCAAAAAAAGATGCAATAATTTCAATATTATCAATCTGAAAGAAACGGTCTTTAGCTATTCAAGTTACAAGTTACTGTGGTTTCCAGATAAAGCAAACAAATAAAAATGCAACTATTGCCCCTCGACATGTTACAGGTATCATGCAATTAACTGGATAATATCGCAATAACTTTAAGACCAGTTACACAGACAAAGCAGCTATTATGTCATAAAAAGCTCCAACCAGCTATAAAGTTAGACACTGAAAACGTGTACTAACTTTATAGCTAGTTGCTATTGAGCTTTAATTTGAATTTGCACATGTAGTAGATTCTCCCCTATGGCTGGCAGCCCCTGCAATGGAGACTCTAAGCCCCAGCAGCTGCTGACTTTGGTCCAGTAGCATGGGGACCCAAAGTCCCACAGCTGTGCATGCTGAATGCCAGGACCCAGCTGCGTCCTGACACCCCAGAGGTGCAGCTGCCCTAAGGTGGTGTGAAAACTCCCAGGGCTGCTGTGATCCCCCCAGGCCCAGGGATTTCAACCCCCCCAAAGGCTTGGGGATCACGACAGCCACAATCCCCCAATGACTGAGAGACCATCAACTGAGGGGGCTCCCAGAAACAGAAGCTTGCTTCTTGCCAGTACTGGTGTGGCATGGCAGGAGGTACAACTGTGTGGATTGTGCATTAGAGCTCATCACACCTTCACCTATCCATGTAGAGGGGGCCTATAACTTAGGACACAGGCAATATAGAAATCAACTGATTGCCACCGCCCCACTCCCTGAGGGCAGTGCTCATTCACAGTGACATCCAGTGAAGATAAAGGAATTTCCCCAAGTGAAATAAACTCAGGATTCAACCCACAAGTGTGCCTTTTAGATTTCATAGGTGTAGAATTAGTAGAAAGATACTTTTACCTACTAAAAGACTTGGCTAAGTTGGGTTGGATGATTACTTGTAGAAGAGAGCAGAGAAAATTTGATATTAATAGAAAAAATGAGTTGAAAATGGCCATTCACCTGACACCTTGAAGAAACATTACTGGGTACTTACTTTCTTAGCACCCATTACTTTTTTCCCCTCTGGTTAGCTCTGTGAGAAGAATGTAGACTTTTTAAAAGGAGGGAGAGCAGGGAAGGAATTTGGAAACCATTCAGACATGCAAGAAGTCAGATGTTAGCATTCCAGAATTAGTCTAGCACTGTATCAGGTGCCAGCAGAACCATTAGAATTTAGAATTCTGTTTCTGGCCACTTTAATTAAGACTAGCATTTAAATTTTTTTCCTAAAGCAAAAAGTTTTAACATTCCTAGGACAAAATCCAAGCTATGACTGAAGTGGAATTTAGGCATTTAAGCCCAAAATAAATGACCCACAAAAACTCAACATTATCACGGAGGTACTTGACAGGTGAAAACTTATTAGGCACCTGGGCATGAACTGTCGAATAAATTTAGGATAACTGCTATACTGGCCAAGATGAACATCTCGATGTGTTTCTCATACATAAGCCTTTTTGGATCTCACAAACTATACGTCTCTTCATTAAAGTCCCCCGAGAAAAATCAATCCAATAGACTTGTTGGGAAACTATTTCCTCCAGAGAGTACAGAGTTCAGCCCAAAGCACAGCAGCCACAGCCCTACTTTAATTCAAAACCACAGGAGGCGGAAAAACAGTAAAAGAAGTGATGCTCATCTACGCAGTAGCTTAGCGATTAGTGCACTCACTGAAGAAGGGGGGAATCCGACTCCTCTACCTTCCCCAGTTTGGAAACTACCCCAGCTGTAAAGCTAGAGACTTCTCTTGGTAGAGGTATTCTTTAGCACTACCCTTGAAGCTGAGCTATGCAGAGAATGCAAGAACCATTTCTTTTTCATGGCACAAGAGGCACTACACAACTCTGTACTCCAGAGAACGGGGCATTTTCCTTGGAACAGAGCGTTGGGTTCCCACACTTTCTCTAGGGACCGCTTATATACTTTCTATTAAATAAACATGGGATAAAATATATTAAAAATGCTGGAAATAAGAACTGGAACCGAGATTCACTTCCTCTTCAAGGTCCTAGAATTCAAGTCTTATAACTCCCTAAAGATTGCTCTGACTGCTAAACTATTACATAAAGGCAGGTATCACCACCACTTTGTACGATTCAACCCAACCTATTAGTTCTTTGTCTCTTCGAGCAGAATCTGGTGTGCTTGTGGTGTTAGTTCCTCATAGGTCCAATGGTTAAAACCAAATCTCTTCCAACTCACGTACCTCTTGAAGATCAACATCTTATTCATATAAGAAACAAAAACTGAAAAACCATGCAGTATTTATGGCTATGCACATAGTATAATCTGGTTGCATGCTTTTTAAGACATTTCTACAACATCCAAAGTTTCTTGCAGGTTAAAGGTTTAACAATTTCTAATTTTTATTTACCAAACATTTAGATGATGTATTACAGAACTATAATTTTGGAAGAAATGTTTTCAGTTAAAATGAATAAAGATGCTGGTTCTAAAAAACTACTAGTAGATGCATACTTCATTATAGATGTACAACAACGCAGCTACAGAAAGCTTCCATAAGATGCAAGGCAAAGACTGAAACCATTTACTTTAGAGATATGTATAAAAACAGGAGAAAAAAAATGTATACTCAAAAAAAAAAAATCAAGCATATCTAGTCACCTTCTCAATAAAAAGTTCAATGGGATATATCATTAAACAGAAAAATGTACATATAAACTAATAAAAGAAATACATTTCTACATAGCACACTATTAACCAGCTCTTTGCCACAAGCTAAGATCAGCTGAACACAGCTCACTATAACTAGGAAAAAGACAGCTAGATATATGAGAGCATCCAAACTTACAAAAACAAGAATTAAAGAACAAGTCATTTAGAAATCAGACGTCCTCATGCCTAATGGATAGGCACTTCCAAAATTATATACTGGCCAAATATCTTATAACTTTACATGAAGAAAAAAGGTATTGAAAAATAGGATGCTGGCTTAGACAGTCTACTAGAGTCAATCTTTTACAGTATATTACTGATATCCTGTAATCTTCTCAATTTTTTACCTTTCTGGAGAGCCTACAACCATTAAAGCATCTGTATCAGTGCTTCTTAATCAGGGTACCCGGCCACCCTGTGGTACTGTGAAATTATTTAAAGGGTGCTGCCAGTTGCAAGGAAATAAGCAGAGACTCAGGCTCATCCTTGCCTGGCAGATCCCCCATTCCCACTGCCCAGTCCCATTAAAAGGAAGTAAGTACTGTAATATATAAATGAACGTATGAAATTCGTTGCCACTCAACTAGCAAGTTATGGAAAGGTGCCTCGAGTCCAGCAATGGGTTGAGAACCACTGTTCAAAGGTTGAGAACTGCTGATCTATATTTTCAGACCATGTAGATTCTTATATTTATATCACCAGGCAGCTAAGCAGGTTCCAAATAGAATCCTAGAAAATTAGGGTTGGAAAGGACCTTTGGAGGTCATCTAGTCCCCTGCTCAAACAATCACACCCACCTATATCATCCCAGCAAAAGCTTTGTCTATCTGGGTCTTGAAAACTTCCAAGGATGGTGACTGCACCACCTCTCTGGGTAACTTGCTCCAGTGCTTTGCTACCCCCTAGTTGGAAAATTCTTAATATTTACCCTAACCTTCTCTTGCTGCAACTTAAGACCATTGCTTCTTGTTCTGTCATCTTGTTAACACTAAAAACAGTACAGCTCCATCCTCTTTTGAAACCCCCTTCAGGTAGCTGAAGGCTGCTATCAAATCCCCTCTCAGTCTTCTCTTCTTCAAACTAGATAAGCCAAGTTCTCTCAGCCTTTCTTCACAAGTCATGTGCTCCAACCCCTTCACCATTTTCACTGCCCTCTGCTGGACTCTCTCCAATTTGTCCACATCCTTTCTGTAGTCAGAGGCCCAAAATAAGGACTATATAGGACTATATGAGCCACAAAGGTAAACTATCCTTAATTTTTATGCATTTAATTTTATATTGTATTTTGTAAGAAGTTAAAAATGTTGCCCTCAAAGGACTGATATACAGAGGGGAAGGTAATGTTTAAAGAAGACACTTTGTTCACTTTCTGCACTTGGTGTTTAGACTGTTTCAGCACTTCCAACTCCTGTTTCTATGGGTCTTTCACAAACCAGGGAGCAGGGGACACTTATACTACAGGAAAACAGGATTATATAACCACAAAGACTGGCAGGAAAACTCCAGGACAGGTACAACACCTGAAAATAATGGGGCCTGCGAGTTGTTTTCCTGTTCTCTGATATTCTAATGTTTTTGGGATGACAGTTTTATAAACAAGTTTCCTTGCAGTGACGCTGGACTCCACAGGGGACTGCACACCTGAGGCACTGTGCTCCATTAGACTTGAGCTGAGGTAGAAATAAAAAAAGAGGAATGGAAGCTTAAAAGCTGCCTTTTTGGCCCCATTCAGATAAAAAAGACCCACGAGCTGTGGAAGAGAAGCCCTCGGAAACCTATCTAAAGCAAGAATCCCTATGCAAGAAGTACTCTGTCTTTATTTTTTTGGATGGCATCTCTCTTTACTACAAGGTTAAAAGAGCTATAGGTCAGCATCTTGTTGAATCAATCAGAACATCTCAAAATATGCAAGAAAAATAAAGACCACTGTCCCAGCCAGAGCTAAAATAAATAAGTTTTATACACTAATTTGCTCATTAGTTTTGTGGCTTAATGAGTTTATTTTACACCCTTAGAGGGAAAAAAATGAATAAAAACACATCAAGAAGCAAGATGTATTTGGTGATATCTTTTATTGGACCAACTACAGTTTGAAGAGGTATTAGGCTAGTTTTGAGGCACGAAGTGCCGTATCTCATGCCTGAGAAAGAAGCAGATGCTGCCCAGGGTAAAACAGTAACCTTCGTTTAACTCCATTATGTAAATGAAAAAGATAATTTAAAAAGGGTGAGGCAACAGTAAATGTGTACAGCATGGAAGTCATCAGAAGTAGCTCTAGACTGCATAAAAACAGCAGTTGCCCACCTAATTATGTTACAAAATTACCGTATTTACTGGAGTCCAAGTTAACCATGAATTTAAGACAACCCCCCAATAATTAGACTGTATATATATTTTTTTTATGTATTGTATATAAAAAGTGTATACATTTAAAAAAAATAATTTTCCATGTATAAAATCTAATTATAGGAGGGTTGTCTTGAATTCATCCCCTTCCCACTGAGCTCTTTTCCCTTCTGGGGCACAGCACATGGAAGCTCAGCCCTTGTGGGGCTATACAGTAGTGCTGGTGCTGCTGGATGGCTGTACAGGCAAAGCATCAGCGTTGGTGTTGCTTACTGGCCAGGTAGAGGACAGAGTTTCCATATGCTCTATGCCTGGGAGGGAATCAAGCCTGGCTGGAGCTGAGCTATGCCTGACACTAATGGGCGGGAGGAAGAAGAGGGCCTTGTTCTGTTTGGTGTTTGTGAACCAGCAGGAAGTTCGCTTCTGATGAGGAGTTCTGCAAGGTTGGGAAGTCGGTCAGAAGCAGGGGCAGGGGGTGCATGAGAATGCTTCTGAGAATGAGTTCAACTATAAGCTGTCATTTTTAATATTCCAAGTTCCAGCATGGTGTTGTATCAATGGGGTTTTTTGTTGCATGTGTGGGAGGGGTTTTGTTTTGTTTTTTTGCAGTCTAGTTCTCCACTTAAATGTCCTTGCTGTGTAAAGACATTTTTAGGTTCCTGATGGGGGTATTTAAGTATTCCCCTTAGAGGAGACAGTGGTATCTGTTTGACACTATTAGTTTTTTGGAGATAACTGTGGTGCTCTGTGGTTTGTTTTTTTTTTGGGTAAGGAACCATTCTAGATGTGGATCATGGGTTCTAGAAAGTCGATTTTAATATAAAAGTATTCCAGGGAGAATACTTCCAGGCAGAAGTGTGGTAGTTGCTGAAGCTGTGGAAATCAGCAAGTAAATCCAGGTATTCAGTCCAGATGATGAGAATGCCTTCTACCCATCACAAGTATAATGAAAGTTTGGTGGTGCAGTCTTCTAAAACTCTTCTTCAAGGTCACTCATGAAGAGACTGGCGTACCTTTGTGTCCACAGCTCTGCCCCTGATTTGAAGGAAATGCCACTTGTTTAAAGTGAATTGTTCTGGGTGAGGAAGAAATGAATAAGTTGTACAATGTTATAGCTGTAAGCTATTATTGTCTATGGCCCTGCAAGTATTTCATGCAAGCAGTAATACCTTTTTAGTGCAGGATGCTAGCATATAGGCTAGTAACACCCATAGTTGCAACTACCTTTACAGGGAGGCAGTTAAATGTTCCAGATTTTGTTGGGAAAAATCTGCTGCGTCCTGATCAGAACTTGCTATTTCAGTGACAAACAGTTTGAGGATGGTTTTAATGTTTCAGTGACTGCACCACAGTTGGATATGAGGCTGCCAGGGTTTTGTTAATTGCGTATGTCTTTCTGTTTGTGTAACTTGTTCTTGTAAGTGCTCATTACTTGGTCTGTAGCTGCTTCTTATACCTTCTCTTTGCATATCCTCTAGACCATCCCAATGTATTTCCACTACAAGAAAAGTAGGACAATCAGTTTTTGAAGCATTTGTATGGAAATCTGGCTGTACCCAACTATATATTTTTAATGGACACTCACTGAAAGGAAGCGTAGAGCAAAGGAATGAGGATTCAAAGACTATAATATTTTGGTATAACAAAATTCACAATCTATCAGCTGTAGAAAAAACAGCAGATAAATGAATTGCATAACTAGGTGGCCTACATATCGACACACACATTGGCAATTCTACAGCGGCTGCTAAGTTTTAAAGGGGACTGTAACAGGGAACCCTAGCCCTGTTACAAGGAAGCAAAGTGGCCCCTTTAAGATTAGAGTCTGCAGAATGCAGCCTACAGCAGAGCAGGAATTAAATGCCAAGCCCTGCAGGCCAGTCAGCTGACTGGGTCTGTCCAGTGACTGCAAGAGGGCTCAGGCCAGAACTATGTAAGCCCTGGTCTGAGCTAGTCAGAGGGGCCCAGGCTGGGCCAGAGGGTGGAATCCTGAAGGCTCCAAGCAAAGCTGCAGCAGCCCTACAAGTACGAGCAGCAGGCAGCCAGACTCAGAAGGCGCAGTTCAGATCTATTAAAGCTACTGCTGCTGAATTGGGCCCAACACAGTGGGTCTAAGCTGGACAGCTTAGATACATAAAAAGGAGTGGAAGCTGTGTTGGCTGAGACCCAAACAGAGTGAACAAGAGAGGCAGATAACACCTGCAAGGCACGGGGCATGGTAAGGGAAGGTTAGAATCGTGCAATTAACCCTTAAGGCAGGAGCTCTTCACCTCCAGAGGCTGAAGAGCAAAGACCAGATCTGGGAAGCCCTGGGGCAGAGTCCCTTTTGAGAACCCAAAGAAACACCAAGACATGGCAGACAAGTGAAGGGGAATCTGTTCCCAGAAGCCAACTGAAACATGGAAAAGGGACTCTGGGGTGCCTCCAGGCATTCTCAAATGGCCCTAGGGATGGCATCCTATTAGAGGGACTGTAGAACGTAGGGAGAGTGGGAGGAGGAAAATCTACGCTTGCTCCCTTCCCCTTAGTATCAGGAAGTCAAGTTGGCCCCGACAGTAAAAGGGCAGAACACAGGAATGGCGGAAACAGGACAACTGCAGAGTCTGCTCGGAGGCAGCAAACAGAAGAAGCCCCTAAACAGGCCTGGGAGCATGAAGCGAATTAAACCCTTACCTGCCAGGCTCTCTAAGGTGGAGGGGAGAAGTATCTCAGCAGGAAAAGCCTGTGTTGCAGAGAGCCCCAGGAGAACACAGAGATGGTTCAGCCGCCTTAAGGTTCCCACTGGGAAACAACCCTTGGAAAGGGAAAGCCCTATTTGGAAACACTAAGAGGAGGCTGGAATAGCCCAGGCTGTTTATAACGTCAGGGGAGGAGTCACTTGATGTTAACTCAGCCCAGGTGCCTCCCCTCAATACAGGACAGGCAAGCTACAGCTGGGGACTAGAAACCAGCATTAATAGGCTGGGAGTGCAGGGTGGAAAGCCCAAGAGGGCATAAGCAGTAGTGAGAGGGGAAACCCTGCACCAGAGAGCAACGGAGACCAGGGGTGAGGAATACCCCAGCCCATATTTTTGCATTTTTTTTTTCTAATGGACTGCAGAGCCTTCCTGGGAGTCATTCAGGAAGGTACTGAGAGCTGCTCCTAGCTGTGACACCTTAACAGCAGGAGCCAGTACTTAAGCCTGGATTGTGGTGGGGGTTCTGAGGTTGGAGGAGTCCCCCGTAAGGCCTGTGAGGCTCTGTTGCAGCCAATTATTTTGTAATACTGGACACAACCCTGATGGCAGAGCCAGTTTTTCCTTCCTGGGGAGAGAATTCTCCTATTATTACCATCAAGTCATGGCAGATGAGTGCTCCAAGGAGGTAGTGTAACCCATTGAGGGGTGCATGGCACTGGTCGAGCCATATACAAACAGATTTGTACAGGGACCAATTATCAAAGCATGAAAAATCTGTGTACCCAGATACGGAGATACGTGACATGCCAATATCCTAAACTGGGGATGCTCAACCAGCCCACGGTCCAAATGCAGCCCATGCAGTCATCACGTCTGGCTCACAGGGCTTCCCATAAGTTGGGAAGTTTCGCAGAAGGAGAGTGGTGATGGGGGAGTTAATACTGCCACCCTCCCCCTACCAAGTCCCCAAACCCAAGCCTCATATGGCAGATCAGAGCTGGACTTTGCCCCCATCCCTCTGCAGGGCCTAGCCTGGCCTGTTCTCTCCCTCCAACAGCTGGATCAGGACTGAGCTATGTCTCTTCCCCCCAGGTGGCTGGGTCTCACCCTCTTCCCCTGCAGCCAGGCTGGAGTCAGGCCACATCGCCTCATCCCCCACTTCCCTTTGCACACCCAGATGGTGCCACCATCCCTGCCCCAGGTGCAGACTGAGACCACTGGCCAGATCTGGTCTGCAAAAAGGAGTGGGCACTGTCCTTCAGCTTGTCAGGCAAAATGGCTGAGATCCACTATCCTAAACTACAAAAGAACAGTCAGGATGGAATCCTTATAACCCCAAAGCAGCAGGTGGAGCCTGCCAATAACACTGCTTCTCCCCCCACCCCCAATCCTTCAACTTACTTTTGAACTCTTCTTAACTATTATTTACCTTTGCACCTAAAGCAATCAAGCAGATTGTTTAAAGTCTCAGCTTACACATGTGAGAAAATGCTTTGCAGAAATTGAAAAAGGCTGCTTAATAAATGTAAGGTTCTATTACCAGAATAACATAGAAGAACTTTTAGTCTTAACAGTTTTCAGCGTAACACTTGGACTAGTTTACAGAGCAAAAGTGAGCTGGAGTCTTGAAGATTTCCTAGCATAATTTTTAGCAAAATGATGGCTGTTTAATTTCAGAAGTAAATAAAAAGCTTTAGGATACTCAGCTGGGGAGAAAAATAAATTAACAATGCTTAGAGCCCAAGTACTGACTAGTTGATAATGCTTTTTTCTATAATGAGGGGAGAGTAATCCTCATTTCTAGATTGTAAATATGGTAAGTGTAGACATTAATAACCATACAAATATCAGATACCTGACTGCAGAGTGGACTTCGTTGATGTTCTAATCAGTATGAGCTTTAAAACTACCAAATTTTGTGTGAATAAATTAGAAAATGCACACAAATACAATTTATAATTTCATTTATACAAAATCTTGGTACAGTTTGACTACCTTTTTTGTAAAGGAAAATTAATCATATTTCTTTTTTCAGCTAGATTAAATACATTTTTGGACATTAACCATCAAACCTCTTTCCCATCTTCAGGAAAACATTTCCTTCTTGGCAAATAACAAGTTTGCTGTATACTTGATATCAGATTCAAATGTCTCTCCACTTCCAGTTATTTTTTGGAGACCGAAATTAAGCAAGAAAACTAAAACTCTGCTTTTACGGCTGGATCGCTTTAAGCGTTTAAATGAAAGGGAAAAAGGAGCTAAACTTCTTTGGTTAGACCTCTCTCAATAAAGGGGTTGTTTTATCATTTTTTTCAGAACCTATCAAGATACAGTCTATATTAAAAGTAAATATTCAGTGTACAGAAATGAACTAGATGTTTCTAGGTAATTTGACAGACTGGTACCTTATTTATCCATTTTCTCAAACAAAGCTATACATACAGATCATGATATTTAGTAATGTTGTAAAGACATTCTATCAGTTATGTGCATTTTGATACCTTTTATTGATTTTTCTCTCAATCGGGTTTTAGGACAGACATCTAGGTTCCCAGCTGGTTTTCAATGCAACTCCCAGAGGCTGTTTTTTTATACGTTGTTAGCATGGTTAGACAAACAACGTTACTCAATGGGAATTTTTTTAGAGAGAAGTTGGCAAGCTTGCATGCTGGTGTTTATGTAGCATATATGAAGTGGAGCAAAAATGCAATAACTGTTCAGGGTACCACACCATTTTACATGTAGTTCTGTCTATGTGAAGAGAGAAATATTTTTCAAGAAATCTACCCCTGCCTGATTCATTAAGGATGTCATAATTCATTGTTTCATTATGCACATCAGTCACAATGGAAAAAAGTGAGGTCCTAAAAAACCCCCAGACTAGGATATTAGCAAATGATTCAGGTAAGAGGGCTGCTGTTTACAAAAAGAGGCATCTATTTGTACATACAGCAAAAGAAAGACGTAGGCATGAAAAGTTTCTTGCAAATTACACCTATTGCCTTTATACCACCAGTTGCATTTTTAAATTTTATCAGACCCTCAGCTTCTGAGACTGTCTACAGTGCAGCAGGTGCAGTTATAACATTTGCAGTCATGGTACCCAAAATAGCTAGATTAAAGCAAGAGGTGATATCACTGGCAGCTAAAGGCCACAACAGAACAGGCTGCAGCTTGCCTGAGGTTCCAGGTTAGAGCTTGCTCAGGTATGTCTACCTGCAATGCAATTACAACTCTAACTGCTATGTGTGGATGGATCTCAGTTTCATGGTACTAGTCAGCTGAATTCGTTTTTAAAATTTAAGGAGCAGAAAATAATACCTGACCTTTTAATTTTCCAGCTCCTCAATTTTTGTACTTATTTTTGGGTCCTCCACAGAAGCAGAACTTGATGGCCGGCAAGGAAGCATATCAGATGACGAAGGAAGGCTTTTGAAGAACTCTCCAGGGCAGGAGCAAAGGGAAGCTTACAGAACCAAGCTGATGCTACTTCTGTGGTTTTTCTTTTTATCTTATCCAGAAGTGAACTTGTGGCTACTTGACCTGAGAGAACACCTCCTGCATCCTTCAGTTTCTAACTCTCTCTCCTTACTTTCTTTTTCTTATACCATTGCAGAGTTCAGGGAAGCCTTTCCACATCAAATGAACATGATGAGTGCAGTTGTTTTTGGGGGTGGAAAGAGGTAAAAGATGGGGCTCCAAAGGGGACTGGAGCCATTTAACATACTCATAAATAATCTGGACAGCGGGATGAATAATAGCAAGGTGGCCAAATTTGCAGATAACTGTTATTCCAAGTGATAACAGCCAAGGTGAACTGGGAACAACTACAGAAGATTCTAGCACTGTTAAGCAAATGGACAACTAAATGGCAAATTAAATTCAATGTAGATAAGTGTAAAGTGATACACACGACCAAAAATAACCCAAATTATACCTACACTATGATGGGCTTTATATTAGCTGGTATAACGCAGAAAATAAGTCTGGGAGTCATTGTGGGCAGTTTGCTAAAACATAAGCTCAGTGTGCTCAGCAGCTGTCAAAAAGGCAAACAAAATGTTAGGAATTAAGAGAAGGGAGCTGTAAGTAAAACAAGAAGGATCATCCATCTTTTAAATCCATGGTGCACCCATATCTTGAATACTATGTGCAGTTTTAGTCTCCATACCTCAAAAAGAATAGAAGAATTGCAGTAGGTACAGAAGAGCAATAGGATGATTATGGCAGGGCTTTCATATTAGGAGATATTAAAGACGCTAGGCCTATTCAGTTTAGAAAATAGATTTATGATGGTGGACATAATAAGGGTTTACAAAATACTAAATGGTGAAGCGAAGTGAATAGGGATTTATTATTTACTCTCTCTCATACAAGAAATAGGGGTCACAAAATGAACCCAGAAGGTAATAAGTTTAAAACTAACAGAAGGAATCCATGGTGTGTAATTAAAGAGTGGCACTCATTACCACCAGATGTTGTGGAAGCTGACAGTTTCTCCAGATTCAAAGAGGAATTGAACCAGTTCTTAGAGAAAGGGGACATCAGTAGCTATTGAGCATGGGAGTTAAAGGCATAGCCTCCGAATCAGAACTTCCTAGACTCTAAATGCTGGAGGCTGCAACTGGGAGAGGAACAGTGGGAAAAAAAGACTTTGGTCATACCCTGTTCATTCTCCCTTTCAGCATCCACTCTCTGCCACTGCCCGACACAGGAAACTGGGAAACCTATGGTTTGATTCACTAAGTAAATGGCAGTTCTTATGTTATTAGGGTGGGGAAAAGGTTTCTATGCAACTCAAGTATAAAATAGCAAAAGATACAGACACAAAATAATACAAAATTTAGGGACAACAAAGTCAAGAAAAACAAAATAAAAGCAGTCAGATTGGGTACAAGCAGACAGATAACACATGGTGGTACAAAACTGAGCGCAAATTAAAATGGTCACTTAAAAAGGTTAGTATTGTATTTTTGCCACTACTATGTGGCACAAACGGCATTTAATTTTCTGGATATTATGCATAGCCACGGAATGGCAACAATTTCTTTAACTTTCACTATTCAAGGTACAGGCATTAATTAAATAGTCTTACAATTAAGTGGATGTATTACGTTATATCACATCAGTGTTCTTTAAGATACAGTTTATTACAGGGAGTTTAAGTGTTTTGTCAATATCCTGCATTATAAAAAAAAACAATTGATAGAGGTTGTCCCAGTTTTGCACAAAAACAGACTGTTTCCACTGGATTTTCCAGGAGCATAACTTGGGCAGGGCGCCTGGGGCACTAGCCCTGAACACTGACATGGGGTGGGGTAGAAAAGTAACAGCTGCACCATAGCTACACAACTGCATAGCAGCAGCCAGAAGTTACTGCTGCCTCAGACACCCAGCAGCCTTGTTATGCCTCTGGGATTTTTATCAGGTCCTATTTCCATTGATTTGACACTGCATAAAACGTTACCAACTTTGAACCAAGAAATGCCTCACTTGAACACAGGATTATGGTGCACATTACTAGTCTATTTGTGGTTGCTTTTTCATAAAACCAGAACATACATTAGGATATCATTTCCAAAATTAATTTATTTTACCATTACATGAGAGAGAATTTTCGTACCATGCTCAACTGACCAAAGCCATGGGGAAAGGGGGGATTTTCTTTCCATTTGCTGTTCTGAATTTTAAAAAATGCCTAGACCTGCTCCACAACCTTAACAATAGGGATAGTAGCAAAAAAAGTAAGTGACCTCTAATCAGAGCATGACATGCATCATTTTGGTGCATCTATGTTTTCTAAATACAATTGTTGTGTAAAAGGAACACAGAAACAAAGAAAACGTCTGGTGCCCTATAGGGGATGTGTATTGTCAGGCAATGTATTAAAAATATAAAAACATTAAAAACATTTTCCATGGCTGTTCCACAACATACATGAAGATTGACTGGTTTGGTAGCACGTACACTAACCAATTCTTTATAAAGAAGAAACTGAATCCTGTAATCTCGTTATCACCCTGTCAGTGAGTTAATGGTCATTACGATGAACGAATTCTTATTTTATCAAGGAAGTCAGGGCATCATTGGTGCTTTTCACAGGATAATAATGAGGTTTTACACTGCAATTAAAATCAGCACAAATTTGCAGTTCTACTACAGGCTCAGCTGCAATCTTTCATTCAAAAAACCCCACCATATTGAAAGTCCCATTAAGCACATTAATATGGGACCCAATTTTTTTTTTTTTTTTAAACTCCCCCCTTTCCCTCCCCATACTTTCCAAAAAGAGAGAATAGGAAACAATAGGGGAAAGAGCAAACAGAAAAAAAACCCCTTCTGAAGCACAGTGTAACACTACTATCTCAAGCAGAGCAGACAGATCAACAAGAGTAACGTGTTTTCACTCAAGATTACCAAAATTCCAGTCAAGGCTGCTTTACTTTATCAGAACTTCAGATATTCCAACAAACATGTTCATGTTGGCAATTAAACCATAAACAGTTTCCAAACAAAATCTCCCACTGGACTTTATGTTTATTATCAGGGAAGGGTAAAAAGAGTTTCGCAATACTTTGCTTCTAAACCTAAAAATAAAGTAAATTTCTTAAATTTGCAGAATCCTTTTGCTTCACAAAACAAGTACAGAAATCAATTTTCATTCAACTCTACTATGAACCAATGGCTGTATATGAAATCAGTTTAATTCTTTATAAAAGTGAGAAGGAATTAAAACATGCTTTTAATTGTGGTGCTTATCAAAGAATCAGGAATAAAGCTAAATTTAAATGTGCATGTGCATACATAGATACAAACACACAGTTCAGACTGTACAGCTCAGGGTTAGCCCTGGATTCTAGAAAGCAATTTTGTCAAAAGTTCAGTTGTCTTCAAGACACAAATTCTCTATTAAATGTTCAATAAATCAGTGTATTATCTTGAAATACCCAACATAAGAGCTTTGATACTTCAACAAGCCTTGCATGACAATGAAAGGGAATCCAAATGGGAAGGACAGAATAAGGGAGGGATGCTATTAGCTTTGTAGAGCCAATGAGAGCTCATATTTGCCTTTTTTTTTTTATCCTTTTGTCCATTCCCAGGTTAGGAGACTTTAACAAATGGACATCATGAACATTTATTAAGTAAATACTGAAAATCTGGAAGATGCTGACAGTACTTGAAAAAGTGTAATCTATCCATAGAACAAGTAGCAAAACGGCAAAAGTCATGCAAAACCCCCTCAACTCCCCGCCCCAACCCTTCCAACAAAAAAAACCATGCACCAATAAAGCCTCACCACTTTACTCTACAGAGAATAACCCTGGCAGGATACCATAGTTAAATTTCCTAAGGTAAATCGATCCTTGGCCTGTGAAACAGGCAGCAGAAGCTGCCATCTATTCAAGTATTTCTTTTCTAAATGTAGGCACACAGAAAGGATGGAGACTAATAACACACTGTGGGTTTTCAAACATCAATATACATGAACATCTGTGTCACATCTAGCCTGGGCCAAATGTAAACCTATGATCAATACAGAAAGGCTCGCGTCATCCCACTTTACAAAACCATATTTAATTGGAGTGAAATAAGGTGCTGCCAGCCAGGAAGACAAAACATTAACATTCCATGTGGTAATCTCTTACACTTAAAGGAAACGCTTGAAGCCAAGATTTTAAAGTATGATTAATGATTTTTGGGTGTCCAACTTGTGATGCTTTGAAAGAAGTGCTGACCTCAGCCTCTGAAAAATCAGGCCCCTTTAATGAGTCTCAGGTTGACTTGCCAAAAATATATAGGTACCCCTGCTTCCCCCCCAAAACACTAGTCCCTTGAAAAAAATCTTGGCATGAGACCCTGAAAAAGCTGCACTGGGAAGTAATTTAAACCATAATACACACATGCAAAGGGTGTGGAAGTAAGTTCTGGATCAAAGACTCCTATTCTGTCAGCCAGTGGACACTGAAACAAGCATGGCCTTGCTCACTTTTAGGGACAGGGACTAGAAATAAATTTAAAAAACAACAACATACTGATGCTGCTCTGTCACTGGCTCATTTTAGTCAAGTGGTGACCAACCTTTTTGGGAGACTTGTCACAAGATAAACGTTGCCTCCTCCTCAAATGCTGCTCTGATCCCCCCCTCCCCCTCCCCCCAAGTGTACCAGATAGAGTTTGTGCCCTAAAAACTGGAAGGGAGGCAGGGCGGGCTTGAGCCTTCAGCTGTGTAGAGCAGAAGGAAGATGCTGGTGTGAGAGTTGTCACCTCCACGAGCCAGGTTAAATCTCCCATAACTGCTCCAGTTTTGTAAGGATCCAAAGCCCTGAATTTGGCAGCAGCTGCAGGGCCAAGGAAGAGTGAACCTGGCTTTTGGCAGTGACACCTTTGGTAGCAGCATCCTTCTCCACTCAGCCCAAGGCAAACCCTCCTCCTCCATTTCTACATCCCCCTTTACTAAGTACCTGAGCCTCATGGACCACACAGCAGCTGGGTTGGCCACTCCTGATTTAGACCGTTCCCAATTCCCTTTCATAGAGATGATTACAACTGTAATCCAGGATCTAAGCAGTGAGGAGGAGGGGAGGAGCCCTCAAACAGCAGTAATTTTTTGGTTAAAATACAAACTGCAGCAGAGACTTTCCTAAATAATTCACACCTTGAAACATAATTCAAGAGCATCAAAGTAGCCCAAAACAATACTAGAGCATCACATTCTCTCTGCCAAGTGTTTGATTTAAAATGCGGTTTATTTCCACTTGGAGAGGCTTGGGTTTCCTCAGGTAGTAGTTTCCATAAAATCGACTGCCCTGAGTCTATACAACCTGCTTGGGATTCAACTGGTAGTGGAAAAGGGCAGATGGGGAGAAAACTGAGGAGCTGCTTCCAACTTGAAGCATTAACCACCACAGCTGCAGCCTGGAACCCTGTCTTCCAAAATGGATGATGGTCTTTGATCCCTCTAATCCATAAGTGTCCTTGTAATAAAAATAGCTGCTTATTACACAGGGGTCTAGACTGGCTCATCATTTATGGTCATCATCTAATTTTGGCTCTCCAAAAGTGTTTCGTTATCATATATTGTGCATTGTTGACCAGCTCACAGAGCTTTCATCTTCCAACCAGTAGAACTTTTAGTCTTATGCAAGCTCCTGCATCTAATCCAAGTCCCTTCACAAATGGAAGTGCCCAGTTTCATAAAACTGCACTAGAACTGTACTATATTTTTTTTTTTTTTACTGAATTAAATATGACCTTTGAGTGTTGAACTGAGCTCTAGGGGAGGAAGAAATATTTTTGTTTAACCCATACCCTGCAGTGTTTCAACATATCCGAATCAGCTCTACCTCTGCTGAAGGAAAACTGACCCATCAGTTATCTCCCAGATATAACCTGAGAGTGCTCCAAGCAACTGGCCAGCGAGTGCACTGTGCTGACTAAAGGGGAAACTGTTGTGGCAATACTGCTTGCTACCTCCCTGGCAGGCTGTGCAGTCTCCGAGGAGAACAAGAAACTGTAGTCTCTGGTGTTACTTGAGCCTAGTCTTTATGAGGCACTGTCCTGGTTTTTTTTTTTTAACCCGTTCTCAGGGAAGCCCAGGAGACAGAAAAGGAGAGGTATGGGAGGTGACACGGGGGAAGGTCAGCCAACCACTACTAAAAGTTCTTTGATTCTCTGCTCAAAAGCTGCTTTAAAATGTGTATCTGTTGGCATACAATTCCTTAGGCATCAGACACCAGCTGGGAACAGTGTAAGCCTAGTGCACTCCAATTAGGCATAGGCGATAGCTGCATGACTCCTGGGGTCTCTTCCATGCGCAGGCCAGTGTGAATAAGGAATTGGATTTGGATTCAGCCAATTCAGAGGACAGTGATTCCATGCTGAGATTCGGATCGCTGTCTTGAATCGATTTGGCCAAATCAGCTTTGGAAGATTTGGCACCGATTCAGAGATATTCAGCAATTCAGATTGGTCGGGGAGAGGCAGGCACAGCTGGACGGCTGCAGGTTCTCCTGAGGCTCCTCTGGCTGTACCTGCATCTCCCTGGGCAGGGGGGGACTCATGGGAGAAGCCCGTATGGCTGCCCTGCCTGGCCCCATCCCCAACCCAGCTGGCCCCAGCCTTGTCCTGGCACCATAAAGCGGGGTGGGGAGGGGAAAGCCCTGCACTCACCGGCTGCCACGGTACTGATGGGGGCCTCTGGGCACTGATGGCAGAAGCCCCCACTCAGCACGGGGCAGTGGGGGGGGGGCAGCAAGGATTGCCTGGCTCCTGCCTGGCAGCCACCCCATGGTGTGGGTGCAGCATGGCTCAGCAGGGCGCTGCATGCTGCCTGGGAGCTGGGGCCACTGGGGCTGAGCAGTGCCAGGCTTCGGCTGACAGCCTGCCAATCTGTACTGCACCTGTGCCATGGGGCAGCTGCCATGAATGTGCCAGGCTGGGGGAACAATCCCCAGTGCCCCCCACTGGGGACACACACACACACACACACACTATCATGAGTGCACAGAGGCCTCGATCGCCATTGCTAGAGTCAACGAGTGTGGGGTTTTTTTGGTTTTTTTTTAAGTGCCGGGAGGCTGGGCAGGCAATGGGGCAGCTGCAGGTTCTCCCATGGCTCCTCCAGCTGTGCCTGCCTCTGCTCCAGCAGGGGAAGCTGCAAGGGCTATGCCCTGCTGCTGCTTGCCCAGCCAGAACAGGGGGAGGGGGAAGCGCAATGCAGGCATGGCTCGCTCCACGCGGCAGCAGGGCATAGCCCCTACTCCCAGTGCTGCCGCGCCCACATCTGCACTGTCTCTGCCCTGTTGCTGCTTTCCAGCCGGTGCAGGAGAGCATGGGATGTGGGCGTGGCAAGGCTGGGAGTGGGGACTATGCCATGCTGTCACTTGCCCCCTTTGACTTGAAGCAATCCGTGCCCACACTCTGCCCCCCACTGCCCCAGCTGATCAAGTAGCAGCAGGGCAGAGCCCCCACTCCCAGTGCTGCCCTGCCCGCATCCTGCACACCCCTGCCCTCCTCCTTGAGTAACGTGCCCCCCCCACCCCAGCTGGGCAGCTTGTCCCCATCCCTCCCCCCCCTCATCCCTTCCCTTCCCCCTCCCTCCAAACCCAACAGACTTACCTGCCTGCTTAGTCTATGGCCAAATCTCTGAATTAGCCAAAGCTTTTCCATATTGATTCAGATGCTTCAAACTGATTCCAAGCTTTTACTTGATTTCCAGATTTGATTCAGATTCGGTCCCTGAATTGGGTCAAATCTCCTCAGAATTGAATCAGCTACCAAAGCTTTGCGCAGCCCTAGTCGCTCATTCTCCCTCAGAACAGCCAGAAGAAAGAAAAAGAGCTCCAGTGTTTTGATGTGTACCCTCTTTAGGCAACATGCATCACCCTCAGGCTGAAATGGTTGGACAAGTTTGAACCAAAAAAGCTTGTTACTATGCATGCAATTTTACTCTTGTTCTTCGAGACCAGAATCCAATTTAAAAATATCACCCCTGCGCAACTCATGCAAGGCACATGTTCAGAGTTAGAGAACTACTTTGCAGCAGCTTTGAGAGCCAAGATGATGCGAACGTAATGGAGCTGGCAAACTCACACTATTGTCAAGAGTTCTGAGAGTTTCCATTTAGAAAATGTTTTATTTGCCTGTTGCAAGCTTACATATGGCTGTATATGTACAAAGTGAAAAGCTAAACACTTTAAAGGTGCAACTATAGTGCTAAATATTTATATCGCCAAAATATTCTGAAATGTAATAGATAGGTGCTTGGCCTTGATGAGGCTTCATTGAGTGAAGGAGGTTAATGGAAGAGTAAATCCTCTCTTGTTTCTATTATTTGCTAGAATACCTTCTTCCCCACTAATAATCCTATCATAGTGCTCAGATATTTCAGCAATGATCTTTCTGATACAATGCATCTTCAGGGCCTGCCAAGAGAGTTGTAAAAGCCTATAAAAGTCTTAGCACATACTAACACATCTAGAGAAACCAATTGATATAATAGTAGCCTTAGATGCAGCTCTATATGTGTATTTACTTTCACTGGTAAAATCCATTTCCTCTAACTGTAGAATTTTCTACAGGATGGGCTTGAAGAAGTAGCTGGTTAACAAAAATCATTTGCTGATTGATCCTTCCAAAGTTTGAAGTATATTTATTATACTACAAATTTCCTTTACACCTCCAAATACTCCATTGTAAATCCATGTTACTTACACATCAAGATAACTTACTCAAGCAACATAATTTGTGACTTACTTACAGAAACAAAGTTATTTTTTTTAAAAGATGTATTGATACTTGCCAAGCTTTGACCAATACTAGCAAGTCTCCCTTAAAACATTTAGGCTAGAGACACAAATTACACAAACTGGTATAAGTGATCAGAAACTGGTTCAAATCTGTAACACACCAGAAATTCAGTGCACATAAACCACTTTCAAAGATAAACCTGGATGGATGTAGTAACAGACTTAACTGATATAGGTTAAATCTGTAAACTTGTGTCGCAGATCCACTCCAGATTCAAGTTAACTCACAGTCCCCCAGCATCCCAGGATGCTTTGCACATCCCCCACAGCCCTGCCCTCCATATTGTGTGCTCCACCTGAGCAGGGAGATGTGCTCTAGCACCCCCTCAGCTTCTGGCCTAGTCCACTGAAGTCATGTGGCTTCATTTCTGGAATCAAAAGCAAATGTCCGGTCACTTGCTTATCAGTTTAGCTATGCAGCTAAAGGTGCAGACAGACGTGCAGCTCCCAGCTGTAACTCAGAATGATTTCTGCAAAGTGTTCTGAGTTACAACATTACCCCAGACCAAACAGAAGTTCACCATTGGTTCCAGAGGGGAGGGAAATTTAGCTGCCAGCTGGGAGCATGCAGCCAGGTTCCCATAGCAATGGCCCTAGATCTGTGCCAGTGCTCACTGTTTTCAGAATGGGAGGGGGGAGAAGCAGCGGAGGGAATTTGTTCTTAAGGTTTCCCATTGGGTGCTGAAGAGTGAGGTGAGCCCCACCTTGGGGGGGGGGGGCTTCAATACATCCACCCCACTCTCCAGGGGAGGCTGAAAACCCCCCAGACTGAACTCCCTTCACTCCTTTTCCCACTTCCCATCCTGAAAACAGTGACAAGTTGGGAGCTCTGCAGACACAAGATACAAAAGACACTACATTTTTAAATGCCTTTATCTAATCCCTCATTGCATGGGATTGGCCTTTTTTGAAGCTGTCTGCAGCCATGTATTTGTGTTTGGTCACAGCTATAGACTGCTTTCTGGGGCCAGATCAGGCAAAAATTGTCACTTCTGTCTGCACCCTTGGACAGAACTGTGAAGATTGAATCCATTCACCCTTGGACTTGCTGACTGTCTGTATTTTGCCTTACAGATTAAGGTCCCATATTCTGCAACTGGGACACAAGCTGAAACTCTATACCTGTGCAGAACCCTCTTACTTCAATAGGACTCTGGACAGGCATAAAATTCTGTCTCTTTAGATCCAATTTTAGAAACTGGGCCTAATTTAAGATTAGAACAAAAAATTAGACAGCACAGGAAGTGTTGGGGAAAGAGATGAGCACATAGTAAAGAATCTTGGGGATTATGTAGTTTGAGTTTTGGATTTTCCTATATATAAAAATATAAAAGATTAAAGGATTTCCTTGAATAAGTGGATTTCAGAAAAGATTTAAGGAAAGAGCCTGGGGGAAAAGACTGATGGGGTAATGAGCAGAGACCAAGAACAGGGATCAAACAAAACAAACCAGTGATGGCAATGCAAGAAAGGAACATAAAAATGGGACGTGACTGGTAAGTTTATAGCAAGGGATGAGGGTGTGGAAGCAAAAATACCAGAAAGAGCAGCTTTCAGATATTTCAATACTTTCCTATTTCTAATTCCTATTGATTTCTATGGGCCTTGGAAATCTACTCAAAGTGTCCTAAGGTGAGGTAACACTACAAGAATGAAATGTGACAAATGTAACATTCCAAACAATGTATTCCACAGCACTCATTTATTTTAGGTGGGTGGACTTCAGTGCCAAGCTTGCTAAACATATGTATTCTTAAACAATCTTAAAATTCTGCTTCTGATAGCTGCTGTCACTTGGTCAATATATTTTCAGACAAAATAAAATCATGCTGTGATATTTCTCTAGAGATCTAAACTTCAAGTTAGCTGTTTTTCCCCATTTAGTTGAAGAATCTCGTAAGTTGTCTTTACCAATATATAGTATGCAAGTTGCATAAGACCAAAGGTGTCTTGCCACTAGTAAATGCAACAGCTTGATATTCTCAAATGCATTACTAGTGTTCTGCCTAAAAGCAGAAGAAAAAAATATGTCATTTAAATTAGAGACAACACAATTCTTTGTGCACATGTGGACTGGACCTTATTAGCAGAGAATGTCTTCATAAACTGTATAGGTGACATCCAAAGTCAACAAGAATCTATATCAACTTCCACAGACTTTGAAGCTGGTCTTAAGTAAATTAAGACAGAAAACAGGTATCATTTTAAAGAACTGATGGTCTCTGTTATGAGTGTTTATTTCCAGCAGGAAGAGAAACCGATTAGACTTAGGTATACTTTGGTACAATCCTGTTCATGAAAGGCACACAAAATCTTCTTGCACGCAGCAGGAACAAAGTTCCCTTGTCAAGAAATCCATATCTACTTTTTTATTGAGCACTCTGCCCCAAAATACTCTATATTTTGGCTTCTGTCCAGGGTATGAATCACTTGCTTCTGCTCCCTGCCTCCTCTCTCTCTCATTCCTTGCACTCCACACATAGAACATTAGTTTAACAGATTTATCTGTAATTAAACCAACACATTTGCATTCAATCTTCAGGGAAACCCCCTTGGGCCATGCGACTTAGCTTCTACTCTGGTCTTGCCATTCTGGCATCTGCCTTAGCTAGTTCTATTATTTCTGCCATTACTGGGAAATGGGTATATAATTGCTCTCTCATTTAGCCTGAATAAAGGGCTATTAGAACACCTGTCAACTTTTACCAGGTCTGTGATTGATGGTAACCATTAACTCCTTCTGGCACAGAAATGTCATATTAGAAGCTTGATTTGCATTTAGAACTCATGACATCAGCATATGAGGTACATACCTAGACTTGTTTTGGCATTCTCAGGAAGAAAGGATCAAGTATTTCCATATCTGATAAATTTGACCAAAATGTTTATGATAGCTTAGATTCATGGAGTTTACCACTCCTTCTGAAAGCCAAGGGAAGAAAATCTAAAAGAGTAGGAACTTCAACAGAATTTGATTCTACTGAATCAAGAATTTGGTCTCGAATATTGAGCAAGTTATAGGGCAGTTTTCTGTGAATTTACAGAATGACAGTGTTCTTTTGACAAAGTGATATACAAGTCTGAGTTGCACAACTTAATGTTTGTGTTCATTAAACAGTTATAAATCAAAGCCACAGTAGTACATTCAGTTACACAAGGGGAAAGTAGATGTAAGGCAATACCTATTCTGTGCAGGTGTAAAGATTGCACAATCCACAAAACAAGTAAAGGAGACTTGGATCAAATTCATTCCTTTTATTTGAACATACTCTGGTTTTAGAAACATAATAATGAGCACTTAATATTCCAATCTATTATCCTACAGACTCCTTAGAGCAATGAACCAGATATTCTAATGTCCTATCTAGACTGCTGACAGTAGATTTTTATTTCTTAACAGATTTTATTAAAAGCACAGGGATCCTAATTCCTTCTTCAAAGAAATAGACTTCAAATATAAACCAGCAGTTAAAAAAAAAATTAGACACATAAAAACTACTCCCAAGTCCTGTTAGCATCACTCATAAAAAATTACTATTACCAGATACTGAAGTTTAGTCATTGAAAAGACTTTTTATATTGTTGAACATACTCCTCTACAAGTAAATAACAGTTTAGAATGAAATTTGAGAATTTTTCATTTCAGTACAAAGTAGAAACCTGAAAGTTTCCTTAGCCTGAATATTGTAAAAATTGGAGCCAAAAGTTAGAACTACTCAATATTAAATCAGAGTTATGGTTCGGAAGAAATGTAGCTCTCCCTTTTGAGCAAAAGAAATTCAGAAAAGATGCAAGGACGAAACTGTCATCTATCTGAAAACTACAGATTATACCTACAAATAATATAACTGCCCAAAGAATTTTCATCCTAGTTGGGAAGTCTATAACCCCAAATTTCGTAATAAAGGAGAGTTGTCTTTCTGGATTACAGTTGGCCATGATATTGGTTTTGTATTCCATGCAATATTGCTACTAGTGAGACACGAAAGAAATAACTCCAAATGCTAAGTTTCTGTGCCTTTAAGAGAATGTATTGGTAGGTATTAATTTGACATCTTTCACTTGTTAGAAGTGTACTTTATAAAAAAAAAAAGTTAAATTAAATTGAAAAATGGGAAATAACCCAAGTTAAAAATAAGACTTTATAGAAATATAAACCATATCATGCCATATAGTTTAAATTATAAGGAAATATAAAAGGCAATAAAATCCACCATATTTTGGTCATCCATATCCTCTTACACACTCACCTCTATGGTATTTTAAATAAACTGAAGTAGTGCCTATTCTAAAAAACACCTTGTTACATTTAGACCCATTGCATACACTTTTTTGAAAATCTGCTTGTTTCCCTCCCTTCCCCCAATCTCCCCAATAACTTAAGTTTCAGGTATATGTAAAACTGAAACTTGTATTGCGTTATCCATACTAGAATAAACAGCCTGACTTACAGCAAATGACCAACTTAATGACAGAACACTCACTCAAAGATATATTCTGCCAATTCTCTTAATATGGCTTCTGTGGTACTCTGATTCCTCTCCCCCATTTTGTTACGATTTCTTGGTTTAATGCAAAAAAGTAATGACTTTTTGGAACAATTAGCTTCTTAAAAGTTCAGCTTGTGGCCAAGTATTACTGGCTACAAAAGACAGAAATTTAGAGCTATGTGACTGGTTCAAAGAGGCACATATGTCAAATATCAGCCAAACACATACCAGACTTGGAAGAACCTCTCTAAAATGTAGCACTTGCAGGAAATTCATCAAAATATCACGCAGGCTGTCTTCATTTCATGATAAAAAGGTTCACAGAAATACATTTGAGCGACTTAATCCTCACCGGTAACATAACAGATACTTCACAATGAAAAATGCATAGTGGGAGGTGGGGCCTTGATTGCAATCTCTACTATGATCCCTGCTAAGCCAATCTGCACCACCAAAGATGAACAAATTTGATAGTATAACAGTGCTAAATCTATTTGCTGACAAAACTCTTGGGATAGAAGTGATATCTTTTATTAGACAAACTAAAACCAACCAAGCTAAAACCAATATTCCTGAAATCTATTTGCCCTTCTCTAAAGACAAAGGGCAACAATCCACACCTTCAAGACTCACTGCAATAATGCATTATTTAAATTCCCAAGAGATGACCTGGAATGAAGCAGAGAGCAAATGCCAAGGTCTAGGCACAAATGTGTTCTGCCTACTCCAGCCATTTTTAGTAAGATCAACTCTTGAAATGTTTACCACCATTAGTAATAATAGAAGTCCACTGTAGACTGAAATAACATCTGGAAGTTTTGATGAATAGCAACATGCCCCCATTATCTTAGCCCTGGACACGATACCATTTGGATGTTTTGAAGAAAAACATGGATCTCATTCTACCTTAAAATAAAATGGATACCATAAATTTTAAGATGAACAGCATTTCTCATTGAAAAAAACCCTTACATTTTGTCAAAAACAGAGCTTGCTTACCTGAAAACTAGGAAGTTCAAAAAAAATGTGTGTACACGTTACAGGAGTGCTTCTTGGATAGGATAAGTCAGCTTCTACTGGGAATAAGGAAGGAGATGAGATGGTATAAGTGTTTTATTGTTGTTCGGCTGAACTCCAGTGGGCCAATGCAAGCCCTACAATGAAGCCTTGGACTGGCCTTCTTGATCCGATTACCTGGAAGGAAAAGAAGGAACTTTTAAGTTTCTCAACAAATACAATGAGACATTGTAAATCAGACAACTGAACACATTAAAATAACTATTTACAATATTATAATAACATTTTAGCTTAGCTTTCTCTTTAAATGACCCAACCTGTTGAACATTCAAAGTGGCAATTTTAAGAGGAGAGGTTATCAGGGTTGATAATGGCAGGTCAAGTTTTGATTTTTGAAATCCAAGTACATGTCTCAAATATATATCAATTTAAGTATTTATCTACATATAGAATAAAAATATAGGATGGAAGGAACAGACCCAACTATGTGTAGAACATGAAAACTTCCCATTCCAGGTGTCAACACAGACTTAGAAAAGACAGTTTTAAAAGGCAAGAGGGTAGTTTAATCGGCGTATTTCCTTAAATTGATAAATTTACAAGTTTTCAGAGGCTGACTCTTGGGTCAACAAACCAGAACTGATTTGAACCAAGAGTCTAACTTATATACCATTATCTCTACCCTACACATTGTTTTAAAGACTCATACCATCATCCTATATACCAATTTTTGCTTTCCCTCCCTTCATACACCTTTCATCCATCTAGTTTGCAACATTATCGTACTATTAGATGGGCCAACTTCAGTTTTATAGTATATGTATGTTGGGGGACAATATTTCTAGGGGTGGCTGCCTAAAAGGGAAGAACCTTATTAAGCAGCCTGATTTTCAAGAGAATGATAAATGCTCAGGAGCTCTCATTTTCAAAAACTAAATTGTAAACAACAGATGGTTAAATCCTGGACTTTAGCCTCCTATCCCCTAATTAATAACTAGGTATATGGACAGCAGAATTTGGTTCCTTGTGATAGTTTTTTTAATGAAGAGAAGTAAAGGTGGAATACTACCCAACAGTTTAGTAGAAAGGAAAACCCTACCATAAGCAAGTCACCATGTTATAATACAACTAAGACAACTTTCTAGAATTGAAAGTTTTCAAGTATCTTTCCCCTTCAGAAGAGAGAGAAAGGCCTGACAATGGATTAACAATAGATTACTAAACATATTAAATAACTGATTCTGTACAGTAAAAATACTGAACTGCACTGTTTTAATAAGTTCATGGGTACTTAAGAATAAACTAAGAAGCTCTTCCCATTCTGGATTCTTCCACTGATAATACCAGGAGATAAGTTTAAAATTTTTTTCTATGCTTGGCAGGATTATAATACTTACTTACAGTTACTGTACAAAAAGAACACTAATTTCCAGGAACACTATTTATATCTATGTGATTTTTAAAAAACTGAAAACCGCATTTCTCAACTCATGCCATATATCGCTGTCAAAGGAGCTTAAAGAAACCATTAACACTCTCCTTGGCCCTCACTGCCAACACCGTCATCCCAGTAATGCTTCCAACTGTGCCAAGACAAAGGGCAAAAAGCACAAAGGTCACTTACAAACATATGTGGAAAGATGTAATGGCATTCATCAGGCTAACTAGTCACTGAGCTTTACCTTGACTTAATATCTTAAGCCAACTGAATTAAATTTATTTCTCAGCTGTCATGTTTACTTTCTTAAGAAGCACTCAGAAAAGAAAAATTGGTGAGCCTTTTTGGCAATCCTTAAATATATTTATGCTTGATTTAAAAAAGCCAGAAGAGTAGCATTACATAGTACTCAATGTTTCGTTTCCTTACATTCAAGCACCTCCTTTCATCAAAACAAAACTGGTAAGTACCTAATAAGCTAGAACAATTCCTCATTCCAGTCCTCTACAAAAGAGGACCCCATCTCAGGCAATTATAGATTGCACATCTGAATATTATTCAGCTTCTTCAAGCACTTCTACTTCCTCTGCTGAAAATGCCTCACATGCATCTACTTCTAAACCATTAATAAAGTGCATTTACCCACCAAATTCTTGTATGTTCACGTTTATGTGAAGCAGAAGAAAAAAAGTGCAATAGAAGTGCCAATTCCTAAATGTTACTAGGTCAACAGTGGGTTACACAAGTCATTTTCTGGTCATGGGAGCCATATAGTTCCCTCAGACTTTCTTCCAATAAATATACCTTTTATAGTAACAACTTATGCCAAACTATAAAGCTGATGGACTGAACTGTGACTTCTACAATTTTACAGCTGTCACTAAAACAGTGACAAGATTCAGAAAAAAATGTTTATATTTTGCAAACTTTTTTTTGTTTGAATGTTAAGTACTCAACATATGATTGGCTAATTGTAATTGATCCTTGAAGTAAATTTAAAAACAAACAAGTGCAGACTCAAACAGTCATTACCAAAACAATTTATTAAAAACTTGTGTCTGTTCAAGTATATATTTCTGTACAAAACTTCACCAGTATAGGAGCTCCTAACAGCATTTCCTGCAATATCATTCCAATGGTACAAAGTAATATCTGGAAAAGAAATAAGCCGTCTAACACATATAGTGTTATTAAGCTAGTCTTGCCTAGTTCCATGGAGAAGGAAGAAGAAAAGAAAAAGGTGGTGTCTATACAGGTCATCAAGGCCTGAACCTGCAACCCCGCAGCTTTGATTAGAAGATTGTGGAATAAACAGTATAAATGGTATTTTATTTTACTGTGACACCGTTTAGTAGCAAATTAAAGAGTAAAGAGATGTGCAAGGGTGAAAGCATTTGCCAAATTTTCTTTTAGCAGTTTGTTATCTGCAAATCAGTCAATGACTACAACCTGTCCCCAAACAACTCTGTTCAATTATTCCAGCTGCCTAGATGAAGGTCACTGACACTATTATTAGCACCTCTGACAGTTTACAACCAATTTACAAAAAAAGGAAGAGAGTCATGCAATACCAACATGGAGAATACTCTTTTTTCCCCCCCCAGAGTGGCTCTCTCTTGTCATAGGTCTCTGCTCACTCTGCCTAACATAAGTAAACTAACTTGAAATCGGAAACCACCAACCCACCTAAAGCCAAACATTAGGTTTTGCATCTGGAAAGCAACTCCATGTTCCATTTACTCCAAACAGCATCATACTATATCTGCCTCTTCCAAATCGTTACACGAGTTGTTATAAGGACAGAAACTAGAAGACAGCCCAAACTGAATAAATAAGACACGGAACTACAGTACTCACCTTTTAGCCTGCTATCTGACCTACCTAAATGTTAAGCATAGGGCTTATGAAATGCACTGTAATATGCAAGAGGCACCAGGATATTTTATTATACTGGGTGGAAGCATGCCAATTCCAGAAATCTGACTTGAAACAGACATAGTCAAAATGCTAATGATGACAGGATGACATGTAATAAGCCATAGATGTGCTTATGTGGGAGAAAAAAATTGGTAAACAATAGGAAGCTGATTGGTAGGCCAAGGAAGTCAGCTCCAGGAGGTCAGGGGAGACCCACTGAGGATGAACAAAGAAAATAAGGTGTTGAGTATTGGAAAGGACAAGGTAAGGCTGTGTGGAAGTCTGGGCTACTTCTGACAATTTCCTAGAAATCAGAAGCTGATCCAACAAGAAATCTAGCAGTATAAAAGAGAGGCAGGAAAGATGGAGTCTTTGCTAATGTGTGCTGATCTGTTGGATCTAGCCAGCGTGAGCAGCTAGTGTCCTTCGCCAGTTGAAATGAAAGCATTCTGATCCAGTGCATGTGGGTATGGTCATTAATATTGTAAAACTGCTTTTTAATGTATAGTTTATATTTTGTTAGAGCAGATGAGAACAGGGAGGGCAACCTTTTACAGGCCATAGGCTGGAACAGCCATGCTTTGGTCCAATGCAGTGTGGATGGCTTCGGTGGCTTGTCAGCAGCAGGAAGGGCCTTTTCTTGCACCCTCAACCAAGCCATACAGCTGGAAATTGTGCCTGCACCACTGCCACTTCTCTTAGCCTCTTTTTTCTTCAGCTGCAGCTGTGGCACAGCCTACAGCCAGTGGGGAGCTACCAAGACCAGGTATCTGCAAATTGTAGCCACACTGCTGCTGCTTCTCCTCTCTTTCTCTCTCCCTGCCATGCTGCAGTGTGGAAATAGCTGGAAGCTTCCCAGCCCCAGTGGCTGGAAGCTGCATCCATGCTGCTGCTGGGGAGTGGGAGGCTGAGGAAGTGGTGGAAGCATAGGCACAGCAGATTTTGGAGCCTCTTGTGATAGATCTTGGAGCCTCTTGGAGTCGATTCGAGGCTGGGGTGGAGGGCTGAGTGCCCATGGGCATGCAGGCGCATACCCAGCTCTGCCCTCATTCAATGGTTTGAAGTGATCATTTAGAATTAATATAGGGCCTCAGAGGATATGGAGATATCAAGCTTAAGACCTCATAAAAAACAGTGTTTTCAGCCAAGTTGCCTATTCCTGAGAGGTCCTTTCATACTCAGCTCCTTAATTCAAAACATCAGAGTCAGTTCTGCTCATCACAGGAACTGAATGCCATGCTGTATAATGTTTGTGTCAAATACAGCCACTGAATGAGCTTCAATTTACACTAATAATTGTCATTAGAGGGTAAAAAAAGATTGTATATTCATCAGAAAAGAACAATTTCCTGACATTTAGTATAGACAGGAGAACAGTCACTAGCAGCCTCTTGGCACAGTGGGCACAGCTAGTGGGTGGTAAATGAAGCTGTTGCAGAAGGGACACTATTCTTCAGAGAAAAAGGGTGGGGGAGACCGCTTAAAACTAGGCACCCTGATGGATGAGATTTATGCATCCATGCTGTCAGTCTAGAAGTAGGTGGTCATTATGGAGGCCCAGCTGCAAGGGTGTGCACTGCTCTCTGGCAAAAATTAGAAGTCTAGCAATGAATTATAAAGAGTGGGGAAAACAACAGAGTGAGTCAAAACCCCATGATAAGGCCACTTAGGCTCTCCTCTCCCCAGAACCAAAGACAAGAGTCTAATCTATTTGGCACATAGTCTGGCTGAAGTTCAAGCATAAACACAAATGGCACTACAGCTCATATTGCCAATGCCCACATAAGGGTATCTTATTAGTGACTGCATGCAACACTAAGCAAAAGTCATATTTAAAAAAAAAAAAATAATGTTCAGTCGCTGAATTACAACATATGCTGTTTAACTTTCCCCCAAAAAGTTTGCTCTAGGACCTTTCCATGTACTGAAAGTAATCTCTGTTGTGGAATGATCTGAAGATGCTAAAATGCTTTTCATCAGACAGGTTCTAAGCTATGACAGAAGGCTTTCTTTGTGTAAACACCTTCCAAAGAAGTCTCATTTACATTTCATCACCTCGAGGGTGGGAGATGCTAGGTTTGGCCCATGTTTAAGAGAACTTTTAGGATAACTCAGACTGACCTGCTTAACTTCTTGTCCAATTTGAAATGTTTTCCCCTTGATTAATGCAATCTAGGAAACAGAATACAGGTTTCCCTCACTTTATGCTGTACATGTGTTCCTGGAAAACGGCACATTACTTGAATTCGCATGAAGGGAAACCACTTTACAGTGTAACAAATAGGGTTAGTTCTAAGATCTCAACTATACTGACCCTCAGACCCATTTCTACCACTTTTACAAGACAATTTTGGTACCAACAGCAGACAGTACACACAAGCACCGGGCACTATCATAATGGGGATGGCAACTACAGAAACACGTGTCGCAGGCAACTAGCAAAGAGCACAGATCCACACAGGAGACTATAGTTTGGTGCATGTCATTCCCACAATGCACCACACGAAGCAGCTGACTGCAGACTTCCACCACACCTCTCATAAGAGTGTATTTACCTTGCCTATAATGAATTTTTGGTCTAAAAAAGGTCATCATATAAGAGCGAATCAGAACCCTCAGAAAGCAAGGGAAACCTGCACTTCAAATATTTCAGTACTGGGCTTGTTAATAAAAACAAAAGCGAAGTCAGACGCTTGATTTTTAGGGCTGGCAACTACGAAAGACAAGGAGACTGGGGAAGAAAAAAAAGAAAGGGGAGGGGGCAGAAGTCATTAAGGCTACCAACAAGTCTTCTCTTAGAAATCCACTAACAAATCTAGAAAGTAAAATTAGGACAATTTTTCCTGCCCATGTTAGAACTCAGTCCTGCTCTGAGCATTATTAAGAAACATTTCCAGGTATTTATCCCTGAGGATAATAAAACTATTTCTGAGGAGCTCTGCTCTGGAATGGACAAGATTGCACAATATGGCAAGTATTTTGAAAGCATTTCCCTGAGGGAGTGGTCCTTGACCCTTCACTTCCAATTACACAAGTTAACCTCTCATACTATCCTGTACTGGGGACATTTTTCCAGAGGTAACAAACATTTAACTGTGCTAGCAAACTGCATATATAAACTCACCTGCTTATAGATTTCCTAGACATGGGAGAAAATTGAGGAAAAAAGAATGATCTTAAGTACTTCAATGCCTTTCAATGCAAAACCGGTGTGTGACGGCATGTTCTCTCTCAGGCTAACAGAAAAAAAAATTGAGAATTACTCCTTGTTAAAATATTACCAACTCATTCCAGTGCCAGTGGGTTTAGAAGCTTTAATTACAAAAGGTAAATTTGACTTTCCTAGTTTTCCTCCTAGGTACATTATCTTTCAAGTTTCAGAGAGATTTGCTCTGAAAGCAAGAGGAGGTTTCAGCTTAAGAAAGGCTGACCCAAATTCTTCCCTTCCTGACACCTCCTGCAAGCAATTATACCCATGCAAACTCAGTATAAAATGCTACGAGACCTGAAACGTGGCTACTGCATCGTAGCAGAGATTCTGCGGTAGGTGAACACAAAGCCAGAATACCTTAACACAAAAACATCTCCTAACAACACTGAGTATAAAGCTAAAAATACAGAGGGAAAAGCCATCAGTGAGGATGGAAATCAGGAGAGAAAATTCTTAAAAACTGTGAAGTGCCAGATTACTGAAGAGCAAACAACACTTTTAAAGCCCAACAACTGTTTTTCTTTGCTTTCTAAAGAAAGTGAAGACAAGCAGAACACATTAAATATCCATAGCGGAAATGTAGTTCATACTAAGATATCAAATATATTCTTAAGAAGAGGGGGAGAGCATGATTATTTATCTAGCTTGAAAATAGCACAGTGCTATGTTAATTTAAAATTCAATTCAAGTTTAAAGCATTGGTGGGCAGGAAAGCCCTACGTACCATGAACTGTAAATTGAAATACAAGCCAGGTTTTGGCGGCAAACTGACTATGTAACAACTATAAAGCTAAATAATTGCAGTTGCTTCCCTTAGACGATCTGACTGAGACACTCTTGTGAAAGATGTTCAGTGAAGTTTCTCATTTACTGTGTCCAAACGCAGATTATTTAAACTTTTCTTGTTCACTTAATAGAAAGCTGATGTTACAATAAAAGTAGACAACTTCTACAAGAGTGACTGTAATATGGAGAAGCTCTGCAGATTCCAGACTTTTTGTAAGTCTCAAATAAGTAAACTAGCACTTTGTACAAACATCAGCTTCCTTCTAGAGAGATGAGTTATAACTTATGTCTGCAGAGCAGCTCTCCAGGGGCATACACCATGACAATACTTAGTTTGTTTCCCTTATGAAAACTCACAGATTGACAGAGTACAGAAAGATCTTTGATTTGGTCAAGAATAAAAAAAAGGTACATTGTATACCAAAGGACCAGGTTCAGACTTAGGCAGATGCAGGAAAGGAAGAAAGGAAAAGGGGGAAAAGGCTAAATTGTGCATTTTCCTTGCCTCTGTCTTCAACCCTCAAAAAAAATAGACAAATCCCATTTAAGTTTCACACAGTGCTATTTATAGTTCTTAAATAACTAAATGACCGGTAATAAACTTTATGAAAGCTTAAAAAGAATCTGAATGAGTGAATTAACATCTTGGAGAGCTTTTGTTTTTGACAAATTTGAATTTGGGTATTCTGGCACACTAAAATCCCATCTCCACATAACAGATATGCTACAGCAGCCAATAAAGACAGCCTCATCACACAGAATCAACGAGCCTTTATTTTGAAACCGGGAACATGAGGAAGAGGTTTAGGAGGTGGGGTTTTGGGGTTTTTTTGTTTTGTTTTTTAAATCAAGGCTGGCTGACAAATAGAATTTTTCATCTCATCAAAGTTTCACCTCTTTCAACACTAGTTTTCATACCAACAATGGACCCCAACCTGCCCATCCTTGCCTCTCCCCCCCAATATCAAAATTATAAGTAAAACAAACTTTACAAAAATTGAAGCCATTTAGCTATTACCCCCACTGGAAAGTAAAAGTAAGACGGGGTAGAAGTTGACGGGGCAAGGCCTGTTTCATGCCTATTGCTGTTTTCCAGATTCTTCAGCTACACAAGTAGCATGGGAGAACAGATCCTGCCCTCACCCCCCTTCATGTACTTTCTACCTTAGCACAGACCTGGGTGTGTAGTCTTGAGGATATTCTCCTTCCTTTGCTTCCCTACTTAGCATTTGATGTAATATGGAAACTGCTGCTACTGCCTCAATATTTACACAGTTGGTGTTAAAAAAAACATTTATCAAAATCATTTACTTTGATGTACTTCTCTTCCCTTACTTCCCTTCCAGCAAAAACACAAAAGAACAGTTGAGGGCGATAAGGAATTCTACTGATAATGTCATTATGTAATAGTATAGGTCAAATGAAGTGAGGCTTACCGTTTAAATTGCCCATTTAGTATTTCTTTTACATTGTGCAAAACAAGCCCTATTATTAGTTTCCAGAGAAACCCAAGCAGTAAACAGTGTCAAAAAGTGACCAAAATAACTGAAAAAAAACAAACACACACTGCAGCTGTTAAGAGACACCAGAAAATAGTATGTAGGTTATTGCACATCAAAGTAAAAAATGCCTGCATTCTTCCTGACCTACTACTTACACAGCTTGTACTTTGCAATTCTTTACCTAAATCATAATCCTTAAACAGCTAGTTAATCTGAGGAACTACTTGCCAGTCAGGCCAAGATCCACATGAATTGCTCTTTTAGACACCCAGCTTCAGGAATGAAATGCATACAGCTGATGTAGGCACTTACGTTACCTACATAATGGGAAGAAAGAGTTAGTACCTAGGAATGACATTCACAATAGTCAACCTGAGCTGAAGCTAGTCAGTGAGAAAGACGGAAGAGAGACAGTTGCATCTGAAATCCCACTTCTCCTGGACTCTGAACCTGTACAAGACTAGGATTCACAGACCAGAGCCTGTTGGCTAGGGACAGAAATTACACATAAATCAGTATACATAATCAGAAGCCAGTTCAGAGCTGTAACACAAGAGAAGTTCAGTACCCATAAACCTCTTTCAAAATGGACATAACTGATTGACATTAGGTCTGGGTGGATGTAGCGTCAGACTTAATGGATTTAGTTAGGTTAAATCAGTTTACTGAATTTCTGTCCCAGATCCCCTCCATATTCAAGTTAATTCACAGTCCCCCAGCATCCCTGGATGCTTTGCACCTCTCCCACAAGCTCCCACTCCTCACAGGGTGGGTGGGCTATCCTTGGCTTATGCTGTGCTCCACCCAAGCAGGGAGGCATGCTCTAGCACCACCCAGCTTCTGGCCTGGGCCACTACAGGCATGTGACTACATTTTCAGAATCAGAAGTGAACGTCTGTTCATTTTCTTATCAGTTCTATCCACACAGCTTAGAATAACCTGCAAACACTGAATCAATTCAGCGTTGGGCTTTTTGAGCATCTGTACTTAGCTAAAAGAATAGCTTTTCCCCCACTTCTTTCTTCTAAAACATGGAAGAAAAAGTGGTGATTTTGGTTGCGTCTGCTTTTACAAGTGAATGGTTAAAATTCACTCAGCAAGTAGAGACCTGGGTTACAGGCCTTCCTTTACCAGTGGGATTCAAACCTACATCCTCCCCCACCCAAGAGGTGTCCTAACTACTAAGCTACACTGTTAATAGCTTTTATCCAATGATGTTTGAAAACAAATAAGCAGTCACTAGAGCAGGGAACAGAACCAAGTACTCCCTCATCTGCCTCCATTATGCTTACTATCTTTTGCATAGATTTTGCATTCTTATACCAGCACGGCTTTGAGAGGAGTGTCAAGAGTGCTCCATTCTAAGCCTAGAAGTTAACGCATTCTTCTGGCAAGGAGGGAGTTATGGGTTGAGCTCCCTTACAGCTGAGGCAGGTGTTAGAACCTAGTTTCCTTCATGGGTTAGTGTTGTAATAACTGGGCTACTAGAAGAAAAGTAGAGACCAACATGATCTTCTCCTATCCTCTCCCATTTTGGGGGGAGTGGTTATGGTTACTACACTTCATACTGGCCCAAGATTTAAGCATGCTTAATCAAGAAGGGGGCACCTCCCTAACTTTAGGGAGCTAAATAATTTTATTGGCAAAAGTTTTCAGTACCAACAGACTCTCAAACTAGGTACAGACATTACACATATTGCACATTGAGCAGGCAGGAAGTGCTGTAAGGCCTTAACTGAACAGCCGTTCACAGCTTTCAAGAATGCTTTAAAAGTGGTGGATTGTGCTCTAAGTTAACCCTCGATGAATGTGTGCTAACTTAAAGCACTTTGTTAGAGCGCTTCTATCAATCATCTATGGCAGACCCCAATCAAGGGTTAGTTTAGAGTGCGATCATCATTGCCATCTCAAGCAGCACTGCATAGGGCTGCTCTCTAGCTTTTAGTAGAGCCCCTTATCATCACTGACAGCCTCCAATTCCAGCCCTTGTGGATGGGAGATGAGAAAGGGGGGTTTCTGTCCCTGCAGATGCACCACTGCTTGGCAGAGTGGGCTGCAGGGAAAAGGGCTCTGGGATCTCTCTCCCCACAGCTGGAGGGGCTGTGGGGAGAGGAGTCCAGGGTCTCTCTCCCCACAGCTGGTCCCTGCTAGGCAATGCTGCTGTGCCACTGCTGACAGTCACAGCTCCTGTTCCTAGGCAGTGGGAGAAAGAACCCCCCAAACCTTCCATGGACCCTGCTAGCTCCCCTGATGCCACTAAACCCTCCTGGACCCCAGAACCCCCTACAGATCCCTAGACTCCTTCTTGTGGGAGTCTTTCTAGGTACAGAGACATTGTATCTTTTCTACAGATGGAACTGAGTAATATTCCATGTATTCAAATAGAAATATTTTGATCTGACTATTTGAATGTTCACATATCCCACACATCTTTAACTGTTGTGTCCACTTGGCCAGGCCACATCATTCACCTTTCCACCTGCCATGGCCTCAATCCTGGCTCATATTAGTGCCTCCCTCCTAGCCAAATGGGGATGGTCATTTAATCACAATTCTCTGGAAGCACAAGCAACTTCATATGCTAGCCTGGAAAGAAAATACTCAAAGTAGCTTGAGCCAAGCGAGGAGCACAAAGACTATTTTACAAGTTCAGACATGGGGAAGTAATGAGCATGTTGAGTGCTCACTATTACTGTAAGTCACATCTGCCTAATTCAGTCGGATAACTGAATTATTTCAAATAAATTAACCGCATAGCCGTTATATAGTATTAAAGAGAGCTATGCAGACCCTCAAAAATCACTAGGAACTAATTGTTTTCCCTGCTGAACCCTGAAGATCTACTACCAGACTGTGCACACTTTTACCGATCCATCCATCCACTCCCTCTAAGACACAAAGATCACCAATACCGTTACTCAACATAACACTTCTTTGCAATACCCTGTGGCAGAAAGGCAAATAATTCCAATGTATTTGATGAATGCATGAGGAAGTTTTTTCTGGTAAAAGCAGGGTGTAATCTGTTTAAACAGCTTGGGTCCAAAGTTAAAAATTAAATTAATAGTAGATGTAAGGTTTCTGTTGGCTGATATGGTTTGGAAGAGATCCAACTGAGGGAAAGTGTACCCAAGAAAAAGGTATAAAGTCTTAAAAAAAACTGGAATCATTCTGCATGGGAAGTCAGGTCAGGGCATTCAGCACAACAGTCTTAAAATGTACTTGTTTTTATTTATTTATAAATCTGTGAAACTTGCTTGGGGTGCTGGGTGGTGATACTTTCAAAGAAATCTTCAGCAAACTAAAGTAGTACTGAGAAACTAATGGAGCAAATAAATATTTATTAGAAGAATTAGGTTAGAACTTCTCCTCCCACTGCAGGCCTGCTCTTTTTTTCAGTGAGAAATCCTACACAAATTGGTACTCAACTCAGTTTTGATTTTAGCTGTCCAATAATATTATTTTATATTGCAGTTAGCAGCAAAGAAACCCAATGCCAGTGGAGCTCATATGTTAAAAGTATTTAACAATTACTGTCAGAATTTCAAGGGAAATTGGAAGAAGTAACTTATGTTGTTTTGCACAGTGAGACTGATGCCTAACATTTTCCACAATGTTGCAGGTTCTATCTAAATTTTTTCCCTACAATATAAATATCAATAGAAAAATAATATTTCTAAAATTACATTTCTAATGCAGCAACAGGTCCTTTCAGTGCCCAAACAATTAAGAATTGTATGTAGCTGGGACTAAAGATCCCAGTGCTTAACTAAACATATTTAGGAATGAAAGTATGATACAGAATCATTCTAGGTTTTTTTAAAAAGTCATTGTTATGTTCATGAAATTTTACTATATATTTTTAATTACAACAAAATCTTCCTCCCAGCTCCTGTCTCCGAGCTCCTTTGACATGCAGAAGTCATGCCTAACTCTAGCAGTGTTGGGAAAGAAGAGAGAAAAATAACAGAGTCAACCGACTGCTAGCCTGTAATTCATGCTAAAGTAGCAGTAATAAGAGCAGGAAGCCTTTTACAGCCACAACAACAAAATTTAAAACATCTGCCAGTTTACAGAATCTCTAAATACTTTCTCTAAAGATTTAAAGGGGCTATATTTGTAACAATGGGGCATACCTGGCCTAAGTAAAAGTTTACTGTGAATACAGTCTTCTCCAAGATTTCAAGCAGGCAAGTCACTCATTTCTCCCCCTCCCCCTCAGTTTGTACTCTCTATGGCTAGGGACAGACATTCAAAAAGGCTGAGCCAGGATTGATTCAGTCTTTGCAGGTTAGTCTAACCTGCAAATCTTGAACTGATTTGGAGGTGGACAGACATTCTCTTGTCATTCCAGAAATGGAGGCACATGCCTAGAGTGGGTCAGGCTAGAAGCCAGGGAGTGCTAGACCAGCCCTCCCTTCCCTTGCACAGAACTGAGCTGAGGGGAGTGTGGCCAAGCCCAGCAGGACACTGTGATTAGGGAGGGGTTCCCCCGCCCCATAACAGGGCATTTATCAGATCTGTAATTAGCATTTAACACCCCATCAGAAAACAAAGCCTCACTCATTAGAAGATCTTCTTATACAGCTTTTTCCAAAGGAAGGAATGGAGGAACATTAGCATCTGAGCTGCTGATTGCCTCCAAAAAGCCCTAAGTTGACACCATCCTTTTTGCCTTACACAGTATTAGCTAACACACCACATGCTGGCTAGAGTCTGTGCTGTGGGAGAGAGAAGGAAGGGATCTCTGCTTAAGCAGAGAGTGATTTTGGGGAGTGCATGGGGAAGCCAGCAGACCCTGCTGTGCCTGCAAGTATCTGCTGGACCTCCAGCCAGGGAGCTGAGAGGAGGGGCCAGTCCTGCTGTGGAGCAGAGAACCCTGCCAGGCCCAGAGAGTATACTGGGATGCTGAGGGTGTCTGGTTTATCTCAAACTGGTTTCAGCCATTCTCTCAAATGGGTTACATGCACTGAACAGATGTTCTGTTACAGGTTTAAGCTGGTTTCTGATCACTTAAATCAGTTTACGTGTAATGTCTGTCCCTAGCCTATAGAACTGAACTAGTGAGAATCAACTTTTTACAAACGGATCAAAATTAAAAAAAGAAGCTCCAGATGGCAGGCTAGTCAAAATAAACAGTTTTCAGATTTTTATTCTTATATATTGACAGCAAGAAAACAAAACAAGTCTTAAAAAAAACAATTCAGTTGTTCATATGATTTAAAATACACATCTACAACACAAAAACTCAGGCTGCACAGTCATACCATCCAAGCAGGCTGAGCAAGACACCTGACACCTACCCACCCATTCTAGGACAAACAGAGTGAGAAAAGTATTTAACTTTCAGAAAGGCATCAGTCCTGCAGTCCTGCAATTAAATATCTTCATGGAGCCCTATTTTCTTCAGTAAGACACCTTGTGAGCATAGATTCCCCTGTGAACACCTCACTGTGTGATGGAAATATATATCTGGACTAATTCCTTTGCAATTCAGAAAATGAAACTGTTATGTTATCTATCCCAGACTACTGACACATCAGCAAATTCTCACAGTGCCTATTTAAAATAAAAGCACCGAAAGGAGAGGGGGAAAAGGGACAAGTTAAAATGACTAAAATATAGTGGTAACATTCTGGTCTCCATTTGTCCCCCTTAATGATGAATTTCCATATACGGCTCCCTTAAAAGTGATAAAAGTATATTCCAAGTGTGCTGTTTGTCTTTGGAGATTCACAGATTTATTTTCAGTGAAAAGAGAAATGTAATTTTTCTCCATAAACAGTAGCAGCACATTTATTCCTGCCTCCTTGTAAAAATCAGCAGTGTTTGCAAAAGATGAACCATAAACTTATCCAACTTTCCCTGGAGGATCATATTTTTACTGAAAAGATCTATTCAGTTTTGTTTTCTTTTGCATATCTTCCTTGCAGAAGTGTGTTACAATCTCCAGCCAGTCATCAACAAGGTTTCACAGTTTCATAGTTGGTAGGGTCAGAAGGAACCTGAGCAGATCATCAAGTCCAACACCCTGCCATGGCAGGAAAGAGTACTGGGGTCAAACGACCCCAGCAAGGTGTATATCTAGCCTCCAAGGTTAAAGAGGCTATTAAGCATTAAAAGGTAAGCCCTTAATATAAAGAATGGAATCAAATTTTACACAAGCGCTTAGAGACAACTTATAAACAAATATATGTGTATACACAAGTTATTTCATAATAATGTTATATATAGTTTATGACAAATATAGAAAATCAGCAGAACAAATATTTAAGGTGCTAACCCTATATGGTTGCAAACTTTTGCACATTATATATATTACTGGCATACTTTTAAGTACATGAATAACAATAAATTTAAGATATAATTTAGTTGCTGACCCTGCAAACATTTACATTTGGTACTGAAAAAATTTAAGTTAAAAAAAAGTTTAAGTTAAGAAAAAAACCCTCAGACCACAATGCATTTGCATTAAGACTTGCTTTATTTTATGACACTTAATGCAAGTTTAACTCATGGAATAAGTGTGTAACAAATCAGAGCCTCAGACAAAAGGGAATGAGAGTACAAAATACTGAATTCTATTTGCACCTACCCACCAAAAAAGAAAAAAGGCAAACAAAACCACACCAGACAATCTGAAATCTTTAGGGCCTCTGCCTACTCATTAATTTAAACTTACAAATTTTATATAGTACCTTTCAGAAGTGTAAAATCTCTTGCTCCCTGGAACAGACCTCGTGTCTAATCTGTAGCTTCCCAACATTAGACATTAATTTTACATTCCCCACGTATCTACAAAGCGACCATGCATAGAGTTTCAACCTGACAGACCCAGCACTTTATGCAAAGTTTTGCGGTCTGTCTTAGAGACACTCTGGATAAGCAAGTTTATTTGCCCATGAAAAGCAGTGCAAACCTATTGCTCAGAAGCTAGAAAAAAAAATCAAATATTTGAAAGTGAATCAAAGTTCAGGTGGTTTCCAGCGATGAGAAGAAATGTAGCAATTATGGATAGGGAAGTACAAGTTCTCTTCTACAGCCCAACAGGCAAAGCACTGATCTGTTAAACAGAATGAAGAAAGAACCACTACTGGACAGAGACCAGAATGTTGGGTGCCCAATCTTAAAAGTTTTTTCTCAGGAGGATAATCGGGTATCTCCAGTTAAACTCCTGAAAATGAAGGCCAATTGTTCCAGCCTCCTTCCCTGCTCTGCTAAAGTCCTCCTTAGGCTCAACTTGTATACAGTACACATCTGTTTTCCTCCCCACAGGCAGTACAAACTGCAACGGCAGTTTGGTGGTATTCGCAGGGAAACAGACCATTTTTTCAGTCTCAGGTTCAACCTGTTAATCAGTCTACACACACGGGATTTTAAGAGAAGGTCATCAGCTTTTCTGTTGCAAGTAATTAGATTTGTTTTTCAGCTTGTCTGGCAAAAAGTAATTAAATGTCACTTCTCTGGACCAAGACTTCCATTGTCCTGTGTTATCCAGGACAGGACAGCAGAAGTGTGGGCCCAGGCTGGTACATGGTGCCAGAGGGGGCAGTGAGGATGGAGACAAGCAGCTGCAAAAGAGGGCTGGTGGGGGCCTGTGCCTGGAGTGGGGCAGCATGAGCGTGGGGCCCACATTGGTGCCCAGTAGCAGGGACCAGTGCCCAGAGTGGGGCGGCAGTAGTGCCAGTGCCCGGGCTGGCAAGTGGGGCCGTAGTGGCCGGCAGGCAGGTAAGGGGGGTGAGGAGAGGTGGAAGCAGTGAGAAGTAGCGAGGGGGGGAGGGCAGGCATGAGCATGAGACCCGTGCCAGTGCCCAGGGCCAGGACTAGTGGGGGCCCAGAGCAGGACAGCCGAAGTACAGGCCTGGACTGCTCCATGGGGTTGGAGCACTGGCAGGTGGGCGGTGTGTGGGGGGAGGCAGCAGCAGGGCAGGCAGTAACCAATTAATCTTTATTTACATTAACTTCTTTGGGGAAACGGGTTTCGCTTAGTGCAGTTCCGCTTAACGCTCAGTTTTTCTGGAACCAATTAAGAGCGCTAAGCAGGGGTTGCCTGTACTGGTCTCAAACATGTTTCAAGTTTTGGCAACCATGAGTAGACCCCAAAATAACAAGACTAAGAGATTTGCTTCAAACTATTTAAAATGAGTCAAATATTCATTTACATGTAATATCATACCTATTTAGCTCAAGGTGTTGAATTTAAACCGATATAGTTATATCAGTGCAATCTACTGCACAGAATTTTTCAATGCTGTAAGACCAACTTGTTTCAGTTTAAGAACAGGAATAGATTAAACTGAAATAAGAGAGTCAATTAGGTTGTACCAGTTCATTAAGACCATGCAAGCCTAAGCCTAAGTTTGACTGAAGACTCAAATATTTGAGGCTAGGAGTAGACAAAATGGCTAGAGACAGAAGTTACACATGAAATGGTCTAAGTCATCAGAAACTGGTTTAAACCTGTAAGAGAACATAAGTTCAGTACACATAAACCAGCTTCGATATGGCTGAAACTGGTTTACAATAAACCTGCTTGAATGTAGTTATCAGGCTTAACTGATTTGAGTCAAATCCGTTTATGAAACTTCTGTCCCAGACCCCTTTCTGATTTAAGTTAAATCAGAGTCCCCCAGCATCCCAGCATGCTTTCCAGCCCTGGGCTGGGCTGTACTTTCTGCTCCAGCAGAGAACGGTTTGGGGGGGGGGGGGGGGGGGGGGGAATAGAGAGGCAGGGACTGTCCCCCATCCTCCCAAGGCAAACCCTGTCTGGGGCCAGGGAGTGGAGTTAAACCCCTCTTCCCCTGAGCATAGAACTGTCCTGTCCTGCTAAAATTACTGGAAGTTACTGCTGCCTGCGACTGTAGACTACAAATCCCAGAGGCACCTAGAAAGAAGAAGTGATGAACGACTCTACAGAGTCCTGCTTCTGTGATTCTGGACTGCATATCCTAGAGACCTCGGGGGCAGCTGGAAGAGAAAGCGAACACACAGCTGGCTATGTGCTAGAGAGCCATGCTGTAGTACCCACTGGCTTCTGGCCTAAGCCACTGCAGGCATGTGACTGCATTTCCTGAATCAAAAGTGGGTGTTCAGTTGTTTCTGTTTAATCTCTGCAGTTTAGACTAAGCTGGAAAGACTGAACTGATTCAGCCTCAGGTTTTTTGACTGCCTGTACTTAGCCAGTGACAAACAGCCATACTTCTCCTATAAAATGAAAACAAGAACATACTTCCCCTCCCCCATATACATAACGTCACTCTGAAGATTAGAAACTTTTCTATGCAAATCTAAACACCACTCTGAAATGGCCACTATAATCAACACCCCTCCAAAAAAGCAAACAAACATCAGAATCATGGTTCCTACACATACCATTCCCAAAATGCATTATACATGATCCAGTGCACCTAGGGCTCTTATGGCAACTACACAGGTGAAACTAAACAGCAACTACACACCAGAAAACTCCCACAGAAAAAATATAAAGGACAGATATATATATGCACTTCAGAGCACAGAACAACCACTCCCTCTCTCACCTCACTATACTCATGATCAAGGGAAATCTACCTAACACCCTTAAAGGGTGAAATTGAGAAAAAATCATAAGCTAGCTGGATATTAAGAACCAACCACTGATATTGCACATTATATTTTATCCAACTCCTGAATTCTTTTTACACAGGAAGGGTGAGAATGATTCTCCTCCCTTTTGATAGGCCTTGCTCTCCCAGTAATCAGCTTTTGTTTTGCTAATTGAGTGTCTGCTACCCCTGAGACTTCCTCCCACCCCACTCCCTTATGCTGTTTTTCACTATTCCTATGATCAAAGACCTAAGAAAGAATATTTAAAAGCTCGTCTAACTTTACCCCAACTGAAAATGAATGGCTAATGTTAGGAAACTACAGATTAGACATGAGGTCTGTTTCAGGTGGTCCAAAAGAAGATATCACTCTAAGAAATCCTTGCCACTTGCATAATTATGGGACTATCACAGCTACACCATCACTTTTACTCTTTCTCCATCATTCTTGGAAGTTTGATCATTTCATCATTTTTAAGATGGTCTTAGTTTCACCACCAGATTAGTGTCCACATTTTGAACAGGAGAATACTTTATTTATACAATAGAGCTCTAGTAAATAAATACACATGTTGTTTTCCTATTTAAAAACAAAAGCAAAGTTACAAAAAGCTTATGTAAAATGCAACTCAGACTGTAGTCCCAATATATTACAGTAAAATTTCTCAAGTGTCTCCCACTCATTTAAGAGCACACTCATTGTAACAAATATGTTATTAATTATGGCACTTGACTCCACTTTTACAGCAAGTACTGCCAACCCCACTGTTCCAAAAAAACATGAGACAAACTCTTAAAAAAAAAAATAAAAAAATCAAGAGATTGGCCAGTAAATCATGAGGGGTGGGGGGGGGGGGGGGGGGGTGTGTGTGTGTGTGTGTGTGTGTGTGTGTGTGTGTGTGTGTGTGTGTGTGTGTGTGTGTGTGTGGCGGGGGGGAGGGGTGTTATTTGTGAAGGTGTTGGGGGCTGTGGGTGTGTGTGTAGGGTTTGAAGCCTAGGGAGGGAGGTCCCCACACACCCTGGAAGGATGTAGGGTATTGTGGGTCAGGGGTGAGAAGCAGCATCAGGGCTGGGCAGGCTGAAGCTTGGAAGTAAGGAGCAGACAGAAAGACAGACACACAGACACCATCCACCTGGTACATGGAGGGAAAGGGGCAGGGACGGGGGTGGGGGGAGAGGGAAGTGACATGGCAGGGGGCAAGGGGCAGATTGAGGCCCCTGCAGTAAGGGAGGGAGCAGGGGAGGGGTGGGTTGTCCAGATGTCCAGGGGAGGGGCTTGTTCCCCTGCAGCAGCGTACACCCCTGAGGGAGACATGGAGACACAGGAAACAGCCCCAGCCCACAACAGGCAGCCTGCCTCTGCCCCTCACCCCCCACCACCTCTGGACAACCCACTCCAGCCCAAAGGTCCCATTCACCCATGGCCCTGCTCCTAGATTCATAGATGCTAGGGTCGGAAGGGACCTCAATAGATCATCGAGTCCGACCCCCTGCATAAGCAGGAAAGAGTGCCGGGCCTACATTACCCCAGCTAGATACACATCCAACCTTCTCTTGAATACCCCCAGGGTAGGGGAGAGCACCACCTCCCTTGGGAGCCCGTTCCACACCTTGGCCACTCGAACTGTGAAGAAGTTCCTCCTAATATCTAATCTAAATCTGCTCTCCTCCAGCTTGTGGCCATTATTTCTTGTAACCCCCGGGGGCGCCTTGGTGAATAAATACTCACCAATTCCCTTCTGTGCCCCCCTGACGAACTTATAGGCAGCCACCAGGTCGCCTCTCAACCTTCTCTTGCGGAGGCTGAAAAGGTCCAGTTTCTCTAATCTCTCCTCATAGGGCTTGGCCTGCAGGCCCTTAACCATACGAGTGGCCCTTCTCTGGACCCTCTCCAGGTTATCCGCATCTTTCTTGAAGTGCGGCGCCCAGAATTGCACGCAGTACTCCAGCTGCGGTCTGACCAGCGCCCGATAGAGGGGAAGTATCACCTCCTTGGACCTATTTGTCATGCATCTGCTGATGCACGATAAAGTGCCATTGGCTTTTCTGATGGTTTCGTCACACTGCCGACTCATGTTCATCTTGGAGTCCACTAGGACTCCAAGATCCCTTTCCACTTCCGTGCCACCCAGCAGGTCATTTCCTAGGCTGTAGGTGTGCTGGACATTTTTCCTCCCTAGATGCAGCACTTTGCATTTCTCCTTGTTGAACTGCATTCTGTTGTTTTCTGCCCACTTGTCTAACCTGTCCAGGTCTGCTTGCAGCTGCTCCCTGCCCTCCGGCGTGTCCACTTCGCCCCATAGCTTAGTGTCATCTGCAAACTTGGACAGAGTACATTTCACCCCCTCGTCCAAGTCGCTGATGAAGACATTAAAGAGTATCGGTCCAAGCACCGAGCCCTGCGGGACCCCACTGCCCACACTCTTCCAGGTCGAAACCGACCCATCCACCACAACTCTCTGGGTGCGACCCTCCAGCCAATTCTCCACCCACCGGACTGTGCAGTCATCCAAGTCACAGCCCCTTAACTTGTTCACCAGTATGGGGTGGGATACCGTGTCAAAGGCCTTCCTGAAGTCCAAGTATACGACATCCACCCCTCCTCCTGCGTCGAGGCGTTTTGTGACCTGGTCATAAAAAGAGACTAGATTGGTCAGGCACGATCTACCTGCCACGAACCCGTGCTGATTTCCCCTCAGCATAATTTGTCCTGCCGGGCTCTCACAAATGTGAGCCTTGATAATTTTCTCAAAGATTTTGCCAAGGATGGAGGTGAGACTGACTGGCCTATAGTTACCCGGGTCCTCCTTCCTCCCCTTCTTGAAAATGGGAACCACATTGGCCCTTTTCCAGTCCTCCGGGACTTGACCCGTGCGCCACGAGCGTTCAAATATTCCCGCCAGTGGCTCTGCAATGATGTCGGCCAGTGCCTTCAGTACCCTCGGATGGAGCTCATCCGGGCCTGCCGACTTAAAGGCATCCAGTTCCTCCAAGTGACCCTGCACCACCTCAGGGTCCACGCATGGAAGTCTGGTGCCTTGCTGCTTCCTCCCTACACTCCCAGTGAGAGACTTGTCATGCCTCTCGCTTAGGAACACTGAGGCGAAGAACTCGTTGAGGAGTTCAGCCTTGTCCCCTCTGTCCGTCACCAATTGTTTCTGCCCATTTAGCAGGGGTCCTATTCCTCCCTGGGCCTTCTTTTTACTCCCTATATATCTAAAAAACAATTTCTTATTGTCTTTTACTTGGGTTGCCATCCTCAGCTCCATGGTAGCTTTGGCCTGTCTAACTGCCTCCCTACAAGCACGAGCAGAAGAGGTATATTCCTCTTTGGTGATCTCTCCCTGTTTCCACTTTTTATGTGCTCCCCTTTTGGCCCTTAGTCTGCCCAGGATTTCTCTGGTCAGCCAGGGAAGCCTCCTGGCCCCTTTCCCTCTTTTACCTCGCACGGGGATCGTCTCGCTTTGTGCGAGAAGGATAGCTTCCTTAAGGCACAGCCACCCTTCTTGGGCTCCCATCGTTTCAAAACTACTACTCTGCAGTGCATCCTTCACTAATCGCCTGAGTTTGCTGAAATCAGCTTTCCTAAAGTCCAGCACGTTCACCCTACTGGTTACCTTACCCACTCGACGCCTTATGTTGAATTGTACTTTTAGGTGATCACTGTCCCCCAGATGGCTACCGATCTGTAGGTCCCCTACTATGTCATCCCCCGTTGCCAATACCAGATCCAGTAAGGCATTCCCCCTAGTGGGACCATGTACCTCCTGCGTCAGGTGGAGGTCCTGTACACAGGTTAGAAACCTGCGTGAGCGGTGGGACTTTGCTGTCTGTGTCTCCCAGCAGATGTCCGGGTAGTTTAGGTCCCCCATGACCACCGCCTCTTTAGCTTTTATGGTCTCTGAGAGTTGCCTCAGGAGCCCCAAATCTATTTCTTCCCCTTGATGTGGGGGTCTGTAGCAGACCCCTACCACCAAATCCTTTTCTCCTTGCCCCCCATGTAGCCTAACCCACAGTCCTTCTACTTCCTCATCCTTTGATTCTGTCTTGATGAGGGTTGATGTATATTGCTCCTTAACATAGAGCGCAACCCCTCCCCTCCTTTTCCCCACTCTGTCCTTTCTGTACAATCTATAGCCCTCAATATGTACCACTCCTTCCCTTACCACAGGGCCTCAATCTCCACCCCCCCGACCCTTTCCCTCCACTTACCAGTTGGGAAAATTCAGATATCTGAGGGTTGGATTAGGAGATTGAGAGTAGGAGTTATTTTGACTTTGAAATCTCGAGTTTCAAGATGGTTTTGCAACAGTTGACGTTACTCTCTACAGGAAAGCTTAACCCTTGTGAACAGTATCACACTGAGAACCCAAAAAATAAAGTGACATTTTCTACGTGTCATCAAAAAGTAATATTTAAGGACATATTTTGTACTGTTAAACTTTACCAAGTATTTAAGATAAATTAGTAAAAGTTTAACATATAATTTTTATCCTTTTGAATCTAAATTAAACATTACTTGAGGAATTATACAAAAAGGCATTGTAAAATATATATAAACTTTTATTCTTGTAGTTCGCACTATTAAGTCATAAAAATTCTTAACAGAATTTCAATATGATGGCAGCCTTTTGAGCAAAATCTTCTAGTACATCTGAATGTTACAGTCTACCAACCACAAACAAGCTGGTCATAATGGCAATGTTTGGTGTAAGAAGTTTGATTTTGTACTGAGAATTATAGTAGTTTATTACATGATTAGGCAGCCTTCAATCTGGATTAGGTAAGGTCAGCTATGGTCACTAGTTCTATTTACAGGATTATATACGGCTAATATTCTATAATGCCATCTCTGGTCTCTAAGCGGTATTAAAAGCCATCCTACTGAAAAACAGGGAAGTGTTTCTCCATAATCAAGAATGCTTTCATTTGAGGTTCAGATATTATTCACTGCAATATATATTGGGTGTTTGAACGTGCAGATGTCTATTAAATGCATACACATCTTTCATAGTTTCATAGTAGTTTCATAGTAGCTAGAGTCGGAAGGGACCTAGGTAGATCATCTAGTCCGACCCCCTGCCTTGGCAGGAAAGAGCACCGGGGTCAGATGACCCCGGCAAGGTGCTCATCTAACTTCCTTTTAAAAATCCCCAGGCTAGGAGCCTGCACCACTTCCCCTGGAAGCCGGTTCCAGGCCCTAGCCACCCTGACTGTGAAGTAGCGCCTCCTAATATCTAATCTAAACTTACCCTCCGCCAGTTTGTGACCGTTATTCCTGGTCACTCCTGGCAGCGCACGGGGGAACAGGGACTCCCCCAATACCTGCTGATCCCCCCTGACCAGTTTGTAGCAGGCCACAAGGTCCCCCCTTAACCTTCTCTTGTGGAGGCTAAACAGGTTCAGGTCCCGTAGCCTCTCCTCATAAGGCCTGCCCTGCTGACCCCTGATCATACGAGTGGCCCTCCTCTGAACTCTTTCCATATCGTCCACGTCCCTCTTGAAGTGTGGCGCCCAGAACTGGACGCAGTACTCCAGCTGCGGCCTGACCAGTGCCGCATAGAGGGGGAGGATCACCTCCCTGGACCTGCTCGAGATGCATCTGTGGATGCATGACAGGGTACGGTTGGCCTTCTTGACTGCCTCCCCACACTGCCGGCCCATGTTCATCGTGGAGTCAATGACGACTCCAAGATCCTTTTCCGTCTCCGTGCTGGCAAGAGGGGAGTTCCCCAACCTGTAAGTGTGGTGCCGGTTCTTCCTCCCCATGTGCAACACCTTGCACTTATCAGTGTTAAACCCCATCCTATTCTCATCCGCCCACCATTGCAACCTGTCAAGGTCAGCTTGTAGCCTATTGCACCCTTCTAGTGCACTCACATCCCCCCACATCTTAGTGTCATCAGCAAACTTGAACAGGGTGCTTTCTACCCCCTCATCCAAGTCATTGATGATCTTTAATAAAAAAACATACATATGACATTATTTTAAAAGTAGGAAGAAAAACATATTCCTAGAAAATGTATCAATGGCTTTAGTTCTCACAGAGTCTGACCAAATTAAAACATTAAAACAAAGTTAAAACAATTTTTTTCAAACATAAAAAATCTGTCCCAAACAAAAATTGGGAGTTTTTTTAAACTCTCCTCCTACCAATATTTGAATTCCCCAATTATGAAGACAAAAGAAAACGTTAAATGTCCCTTTTCTAGATACAACAGAATCATATTTGAATAATCACACAAAAATCTTCCATGAGGAGGAAAATAGGAAGCTATTTTCATTTTGAATGACTTAGTTGCAGCTAATTATTCACCCTGCATTAGCCAGCAAAGTTCATCTAGTGTCACCCAAGTTATAACACTTACAACTAGATCTACTACCTCGAATTGTTGATTGTTAATTTAGTATATGTTAAGAACAGAGAAGTGGATTTTAACTCATTTAACAAAACCCCAAAGTCTAGATTGTTCTGATGTGAACTTATGCTTCAAAGATTTTTGCCATTGCTGTTTCCTCTCCAGCTGGGAATAAAGTTTTCCCCCTTTTATTATTGTAAGTCAATCATTCTCTTCTTCTACAATTCATCTCTGAAGTTCTTAGTGATTTCAATGTTCCTTTTATGAACATAGATTCTTTTTAGTATAGGAAATGCAAAGGAAAAGTGCTTTCTTAAAAATAACACTTTATTTCATATTCATTGATTAAAGTTTAGAAAACTTGAACTACAAGCCTGATAGAGAATATACTAAAAATACCTGATATTACTGATATTGCCTATATATGGTGCATCTGCCAGAGATGTATACTAAAGAAAACTACACTCCACAGCTACAGAATATATCACTCTCAAAGGCTTGTTTTCAGTGAACTGTGATGAAATAAAGAGAATTTTTAAAATTTAAATTCCAGAAAAAACACTATTTGAAAGCGCATGCAGTAAAGAATGGTGCCTACCTTAGAAAAAAAGTCAATGGTGTTCCCAAAATTGAAGCAATCTGGCAGCGACATCAAGAATAGCTCCTTTTAAAAAAGTTAGGTCTCAAGGGTCAAGAAAGAATTTTCTCTGAATTCCATCTGAGGTGAGAAATAGGAACAGTGCCAGGATTTCAGAAAGTTCAAAGCAGAATCAGGCAAGAGTAGTAAGAAGAGGTGCCTAATGCCATCAGCATCCAATATGAGGCACAATATAATATATTGGAATTTTACCCTTAAATTGTAGCTGTAGCCTTTTGGAAGAGGACAACTGCCATATTACAGTATCCAGCACTAACCTGTGAAGTAAAAATATTGTATAGAGATGTACTGAAAGGTCTCACTGACGTGCAAATTCAGACAAGTCCATGGTGTGGTTTTCTTAGGCCATATGCAGACATTCAGTTTCTGCTGGGGGGTGGGGTAGGAAATCATTGGTCTTCTGGTAAGGTGGGATTGCACATGAAACCCAGGAGGTCTCCAGGAAAGAGAAACAAACATCACAATAGACAGAGAAGCCTGGACAAGCAGGAACTCAAGCCTGTGAAAAAAGGGAACAGCTGGGGTACTCTGGGTCTGTGAGGACTAGAGAGAGAACAGCTAAGCTAACTTTAGGGTGCTCAGAGCTGTGCAAGCTGGACTGGAGACAGAGAGACTGGTTAGCCATGGGGGGAGGGGCAAGGCTTTCTTGCTGGATTCCCAAAAGTTTGCCTTGATTGAAGGGAAACTGTCTGCTTTGCTGCCTGCAACTCCAGGAACCTCTTCTTCCCATCAAAAAGGTAAACTCCCTCCCTTGGGACAGCAGCTCCCTGAAAAAGGGCTGTGGAAGACCAGGGAGGGTCAGGGACTAAAAGGCCAAGGTCTCAGAGTGGGAAGGAGCTTGGGCTGCAGGCCTATGTAGCCGGGCTTCAGGGAGGTACTCGGAGAAACCAGACAGGGCAGAAGGTCCTGAGCAAGCATCCCCCTCCCCCAGTGACCCCAAGACTGGCCATTTTTCAGAATAAAATGATAATTTCCAGTCTTGGGTTAGTCTTGGGTAAACTCCTTGGACCATCAATACATGGTTCCCTGTCCTATTAAAACTAAAAAGCCTTCTAAGAAAGGGAACATGTACATAAGAACTATTTCAGGAAACAATTTGGGTACAAAGGCCTAGGTAAGAAAATTATTTGCTAATTCAAAAGGCATTTATTAAATATCATTAATTAGCACAGCAACAGTCTTGATTGAGACACTGACAGCTCATGTGGCTCCTGAGCTGAAAAACTGTAACATGTATATCCCCAGATACCCTGCAGCAAACATACTCCTCTTCAAATATAAAAAAGTTACATAATTTATTAAAACAGCATAGTCAACAGGGGCCAGACTCAGAGTGGCAAACCTGTTGTGTTGATTGACTGCAGGAAAGACAAACCCTATACACAAAAGTTTAAAGCAGCATCTACATGCTCTGATTAACGTTTTCTGCAAAGAACCACAGGTGGTATTCTGAAGAGCCACTTGTCGTTCAGGACAAGTGGTCTGTGTATCACTGAATTAGTGTAATACATTCACTGTTTACTAATAAAAACCTGAATGTAAAAGAACAAATGTTTTTATGACCCTTTTCTTAACTGCAGGCATATGTAAATATAGTTTTCTGGGTGAAGAGAGTCCCAGGATATGCTGGCACCCTCAAGGAGAGATGCGAGATACCAAATGGAACATTACAGAGGCATAGTGGTGTTGCACATTCATATCAGTGGTTGTTAACAAACAGAGAAAGAGATACAAGAATGGGAAGAAACCTTGTATGGCACCGTTATTAAATCTAAAAAGGTTAAAAAAAATGGATTTCTCCAGGGAAAAAAACCTTTTATTCTGTGATCATACACACATACAGTCCCATTTAATCAGTACTTGTGACATACCAAGACAACACTCCGACCCTCACCAACAATGGGAAGGAAGAAGTTGGTGAGGGAGGCTAGTTCATGTCCACTGCCATTCAGACAGCATGTGTAAAACAACTGTCCTTCACCTGTTTTGATGCGAGTCAAAGCCCAAGAGACTCAGATGTGGGATAAACCTGAAGTCCACTTTTAGTCAAAGAATTATGAAAAACAAGGCAGAAACAGAAAGAGTTTCTCCATCTCCCTTTGTACATATGGCCTATATATACCCAGGTCTCTAGAAAGGAGTCTTACTGGCACTAATATCAAACAGGATTAACTCCATGAAATTCACTGCAGTTACACATTTGCCCAAAACTGTCAATGAAAAAGGGGCTGGGGGCAGAGGGAGAGGGTGGTAGAAAATTGGGCTGCTTGTACCTATGCATCTTCCAGGTCATGTAAGAATAGAAAAAAAAAAAAAAAATCACAACTTACCAATTATTGTAAGAGCAAACAAGGAAAGTTACTAGGACTATATCATGAAGGACTGTGGTCCCTCTTCATCGTGCAAGTAAATCATGAACCTTTCCCAGCCCCCTCCTGTTGGGTGTATGCATCAACAGAGGATGACATTAGATTGAATGAGGAATTCAGAATCCCACAATTTTAAAATGACAGTTATTACATTGGATGCAAAATCATTTAGGAATTAAAAAATGTGACACTGACAATTTAAAATTAAGGGACAAGTGAAAAGTTATCTAAATAGCAAATAATCATTAACTCTTGTTCAGAGATAATTATATGTTCAAGCATATATACTTTTAAGAAAAAACAAGAATAGATAATTTTTTGCACGCTGCTAAGTATAACACACAGATATCAATCAAATAGAGATACCTGCAAGAGCTGCCTTTAGCTCCCAGCCAAACAGCTCCTGCTGATAGCATGAGAAGAACACTGCTGTGTCAGTCTATTTACCTACCAACCTGTAAAAGGTATTAAAAAGCTGCTAGAGCTGTTCAAAGGCAGGAATACTGAGCCATAAGTGACCTCCTTTAAAAAACCCTGCATCTTATCTGACTGTAGGCAAAACATCCTAACAATGAATTGCAAAAAGACATGGATCTGTAATACCTGATAAATGTTACATATGACCTAGTTACTGAGAATCATTGTATAGATGCATTTACACAAGTTGTGATTTTGCGGTTTTCACGGACACGGTGAAAAACAGCAGTTTCTGCAAACACCGTGAAAAATGGTGGTTTCCATGATTTTGTGCAGGATCGCCCTCAAAAAATAAAATAAAATCCTGATTCCTCAGCAGGAGCCAGCAGATGCTGCAGCCCAGACTTGCAGCCTACCAGGAAGAAAAAAAGCCACCAGCAAGAGGAGGAGCAACCAGAAAAGGCCACTTGCTCGTCCCTCCACCACCGATTGGCTGAGAGGGCTGCCTTTTGTGCAGCCCCACCCTGCTCTGCCAATGAGCAGCAACGGTGGGGGTGCATGAAAGGCAGCCCTCTCAGCCAATCAGTGGCAAACGGCAGGTCCCCTCAGACAATCAGTGCAGGGAAGGTGGGGGGAGGCTTGCCTTGACAAGCCAACAAGAGTGGAGGCTGGCACCTTGATTGGCCTGTGAAATCACCCATTTTCCACATTGATTTGTGTAGGTCTCTAGCTATATTGAAACATTTACAGTATGCACGAGGAGTCCCCTGTGGTTCAGTGGTAGAATCCTTGTCCTGGGTTAGATTCCCAGACACTTATACAACTACAGCCCTGGAGGCATCAAACATCTGGACTCAGTCTGGTCTTTGGATTTGGTCTCAGTGGCCTAGGAGGATGGAAGTTCTGGGCCGCCTTAACTCCTCCAAAAAAATGGGTTCCTGCCCAGGAGGATCAACAGTTGCCACCACCACGATGGTATGCATATGTGAATTGGAGCTGTTTGGAAATTTTCAGAACAGCAGCAAGTCAAACTAGAAGGGATCTTGAAAAAAAATAATGCTAAGTCATTAAGCTACAAAAGAAGTTCTTTTGAACTTCTGAAGCTTCTAGACACTGATAATACATATTGTATTTACTTGATTCCAAAATAAGGTATAAAGGTTTTTTTCCCTTCTATTTAACATGAAGGGAAAGGCCCCATGTCTTTGAATCAAGTATGAGGAGACACAGGGGCAGGCAGCTGCTGTGGCTCCAGTTGCTAACTGCTGCCTGTCTCCCCAAACACCTCAGGCCCTCACACACTCCCACCTCTTCTCCCATCAGCACCCCCCGCACAGCCTCTGCTGGGGCTGGCGCTGGGCTGGGCTGGGCTGGGCTAGGCTAGGCTAGGCTAAGGCAATAGTGGGGCAAGAGCCTCCAGAGCTATAACGAGTAAGCAGCGGGGGAAGGTAATCAAGGAGTATGGGGGGGTCAGACAATGGGGCAGAGGTGGTGTGGGGGAAGCTGCTTGAACCCCTCCCAACCCTTTCCACCTGTCTGCATCACCTCATCCCACCAGTAGTGGGGAGGATGAATTTCAAGACAACCCTCCAATAATTAAATTCTATACGAGGAAAGCAACAACAAATTTATAATTTTCCCTGTATATAATTATTGGAGGGGCATCTTAAATTAAGGGTCGTCTCAGATTAAGGTAAATACAATACTTGTATTATTAATAGGAGCAGTTAATTCCTCAGTTTCAGGTCAAATCATACAGCTATTTCACCATGGATGTGAATGGATGGTTCCAAAAATGTGAAATGATTCAAACATGACTTCCAGAGGATAGGAGGGGAAGAAGAGCAGTGAGGAAGTTGCCAGGGACTGATTGCAATAAACAAGCTCCCATAGCACCCCACAAAAACACCTAAAGCTGCTGCATTTTCCCCCACATCCATGGCTGGTAATCCTTAAGACAGAGTTTCCCCACCAAATGAAAGGCTTGTGACACCATTGAACAATCCTGGACAGTATCAGGGGACTTCATCTCTGAGCAGGGTTTGAGTTATGGGGGCGGGGGAGGGACTGAGCCCACTCATAAGAGATAAGGAGAGCTCCCCTAGCAGCCAGGCAAAAACTGCTTTTTACTGTGGAGGGGAAAATGCCCTCCACCCTCCCTTTGCTGCCAGATGCTTTTTGCTGCAGCTGCCCAAAGCCCATACCCAGGATGCCCCACAGCTTCTCACCACTGCCACCACCTCCACCTCCAACCCCTCTCACCCCAAACAAGAGTCCATGTGTAATTCGAACCCTGGCTCAGAGACCTGATGTGTGAGAAAAATGCAGGGCAAGAGCAAGAGGCCCAGAGATCAGCCAAATCTGTGTAGCTAGCTGTGTGGTAGCAACAAAAATGGGCATCCATTTGTGAAAGCAGTAATGTCATTTATCCAAATGAAAAAAATTATTTTTGTTAAGCCCTTTCCATTTTTCATGAATAAACAGCAGAGTGCCAGCATTGTATTTATTATTAAAAAGACTTTATAGTATTTCTCTTGCCTAGAAAGCAAGAACAAGCATCAGAAAGGTAATGTGGTTTTAACAAGGGTAGTTCCCTCATTTTTAGGAAGTGTCAACTCCCTGACCTGAAAGGGAAAGAAAACAAAACTAAAAGGGCCCATTTAGAGTCACAACAGTATTGTATCTTTTAATATGGAGCTAGTGCAACATGAGAGATTACACAAGTCTCTCAGCTACACAGATGAGCATGTGCAGTCCATAGAAGTCTATAGTGTGGCCCACTGCTTCTCTACCCCAGAATGTAGAGCTGTGAGACAGGAATACTTGAAGCAGGCGGCGGCATACTGTTCCCTGATCACAAAAGCAAACGTGTAATGGGCAGCTTCTTTAATGAGCAGGTCAGGACCTTAAGTTCCTGGCAAGCAAGATATGCATTTCTCTTCCCTACTAGAAGTTCTTCTCAGTCAGAAATGGCGGGTTTCATCACTAGTTTTTCAAGCCAATCCAATTATAGGCATACCTTGGAGATATTGCGAGTTCGGTTCCAGACCAGCGCAATAAAGCGAATATCGCAATAAAGCGAGTCACACGAATTTTTTGGCTTCCCAGTGCATATAAAAGTTATGTTTACACTATACTGTAGTCTATTAAGTGTGCAATAGCATTATGTCTAAAAAAAAAAAATGTACATACCTTAGTTAAAAAATACTTTACTGCTAAAAAATGCTAACCATCATCTGAGCCTTCAGCGAGTAATAATCTTTTTGCTGGTGGAGGGTCTTGCCTCGATGTTGATGGCTGCTGACTGATCAGGGTGGTGGTTGCTGAAGGTTGGGGTGGCTGTGGCAATTTCTTAAAATAAGACAACAATGAAGTTTGCCGCATAGATAGACTCTTCCTTTCACGAAAGATTTCTCTGTAGCATGCAATGCTGTTTGATAGCATTTTACCCACAGTAGAACTTCTTTCAAAATTGGAGTCAATCCTCTCAAACCCTGACGCTGCTTCATCAACTAAGTTTATGTAATATTTTAAGTCTTTTGTTGTCACTTCAACAATGTTTATAGCATCTTCACCAGGAGTAGATTCCATCTCAAGAAACCACTTTCTTTGCTCATCCATAAGAAGCAACTCCTCATCCGTTAAAGTTTTATCATGAGATTGCAGCAATTCAGTCACATCTTCAGGCTCCACTTCTGATTCTAGTTCTCTTGCTATTTCCACCACATCTGCAGTTACTTCCTTCACTGACATCTTGAACCCTCAAAGTCATCCATGAGGGTTGGAATCAACTTCTTCCAAACTCCTGTTAATGTTGATATTTTGACCTCCTCCCATGAATCACGAATGTTCTTAATGGCATCTAGAATGGTGAATCCTTTCCAGAAGGTTTTTAATTTACTTTGCCCAGATCCATCAGAGGAATCACTATCTATGGCAGCTATAGCCTAACGAAATGTATTTCTTAAATAATAAGACTTGAAAGTTGAAATTACTCCTTGATCCATGGGCTGCAGAATGGATGTTGTGTTAGCAGGCATGAAAACAACATTAATCTCGTTGTACATCTCCATCAGAGCTCTTGGGTGACCAGGTGCATTGTCAATGAGCAATAATATTTTGAAAGGAATCTTTTTTTCTGAGTAGTAGGTCTCAACAGTGGGCTTAAAATATTCAGTAAACCATGTTGTAAACAGACGTGCTGTCATCCAGGCTTTGTTGTTCCATTTATAGAGCACAGGCAGAGTAGATTTAGCATAATTCTTAAGGGCCCTAGGATTTTCGGAATGGTAAATGAGCACAAACCTTCAATTTGTAAAAAACGCACTATCTGCAAAGCGCAATAAAGCGAAGTGCAATAAAACGAGGTATGCCTGTATATGGACAAGGGATACAGGTTAGCAGACCACTTCTCCAACCTTTTTTTGAGGCAGTGTCTTCCAGTGTACAAAGTAATCAGGGTTTAAATTACACTTTGACTCTGGGGGAGGGGGGAGAGTCTGGATCCAACCGCACTGGCCACTGCCAGATGAGACTGTCTAAACACCAATATTAAACTGTCAGTCCATGCTCTTATTGTCAGTTTTGCATCTTTTCATTATAAATACCTAGAAATATGTTCAGAACCAGTGGAGGATGCAACATATCTGACTCCAAGATTCACTTTATGTAGGATAAAAAGCTGTCACAAATATTCTTCTAAAATCACTTGATACAATAGTCCATGCAAAGCACAACCTAAATGCTCAGGAAAACTGATTTTTTGGGAGGGGTGAAGGCTTTCTTGTTAAGAGGTTTAAGTATGTTTTCCTTTAAAAAATAACATACATATTCATTTTCAGAGGCTGTGGCAAAATGGTTAAGAGGTCTTGCTAGAGGTCTGAAGACATGAGTTCAGACCCAGACTGTACTCAAGCAAAAGCCTGCCCCCAGTTGACCCAGCTGTAAATGGGTACTTGGTCATTTAGGCTGGGGAGTTAAAGACAACTGGGCATGAGGCTGGCCACACACTTCCTGTTTGTGTACTCATGCATGGCCTGAGAAAACACCGAGCAGATATTTAGCTCAGCTGGTTAAAGTGTGGTGCTAACACCGCCAAAGTTTTTGGCTTAATCCCTGGTTGGTCTAGATCAGGGATGGGCAATTATTTTAGGCAGAGGGCTGCTTACTGAGTTTTGGCAAGCCATTGAGGGCCACGTGACAGGCAGTCCAGGGCAGATAGATATTAATATTTTCTAAATTTTTTTTTAGGGGTCCCACGGGCCAGATAGAATGGTCTGGCGGGCCATATCCAGCCCCGGGCTGCATTTTGCCCACCCCTGGACTAGATGATCTCGAGGTCACTTCCAGCCAGGGTTCGAATTACACTCTAACTCTTGGCAGGGTCTGTGATGGTGGAACTGCCGCTGCCACCTGAGCTGCTTAGGAAGGTGCAGGGAAGGCAAGGGGCTCTTGTCTCTTATGGTAAGGACTCAGCACCACCACCTCCCCCCCACCCCCGAACCCCCAGTAATTTGAGCCCTGTTTCCAGCCTTACTTCTTCATGATAAAGTGCTGTTGTATCCTTAGTGCACAGGGCTCACTACATGATTCTGACTTGCTCATTATGCTGCAGTTCCTCCCTCTGTGCAGTAAGGACATTTACCAGCTCCACTTTGGGACTTCAAAGCTAAATTAATTTTGGCTTCTAAAGCACTCTGGGATCCTTGAATTGAAATTATGGATAAAAAACAAAGCAAACAAAAAAACCCCAAACATTCGAAAAAAGTGAAATAGCTTGAATGTTATTTTTAGACTTGCAGCCTCTGCTCCAAATCCCTTTGGCTCTTGAAGGCTTGAATCAGACTCAAAGTTGACTAGTTTTGTTTGTTTCTTGGTGTTTTAAGGTTACAAAAATGTGAAGCCTCTTATAATGCATATTTTAAACACATGCTTCCTCAGCCTGATGAAGGGTTCTTGTACCCAAAAGCTTGCAAAGAAGAATTTTTTCCAACTTTTTGAATTGGTCTAATAAACGAGATCAGATTTACCCAAAGAACTTTGTCTGCCTATTTTAAAAGGTCTTCATTTTTTAGAATTTCTACGAGTATAAAGTTCTTAACAGTTCTATTAATAAAAATAGACCCATGAAATCCCAACAGCTTGGAGATATTACATTTTATAGCAAAAGCTTCCTCATAATTTTCATTAAGAAATTTAAGATCACTCATCAAAAAAAACATTAACAGTAGCAAAATAAAGTCTAAAACAGTTGTGCACAAAAAATGCTTACTCTTTTGATAGGGCTTGAAGTAAACATGTGAGTTGAGGAAGCACCCTTCCCAAGTAAAGTACTGGTTTAAAAGATATGAAACTACTGACTTTCATGGGAGAGAAGTGATTTGGGAAGTACTCAAAATTGGTGACTAATGGTAATGGTAGCCTAAAGAAGAAATATTATGCCTTTTTTTGATGCTTTAAAAAAGGCCAGAATTTGACCCTTTACCCAAAACAAAATCCTGCTAGTTTTTGCATTTTTTTAAATTAAACTATTTTGCAGTGTAGACAAGTTAGAGGAGACACCAGAGCAGCAAAATTATTCACAGTTGACAGGAGGTTGCTTACATGATTTCTTCCCACAGAACCTACCTAGTCCAGCAGCAGCTCCTTTTCTAGGCAGCTACTCTATTTCCTTTATATTTAGGTCTGGATCTAATAAGTCAACCTGTCTCCATCAGCCAGCAATGATGAAAGCAGGGGTCTCAGCCTCTTTGGACTCAGGGCACCCCTCAATCAACTCAAGGCACCCCTGCATAACTTGTGTGAATAGAGTGGCACCCAATTGAAAAAAACTAATATATTATGGCTTGATCCTGTTCTTACCTGCTTGTCTCCTCACATCTCAAGCCACCCTTTAAAAGGATCTGGCATCACCCTGCTTGGGAATTACTGGATTAAGGTGCATCTCTTGTAGGTACAATGCAGAATGCTATAACTCTGAGCCAGGTGTTAATATTGCCTTTTCTGGGGGTTGATTTGATTTTTTAGAGAATCTGAAACTAGATACATTTCTCCAGCAAGCAGATTTTTTTTTAAATGCAGCTGTGAAGCTGCTGAGGAATTTAAGACATTAGAATAAGTTCCCATGATGTGAATTAGTAAACCATATAAAATAAATGTATTGCATCATGCCACAGCCATGTTATTGGTCCACTGATACAACAGTGCATGTATGCATCACAAACATTACCTCTACTAGTAGAGCATTATTTTAATATATCTATAATTTTGCTATGAAAATCTAATTTTTCATCTCCCTACCTTCCAAACAAGATTTCTTACAGGGCCAGTATATTTTACTATGCCTTTAAAAACCACAGAGGCAGCATTTTTTTCCAAATTGAGTCATATAATTTCAGGCTGCAATACAATTTGTAAAAACATACCCCCAACCCTGAAAAATAGTCATTAGCACAAATATCACTAGAAAATGAGAGACTTACATGAGTAAACAAACTACATCTTCTGAAAAATATTAAGAGTTCTTAATGCTAGAAAACACAGCTGTCAAGTACTACCTGAAGTAATACAGCTGTAAACCTCAAGTAGTTTAAATTGGCCAAGACCTCAAACAGATTTTCACACCCCCTAATCAAGGCACTAAGCATCAGAGGCTTCTCAGGTTTGTAATCTACATAATTTCCCACTCAAAGTCAAGAAACTCAGACCTTACTTAAAGTAGTTCTTATTATTATTGGCATTTTTTTCTACAAAGAACACTTTTTGCCAAGAGCTGTTAGAAACCCCTAGCTAACATTTTCATTGTTAAGGCAAATCATACCTGTTTACTGAACAGCACCACAAACATTTTTAGGTATCTTCACTAATTAGAGTCACTTGTCTCTGGAAAGCAAGATCTAGGAGATGCCCAAAGCATACAAATGGTGCGCAGATTTAAGTCACAGCAAAAGAAGGCTTGTAAACAGCATTTCACATAGTAAGTCTGGAAAGGACAATCATAAAACAAGCACAAATCTCCCCTGTGTCTGTCCAATCCCAACTAGCACTGGGAGGATGGCCAGTAAGTTAAAAAAAATTGAACACTATGACACTGAACTTACACGTAGACTATGAATGCTCAAAATATCAGGCTGAACTAAAGGGCACCAATATCTAAAGCTCTGTAAAGCAGCAAGTAGAAATCCCCAGAGTTCAGCAGCTAAATACCCTTCTGGAAGAGACATTTGCAGAGACCAGGCCTATGCTGATTGGCAATTTCAAAAAACTGTCTTCTCTTTCTCAGAGTCTAGAGGTCCACAAAGGTAACTAAAGCTCAAGTGAAAATGTCCCTCCAAATAACTTTCTACATTATGGCTTATAAATTAAAGGTTTTATAATCTGGCTACAATGAAAGGATGAGAGACGGAAGAACACTAGTGCTTGGTAAGCAGAATTTACCTAAATTAAAGAGGAATGGAACAGAAATATAGGAAGGGATCATTTTACCATTATATTAACTGAGGGAAGAATATAGTTCACATTGATACTTTTTCCTCTGTAAAAAGAAAGTCCATCAGCCAAATAACACCAATCCTCCTAAGTCAGTCATAAGAGTGATACAAATTGAGGAAGGAGAAAAGGAACAAGCTTGGAGGCTCAACTGTGCAATAAGCAATTTTCTCAAGTCTGAAATTAAGCTCCAAGGGGAGCCACTTAACTGAAGTTATAGCCAACACTGACAGATGCCTCCGCAAGCAACATGGGAAAATTACAGTTGGGACCCCAGAGGCAACAACAACATTTTCTCAGAAGAATCTAAAGGGGCAGATAAGTGGCCTCTAAGCAGGCAGACTGCTAGTGAGCCCATGCTAGAAAAGTTTTGCCAGCTTCTGTGTTCACACTCAAACCCCGGCTACAGCATCAGAGCCCTCCTTTCTACAGGCATCTTTGCCAAGCAATATAAGACTTTGGCCCCTGGCTGCCAGAATACTAATGTAGACTCCTACGCCAGCTGCCAGCTCTAGTAATCCATGTAGCTACTGGCACCTTCCAGAGTCTGCTTTGCATTTTGGTATCACAGATGCTGCAATAGCATTGTGGTGCTACAAGAAGTGTGTGGATGCGTTCACACTTCAGCTGCCAGAGGCAGGTAAGAATAGAGAAGTCTCTCTCAAGTCCCTGATTAAGGAACTCCTAATAGGGAAGACAAAAACGTATCTTTGTGGTCTCTATTAAGTCTGTGTCACCACTGTATCTACTGGATCTGCAACACCTTTGGCAGCCCCAGATATGTTCATTACTTGGGTAGAAGACAAAGGAAGAGCTAAGCCACTAGGAGCAATGATGCTGGAGATTCAGTAGATGTCTATCCTTGACACAGAAACAGTACTGGTCAAGATACTCTCTTCAAACAGGACAGATGTACCAGTGTTCCTAACCACCCGTGTTCATTAGTGAGCCTAACTGAGCGTGTTGCCAATGTCCCAACTGAATTTTTATTTGGTAACTGTTTTGCATATCCATAAATCTTCCAGGTGTTTTCATATTTGTCATACAGTAAGGTATTCTTCTTTATCTCCAGTCCTACCTTGTTTTGTTGCTGCACACCATTCAGCAGTTGCTATGCCCCACCCCAGTACTGAATAAGATTGAAGTGAGTAAATAATTATCATCTCTAAATTAGCACAGCACCTGGGGACTTAAGAGGAGCCTTGGTAACAAGAGAACAAGTGTTAGCATTGGCTTCAAAAGGAGCCTGTTAATTTCCAAGAGCAGATGATGAGAGTGCAGGTAAAGTGACTTCAGGAAAATCAGAGGGTAGTGAAATAAGTAGGATTTCTGCCTCCCCTCCTCCCCCCATTCCACCTCCTACACACAAAATATCCAACTCTAAATGTAAGAAGCAATTCCAGTTGGTTGGGTCATATCAGCAGGTCTTAATACATCTTTAAGTGATTGCTCAGCTTAAAACTAAGACTTAAAGCATGTCAAAACCAAAAAGTTTAGTGTTCTTCCAGCAATCACTTGCCTTTAGCACAAACACAGTCATTATTAAAAATATGGCCCTGCACTGTTACGGTATTTTACATGCCTAAAGGTTCAGATAAGTGTTAGCAATGTGAGCTTTGAACTTTGTGTACATGTAATGTGAGCAAGTCTGGGCGTGCTAAGAGACCATTTCCTGACTTCTACACATTTTAAATTTCAACTACATGTCACTGTGTTTAATTTATTTTTGAGGTGAGTGATGGTTTAGATATTCTTTAACTCTTCAAGGGAAACAGACATTCAGGTCTGAAATGGACAGATAGCAGGAGGCAAGTTCATACCACAGCTGCATTCTTCCTGCAGCTTGGTTAACATAGCAAATGCTCCCATTTCCATTAGCACAGCTGTATCTTCATAGTACAGTGTAACATAATAAATCTGGATATAAAAAATAAAAAGACCCCAGAATCAGGAATTACCAAAAATCTGGCACTTTTTAAAATAATACTCCATTGGAGAGTAGCAGCAGCCAGTCCCAGAGCAGCGGAGGGGGAAGGTTGCATACAGTGGCTGCCGCTGCCATCCACTACCCCATGCTGCTGCTCCACATGTGGCCACTGCTCCGGGACTGGCCACCACTACCCTACTCCCTGCCCTGGGACCAGCTGCTGCTCTGGTTTAAAAAATCTGGAATTTTAACATTTTCAGCAGGTGCTCGGGCCCAAGTATGCTAGATTCATGAGGTTATACTGTAGTAAGATTTGAAAAACATACAGCAATCTAGGTAATTCAATAACCCCTTAACAGCATGTAACTTTCACCACCTCCATACCAACTTTGCTAGAATATTCTGCATTTAAAGATCAAACTCAAATCAGTCAGGATACACCCATGTCTGACTATGCCCATTATCCTATCCTCATCACTAGACAAACAGAAAATAATTCTCTTTCATACACACAGTCACAAGATTGGGCCACACCCTTTTTAAAAAGCCACACCTGCTACTCCACTGACTTCACCACTGACACTTAGTAGCCCATAGCAGCAACTGACTGTCAAACCATAAATATCCACTGTACTTTATTTGGGATTCTTATCTAGACTCCACAACTGTCAGTGGGACTGTGAGCATAGTAGATTGCAACAGCTTTCTACAATTTCCACAAAGAAACAAACAACCGAGTGAAAAAAGATACTCTGGTCACAATGTGATCTCAACCAGGCAAGACCAGGACTTGTATCATGGAAAGAATCTGGAACTGGATACGGCATGTTAGATCTAGAGCAGGGGGTCTCAAAATTTTTTGGACCAGGACCCATTTGTAAACATCAATGGCCAGTCCCAACCCAGTGCCCTTCACTCCTGACCGACTGCCCCCAACCCCTAGGCCCCCAGCATGTGGGGCAAGGAATGTGTGTGTGGGGAAGGGGGCAGCCCCTCATAAGCTGCAACTCTGCCAGCCACCAAGGGAAAAGCCAGTTTCCCACATTCTTCTCCTTTAAAGAGAATCCATTTTTTAAGTTTGTTCACAACCCTTTTATACATTCTTGAGACACACTTTTGGGTTGCAACCCACAGGTTGAGAAACACTGATCTAGAGAACTCTGTCACAATAACTACTACTGAGAATTAAAGGGCACCTATACACATGCTGGACCTCTGTTCTGACATGTGCCAAATAGTCTGCTGGAGCATGCTAATTAGCAGCCTCCAGGTCACGTGCATTCAGTGTCCCTGCATTTCAAAACAGCAGCAGTCGCACTTTAAATAAAACTCATTGAACAAGCTTTAACTAAAGCACCCCAGTCTCCATTTTCAAGCATGGGACACTGAATACATACGACACTTGTGGGCACTTCAATTAAAGCATCATCTCCCACCTCGGACCACGTGTATAGATGCCCTTAGATATTGTACAAGTCATTACTTCCAACATACTTGTAAGCCAGAGACGCATATAATCGGAATGTTATGTGCAGCATAGATTTCATAGATTTAACAGACTTCAGAGCTGGAAGGGACCTCGGAAAATCGAGTCCAGCCCCCTGCCCAAAGGGCAGGAAGTCAGCTGGGGTCATAGGATCCCAGCAAGATAAGCATCCAGTTTGCTCTTGAAGGTGTTCAATGTAGCTGCTTGAACCACCTCCGATGGCAGGCTGTTCCAGACCTTGGGGGCTTGGACAGTAAAGAAATTCTTCCTTACGTCTAGCCTGAAATGGTCTTGTAGTAGTTTACAACTGTTCGACCTTGTCATCCCTTGGGGCACTCTGGTGAACAAACGTTCCCCCAGATACTGGTGGACACCCCTGATAAACTTATAGGTAGCCATCAGATCACCCCTGAGCCTGCACTTTTCCAGGCTAAAGAGCCCCACAGCTCTCAGCCTCTCATCATAAGATCTGCTTTCCTGACCTCTGACCATGCGCATGGCTCTTCTCTGGACTCGCTCGAGCTTCTCCACATCCTTTTTGAACTGTGGAGCCCAAAACTGGACGCAGTACTCCAGCTGCAGCCTCACCAAGGCCGAGTACAGGGGGAGAATGACGTCCTGGGATTTGCTTGAGAAGCATCTATGGATGCAAGCCAGTGTTTTGGTCACTTTACTAGCCACAGCATTGCATTGGAGGCTCATGTTCATCTTGTGGTCAATGATGATCCCCAAGTCTCTTTCTTCCATAGTGCTAGCCAGCGTAGCACTGCCGAGCCTATAAGGATGCTGCAGGGTTTTCCTCCCAAAGTGGTGAACCTTGCATTTTTTGGTGTTAAACACCATCAGGTTTCAGCATGAAAAAGATTAAATAATTTAGCAGCTTTAAAAAGCCAAGCAGCCACTTGATGCATAGAAATCACTTAAGCTAGTGGCTTTGATATAAATAACACAGACTGATATCTTTAAAACTGAGTGTATGTGGACTGTAGAGCTTTCTGTTCATGGCTTTGATCACTGGATAAAACACAAGCAAAGTTGTTCAATCAAGAATATACAGCTGCTAATAGAAGGAAAACACCATGCACTAATCTCATTTTAAAAAAAGGCTTTTAAAACTTTCCATTAATTAGAATACATATGCTCCTTTTCCTTAGTTCTAATTTAGAGGGAAAAAGTGTAAACAGCTTCCAATTTCCTCTTCACAGCAGAAGCTTGAGCAATCATTGGAAAGGGAAAGTTGCAGCTGATGTGGAAAATGCAATCTGCTTTTATAACATACTCCTCTGCTTTTAAATGCCCATTTTACACAATCCTCCAGGAAGTGTGACAGTTCAGCTTATTAGCAGTTTTCTTGGATTTGCAGTGTCAAGTGTTCTTCCTTAAACCTTTAAAAATGAGTCTTAAAATGGAAAGGAAACCCTGTGGTGTTTTTCATTTTTTTAAGAACTGCACCACAATTCATATCCCCTCTCTTTATGTATCTATATTGCGTATCTCATGCACAGAGAAGAGATGTAGATGCACAAATATCTGGAAACATATCACTTGCCTGGATCTTTAGAAACCTCATTATTCTACTTTCATGCTTAGAGGCACTTCTTCCCCGCTCCACAACTACTGCTGATTAAGGCATCAGGCATCCTGGAAGTAGTCCAGTAAATACTGGAGTTTGAACCTTCACTGCAGACTAGTAACAACACTATTTGAGTTTTTGTGTTCACTAGAATAGGCTTAGTATTCAATACCAATTACAACACAGAATCGCAAATATTTTATGTTAGCTCTGTCAGTTATTTTAACTATTTCTTAGTTAAAGCACGAAATCAATTATTGACTGGGGAGGGGAAAAGTAAGTCTTCACAATCCCCATAATATTATCAAGTGTCTGACTTGAGTCAGGAAAATTCACATGTATCCAGAATTTCACTATTTGTACAGACTGCTAGATTCCTCACAAAACATTAAGTTTTACTTAAGCGTTACAACATGAGGGCGTGGAAGTCAAACGCGTTAGTCTCAAGCTAGTTTCAAAATTAGTCAACACTTTTTGGGGGGGGGGGGGGGAGGGGGGGGAGGATTCTAGCTAAAGTTACAAATGGGCAGAACTAATTGGTAAGAAAAGTTAAAAAGTGACACATGCCATTGTACCTGCATCCTTCCTACTTAAAACCAAACCAAGTCATTTTATGTCAGTTTGACTATTACAACGTAGCTTACTTGGTACAATCTCCTAGCATGTATGCAGTTTCAATTAGACAAGACAAGGAATGCTCTCTGCTAATTTAAGCCCTTCACTGAATAACAGAAAACTTCAGTGACAGTGTGGGTGGCATGTGTATAATCCATGTCACAAAATCATAGAAAATCAGGGTTGGAAGGGACCTCAGGAGATCATTTAATCCAACCCACTGCTCAAAGCAAGACCAGTCCAGCTAAATCATCCCCGTCAAAACTTTGTCTAGATGGGTTTCAAAAACCCCCAAGGATGGAGATTTCACCATCTCTCAGTACTCTGGTTCCAATGTCTTACTACCCTCCTAGTGAGAATTTTTTTTCATAATATGCAACCTAAACTTCCCTTGCTGCAACTTGAGACCATTGCTTCTTGTTGTCATCTGCCACCACTGGGAATAGTTTAGCTCCATCATCTTTCAAACTTCCCTTCAGGTAGCTGAAGGATGCTATTAAGTCCCCTCTCAGTCTCTTCTTCTCTAGACTAAATAAGTCTAGTTCCCTCAGTCTTTCCTCATAAGTCATGTCCCTTATGCCCCTCACCATTTTTGTTGCCCTCTGCTGGACTCTCTCCAATTTGTCCACATCCCTTCTGTAGTGGCGAGTGGGGGGGAGAACGGCAAAAATGAACAGTAATCCAGATGTGGCCTCACCAGTGCTGAATAGAGGGGAATAATTACTTCTTTGACCTACTGGCAATACACCTTCCGATACAGCTCAGTATGCAGTTAGAATCCTTTGCAACAAGGGCACATGGTTGGCTCATACAGGTTTCCCTTGCCAACTGTGGGGGGTCAGGTTACTGAAAGTTCCTGTGGTTGGCAAAACCGTGGTTGATAAGACAAAAGGCTTATGGGAAAAATGGAGTTAGGGACTTCAATATGAGTTCTGGTCTGCAGGCAGCTCGGAGGGAGCAGAAGGAAGGTGGTGAGACAGGGGGCGCCATGTGCGTGTACTATACATGCACATGGCCCTAGGCAGCCTGCAGAGCAGCCTCAGCAGGTAAATGAGGGGAGAGGGGGACAGAGCTGTTGACTGTCTGGAAAACACTGTCATTAAGGCAGACTTCTGATTCTCACAATAAGTTAAGTGAAGAAAGCATAAAATCTTTTAAGTTTTTATACAAGGCTTAAAAGCAAAAAGACAGAGGAAGGGAAAGAAACCTCAGAAGTCAGCAATAGCAGGTATTTAAAGTTACTGTTGTGGACTGAGTAAATAAAGTATCCATTTTAGACTTGTAAATGTGCAATAAGGAAAGCCAACAGAGTCTTTATGGAATTTTACAGAGAAGTACTAAATGCATATGCCAAATCCATTTATCTTTTTGCCCCTGTATCTTGTCTTCATCCTCAAAAATTACTTACTTGAAGCTTATTTTCTTTTAATGGCTGCCTCATCACCTTATCCCTGAAACACTGCTGTATTTTACATTTCTGGCCTTCCTTACCAAGGACCAAGCCAAAGATCATTTTGTGTACCATTATGCTGTATCAGCATTCAAGAATAACAAACAAACAAACACAGAACTGGAAAGCAGCCTTATGCTTAGGGCTACCTTACACATGCAGTTATGGAAGAATATTTTTAAATTAGGAACTCTACTTATATATCACAGTGAGTTCTTCAGAGAAAGGATGGTTCAGCCTGAGACTTATAAGACCTGGTTTCAATATCAAGCCTTGCCCTGGGCTTCCTGTGTGACCTTAAGCAAATCTATTAGCCTTCATTTGATTCAGATTCCCAGTCTGTAAAACAGGGCTAATATCACTTCCCTGTTGTACACTGGGGTTGTGAGACTGAATGCATTAAAGATCATAAGGTGCTTAGATACAACAGCTGTGGGGAGGGAGGGTTGCATATAATAACTGAAAAACAGCAGGACAATTCTTACTGGCCCCATTACAGCAAGTGGTATGTGGGGTTATTACTTGGCTTGTCTGATATAAGCACTCACCATATCCAGAATTAACTAAATATTTCCAGAAACCAAACCTCTATCTGATCTGGCTACTAGCCTAGTTACTAAGAATGCTGCACTGTCTAAGCAACCAGCTTCACTCCAAGTGCAATATTAAATTCTAGAGGGGGCGGGAGGGAGATAAAGTAGAAACAGAGGAAGTAAAAGTTATCTTGTGTCCTAGCTTTTCCCTTGAGACACCATAAAGTGGAACACTTTATCTTTAAGACAAAGGTGCCCTGCAAGTTAACAGTAAAGCAGGGTGATGACGAAGATGCCACCCTTTTCCAGCCCAAAGGTTTGGCATGCTGACTCTGCAGCCCCTTCTCCCTTTGCTGGCCTGGGCAACACAAAACCAAAGACCACCATCCAATCCACATGCCTTACAAGCAGTTGTAGGAGAGTAGCGCAGCTCAACATCCTGACCATTTTCATTTTCCATACCAAAGGCAAACAGATATTATGTACTGATGTCTGGCCAATGTATATACTTATTTAGATTCAAAATAGTATGCGTTATAAGCATAGCTAGGTCAGCACTGGCATTAAAAACCATTTAATGGTTAGTTTGTTTAAAATCCACACAGTAAATTTGATCCTTGTGTACACCAAAGGCCTGATACGCCAAGTTCCAACTGAGAGTGACTAACTACTAGACTATAAACCCCAGAAAAAAGAACTAAGGGTTCATTATGAACATGGTGACAGACTCCTAATTATAGTGGTGCTATCAAGCATAATAAAAGCTGGTTGATTTTTTAAAACACACTCGCAGACTTGTTGGATGCCGAATTAGCTCATCCTTTTACTCCTGTTGGATTGCCATATGGTTCTTTTTCCTCTGCTTGGTATTTGGCAGGAGCTATCAGTCAATTATTTTTAAAGAAAAACAAACCCATACAAAAACTTAATCCCTAATTTTTGCAATACAAGTTTGTCTGTTTTAACTTCTAACACCTCAGAATGCATTTTTACATTTAGGGAAACACTAGATAAGAAAATGCTGCTATCAGTCTGAAATAAAGACACTTATACAGCAATTATCATGATGTTGTGCTCTGTCAAGTCAAAGGAAAAAATCCTCAAGAAAAAGCTGCTTGAATATCTCTATAATAAGTCTGAGCACTTTTATGTATTTTAGAAGTCTTCGTAAATAAAACATTCTGCTGTAATTTTCTTTTGCTAACAAGTGTGATTAATGCATTCAGTATTACCATCCTGACATGGGTACAAAGGTTAAAGCTGAACATCACAGTGTGAAGGAATAAAAATTATGTGAGGTAACACCAAGTTTAAAAATCACATTAGTTCCTAGAGACAGCATTGAAAGAAGTCCATCTCCAATTCCTGGGGTGAGATATCAGAGCAAGGTTGATTACAATACACTGAACAGCACCTGTAAAATTAAAAAGCTGGATACCTTCAAGTCAGCCCGCCCTGACAACCTGCACCCCAGGATACTCAAGGAGCTGGCGAGCGTCATAGCCCAGCCCCTGGCACGGATCTTTGAAAACTCCTGGCGCTCTGGTGTAGTGCCCGAAGACTGGAAGAAGGCCAATGTGGTGCCGATCTTCAAGAAAGGGAGGAGAGTGGATCCGGCTAACTACAGGCCCATTAGCCTGACTTCTATCCTGGGGAAGATCCTAGAAAAGTTTATTAAGGAGGCCATCCTTGAGGGACTGGCCCAGGCTAACATTCTAAGGGATAGCCAGCACAGGTTTGTTGCGGGTAGGTTTGTTTGACCAATCTTATTTCCTTCTATGACCAGGTGACCTATCACCTGGACAAGGGAGAAGAGATTGATGTCATATATCTTGACTTCAAAAAAGCTTTTGATCTGGTATCCCATGATCACCTCTTGGCCAAACTGCCCAGTTGTGGCCTTGGCTCCACCACGATCCGCTGGCTGGGAAATTGGCTTCGTGGTCGGACCCAGAGAGTTGTGATTGATGGCAGTCACTCATCATGGTGCCCTGTGACCAGTGGGGTCCCTCAAGGCTCTGTCCTGGGACCCATACTGTTCAACATCTTCATTAACGATGTGGACATTGGAGTCAAGAGTGGACTGGCCAAGTTTGCCGATGACACCAAACTCTGGGGCAAAGCATCCACGCCAGAAGATAGGCGGGTGATCCAGGCTGACCTGGACAAGCTCAGCAAATGGGCAGACAAGAACCTCATGGTGTTTAACACCAAAAAATGCAGGGTTCTCCACCTTGGGAGGAAAAACCTGCAGCACCCGTATAGGCTCGGCAGTGCTACGTTGGTTAGCACTACAGAAGAAAAAGACTTGGGGGTCATCATTGACCACAAGATGAACATGAGCCTCCAATGCGATGCTGCGGCTAGTAAAGCGACCCAAATGCTGGCGTGCATCCATAGATGCTTCTCGAGCAAATCCCGGGACGTCATTCTCCCCTTGTACTCGGCCTTGGTGAGGCCGCAGCTGGAGTACTGCGTCCAGTTTTGGGCTCCACAATTCAAAAAGGATGTGGAGAAGCTCGAGAGAGTCCAGAGGAGAGCCACGCGCATGATCAGAGGTCAGGAAAACAGATCTTACGATGACAGGCTGAGAGCCATGGGACTCTTTAGCCTGGAAAAGCGCAGGCTCAGGGGTGATCTGATGGCCACCTATAAGTTTATCAGGGGTGACCACCAGGATCTGGGGGAATGTCTGTTCACCAGAGTGCCCCATGGGATGACGAGGTCGAACGGTCACAAACTCCTGCAAGACCGTTTCAGGCTGGACATAAGGAAGAATTTCTTTACTGTCCGAGCCCCCAAGGTCTGGAACAGTCTGCCAGCAGAGGTGGTTCAAGCACCTACATTGAACACCTTCAAGAGTAAATTGGATGCTTATCTTGCTGGGATCCTATGACTCCAGCTGACTTCCTGCCCTTTGGGCAGGGGGCTGGACTCGATGATCTCCCGAGGTCCCTTCCAGCCCTAATGTCTATGAAATCTATGGAGACTAAACATTCCTAAATAGGATGTTTGTTAAACAAATCAGGAAGAGAAACAAAAAGCCAATCAATTGATGTCACACCTACAAGTTTTCTTCAGTTTTGGCATGAGTTCAGTGATGGAGCAACATTTAAAAAGTAGGCAAAGAGCAAAATTTAAGTGTCTGGTGTGTCTGGTACAGATGGCAGAAGCACTTGAACAGATCAGAGGTAGAGCAGAATGGTTCGGTCCCAGAACTGCAATGGAGAAGAATGAGAAGTTCCACAGACTTCTCCGTAAAGATCTCTCTCTAGGCAGCCACTGTCAATGACCACATCCAAGTCAACTCTACTAAACAGTTGCCAGAAGAGGGTTATTGAAAAAAACCACTAATAGTATTTCAGGACTGTAAAACAAGACTAAGAATCAAGATCATAGGAATTAATAGGCCACTCCACTAAAATGTAAGAAGAGTTTCACATATCCCATTCAGCATCACTTGACCCCATTCAGCATCACTTGACTCCAGCAGACTTCTTGCCTGTGGCAGGAGGGACTATTTGATGTCCTCGATTGTAGCGTGGCAATGCCGCCAGTCCCTTTGGGCCGCCTGCGGATGGGGGCTGGACTTGATGATCTCACAAGGTCTCTTCCAGCCCCTAATGCCTATGAAATCTATGAAGAGAGATGTCAAACAATCACTTTTATCTAAAATGGAATTATTGTAACTGGTAGACTGTAGAGCAATAGAGGAAACATGTTTTGTAGCTTGGTCACATCACAGAGACAGCACTTTGTGTTTATGTTATTGCATTACTACCCCAGTAATCTCATCTACTTGTGTTGGTATTCCTTACAGCCACAGAAGAAAAGTTTTGTTTTTGTTTTTTAAATGGAGAGCCATGTCTGTAAAACAATACAGGTCAGAAAGCATCGTAGTACTTGGAAGATGAAGTTGTACAGTTAAGGCATTCCAAACACAGCTATACATTTGATGGGGGAGTTTAAAGTTCAAGTCACCTGTTTCAAGTTCCTGTATTTCTAATGTTGTTTTTAACCCTAAAGGTAGCATTCTATTTCACTTTGGTCACTGAAGGGGCAAATTTTTTTAGTAATGTAGAAGACCAATCTTAACTGTAAAACCAGAGGCATACATCTGGATCCAACATGGCTTGCAAAAGCTTCAGTTGAAAGGGCAAGAAGAGAGGGCTTTTCAAGGAGAAAACAAATGAACATAACCTCTGCCAGACTTCATGTCCTTGCTGCAAAGTGAGCAGCACTAGAACAGTCAAGGAAGAAGAGGTCATTACAAAAAAAACAAAACAAAAAACACAACACTGGATAAAGCAGTGTGTTTTTCTATACTTCATTCTCAGAAACACACGAATCATTTGGGCTAAATTTTAACACATTTTTCAGGTGGCTGCCTACAGTATCTATCAGATTTACCACGGTGGATTGAGTCCCAGATGCTGAATAGGTGACTGCAGTTGGCAGACAATTCAAACAGGTTCCACAGAACTCATACACTGTGGACATATTGTCAGTGCTGTAAAAGGTGTTTATTTTCCCTCAGTGCAACTAACATGCAACCTTCAATACATACTACTGTATAATCTACCTGCCTCCTGATAATCTCTCTTTTCAGTACAGGTGACAACCACCTTCTTCCCTTTTGAAAGTGCTTGATCTTCCCCTAATCAAACTATTCTTTCTTCTGTGATCTGTTTGTCTGCTACCCATTGGAAATTCCTACTCCAATTCAAGGGGTTGCAGGGTGCTTTTAATCTTCACTGTGCCTGATTTTTCCTCAGCCCTAAGAACAAGTGCCTTGAAAGTTTATCCTAACCATGCAATTGATCTACTAAAAGATATCACTCATAAAAATCCTTACGTCTTGCATAGTTCCTGGACTACCACAGATACAATGGGATTCCAACACAGGGGTGGGCAAAGTCTGGCTGGCGGTGGACTCCATTTCCCAGCAGCTCCTGCCTATGTGGCTGGGGCTGGTTTCCATGGAGACTCCAGCAGCCCCCACCCTGTGAGGCCAGGGCTTCTGTGGAGACTGGCCCCAGTAGTGCTGGCAGGGAACATGGCTGGGTGGGGAGCTGATCCGGGGCCAGGCTGGGATCTTGCAGCAGTGACAGCGTGGTCCAGAGCCAGGATAGTGCTGTAATCTGCAGCTGCATGCTCTGGGCAGGGGCGTGCAGGCAGCAGATCGTGGCTCTACCCCAGCATCTTGCAGTGTTGACAGCATGATCCGGAGCCAGGGCAGAGCGGTGACACACTGCCTGAACGCCCCTGCCCAGAGCATGCAGCATGCAGGGTGCAGATCATGGCTCTGCCCTGGTTTCGGATCACCCTGGCCCAGGAGCAGCTCCCTGTCCTACCAGTGCTGCCAGGGTCAGTCTCCATGGAAACCCCAGCTCCACACTATCACAAGGTGGCTGCTGCAGGGGTCTCCATAGAAAGTGGCCCTAGCCATGCAGGCAGGGGCTGCTGGGAAATGGAGTCTGACCACCAGCCAAATCTGCCATTTTGCCCACCCCTGCTCCTACACTACAATACCAGACAAAGTTCTTTGGGTAGATGTGATATCTTTTATTAGATCAACTAAATAGTTAGAAAAACTGTTCTTCGCAAGCTTTTGGGCACAAACACTTCTTCAGGCAACAGGGAGAGTCGTCCCTGTGCTTTTCTCTCAGGAGAGCTCATGGATATTAAAGTTACCTGCAAGCTAAAAAAAAGTAGCAGCACACTGGTTTTAAAATGGTAAAAGATGAACCTTTCAATTTTAAAAGGTGAAACAAGAATTTTTGCTTTCACTCCTTCCTGGGAAATGAAAAGCCTCACCTGCTTATCAACATTAACTATCCAGATCAGTGATCTTCAACCAGAGAGTGCCACGGCACCTGGGATACTTTGAGATCTTTTCAAGGGTGCCACAGGATGCCAACACAATGTTAGCAGTTAGGTGTGCAAGCACGATTCACAGGAGAGAAACCCAGGGATTTCAGATAGGAATCCATAACGTTAAAAACATTATGACTTGCTATGTTCTTTGAAAGTTTTTTTCCGACAGATGAACTGCTCTCTTATTTTTCTCTAAATCAAAAAGAGTGAAAACTCAAGAGTTGTCATTTTCCCAGGGGTACCTCAAATCTAAAGAGGTTCAGAACCACTGAACCAAATGAATCATCAAAAAAGGTCAATTTAGGTCAATTTAAATGAAATCAAAACAACTTCATGCTAATTAATAGTGAGTGTCCCAAGGAAGCAGAGTCAGAGATGGCCGGAAATGCAGCAGTTATGTGACAAAGTCCAAAAACACTTTAATCATCATTAAAGAACTGTTCAAATAATTTTTAAAGCAGCTGGCCTGACCTTTGCTCAAACCACACCTTGGGGAAGCAGATTTCACTGTTCCTCTTTCAGAATTTAACTTCCAATCAAGGACATGCCACAGACAAGCTGCCCAGATACAGTGGTGCACAGGACAGCTTCAGAGCTGTAAGCATCAGGAAGGTACCTAAGAATAACTCCGGGCAGAAGCACTGACCATTTGGCCCACAGTCAGATCACTCCAGGCAAAGGCATGGCATAGAGCTGAGAGCAGATACTGACACTGTATCACAAGTCAGACAAATGAGGGCAGACAAACCAGGAGAAATTTAACATGGAAAAAACAGGATGTGGTTAGGAAGATTTTCTAGGGATGGTTTCAGTACTTAGATTGTAAGCTCTTAAGGCCAAAAACAGCCTTCTCACTATGTTATGCAGTGCCAAAAATGGAGTCCTGACCCACACATCTGGGGCTCCTAAATGCTTTGTAATACAAATATGTAAAAGAAGCGATGCCAGAAGGAACAGAGGCTGAAGCCTCCTTCCTCCGATCTTTAGTTTGAAAAAGATTGTGATCATGTGCCAATCAGTGCTATTCTGGAGAAATGTGCGTTGAGGCTTTTTTCTCTTTCCCTACCACTTCTATTCAGTTCTTTCCTCACTCTCTCTTGTATTTTGATCAGTTCTGCTACAGACTGTGTGACAGAGCACAAGCTGTTTAGTCTCACTATAATAATCTGCATTTTGTGAGGCTTATTTAAAAAGACCAAACTTAATTGTTTCAGGTGCCCAGTTTGCCCTGCTCACTGAAAAATGCTGAGCAGTCAACCACTAAAACCCTTGCAAAAGAGAATCCAGCATCTGCTTTTAGAGACATAGAGCTAAGACTTCTGACCCTCCACCCCGAGTATTGCAAGGACCAATTCCTTAATATACAAGAAAACTCTTGGATATATTTTGCCAATAAATTTTAGAATCTGCTTACAGAGACAGAATTCTTTCCCATTCCTCTAGTGCCAGATAAACATGCATTCATGTGGCACTAAGGAGGAAGGAGAAATGCTGAATCCAGAGCAGATGCTGCATTCTCTTTTACAAGGGTTTTAGTGGTTGACTACTCAGCATTTTTCAGTGAGCAGGACAAACTGGGCACCTGAAACAATTAAGTTTGGTCTTTTTAAATAAGCCTCACAAAATGCAGATTATTATAGTAGTTCTCTTCAGTCTCCATTACAAGCTCCTCTGCTTTGTCCAGTGCTTTCCTACCTTCCCAAAAATCAAAGTTTGAATCCTTCAGTATTTCCAGCTTCACCAATACAGCAAGATTGTTCTGTAATAGTTTCCACAACCCTGGATGAGTCCCTCTTCCCACCCTCAGGAACAAACTGACACCTCTCTTCACAGTCCCCTGTTACTTCTGAAGAAGCATGCTAGAAGCCCTAGATTTAATTCAAAAGGCACACAAATTTAAATGTAAAGGTAACAAGAACATACAAAGAAGTTGCTGAACACTTAAAATGATCATGTCCCTGAGAAGGAGGAGTAAGGGAGAAAAGCAACAAATTCTTTCCAGAAAGATGCACGGAACAGCTGATGGTAGTAAGAGCGGTAGATGTTAGGTGGAATCATACCATACAATACATCTGCTTCCCTTAACAAGAGATAGCAAGAGAACTCCTAGATGAGTGTTTGGGCCATGGTGGGAATTGTGCCGTTTGATTCTTCCTACATCCCAGAAGACTGAATATTCACAGGCATAAAAGCAGCAGTGCTTGTCCCTGGTACATTTTTAATAGGATTGAAGATCTAATTGTCTCAAATTTTCTTTTAGCATTCCAGGTTAAAGCCACTCCACACATAAGCAAGAACAGTGGCAGCAATCTACCAGCTATGACAACAGCACTGAGCGCTTCTGACCCTTTTTCAAAATACTTCATAAAACTAGCAACTTTTCTGAGTCACAAGGTTATCATGAAGAATTTGAAAAGATTGAAAACAGAATGACCAAATGTGACAACTAAGGCCAAACAATGAGTCAGGAACAGGATCACAGCTCAGGTGTACCAGGCGCATACATTCAGCCCTACTCCCAATTTGTACATTCCATCTCAAGCATTTTAAGAATACCATGCAGTGACTTGAGATCAAATGCAGAACCACCATTATGTAAGACACAAATAGAAACACCAAGTTAGCCATTGGCCAGAGCAGAACTGTCAGAGAGGCTGGAGAATTCATTGCAATGTTTCCTCAAGAATATAACATTTTCTCAAGTGAAGGACTACATGCTAATATTAAAACTGAACTACTGTGACAGATGGTATGTGTTTAGAAAACTCTTTTCCTATGATAAGCTTTGGGGTGGGGGTAGGCATCAAAATTCCTTTTATTGATAATGATTTTGCTTGGATACATGCAACATTTAATTTTAAGATGTTAATCTCTAATCAATTTAGAGACTCTTAGTTCATGTACGCTGTGGCTTGGACTTGCTCTCTGTACTTGTACGAGTAGTAGCATAATTGTTTTCCCTTATTACTCAGCTCCAAAACAAGTTCTATTTTTTTTCACCAGAAGAATATAATGCAAAACAGAAAGCAAGCTCCAGTTTATACATTACCCACAACAACGACGTTTGCATTAAAAAAAACTGCACTATAGCCAAAGCAATCCAGGAAGGCTGAAAAGGGGAAAAATTTGTGTTGCAGTTATCTGGGCAGGATTTAATGCATAATGCTCTGACACTGGTTTAGAAGAGGAAGGGTAGAAGGTATAACTATTGTTCTTTTAGGCTAGGGACAGACATTCAAAAAGCCTGAGCCTGAATTGATTCAATCTTTGCAGGTTAGCTTAACCTGCAGAGACTGAACCGGTCTCCAAATGGATAGACATTTGCCTTTCATGCCTGAAATGCAGACCTGCAGTGGCTCAGACCAGAAGCCCAGGGGCGCTAGAGCAGCCCTCCCTTCCACAGGGAAGCTGAGCTGGAGGGGGCAGCGGAGGAGGTGTGTGGCCAGGCCACAGCAGGCTTGAGTAAGTTTAAGGTTTAAACCCCAACCTTGGCCTGCAGGGTTCAGACGAGGAGGCAGGCAGAGCTCCCCAGCAGCTGCCTGACAGCCAGGAAGAATCCAGGCTTACAGGGCTGCCCAGCCCCAGAGCGGGACTCTTCTGCTTCCTCCTCCTGGTCAGGGCCACCCCCCAGGAGCAGCGGTGCTGAGCCCTGTCATCAGTGCAGCCTGGCCTGGGCCAGCATGCAGCCAGTGGCTGGCTGAGCAGAGGGCTAGCCGAACTGGCTCAAAGGCGCCACAGGGGCCCTTTGCGTCAACAGCCAGCCCCTATGGCGGGTGGCTGCCAGGAGTGCCTCTGCGCCAGCCCAGCTAGCCCTCTGCCCACGGGGCATATGGCAGGATGCGTGCATATTAATATAGTTAATAAACACAAATGCTGCTTATTTTTTTTAAACAAACACAAGGTTTTCTAAAAATTCTAAACCTGGTAACAATAAATAAAACTTCATATATTACCTTTGTTGCCATGTATTCTTTTTTGTTAAGCCAAACACAGCTGAGCCCACAAAGGTGCGGCACTGCTGGGTGGGGGCTAGGCTTGGAGTAGGGTGGGTGGCCACAGCTCGGGCAGTGCTGGGGGGTGGCTACAGGGGGGCTAAGGTGAATTCTGGGATGGCCACAGCCCCCTCAAGCCCTTCTAGTACCACTCCTGTGCACCAGACTCCAGAGCCCCCTCCAGACTTTGTGCCAGCAGTGGCCATGCCCATTCCTTGGGTGGACAGTAGGGGAGAGACATGAGGCTGCACAACCCTAGGCCTTTCTCCCACCTTCCGCTCCGAGGCCACCAGCACAAAGCTGGTGCTGGTGCTCCATAGCCCTGGCACCAGCTCCATGCTGGTGGCAACTGCAACACGTGCCTCGGGGCACAGGGCTAGGAAGGGACTGGGGCAACACAACCTTGGCCCCTCCACTGCCGTCCACCCGGGAGGTCTGTATGCATGTGCTGCCCTAGCCCCTCCCCGGTTCTGTGCCCTGAAGCGCATGCTGCAGTCGATGCCAGCGCAGAACTGGTGGCAACTGCACGAGTGCCTCAAAGCAGATGGTGGGGGACGGCTCCAGGGTAGCACTGCCTCATGCCTCCCCCTGCTGTGCAGCCAAGGAATCGGCACAGCTGCTGCTGGCACAAAGCCTGGCTGGGGCTCGGGAGCCTGGTGCACAGGGGCAAAAATAGGAGTGGTTATGCGGGCTAGGGCCATCACAAAATTCACCTTAGCCCCCCATAGCCACCCACCAATTCCGCTGCTCACCCACCCCACACAGCTGGGCCTGCCTGCTCACACCCATAGCGCAGCTAGCAACAAGTAGTATACAGCACAGTCATCTTCTTTGATGGACTCTTGGTCATCATGACCTGCTTATTAATTACCTCCGCATTTTATCATCATAGTAGCTTCTGTCTAGAATTGAGACCATATATGATGAAAAACTCCAAGGTAGTACAGTAAAAATTGTTGTTAGCAATCTGACTGACATCAGAGCTGGTCTGAACTTTCTCCATTGGAAAATGCCAAGTACCTGCAGCCAGAGCTGTTTAGAGGGACATGTTTGGTTTGATAAAACTTGAAATTTCTGGTTAAAAGATAACTGTAATCCCAAAATATTCCCAAAAGGCGAGAGGGTATGGCACTCACCTGTGACCCTGGGTTAATGTCACTTCCTAGTCTGCCTAATTTGGAAAAGGAACTAAACCCTAGCCTGCCATAGCCCAGGGGAGTACCTAAACTACTGGACTATAGTTATGCTGTTTCTTTTTTTATGTCACTTGTTTCCACTCTCCCCACCCCCAGACCCCGCAATACCATTTTCACATATTGGACTGGTGAAGAGAGATGCTAGTTCTATTTTTAAATAAATTGGGAAGTACTTGGAAAGTATTAGATAGATACACCGCATTAGAAACAGTCATGAATTGAAAGGAACATTAAAGTCAGGCCTTTGGATTCTAATCTTGATCACCACTTGATCACCACTAGAATAGGCAACAGAATTAATTATAAATGCTACCATGAAATGGCAGTGAGCATTAGCTGATGATTCAGAATAGTAATTACTAGTTGGTGCTCTTATAAAGGTACAATTTTAGAAGCTGTGCAGGTGTTATTCTCCTAAATGATTAAAATATTATAAGTAGCTAATACTCTAGGTAATTACACACAGATTTCAAATGTCTTTTAAAAAACTGCCCAAGAATGGGCACATAACACTATTAAAACTTTCCTTAAATTGACTGGTTGTCAGTGTCCAAAAATAATTCCCCTAGCATTAGTTGTTTTTTATTGAAGTGTCATGTGTCTACCTATTGAAAGGTTAGGTTGCCTTTTCCTGAAGAAAAAGATATTTCAGCCTCATTTCCATCTAAACACCTGAGCCTCAGTTTGGAGTATAAGTGATTTGACATAGCTGGCAGCAGCAATAATCACATACTTCATACTACAGAATAAAGGGTTAAAGTTATAGGGATGGGGGGGTTGTTTTGTTTTGTTTTTGAGAAGGGGAGTGGGTGTTTGGAAACAATAGTAAACCCTGAAAAAGTATGCCAAGCAGGGGGACAAAAACAATTTTTCATAACCTTTTGTCTTTTTGGAGGGGAGGGGGCAGCTGGGGTGAGGAGCAGGAACAACAAAAGGTACAAATAGGGAGAAGAGAAAAGGCCATCCTTCCCCTGGGAGTGTTTACCCACTTCCTCAATTTCTCAATAAGGTTTCCATCTCAATTTCTAATAAAAACCAACTGACTGAAAATTTTATATCTAAATTGGCATGATAGCATAGACTGTTTCTGACAACAACTCAATGTACTGATTTCTTGCCTTTTGAGTGTTTCAATGATTCTTTTACAATTGCTGCTGAAACAGCATAATGGAATTTGATAGATTTGACTATGGGACTGAGAGGTGTCTGCAACAGGCAAAAAAAGTTCTTAAAATTCAACTCATTCCTTCCCCCACACCAATTATATTTAACCGATTCAATTAAGCATTAGGTAAGTGGCATTAAATATTTTTCATTAGCTTTTTAATTGACTACATTACGTACTAATGGGCAAAGTGATTTTGAATGGGAAATCATTTCATTCACAATATAGATTTTTTTTTTTAAGAGGCTTGAATGGAGTTAGTGGCACAGGCAGGTAACAACAGAACCCTGGGTGTGTTCCATCAACCTGCAGCCTGTGGGCATGCCAATGAATTCCTCAGCATACAACAGGCATGTGTACCCTGAGTAATGCATTCACACCCTGCAGTCTGAGAGCACCACTGGTAGTAGGTAATATTTTTAAAACATCTAGTAACAATTTTAAAAGGCTGAACATAAGAGGCCTGATCTACAGAAAGTAAACTGACACTGAATCAATCTAGTTACACCTGAGCATATGCTCCTAACATAAAAAGGTCCTGTACCTGCATAAAGCAGACCTTAAACCAGTTTAGCTTCACTGGTCATCAGTGCCCACAGTCTTACCATAGAGATGACCTAAAACGATGTTATAATTTGTGATATAAAAAGGTAGCATCTTTTAATAAGTACCTGTCCTCATCAGTATCAATGCCACTCAATGAAAAGCTCCCTGGATATTTACAGAAATCAAAATAAAGGCATTTACTTTTTTAAATTAGAAAAAGAAAAAGTTAAACTTATACACCCATTTCAGCCCGCTTGTTTTTTCTTCCAAATGTTCAAGCTGTTGCTCTGATGATGCCACTCCCTTTTGAAATACATTACAAAGCCAGTGATATCATTAAGCAAAGAAGCTTTTTAACTTGGACTCCTCCCCATCATTGTTAGCTCATCTGTTCTCACAGGCTCCCTCCCCTCCAACCTATGCTGCACAAAAAATTATCCAGAGACTTTAGTCTACAAGGTCTCTGCCCTTGTCTACATTAGTGTTCTACTAGCACAGGAGTAGGCAACGTTTTTTGGCTGGAGTGCTGAAAAAACCACAATGTCTACCTTGGAAGGTGCCGGAGTGCCTACATGCTGGAGCCCAGAGCAGCTGTTTGCAGCCTTCTGGCTGCAGCCGGCCCACAAAGCCCAGTTTGCTTGCAACAGAGCTTGATGCCTGCCAGCTGCCTGCTGGGAGCAGCCTGGGCTCCATGGCTGGCAGCAGCTGCTTAGAGCCTGGGCTGGCGGTGGTGCACCATGTTCAGCATGTGTACTGGGGGTTGCTGACCCCTGTACTAGCACAACTAGTAAGGGCTGTGAAGCAATCAAGGGGAAAAAAGAGCAAAAGAAAAAGTATAAAACATCCTTTTGCCAGCAAATTTGCATTCACAGTAGGGGGTGCCTATCTACCCTAGCACTGTAGCTGTAGTTGAACAGCAGCAACCCACATAATATAGAAAACAAGGGCTGCTGCTAAACTGCTAGGCTCTTTCATAAAGTCTGGTCTGCAAGAACACTCACTTAAGTCCATGATATTTTTAGTGGGTCTTCTGCTGACAATACTTAAGTGGGCAAAACTACATGACTATCTAGGCAGGGACTGCTCCAATTCAGAAAAAGGGACTCACTAAGGCACTAAGAACTCAGTGGGAGCATCCAGATGAGCCCACACGTGCCTTTTGCAGCATCTCAAACCCTTCTGAAACGCTGCAAAAGGCACATGCAGGAACAAAAAAACAATCCCCACGCTGCAAATTTGCAGCGGGGGAGCAAAATTAGACACCTGGATATCCAGGGGTGAAACAATAGCCCAGGGAGAAAAAAAAATGAATAAGGGAATGGTCCCTGAGGCAACCAGAGGCTCAGTCCTCCACAGTGGTTGGCTCTTTCCCCAGTCCTTAAGCACACTGCCTTAAGCTGCAGGGACACAGACCTGGCTTCTGCTAGGTAAGTATGGGGTTGGGCAGCTGGAGGAGGGGGGAGCAGAGACCTTCCCTAACTCCCCATTAGTTCTCCCCACTCCCAGTTCATTCACTGAGCTCCTCGCTGGCTCCCCCCCCTTTCATTCTCCCCACTCCCGGTTCATTCCCCCGCCCCCCATTAGATCCCCCAGCTCTCTGCTGGCTCTCCCAGCATCCCCACACTCACCAACAGTAGCAGAGAATGAGCAGGAGGCTGGAGAGAGCAGGAGAATGTCTCCAGCCTCCTACTTGTTTCCAGCCTCCCAAGGCTGGAGATGAGCAGGAGCAGCAGCAGCAGGCTAGAGAGAGCAGGAGACTGGAGACAAGCCACTGGAGATAAGCTGGAGACTTCCCCTGCTCTCTCCAGCCTCCTGCTAATTCTCTGCTACTGCCAGTGAGTGGAGGGGAGGGGGCTGGGAGAGCAAGCAGGGAGCTGGGGGAACCAACAAGGGGCAGGGGGTGGGGTGAATGAGCCTCCTGCTTGTTCTCCTGTTCATCTCCAGCCTCTGGAGGCTGGAGATGAGCAGGGTAATGAGCAAGGAGCTGGAGATTGGCAAGGGGGCCGGGGCTGTAGCTCCTGGGGGGGCCTGGAACCCAGCAGGCACAGTTGTCCATGTGTTTGGGGGGGGGGGGGGCTCTGCCCTGTGGGCGCAGGGGACCGTTGGTGACATGTAGTGGGTGCACATGTACCCCCTGAGCATGGCGGTGCACCCCCTCAGAAAAGGCATTGCCAACAGTATCGGTAGTGCCTGTGGATGGTCGCTGCTTGCCACCCTGTCTACCCCCCGCCGCCAGCAGTGTCTGCAGGCAGTCAGGGATTGCTGCTGGCAGTGTCTGTGGGTGGTCGCCATCTCTACCCCCACTGCCGACAATGCCGGCAGTGTCTGCAGGAGTTTCCCGCTTACCACTGCTACCACGCTTCTGCCGCTGCCAGTGCCACCATGCCGCCCCAGCCACTGGGGGCACACAGTGCTCAGGCAGGGGGCCCACTCCTAAGCAGCCCCCATACCCACAGTCCCCCTACACCTACCCATACAGTGACTTACATCCTCCCACATTCCCCCCCACCCCCTTCTGCAAGCCCCACACCCCCCTCCATATGATAAGAAAACCAAAAGCAAACATTAGGTATTTAGGATTTATTTTATTATGATACTAGAGACACTGGCAGGCTCCCAAATTTCTTTAAACATTGCCTGTCTGATCAACCCCCCTTTCTCTCTCTCTTGTTCTAATTGTGGAAGAATGTGGATTTTGGGGTATTTTAAAAAGTGAATTTGGACACTGCTTCAGTAGTCTAGCTGACAAAAGGAGCTAGTGCGCCCAGATACCAATTGGCTGGGCCCCAGAAGCTCCTGAGAGCAAATAACCCTGAGCTGCTGGTCAGAGCAGGTTTTTTTTTTTACTGCTGGGGCCAGGACCAGGCAGCTTTTTATACTGCTGGAAACAGCACAGGTGCTGGCCCCAGGCTCTAGCTCCCCTTGGCTGCAGATCCAGGTGGAGTCAGCCAGGGCTATTTTGCCCCAAGTGGCACTATTTGCTCCGCAACAAAGTGTACATCTGAGCACCTGCACTGAGGCAAAAAGCCCTGACTCAAATTTGTATCGCTTCTATTTGAGCTGCTGCAAGCGCATGTGCTTGCATGTGTGGACATGCTGGTGTCCGAGACCAAAAGACTGATTCTGGATTGTAGGCTGCTAGCTCATGTAATACAAAAGTGCAGAGATAGGCAAGCAGTACAAGGTGAAAGACTGAACAAAAACACCTGCATTTGAAATGACGGATTCATTTCTACATGAGACAAACAGATGTTCTCATTAACTTCAGTTGGATTTGGATCAGATCCTCATTTACAATGGTGGCAGTAGCTTGGGCCCCAAAGAAACAAAGAAAACAATAAACCAAGTTTAAACACAGCTTTTAATCTAAACAGTTTTATGAGAGCATTAAAGTGGTTTATCTTGTTGAGTGATACCACGCTTTACATACTAGTAGCTTCAAATGTTTCAAAATCATGAGTCAGGGGATAGATAAATGAACAAATTACAGAGAATTAAGAAGGGGCAGGCATTTGCAGAGCAGCTGATACACAATAAAATCCCTTTCCTTTTTGTTTGCAGTAAACCACAACCTAAAAAAAGGTTTTGGTTTTTATTTGTTTAGAATAAGTATGTGTGGTGTTATACATCATCTATTACAGCTCTTAATGACTAGAATCTTTTAAAATTAAAAATCTGATAATCATTCTAATACAATTCCAGAAGGAGTTAAGAGAAAAAAATCATCAATTATTGAAAGACTTGACATGGTCTAGGACTTCCTTTTAGTTCATGAAACTGAGGAAAATAATTACATGAGTTTGCAGCTTTCAAACAAGCTATTTTATAAATATACTTGTTCCAACATTGTGCAACATAATATCTGTGCATACAGGCTAGTACTTCCAAACTCTGGTTTATTTTTATAATCTGTATCTCTGTTAGAAAACCTAACATTCAGAAAAGTCTAGAGTACTTGGGAGTTTTATTTTAAACAATTAGAGTACAAACAGAGTATAACCTTGTAATTTACTGAAATATTTTAAACACCATCAACATAAAATTTTACTATAATGCTATATTAGGAACAATATCCAAGGAGCTAGGCTGTTGTAATGAAACTCATAGGATTGTTAATTCTTACATCTGGAAGAAAATTAGTTTTAAGAAGCTGATTGGGTAGCAGTATTACTCATGGAAACAGATTTTTAAACAAACCATAGCAATTATCCCAATTCATTTTTGTCAAGGACCCATCTGGAACAAACTTTTCATTGCTACATTACGATTGCTTTATTAGAGCTAGGGACAGCCATTCAAAAAGCCTGAGCCTGATTGGTTCAATCTCTGCAGGTTAGACTAACCTGCAGAGATTGAACCAATTTGCAAGTGGATAGTCATTCACTTTTGAGTCAGTAAATGCAGGCACCTGCCTGCAGTGGCTCAAACTAGAAGCCAAAGGGTGCTAGAGCAGCCCTCCTTTCCCTACCACAGTGCTGAGCTGTGGGGGCAAAATGGCCAGGCCCAGGTAGGGTGCTCTGATTAGGCAGCGTTTTAAACCCATATTCTGGCCTGCACAGTCCCCAGCCAGGGTGTACCTGGAGGGAAAAGCAGCCCTCAACAGGCTTTTTTTTCCTGCCCCCCCCACTCCCTCCCCTGCTGCTCAAGGGGTGGGAGTGTTGCCAGACCTCGGCTAGCATCCTGAGGCAAAAGGGGGGAGGGAGGGGGGACTGCTTATGTGGAGTGCATGATACTGAGCTTATCAATCTCCCCGTCCCCCACTCTTCTTCATATTATCTGCAGCAAAACTGACAGCACTTACAGGTCCCATGCATTACAAACCAGGTCATTTTTCACACCTTTCTGTTCCCTCTTGAACACTGTCAAATTGCACCCTTTGAAGCAAGCCAGCAGGGCGCTTATCAGAACACAAAGCTTATCAGCACATCAAGAAAACAAAAACCAGCTTTTCCCAAGGCATTTGTAAGGAAGAACAAAGGGACGTTACCAGCTGACCTGCTGAATAATTCCAAAAAGCCCTAAGTGGACACCATTCTGTCTGCCTTTTTTCCAGTGAAACTGGAGACACACATACACTAGCATGGGGGTGACACAACTGTAACCAGATGCCAGCTGGGGTCTGTGCTGGGGGGGGTGGTGGGGAGAGAATCCTTGCTCGAGCTGTGAGCAGCAAGAGTGGAGGGGGCGGGGGGAGCACATAAGGGGAAGTCAGGCAGTTACTGCTGTGCCTACAGTCTCCACGTCCTTCTCAGCCAGCCTGAGCTCGGGCTAGGGAGGAGAGGTGTAGGGCTAGCCCTGCTCTCTGGAGCAGACAGCACAGCATAGGGCTGAAAAGCATCCTGGGATGCTCAGGGACTCTGATTTAACTTGAACCAGGAAGGGGTCTGGGACATAAGGTTCCATACACTGGTTTGATCTAAATCAGTTAAGTGTGATACAGCATTCAATCAGATCTATCTTAAACGCGTTTCGGCCATTTTGAAACTGGTTTATGTTCACTGAACTTAAGTTCAGGTTTAAGCAAGTTACAGGTTTAAGCAGGTTTCTAATCATTTAAACTGATTTATGTGCAACTTTGATCCCTAGCCTGGAAGTTCTACTGAGAATTTGATTATAACACACCACAACCCTGCTGCTGTGTTTTCCTCCCTTAAAAATAACTTGCTAATCAACAACTTTTCTACCTCAAGTCTATGTCTAAACACTCTAACTCTGTAAGGCTCCATACCTGTAATGTAATACAGACATAAAAGACAAAACAGATGCATGCTTTGATTATTCCATGAATTAATGGATGATTTTCCTGCCAGTTGGATCAAACAGTCTTCTATATAAACAGAGAAAGAAAACATACAACATTTGACAGGCTGGCACAAACCACTCTTACCAAGCCTAAAAACTGTATTGTGACACGTTGACTAGTTTGGACCCCCATGCTTTTTAATAATGTATTCGCTACTAACTGACAATGCTGCACTTCATTTTACTTGTTAGTTCCCAAATAGAAATAGTAATCAAATGTTTTGCAATGTATTTTTGCCTCCATGTCATATGTAAATGTGTCACTGTCACTTCGAGACAGGGAAGTATAACTATAACGACATGACAACAGCAGGATCTTTGGGACTCTGAATGAGGCTAAGTGTTTTTTGGAACAACATCAACTGTTAAAACAGAATTATTTCAAAGCATCCTCCTCAGGATTGTTTCCTGCTGCAGACTCCTACCCCTTGCGGGTAGGTCCACAGAGGCTTTTATTTTAATTAAACCAGGAATTACATTTATGGAGACTAGAGCCAGTCATTTGATTTCCTGGGCCTTAATAGTTTTGCAGCCAAGAGCATAGTCTTGGCAGCTCCACATCACTTTTGCTCAAAAGCAAAGAACACGTTGATCTTTCTGCCCAGGTTGGGATAAGGCTAAGATGCCTGAAGTCATTACATTACACTATCTTCTTACAGAAGCTAGGTTGCACAGGACTCCTGACTGAACAAATCTAGGAAAGACCATTGTTAGAACTGCCTTGGCTCAAGCAAGTGTTACAGCATATGTATAGCCTTTTTATATTTCGTAATAAAAATGGGTCCTAAATGAACAACTAATCTGGGAACCAAGAAGGGAAAATTATATTAATGGAGTACAGCACTGGTACTAAATATCGTAGGCTACTGTTTTGAATGCAAGACATTTGTTTTAGACTTGTCACTTAGAAATTACCTTTGCAAAGTGAATCATTGCACTTTCAATTGTAGTAATTTTCTTTGTAAAGCAGTGTCTATTTATGCCTCCACATATGTGTCGACAAGAATCTTGTCTATATGTATTTGTTTTACACAATCTACAAATTATTGATGTAGTTACACTAGTATGAACCAGTAGCAAAGACAGTATTTCACAGCATAGCTTAGGATAAATAGCACCAACACAGTGAGCCTATATTGGGGGACCAATTCCCATGTCGATAAATCATTGCTTGCAATCTGCACTGGTGTAACTACAATCATCCAAGCAATAATTAAGAAAATAGCCAGCACCATTTAATTAGCACACTATTTCATACAAAATGACTTTGTACCTAGAGTGATTTTTTTAAACTCACTGATGAAGAATGTCTTGCATTTGAAACTTGTCCAACTCTATCCAAACTACATAGATGATCCAACAAAAGTTAATTACCCTAAGAAATACTTGCCCCTCACAATTTCTGGGCCATCATAGCTAAAACACCACCCTTACACTAATTAAAAAAAAAAAAAAGACCACAAAACTCTCTCTCTCCTTTCAGATTAGCTCCTTGTAAGTCTGTACTTGAAATGGATCATTAACCATTAACACATTTTTAAAATAAGATTCTGACCTTGTCCAGTGATGACTTAATGGCACAATGTTAGCACATGTTAAAAACCAGGGAGAGGTTCTTTCCAGTTTAACACATACCAAGGACAGCATGTTTTGTCTTCAATAGTTTAAAAATTGTTTGCATTCTGGTAATGCCTGAACAGCCCAATCAAGGCTTGGTCCTCATTGTACCAGGCACGGTAAACGCACACAGAACAGGGAAACGTCTTCCCTAGCAACAGTAATGCCTACATAAAACATTCAAAAGTCATGAGATGGGCTTTAGATTTTAAAAAGTATGGGCACGAGATTTTAAAAAGTAAAAACCAGAGTTATTTTTCTCTTCTGTTTCTTAAGCCTAGTCACATTTTCCATGCTTATCTGTATAATAATGTGGTCCAGTATTTTAAAAAGTAAATATTGTTACTTATATAAACTACTTTACACCAGGAAATGGCAGCTTTAAAGATCAAACTATTGCCATGTAGATATATAGTTTTAAATCCCAAGTATTAGCAACAATCTTTTCCCCCAACTTGCCAGAAATATATCCCTCCTCAATTCTAGTACAATTTCCTCTCATTTCTGCTTTTTTGCTTACCTACCTTCTCATACCAACCTCTTCCATTCATTCCCACTCAGGCAACCTTCCTATATCTTCCCACCACCATCAGAAATTTTGCCCTCGTTCTGGGAAACCAACCTGCCAGAAATCATTAAACATGTTAGCAGCCTTTGCCAACATCGTGCTTGTAAATCGCAATTTACACAAAGCCATAGCAGAATGTAGAAACAAAACCTACAATACACTTAGAACATTTTGCAATATCATGGAAGCCGCAAGGGGGAGGGGGGGCAGGGCAGAAGAGAGGGAAGACAGAAGAAAAGAATTTCTTCCCTGGCTCAAGCAGGTTCTGCCCTGAATCACAAAGAGTGTAAAGTTATATGGGTTCTCAATCCAAAGGTTCTCCAGCACAAAGCATTTTAAGATTAATCTTTTTCTAAATCTTTTTGCCTACTTTCAGTCCTTGCTATGTTATTTGCCTTAGTCCTTTCCCAAGGCAGCAAAAGCCACAGGTTACTTGTTTCTATTAAGTGTAATACATTTCCTTTTGGGTTTATTTTGTAATGTATTGCCTTTCTATTCAGCATCTCCCTTGGTGACTAATGCAGACAGTTTGTGTCACTTTTATAGACATTCAAAAAGCCCAAGCCTGAATCGATTCGATCTTTGCAGGTTAGTCTAACCTGCGTAGATTGAACTGGGAAGCAAATGAACAGACATTCACTTCTGGTGCCAGAAATGCAGGCACATGCCTGCAATGGCTCAGGCTAGAAGTCAGGAGGAGTCCTAGAGTGAGCCCTCACTTTCCTTTTGCAGCACCTGCAAGGCTGGAGGGAATCTGACTTAGGCAGCTGCTAAGTATGACCAGGGAGGGGCTGCTAAGTATGACCGGGGAGGGGCAGCAGCTGCTGGCCTAGCTGCTGGGTCACCCAGGCAGGTCATCTGTAAAAGGAGGCTGCAGTGCCCAATAACTCTGCAGATGAGCACCAGCAACTTTCCCAGGGGCAGCCATGGCACCCCAGGGTGGGTGAGAGTGACTTAGGCAGAGTCAACAGCAGAAGCTGGGGAGGGGGATTCCCACACGCCTCTTTATTAGTGCCACTGCCTTCCCCTTCCCTGAGGACACCTGCCCTGTGCCAGGCCTGGGCCCAGGTATGGCCCTGGCAGGAGGAGAAGCTGCTTAGCAGGTGTCCCTGGGTCTGGTGCCTGCTTCCAAATGCCCTGTGTTCTCCCCATTATTACATCACAAAGGAGGGCAGTGCCAGGATCACTCCAGGGGCATCTCTGCCCCTGCCTGCCTCTCTTTTGCTTCTGCCTGCAACAACACTCTCCCTCCCCGCACTTCACCTCAGGCCCAGGGCCAGCGTCTGGCCACCCCACACTTTGCCACTTATACCTCCCCCCCTTCTCAGTCAGCCAGAGCAGTGATAGTGCTCCAGTGAGGAAGGAGAGGGGAGGGGCCAATCCTGCGCCCCCCACCCAGCCCAGTCTAGGGCTACAAAGCATCCTGCGATGCTGGGGGATTGAGAGTTAACTTAAACAAGGAAGGAGTCTGGGACAGAAGTTCCATAAACTGGTTTAACTTAAATCAGTTAAGCCTGACACTACATTCAACTAGGAGCATCTTGAACCAGTTTCAAAATGGTTGAAACTGGTTTATATGCAGTGACCCTCTTCTGTGTTACAGGTTTAAACTGAGTTCTGATCACTTAAACCGATTTCTGTGCAAATTCTGTCCCAACCTAAGAACTTCTATCAGCTTTTGTCATTGATTTTCTCCTGTTTAGATGTTGGACATATTGCTAGCTTGACAGAAGAGCTGTACAGCCTTTCTATAGCTAAAAATGTAGAAGTAGTAAAGTTTCACAGGGACATTCCTGGATGCAAAGAGTGAAAGAAAAGAGATGGGAGTATCTGCAGCGCTTGTGTGTGGAAAGTCCACGTGCCAAAGAGCCATTGAAATCCTGCCAAAAGTCCTTGGAATTGGTCACCGAGGGTTCTGTCAGTCTACTCTCCAGGCCTCCTGTTCGGGAAGCATGCACTTTGAGCCACAGCATTTACCAGGACCATTCCAACCACCACCATTTTGAAGCCAATGGGGTTAATATCAACTTCTGAAGAAGTTGCTCCACTGCACTGCTGTGTGCAGACCAGCCAGCCATCCCGTCCTTAGCTTTAGTGTGCTGGGGGAGAAGGAGGAAAAGGAGGAACTGCATCTATGCACATCTACCACTACCTCCATGACATCATTAGCCATTTCAGTCCAGTATTTATATGCCTTTCAGCCTCTCTGCACCCCAGGGCAAGTTTCATTTCACTCTGTTATTTAAGTCGTTGGGTAAAGCTGCTGAGACTGCAAGCTTCATAAACATCCATCCTGCCAACTCTGGCCATTTGCTTCTGCATTTCTTATTTCACTTTATTTATTTAAAGCTATTGTACGACTCAGAGAGCCTTGAGGACTTCAAAAGAAATGTTAAAGCTGAAGCAGCCAGATGTATTAAAAGTAACTGAGCCATTGATCATCACTGAGCATGGATACCCAACAGAATATCATTTGTAGACAGACAGGCCTATTAACGCACACCACTCAACCAGCCTCAGATAACAAGGACAAATGCGCACACAAACCTAAATAGATTATTTCAGTGGTAATAAAAATGAAAAAAAGATCAGAACTTTATGAAATGCATGTAACAAAATGCTTAAAACGGGGCTCTCTCTTTCCCAACAAGTCTTTAGCCAATGTGTGAAGAGGTTGACAAAAATGGCCAATGGTACCTTGAACTCGCACAAGACATCTTGTTTATGTAAACTGCCTCTTCATTGAAGTTTCACATCTGATTGAAAATATGAAGGCAGAAAACAATTTTTCCAACACAACAGCAACACCTGTGAGAACTCTTAACTTTTTTCCTTCCATTGATACCAGAAAGCTAAAGAGAATCTGCTTGACTAGGTCTTTCAGAAACATTAATAGAAACTGGCACTGTATTTAACTAGTAACAGTGAGAAATAATGTATGTCCATTGAAATAATGCATGTCCATTGAAGAATCTAACAAGCAAGTTACTCCAAAACAGCATTAGAAAATTAGCCTGATCCTTTCATATTGGAAACCCTAATTGGTGACTCCTATAGGAAAGATTCAACAGGACTGTGGTTTTAGACTAATAGTTCCTGCTGCCTGCAGTAGAATAAGAATGTTTTACAATCCCATTTGCTGCATGTATACATTATCAAAAGGTTGTCAAAAACATACCACAGTCCAGTAGTCCTGACCAAAAGTTAACCCTAACGTCTGTCACACCGTCACGCTGATGCCACCAAATTGACCTTCCCTTACAGGAAAAGAAGTTGACTCAACTAGGATGACCCAAAATGGAAGGGCCATTCACAGTCTTTTATGACCGCTAACGCACTCACGGAAACTACCCATCCTTAAAACTTATACCTTCAGAAATGACGATGGCAAATCAGGCATCATATTAGTCTTCTGCAAAATCTAGTTCCTTTCTTCAAAACGTTGTTTGGGAAGCGCTTCTGGACGAAACACCCAGGAGAAGGGGAAAACAAACAAACAATACCCATCGCACTGATAGGTTGAGTAGTCAAAATGCATCAATTAGCTAACCAAGATTCTGCTGACTCAGTACCTTGAGTTAATTCAAACTGATTAAGACTCATAGAATAGCCCTGGTTTACAAGCACTGATTACAAGTCTCCAAGAAAAAGAGAGAGAAAAGAAAATGCACAACTTCCCCCAGGGCTTTTCAAAGGATGCTATACCAATTGGCATCTCCAGGGTGTCAGAGCACTCTGAAATCCCCTCTGGAGAGCTCAAAGCTTCTTTTGAAGTATATGGCCCAGAAGCACATCCCTCAAAATCAGAAGGAAACAGTTTTCCTTTTCCCCTTGAAAAGAAAATGGGTATAGGTGAAGTGAAACTGGACAGCCCTTTGAAAAAAAAAGGCTATTAGTTAAGATAGGTGAGACTAAAAGACTACCTTATGTAACATTTGCTATTTCTAGTCCTTTTGGTGGTAGCGGGGGGCAGGGAATAGAGAGGGGATGTGTCATGCTGTGAGCAGTCTTATTAAACTTACAGCCAAAATAAGTATCCTAGAATGAACATGTTTATAGACTAATAATAAACTATTTAAAACGTACTATTAACTTTTCTATCATTTAACACCCCAGGTATACCAAGCAAAGATACTTCCCTGGTGCTTAGCCAGCACAGCTTGATCTTCCAAGTAGTTTTCAACTTTTATATTTCTAAAAGGCAAAAAAGGTGGGTTAATGCATACTACTAGGGCAAATAGTTATTGACATCAAATTGGTTACACTTAATAGAAAAGTGTTGCCTAAACTGTCATCCAACCTTTTACCCAAACTTACAGACATTTTACTTAAGCCAGTACAAATTTAGGCATAACATATCAAATGAATGATGTTCATTGCCTAACCCTGACTATTTGGGACAATTATCTCAAACCAGTTTCGGCCATTTTAAATACTGGTTTATGTGCACTGAACATCTTGTCCGTTACAGGTTTAAACCACTTTCTGATCACTTAAACCATTGTGTGTGTAATGTCTGTCCCTAACTCATGTGCTACAACTGCCCAGGTAGCTCAGGAATCAGTTCTCTCAGGAACACCATATTCCATATGCCAGTCCTCTAGCACCAAACACAATTTCTTTTTCTCAACCGCATCCCACAAGCAAGGCAGCTCCTGATCTGTTAGGCATATCTCTATCTATATTCACTGGAAAGAAAAAATCTAGAACTCTTGGCTCAGAAATTATAACTTTTATTAGACCAATTAGGAAATTGTTAAAAATATATTTTTTTTTTCTGCAAGCCTTTGGGTTCAAACACCCTTCATGAGGCACTGGGAAAATTAAAGATGGTAAAAAGTCCCCATAAATAAGAAATAAATTTCATTTTTGTACAAAGGTTATTATATTGGAAGATGGAGATGGAAAATCTGTCCTTCTGTGTCCATGAGAGTGTCTCTATAAGTTGTCCTGAGTTGGTCTTTGTTGTATAGATCAGGCAGGTTTCTCATGGATCCTTTATGGACCAACATAGACAGATTTTTCCAACTCCAGCTCCCTCTGTGCAAAAATGAAGTTTATTTCCTACATATGGGGACTTTTTACAATCTTTAATTTTCCCAGAGTCTAATGAAGGGTGTTTGAGCTCAAAGGCTGGCAGAAAAAGGTTTTATTTTTTGCAATTTCCTAGTCAGTCTAATAAAAGGTATAATTTCTAAACCAAGAGTTCTAGATTTTTGCATTTCTTTTTGTCTCAAACCAACATGGCTAACAAATACATACACACACACACACACACACACACTCACTCACTGGAATAATTCTACTGATATGAACAGAACTGTACATAGAAAGCATTATATAGATGTATATATCTATACATCTATATCTTCTTGCCCACTTTAAACCCTTTGCTTCACAATAAGTTCTACTGACATCAGTAGAATTACTCCCACGAGTAACTGCTCACTGATAAAAACACAAGTTTCACTGCCTGCTCTTTGATTTATATAGCAGAAGAATAGAGCTTTCCTACATTTTAGGGTACGGATTTGTTGTTGTCCATGATACTAGATTTTCACTTCTAGTTGTGGAATAGAATTGTATGCCAAGACAGACCTATTGCATTTACTAAGCTGACAGGAACAGGACAAACTAGTTTAACAAATCCTGACCCAATTTCACACTGGAATGGACCAAAACACAAGAAAAAATCCTTAAATAGATACAGTTTATTCTATTTATACTTGCTTCCATACAGTCCGAGTCCCCCATGCCTCAGATTCTAGCCAAAAGATTGCAGGAAGCAGAAGTGCTTTGATGCATTTGAATTTAAACCCGATTTCACTGTAAAATACAGAAATAGACATCTACAGACACACTAGTACAGCTCTCTCTCTTGTGAATGCCATATGCAAAGTGAAAAGCAAGAAAAGTAAAAGGAAAAATTAACATGGATGCCTGGAAACTGCCAGACTTGCTTGAAAGTTTAGTTGTAGAACAGTTGGAATAGAAGACCGACTGTGGCTGAACTGAAAAAAAGAAAAGAAAAATTCATAGTACATAGCTGGATTACTCATCTACTGTTAAACCAAATTTAAGTCTTCTTCCCAAAGGCAAGGCTGAAGCTTTCAGCAAAGCCATCATTTATAGTTCAGAAACATTTGGAAGAGAAAGCTCTGCAAAACCCAAAAGGAACTTTTTTTACTTAACAGACAGGAAAACAAATGAAAGGATGAAGCATTGTGTTGTATTGACTACAAAACCACAAACAATACAAAACAATGTACATGGCTATATAAGCAGCCATCGTGGATCAAGGCAGCTTGAGATGAATTCACCTTATTTCACTCCTTAACTGTAAATTACAGAAAAATAATGGTTTCCTTTTATCACCATTACCTCTGTTACTTAAAAAAGAATGTGGACTTTCTGGTTGCTCAGGTTTATTACAGACAGTATTCATAAAACTGCTAATACTTATTTGAATAGGTGATTCTGTGCATCAGCCATGAAAAGCTTACATATTATTTAACAAGACTTTGTAATGTATTTATTTATTAATCCTGGGTAGCTAACTCTCATCAGTATGAAGCATGAAAACAGAAAGTATAAGATACGGATGCTTTCAGCAAGACACTGCAGCGAGTACTTTTGTTCAATTTATTTTCCAAGAGCAACTACATTTTGGATAGAATCCCATTTCTAACAATTTATTTTCATGTCTGGACAAGGCAATAATAACCTCAGTACAATTTAATCTCTTTGCTAATATATTTAGCCCTTACAGCTGAAATATACAAGCTTAAAAACAAGGTTAAAATAACTAGAATACTTAATACAGGTGAAATATGCTTGCTGCCTTCAATTCAGGGCAAGTTTAAAACATCCAGGACTAAAAATTTCCAATCACCACACAGATACTGCCAAAAGAATGCATTCTATGTCTTAAATTATTGTATAAAGCAGTGGGGGGCCAACCTTTTCCACAGGTGTGCCACAATTTAGCCCTGCCACTTCCAAGTGCCGCTCTGATCCCCTTCCCCTGCCTGATCTGCTGCTCTGCTTCCTTCCCTATACTCCCTACCCTATCTACTGTTTTGCTTTCTGTTTCCTGCCTTAGCTGACACTGTGCTGCCCATCTTCTCTCTGATCTTCATGCCACACAAGCTAAGGACAGAAGCTACACATAAACCAGTTTAAGTGATCAGAAACTGGTTTAAAACTGTGACAGAACAGAAGTTCAGCACATAAACCAGTTTAAAAATAGCTGAAACTGGTTTGAGATAAACCTGGTTGAACGTAGTATCAGACTTAACTGATTTGGGTCAAATCAGTTTATGAAACTTCTGTCCCAGACCTCTTCCTGGTTCAAGTTAAAATCACAGCCCCTCAGCATCCAGCATGCTTTCCAGCCCTGGGCTGGGCTGAGCTGTCTGCTCCTGAGAGCAGAGCTGGTCCCGCCCCTCTGCTCCCTAGCTGAAGCAGTGAAGGTTGGCTGACAAGGCGATGTGGAGAGAGGCACACCCAGCTGGGGATGCAAACCAGTCTGCAAGGGCAGGGATTGTCCAAAGGAGAATCCAGAGGAGAGTCATGAGTGTAATCAGAGGTCAAGAGAACAGGCCTTATATGAAGGGAGGCTGAGAGTCATGGGACTCTTCAGCCTACAGGAGCAAAGGCTCAGGGGTGACTTGGTGGCAGCCTATAAGTATATCATGAGAACATCTGTTCACCAGGGCACCCCAAGGGAAGACAAGGTCTAATGGTCACAAACTGCTAGAAGCCCATTTTAGACTGGACATAAGGAAAAACTTCTTTACCGTCCGAGTCTCCAGTGTCTGGAATAGACTCCCCCCAGAAGTGCTGTAAGCACCTACTCTGGATGCCTTTAAGAAACATTTTGATGCTTATCTTGCTGGGGTGATCTGACCCCAGCTGACTTCCTGAACCTTGGAAAGGTGGCTAGACCCAATGATCTCACAAGGTCCCTTCCAGCCCCAGCACCTATGAATCTATGAAATCTATGACACCCCACTCCAGACAAACCCCGGAGGGTTAAACATCCCTTCCCCCTCTCAAACTTACTGCTGGCTGAGGCTATGGACTACAGACTCCAGAGGCACCTGAAAGCAGGAAGAGGAAGTAATGAGCAACCTTGCAGAGTCCTACTGCTCGGATTTTGGACTGGAAATCCCAGAGACCTCAGGAGCAGCAGAGAGAGGAAGTGAACACACAGCCTATGCTAGCTGTGCGCCAGACAACTGTACTCTAACGCCCCCCAGCTTCTGGCCTGAGCCACTGCAGACATATGGCTGCATTTCCTGAATCAAAGGTAAATATGTCTGTTCACTTCTGTTTCAATTTAATCTGTGCAATTTAGACTAACCTACAAAGACTGAATCAATTCAGCCTCAGGCTTTTTGACTGTCTGTACTTAGCCACAATGGCTGCCTGTGCCACTTGGGGCACATATGCATAGGTAAGACACCCCTAATAATGAAATATATTGCTTAATAGGGCATCTACAGATGCCAAACTGACCACTGTTGGACACATGATCTTTCACTTACATGCAAAAGATAAATTAGCTCCTTCAGAAAGGCCACTTACTAAACTGATTACCCAGACATGAGGCTCTCCAGTGATTATACTCTAGAAAACACTTCAAAAAAGTGCTTTCTAGAGAATAAAGCTCCCCATGTTGATTTTAGCATAGAAAAAAATATAGGGCTAGGATCACCTCCAGGTTCTCTCCCACCCCCCGTCCCCGATCCTCTTTTGGGGAGGGAAGTATGTGGGAGGAGGGATTAAAATGAAGACTTGGACAAATTAACAGAACTAATCTTTTCACTTGTTCTCTCTAACCCTCATACTTATTTATCCAAACAAGTCCATTGTTCCAAGATGGCATTAAAAGTACATGCTTTGCAAATCCATTAGAATAAAGAAAAAGGGAGGCTCTTGACTGGCATTTTTGTTCAAAGTAAAATTAAGTTAGAGTGTCCTAGAACTCCATTTACGAACACAGTTGGAAAGAATGGTTTTTAACAAGGAGAGAGGGTCCCCCCACCCCACGTTCACTTGCATAGACTCAATAACTGGCAAGTCTAAGTAATTAGTCTAAAAATGAGTTCAAAGCTACAGTACACAGAATTTCAGTTTCCCGGCAATTAGAGCATCTAAGACGGTTTTAAGTATATTCCCATTCATTTTCAAAGGTCTTAAAGTTACTGGCAAAAACTCTACACATTATTTTATGCAAAATCTGATTCTATTAATAAAGGGAAATGAGGAACTGGTGAGCCTGTCATATCTAAGTTGCCAGTTCAAATTCAGCTCAATATAAAAGTGATTAGAAGTCATTACCATCTCACAGGCAGTCTTATCATATTCAATCCCTGACAATGCAACAACATTACAGATGCATCATGCTGAACCAAGAGTTAAATGGTTCTCAAGAATCAAGTAGCTCGTTATGGTGGCTGCAAGTCAGATCTGAGATGCATTCGTGGGGCGCTAGGCAAAAGATCTAATTTATACATGGCAGCTCATTCAAAGCTATTATCCTTTTCCACCTACATTCTTCATAAGCATCACACTTTGTGGGGAGGGGGGAATCCATAAAACAACCTGTCACTAGAGGCATGAATGGATAGGAAGAAAAAAGAGCCATTAATATTGGCTCAAAAAGCAACTTGTTCCTACACGTAAATAACAAAAGAAAACAACTATCCCACACCACTGTAAGGCACAGATGTATAGTACTGGGCATTGGCTGTGGCTATAGTTGAAAGACACGGGTGATATTCTGGTTCTCCTAACAGGTATCTGAGAGACTTCTCAGTACTGAAGTGGTGGATCCTGCTCATGTGCTCAGGCCCAAACCTATCAAATTGCCATGGACCATTAACGTTTTTGTCTGCCTGCGTAATGTATGGTATGGCTCTCTCCTAGCTTCATCTGAGCATACTTTACCTGACAAACTCCTTACCATCACAAAGCACTAGTGATGCCATTTTCTTTCCTGCTGTCACCGTGGCATTGCAGCAGGGAGATTATACATTTAGAAATTGGGTATTAAGCAGGCATCATATGCAAGAGATAAGTGTGTATGCTCTTGTGGACTGTCTTTGACAAAACGGTTGCCTGCAAAGCGTACACACTGGACTCAATGACAAAGATGTCCCTACCAATGCAGTTTACTTTTGTTTCAGCAAAGTCTAAGATAGTGTAGCTTCCACTTGCTGCAGCATAAAAACATGTAGAGGCAGTTACTATACTGTAGCTGATGCATGATAAAGTCTTGCTACTTTTTACTCAATAGTACCAGTAAATTGCTTGCATCTCCACATCCTAAGAATCTCAAGTGAATGATATTTTCACCTAAAGCTAGATAAGCATCTAACTCACTCAAACAGAATCAAGGAGGAGTATTTAAAGGAAGCAAAATAACCAAATATTTAAGTTTCTTAAACCCTATAATTTCTAACATGGAAAACAGATTACAACCCATCTGTCCTAGCCATCAGCCAAAGGAATTTACAAGAATACTTCTACTTCTCCCCAGATTCAGCAAGAAAAGCCAAAATGTATATCTGTGTATACAACTTATTCACACAATTCTACTACTTTGCTACTCTGATAATCCTTCCAAGCATGATGTCTATTATTTTGCAGGACAAAAGGACTTTTTTTTTAGCTTTCTGAAATCTGGCAGATGTTCCATTTATCATATTATATGCGAATAATCACATGACAACTCACAACATGCCAACTAGACACACATTAAAATTATTGTGGGATATTTTCATGCTACAAAGAAATTATTGGTTCATTTAACTTCTTTGCAACTGGTCCACCATTTTTATACAGGGATAGATAGACTCGTTCGACATCTGGCATGTTACTTTGTCACACAATACTCCCACATAATGCACAAACAAAGTTTGGTAGGGACTTGACACACCTTTTCTAAGCTACAGATGAATCTGTGGTAAAATACCCAAAGCTTATAAAATACAAAGACTTTTGTTTCTTAGAAATAATACTCCCGAAACATGTGTAAAACAAACTAAATGACAGTGCCAGATTAAGTTAATCTCTTGATCAACACCAACCCCAATTAAGCTAACAGAAAGTGTTCACTATTTCTAGTGTTCAATTAATGGTATATGTTTACTACTATTTCAGTCTTCATGTGTTAGTTTAAGCTATGGAAAATGAATAATTTCATTTTGCTCAGTCCAATGCAGCAATATGTTTAGAATTCAAAATTATCTCTACCATGAACACATACAATAGTTTCAAGAAACTGGAAACACCACCAGAAAAAACAAGGATAAAAATTCAAATAATTTACTCTGAAAGAAAATACTTGCAGAATAGCATTCTGTTTTTTCAGTTTGTTTCATAAAGGCAGAGATAAAAACAGGGATCACATATGTAGGAATCAGGAACTGCAGTGTAATAAGGAGATGGGATGTTTTATCAGATATAGGCACATTGGGCACACCTCTGATGTGTTTTAGTTCAAAAGCGCACCACTGCCATTTTCTCAGCACTGACATGCATTTCGCCACTTACACAACTGCAAGCGTCGCGGTGCTGTGTGCTTTTCAAAGCAACAGTTGCTGGTGGTTGGCAATTCATCTTTTGGAGCACAGAGGTATATCTGCTGGCCTGACCGTTGGCTTGGAAAGTCTACTACTTGCCAGGAGCCCACATCAGAAATGTCATGCTGATTACTAGCCCATGCTGGTCACCCATGTGGGCACTAATGATACTGGTAGGAGCAATCTTAATCAGATCACAAGTGATTGGGCATTTAGGTGGCTCTGGGAATAAGCATGAAGGGATCCAAGTGGTGCTTTTGTTGATCATTCCAATCAAGGGTAAAGGCCCAGCTAAAAGCAGATGAATCCCAGAGATCAATACGTAACAGCATGGACCAGGGGTAGGCAACATTTTTTGGCTGGAGTGCCAAAAAACTTCTTTGGAAGGTGCCAGAGTGCTGACATGCTAGAGCCCAGAGCAGCTGTTTGCAGCCTCCCAGCTACAGCCGGCCCACGGGGCCCAGTCTGCTTGCACCAAGCTTGCAGCCTCCCAGCTGCCTGCTGGGAGCATCCTGGGCCCCGTGGCTGGCAGCAGCTGCTTAGAGCCCAGGCTGGCTGTGGTGTGCTGGGCAAAATGGACTTGTGTGCCATGCTTGGCACACATGTCAGGGGTTGCTGACCTCTGACATGGACGATGTCACCAGCAGCACCTTGGCTTCTTTGACTATGGGGTGGTATTCTAGAAAGTTGGACTGCTGGGAAGAGATGGAGTCCACCTGATGAAGAAAGGGAAGTGTGTGTTCACTTACAGCTTGCTAACCTAGTGAGAAGTAGGGCTGTGTGAAGCTTCAGTAGCCAATTCGATTCGGAGGAGATTCGGCCCAATTCGGCAACCGAATCTCCCAATCCTAATTGAATGGGGAAACCAATTAAAAGTTCCGAATCGATTCAGAAAAGATTCAGAACTAGAAGCAGCTGCTTTAGAGATTCAGCCCTAAACTAAACAGGCAGCAGTCCTCACCATGCTGGACATAGCTGCCTCTAGCTGATAAGTCTGTTCTGGTGGGAGGAGGGGGGAGGGAGGGTTTGGGGCTGGGACAGGACTTGGGAAGGATGAGATACGGGCACAGCAGCACTTGGAGCGGGGGCTCTGCCCTGCTGCCGCCTGCCCAACCAGCACGGGGGTGGGGGGTGCGCAATGCAGGCACAGCTCACTCCAGCTGTAAGGGGGCAAAAAACAAGAACTAGAGGTCCTAGTACAAGTAGAGAATTATGGATTTAATTTGCTTTAGAAACATGGTGGGATAGTGCACACAACTGGAGTACTGTCATGGATGGGAACAGCTTGTTCAGGCAGGGGAAGAAAGGACAGGATTTTGCCCTATATATAGAGGTGATGTACATGTGTTCTGATGTACAGTGTGAAGTAGAAGGGAAACCTGTTAAAAGCCTCTGGGTAAATAAAAGTCAGAGGGGAAAGGAATGTTACACTGGGCATCTGCAACAGGCCACCAAACTAGGAGGAAGATGGAGATGGATGAGGCCTTCTATAAATAACTGATGGAAGTCTCCAAAAATTGCTCAGCTTGGTTCTCATGGGGGACTTTAATTATCAAGACATCTTCTGGGAGGGAAACATAGGAGAGCGGAAGGTGATCATTAGGAACAGCCAACATGAATTCACCAAGAGCAAGTCAGGCCTGACCTACCTGATTTCCTTCTATGACAAGGAGCTCTGTGGATTGGAGGTGGGGGAGGGGGCGGGAAAGGAGCAGCAGATGTGATAAACCTGTATTTAGCAAAGCTTTTGACAGTCTCCCACAACATTCTTATAAACAAGCTAAGGAAATACAGACTAAATGAAAGTACTGTAAGGTGAATACATAACTAGTTGGATCAGCACACCCAACGATGACACATTGACAGCTCAATGTCTGGTGGGGAAGAGATATCAAGGGCAGGTGCCCCAGGAGCCTTATATTACTTAATATCTTCATTAATGTTTTAGACAATGTGATCAGGTGCGTGTTTAAATCTGCAGACGACACCAAGTTGGGTGGTGTTTTAGATCCTCTGGAGAGTAAAGGTAGGACCCAGAATGACCTAAATAGGCTGGAGAAATGGTCCATAAATCAGATTCAACAAGGACAAGTGCAAAGTCCTGCACTTAGAATGGAATAACTGCATGCATAAATACAGACTGGGGAATGACTAGTTAGGCTGCAGTACTGTAGAGAGGAACCTGAGGGTTACAGTATACCATAAGCTGAATATGAACCAACAGGGTGCTCTTGTTGCCAAAAAAAAAAAAAAAAAAAAATGCCAACAGCATCCTGGTTTATAGTAACAGGGGATATCACTTGTAAATCAAGGGAAGTGATTCTTCTGCTCTATTCAGCACTGGTGAGGCCCCATCTGGAGAACCGTGTCCAGTTTTGGACCCTACACTTTGAGAAAGAGGTGAACAGATTGGAAAGAGTCCAGCACAGAAGCAACAAAAGTGATTAGGGTTCTGGGACATCAGATTTATGAGGAAAGGCAGAAATAACTATGGTTAATTTAGCCTGGAGAGGAGAAAACCAAGGGGGATTTGATAATAGTCTTCAAGAGTCAGGTATTTACCTGAAGGGTGGCTGCAGAGGATGGATATGGGCTTTTTCTCTGGGGCTATAAGGGACCGAAATAAGAGCCATGGCCTCAAGCTACAACAGGTCCTCTTAATCTTCAAGCCAAATTTCCCCTGTTGTAGCTTGAGGCCAAGGCTCTTAGTCCGGTTCTGACTCTTGAAGACTATTATCAAATCCCATAGCTCACCCTGCCCCCCCTGGCTGATATGCTCCAGGCCCCATGCACCCCTAGAGATGGCTCTGTCTATACCAGTGCTTTACTACTTTCCCAGTGAGGAAGTTTTTCCTAATATCTAACCTAAACTTCCTTTGCTGCATCTTGAGACCACTACTTCTTGCACCACTGAGAACAGTCTAGCTCCATCCTCTTTGTAATAAACAGCCTTCAGCTACCTGAAGCATGGTTAAATCCTCCCTCAGTCTTCTCTTCTCCAATTCAAAGTAAACACAGTTCCCTCAACCTATCCTCATAAGCCATGTTCCTGAGGCCCCTAACCATTTTCTTTGCCCTGTATTGGACTCTCTCCAATTTTTCCTCTTAAAGTTAAAACTTTGATTGAAACGAAAATACAGTGGTTGGTGGAGTTTGCATACTAAGGAATGGTGGGGAGAAACAAAGTAGTTTTACACTGATTGGCATGTGCCCTATTTCTGCAAACAGCCTGATACAGACTTTTTACTATTGCAGGAGGGAAAATGCAGTGCTAACTAAGGTCAACTACGACATGCATTTTTTGAAAAGATGGCAAAAGACCCACCTCTATCTCTTTAAATTGAAACAACTTGTGACTTCAGAAAGTAGTCTGCTTGTGTGCAAGCTTAAACACATACTTGTTTAAACAATTCCAACCAAATAACAGAATTTGGCCTGGTTGCAAAAAAATCAGCAAAAGCATTGCTAATAAATTGACTGATTTTTGATTACTAGTCTCATTTGTAATTTTTAAATGACAGAAGAGTTTTGGGCTATGGCGTAAAACGATTTTGTGGCCCTTTACTTACAGGTATGTAAAGGAATTAATATCTGGTAGTGGTAAATTTGTTCTTTTTACAAAGGCTTTTCCAATGGAAGAGAAACTGCTGTGCATCCCAAAAAAGAAGTCTATTCAAAGGCAAAGGAGTAGCTTCAATCACTCGGAAATTTGTGGTTCAAGATGCTCAAGTAAAGAACCTTTTATAAAAAATATGATGCATTATTTGCTAAAACTAAGCAAGATTATAGATCCTAGATGCTTGTGTGATAGTTGAAGAAAAGGATCCACCAGCCTTGAGACAGCACCACTATCCATGGGAAGCAGTATACAATACACAGGAGACAATTTACCAGATACATTGTGTGCAACAAGTGGGGTTAGAAGAATTAGCATGGGACTGGGAAACAGGATCTGAAAACCTATGATAGATTCAGCCATTCTGGGTCTTAGTTTACCCACATGTAAAGAATTATTACCATCCCAACTTTGCATCATGAAGGGAGGGGGGTTATGAAGAACAATTAGTTAATATCTGTAAATCTCCTGGAAGATTTAACAGGTGTTAAGTATTATTATGCAAATAGTATACTTTTCTGAAATTAGGTGCTGGATTAATACTAATCCTTTTGATATGAAAAGTCTAAATGTCCTTTACATATGTTAAAGGAGTGAGCATTTGTGTTATAACTTCCTATTACTGCTGCAACAGGATTTTAACCTTTTCCTTCCTCAGGACTTAACATATTAGACTCCACTATAGACATCCTTCTGTAACCGATTCCTGATTTATGACTCACAAGTAGAGCAGTGGACATAATTAGGCATTTTGATGAACTGGAAGTCTAGATTTCATTCAAAAATATTTCTCATGATATAGAATATCACAGGTCTAATTACCACGAATGGCATTTGCTGCAGCATGCTAAATCCATGTACAGAAAGAACTGGACAATTAATACAGCTCCTACGTAGTAAGGCTACTGTGAGGGAAAGGGAGTGAGGAATGAAAGAAAGACTTTTTTGGAAGAGCATTTTTCATATGCTTTTTAATTGAAGATTCTCAAAATGTAAAAGAAATGTAATGTCTAAATGACTTAATTTAAATATTGGGCTTTAACCACAGCAATTTAAGGTGAAATTAGGAGAGATCAGATAACTTTAGCCCCTGCTCAGAACACTTTATCTTCAGACCTCTGTCCCTTGCCCCACCCACCACACAATTCTTTTCCAAGACCTATGAATTACACAAAACTACTGAGTTGTACCATCCCTATTTCCCTTCCATTTGGCACTTCCAAGCTTTTACATGGACTGCATTTGATATTTGCTCCAGAATGAAGTTAGTTTCAGGGCAGCTAAAAGAGGCCTAGGGAGGGGAGGGAAGTAGAGGTATCATTGTAAAAAGGAAAAATTAAAAACACAGTAGTAGCAGCGGTGGTAAAACTAAAAAGAACATGTAGCCAAGATAAGCCTCTCTCAGGCATCATAGAAAAGGAGGCATGGAAGGGGTCATCCAGGCCAATTCTCCACCTCCTGATATAAAGATTGTTGAAATGGTTTTGAGGGGAAAAGGGCCATACCCCTTTGCTATAGAGGAAGGGAAAAATCCCCACAGTCCCTACTAGTCTGACCAAGGGTAATACCCAATGTAGCCAACATCCAATGCTTTGGAGGAAGAGGCGGAAGGAGAGACAAGGGGACTCCAATTCACCCACCCCACACCAACCTCCAAGCCCAAGAATGAGCTCCCTCTACTCCCTTCTCCCTCCCTCCCATTCTGAAAACAGGGAACAGGGACAGGATGGCAGGGAAAAGAGGTTGTTTCCTGGGGAAACAGGTCACAAGCTCACAGCCAGCAGCTTGATCCCCACCCTCCCTGGAACCAACAATGAACTTCTGTTTGGTCTGGGGGATTGTTGCAATTCAGAACGCTTCCTGCAAAGCATTACAAGTTACAGCAGGGAGCTGCATTTCTAACAGTGGAAAAACTTTTCCTGATATCCAATCTAAACCTACTGTGCTGCAACATCAAGCCACTTGTCTGCATTCTGCTCTCTGCAGTAAGAGAGAAGAGGTATTTATTCCTCATCTTTATGGCAGCCCCACAGATATCTGAAGACTGCTATCATATCCCCTCATAAGTGCTTTTCCTACAAGCTTTTGAACATGCCTAGCTCCTTCAATCTCTCTAATGCAACTTGCCTTCCAAGCCCTGTATCATTTTTGTCTCCTGTCTATGGACCCTCTCTAACTTCTGCATGTCCTTTTTTAAAATGCAGAGCCCAAAACTGCACACACTACTCTAGATGAGGCCTAACCATGCCTACTGGATCTGTGCACAGGGTGAAGGCAAGCTGCCTGCTTGGGGCCAGGGGCAGTTCCAGGCTCTTCCTGGAGGGAGGACCTGGTTCATGCAACAGCGCTGGGAGAGAGAAAGTGGCGAATTTTGGGGTGGCTGTAGTGCCCCCTCCCAGCACTACTGCCTGCCCCAAATGCAGCCCAGCCCAGCCACGCTGCCAGGAAAAGCCTGGCACCACCACCAACCCTGAGCAGGAAACAGCAGCCCACCCTTGCCCCATGCAGGCACGTGGTCATCATGCCTCCCCAAAAGAACTGCTCACAGCTGTCCTGTACACTGCACCCCAACCCAGTTCTACAGCACCTGTCCCAGCCCCACTCCCTCCATCACCGTGGTAGCCTCCATCTGCCACCTCCCCCCCTCCCCCAGACTTACCAGCTGGATGCTGCTCTCCAAGCCGCCAGGGTGCACTCCTGGCCATGTCCATACTGCAGCTCCACATATGCACATGGGATTAATCAGTGACATTAAATCAGCCACATCAGCCAAACAAGCTGATTGCTGATCATATCAATTTTCCTTTTATTGGTGCCAATATTATGTGGACTGATGTTTTGGTGAACCTCTAACTATATCCACTGCATTCCCTTTATCGACCCAAGTAGTTATTTTGCCAAAGAAGGAGATCAGGTTTGTTTAACACAAGCTATTCTTTGTAAATCCATGCTGGGTGCTTGCAGTTAGATGCTTGCAAATACACTTCCTCATATGCTCCACTAACTTCCTGAATATCAAGGTAAGACTAACCAGTCTGTAGAGTTCCTTGGGGCCTTTTTGGCTTATTCTTTAAAAAAAAAAAAAAAAAAAAAAAAATGGAATATGTCAGTGGTTCAGCTCTCTCTGAAAAACAAGACTTCTTCCCCAGTGAATGAGTTTTTTCACTGCATTAGATATTTCCCAATCCATGTTCTTTTCCTGAGGAAACCTGGATTCTATCTTCCGCACCATAAAATTCAGTCCGAGACAGCTGACACATTCCAGCTAGACATCTAGTATTTCTGGAATTCTTATGAGTAAAAACAGCTTAGCACTAGTCCTCCTTGGAATGCATCCCCGAAACTGGTATTAACAAAACAAGATCAGATACTAGCCTTCTACAAAGCCTCCTTCTCAAGTTGTGCTGGAGAATCGAATCAAATCCCCTCCTGACTTTTTCCAAAATACCAGTCATAGAAGCCTTCTTTAAAACACAATTAAGCAAGTTTTTATTTTAAAAAGCAGAAATATTAATGGCTATTCAAAGAAGTTTAGGGCTGGAAGAGACCTTGTAAAATCATTGGGTCCAGCCCCCCTGCTCTGAGCAGGAAAGACTGTTGGGGTCAAATAACCCCAGCAAGGTAGGTACCAGTCTCCTTTTGAAGATATCCAGGGTAGATGCCAGAGTCTGGTCACAAACCATGAAGAAGTTTTTCCTTATATTTTCTTCAATTGAGTAATGTTGTCCAAACATTTATACTCAACTTTTTGAGTTTAATATTAAATGAACGCGGACACCATCTGAAACAGAACAATACTCTCATATACTAACTACAACCGAGAAGAAAAAGACCCCCATTTTTAAGCATTTAATTCATACATCATTATTCTTGTGATTGATGAGATAACATTCAATATTAATCAGATATAGTTGTGCAAGTTTACAAATGAACAGTCTGGTTTCTGTTTCTCTGATTAAGCATATACAACCCAAGTATATTTACACCAGTTGAAAAACTGTACAATAAGCAATGCATAACTGACTTCTTGAAGAATGTAGCATGGTCAAGTGGTTAGAGAACAATAAACAGCACTCCAGAAACACATGGTCTATTCCTGGCTCTGCCACTGGTTACCCTGCATAGCCTAGGGTAAGTATTTGTGGTTCTGGGCCTCAGTGTGTCCTTGTGTTGAAGTAGAGAAAAGAATACCAACATCCTCTGATGAGTACTTTGGGATCTACTAATGAAAAATTAAGCCCTCAGACCAATCAAAAGAATTCAATTCACTCAACAGCACTTAGAGGTCTGAGTAACTCAGGGTTTTGAAAACACATATGCAATCAGAAAAAAACAGACTTATCTAGATCAATGGAGAAAGTAAATTCAAGCATCAAGGGCTACAACTGAAAGAAACTTCCACTACAGCAATGATTCTCAACCAGGGTGCCTTGAGATCCTTTCAAGGGTGATGTGGGGTTCCACGCAATGCATTGTTAGGCATGCAAACATGATTCACAAGATAAACCCAGAGATTTCAAACAGCAACCCATAGTGTCAAAAACATTCCAACCTGCTGTGGTCTTTTTGTGTTCTTCACAACATGATTGCTCTCTTACATAGTAAAAAAAAAAAAAGACGTGAAGACCTGACATTTTCAGATGGGTGCCTCAAATCTAAAAAGGTTGAGAATCATTTCATTAGAGTTTTCCAATGCCTCTTCACTTCTGAATGACTGCATCCACACAGGGGGCTTAATGTGCTTTTATTTCACACCTCTAGCCAGTTTCTTATTTTCCTGTACTTAGGAAAAGTCTTGCAAATGGAGAAATTTCTCTGCCATAAGACCAGAATGAACGCACATCAAAAATCTATCAAAGACCAAAACACCCAATTAGCTGTGGGTGTACACTTTTCACATGACAACCATTCTTCCTCCAATCTCTCAGTTCTAATCCTCAAAGGGAATTTACAAAACACCTTTCGTAGACAAGCCTACAAACTTTACTTTGCAAATCTACTGGATACAAAATATGGACTAAATGTAGACGTATTTATGGCATATTATAACCTGCCTGACATCTGATAACTCTAGGTAACCTGTCTGCATTTTACCAGCTACATTCTATCACAAGTTCAATATTCCCCCTTTTCCTCCCCACCACCCACCTGTCTCACACATATGGTTTTGCATGACAATGAGGATCAGAGGCCATGAATTTGCATTTTCACAGAACTGCATTTTGCATATTGGCTTTTATTCTACCCAGGAGAGCACACGAAACATCACCAGACTCTCCCTATGCCTGTAGAAGGGTGTTTGTACCCAAACTCTTGGAAAGAACAATTTTGCCAACTATTTAGTTGGTCTAATAAAAGATATCACATCTTCCCAAAGAACCTTGTCCGTCTATGAGGACACCAAGACATATCAAGAGGAAAGAATATTGCTGCTTAGCCAGTTGTTTTTAATACAAAAGTTAAAACAATCATTAACAGGTATAAGGTTTACATGACTGCTCATTTGAGTGAAGCTGCTATCTTGTCTGCCTGTAACAGACTGTAACTTGTAAAGAGCAAGTCTCCATCTCAGAATTCAGCATGCAGATTACAAACTGGATCCAAATCCTCAAGGAAAATGGTGACAGTTCAGAAAACTTTACACTTGCTACTGCTTGACAACAGCTGCTACAGACACAGGATCCCAACCAAACTTAGTTTTCCCACATACCCTGATAGTCATGATTACAGATTTCTCTTTCCTAAAGATACCTTCCCACTAACTAAAACAACTCCATTGAGCAGAACTTCATAGATGCTTTGGTGGAGTGGGGAGGGCAAAAGACTCAGCCCCCATACAATTTCAAGATATTCTCATTAACTTAATTGTCTTAGGGAAGCAAGGATTTTTTTTTGGTGATATCTTTTATTGAACCAATTGTATAGTTTAGAGAACTCTTGGAAGGGCCTGAGAGCTTCTGAGAGATTCCTGAGGAATGGACTTGATGCCCAAAAGCTTGTTCAACAACTCTCCCAACAAAGCAGTTGATCCAATAAAAGATAGCACAAAAAATCCTTGCCTCTTGCATACTTCCTGGACCACCACTATTATGCCAGCACTCCAGTCCTATTACTTAGCGATCACACTTTTATTCCTGAAGCTCTGATTTCTTTCTGGTGACCTGTGAGGAGAGTAGAATGCCAGTGACAGAAGACTAGATAGGACCCTAATATCCTACTTAGCCATTTAGAAAAGGAAAAAAAAACCCAAAACCACAGTTTACCCAGTGTACCTCACCATAGTTATTTTTTGAGTCATTAGTCTGAACAAAATGGGCTAGTGCCGTAGTGCCTCTTTGCCACCAAATTCTAAACAAGAACTCCGTATGATGGCTACTTATATGGTAAATGTTATCTGGGTTATTCCTTGTATTTAACAAGTCACCCACAGAATTAAATCTAATTATTTACTACAGTTGTTAAAATATTACACTAACAACATTTCACAGGACAGCTTTAACAAGTGAAGTGGACACAACTTCAGATTAAAAAAAGGAAGCATTTACTGTACCACAGCAGACGCAAGCAGAACAGCTACTCTACCTCCTTAGCACACACCTTTTTAACCAAAAACAATTGAGGTGGGTTTTAATTATTTAAACTGGAGCACATGAAGATAGCTTGCGTGAGGAAAATATCTTCAGAATCACATGTAACACAGTTACCATACCTGTCAGGAATGGGTTAGTTACAGCTGATTCTGACTTGAGGCAAGAGCAAAGATCTACATGACTTCTTGAGCTTCCTTCCAGGGCTAGTATTTGTGATTTTTTTTAAAATAAAGTTATTGCAAAATAGGTTCTCTTACGTTTTTACAGGTATTAAAACGATTTATGACTAAAAAATAGGCTACTTCACATGAATAGTAATATTTCCTTCCCCTCAGGAAAACATAATAAGAATTCAGGATTAAATCTGTATAAAAAGAAATCAAGTCTTGCATTCTACAGATAATTAATGTATTCTCACTAGTCCCTTGCACCTGTGCTCACTGCTTTGTTTTTGGCACTAGAACAGCAGTAGTATTCTAGAAGACAGAAATAGTAAGTTTTTTCAGGTGTTTTGGTTTAATGACTGTGCCACTCAATGATATTCTTTACACCATATTTTCTTCAGTTTGTTTCTTGAACAAGAATTTTTAAAGCAAATGGAAAACTTTTGAAGTGATAGGAAAAGATGCACTGGAATACAGCAACCACGATACATTTAATTACCTGTTTCTAAAAATGTATATGGTATATACTGTATACACTATTTCATGAAATACTAGGGTGGATTAATAACCTTTTTTTTTTTTTTTTTTTTTTTTTAAAGACAGGTTATTTAAACCAGAATATTTTTTTATTTAATTGTATATTATTTTTTGTTACGATGCTTTTTTTTAAAAAAATTCACAACTTATATAAAAGATAGTTTTAATTTAAGATACATTAAAGATCAAAGATACCATCACTGAATAGGGATAACAACTTATAATTATATACAAGACAATGTTAATGCAACTTTTTTAGAAGCTTTATAAATAGGTCGCAAAGCTCCTCTGTAGATTAGTGAAGATTTAAGAAAACCACTCTACCTAAAGGGACTCAGTGCTCAGTCTTGTAGAAGATCCCATTAAGCATCTCTGTGATGTTTAGTTTCAGTTCTCAAACCCTGGATTTGTCTTTCCATAGATCATAGATCATAAGTTCTTTGGGTAGATATGATATCTTTTATTAGTAGAGGTGTACTAATATATCAGTTCAATATAGCATAGGCACTGATAAAAAGAAAATTGACATTAATCAGCAAACAGCTTTTTTGGGCCGATTTGGCCAATAATGTCACTGGTAAATGCTATGTGCATGCATGCAGCTGCAACGCATCCCAGCAGCATAGAGAGCAGTGTCCAGCTAGTAAGTCTGTTGTGGGGCAAGGGGGCAGACCGAGACCTTCACAGTGAGGGAGGGAGTGGGGCTGAGGCCTAGGATGGAGCTGTGTATGGTGGTGGGGGTTCCTGTTGCTGCACACAACCTGGGAGAACATGTGTCCCCTGGATCTGTGTGCAGGGCGAGTGTAGACTGCCACTGTAGGCTGGGGCCAGGGGCAGCGCCAGGCTCTTTATGGCGGGCGGGGGGGAGGGAGCTATAGCCACACCAAAATTCACTTTATATCCCCTCCCAGAACCCTTACCACCCACCCTGAGAACAGCCCGGCCCTGCCCCCACCTGCTGGCAAGAGCCCAACACCACCCCCAGCTCCACGCCTGGTCCAGGGGGCACATGAGCTGCCTCCCTTCTCCCCACACCCCCCAGATGAGCCATGGCTCCTTCCTGTGTCCTGCCCTACTCCAGCTGTCCAGAACCGTATTCATGAATTTCGCCTTTCACGAGGATCTCAAGAACATATCCCCCACGAATGGTGAGAGTTTCGTGTACTACTGCAATATTGCCTTCTGAAGGGTACTCTGGAAACAAAGAAGTTTTTTCTTTTGGAATGGGAGCTCCTGTTCTCTACTGTTAACATCATGTGTACAGGGCTTACATTGTAGTTGTATTTGTGCTCATAGCCCAATTAGATGACAATAACTTGGATTCCTGTAAGTCTCACACACTTGAGACTGACTTTAATTTGGAGACTATTATACTTGTTAAGATTCTATAAGGTTAGGCCATCCTCTAGTGGCTGGACCACAGGGATGATAACCTTAAGTTTTCATGACATCTAACGGATTATGCTATAGTTCAAAGCAATGGAAGGCTAGACCATTTCAGTATCTAGGGTGACGTTTTAATTTAAGGTTTCAGCATTATCCATTTATCTGAATAGTACAGATCTTTTAAAAAACACATTTTTAATAGTTACATGCACTCCAAAGACACATGAAAGCACCATGATAGTATATAAAATGACCAGTTTGATTTCTAGCTGTGCAATTGCATATGCTATTACTACTATTATGCTATCAAGGTAAATGGAATGTGAAGACTGTATACCCATAATTCTAAAACCCAGGTCTACAGTTTTCCTACATGACTGCTGGGTATATTAATTTTTAAAAAATGGCACTTGGGAGTCCTCTCAAACCTTAAGGCTGTTCCAGACGCCTTAAGTAGTCTGGATGCGTCACAAACCTACTCCAGATTAAAATAATCTACTTCAATATAAAGACTATTTTTAAAACAGAAATATAAAAGTTACATCCCCCCATCCTGGATGCTTAAAATAGCCTGTGAGGGACAAAGAATTGGCAGTGCAAGTATAGATAACTTTCCCTCTTTTATATGAATGGTTAAATGGGGGGGGGGGGAGGGCATGGTGGAGGGAAGAGAAGAATCACACATACACAAAACAAAACCACTCTATGAACATTTAAAGTTTTCATATTTTCCCTAAAGCTCTGTAAGACTGTTAAAAAAAAAAAAAAAAAAAAATCTGTGGAGTCGTTCTATATATTAAAATGCTGCGTCAGTATAGCAATTTAATTTGTGCACTTCTACTCAGTTTTTTTAATGAGTTAACAAACATCCTAAAATTTGGTCTCCTTGTAATATGAGAGAAGGTGCAAGACTGATTTCCTAGCTGCTCTGTTTACTTTGCATACCCTGTGGAAAGAGGTTGGCAAGAAAGAGCCAGTGGTTGTTTACTTTGAAATTATCACCCCATTTACAAGATCTAAAAGCAAAGTCTTACAAAATGAGGTAAGAGGAAAAAAGAAATTACTGTATGCATGGTTAGCAGTGTATTATTAGCGTGACTAACTGCCAGGCATAGCGCTAACTACAGTTAATCATCATTCATCAGTCAAAAGAGAGAACCTATGGGTGGTGAAGACTGGTTTACTTCCTAGCTCCCTCTTCAGGTGCATAACTATTCCACACTTCCTGTTTCAGTGAGTATTCAGGAAGACCAGAAGTGCTAGCAGGGTCCTTGTGGATTTAAAATCTCGCCAGAAACTTAATTTTCATCCTTACCTCCATGTAAAGGAGGAAAAAGAAATCTGCAAGGCATTGTTGAATCCTTATTCCATTGGTAAAGTGAATATTGCAGCAATTCTTTACTTCTTTTACAAATAAATACATTGTAATTATTTGTAAATTTGCACTTTTCACATTCAGATATCAATATCTTTACAGAAGGTAGTAATGAGAAAGCAGACACAAAAGAAACTTGCTCAAAGTCAACCAATCAAAGTTATGAATGAAATCCAGATCCTCCTCAGTGATGCTCTCAGAACCCTATCTTTCAGGTACACCGCTCATGGAGCAGGTAACCCTGCTTCCAACTGCTTTCAGACATAATGACTTACTAATGCCACTATGCCACCTGAGCGATGGGCAGCTAGCATGGTATGGCACAACACTCCCATGATTTCAGAAAAAGCCAGACGCAGACAAGCAAATGTAACTATAATTAGAAATGGATTTTTCTTAAATCATAAATATGGGGGAGGAGCAGAATGAGAAGCAATATGGAAGCACTTGGCTTTCCCTAGTAAATAGCTTACTAAGGCTACTTAGGAAAAAAAGAGATAAGTTGAGCACAAGGAACATTTCACCCTATCAATTCTCACTGCTGGCTGATTTGCACAATTTCTGACTTCCAAGATTTCTAAACACAATTCTGGTAGTCAGGCTCTCATTCAAAGTAGATTAATTATCCCATTGCTTGGGAATAAAAGTTGGCTGCCTTTTCAAATTTCTCCTGCTGCAACAGCAAATGCCATCCAGAGTTCCAAGCCTGTTTACATTTCAGAAGTGTACTTATTTATTTACAGGCCTCCGGATTGAAATGAAAAGATAATGACTAATTGCTACAACTGGGAAAAGTAAATTGGAGAGTCCTCACCAAGTACACCTGTACACGATAATTTGAACAGTGGCATAAGCAATGCAGATTGCAAAATTGTAATTAACAAGTGTAAGTGTTATTGTGCAACTGAGATACTATGTTTTGATAACCAGATTACCTTGGAGATGATTCACATTCACAAGTTATTAAATATCTTATTACACCACAGTTCGAAATATGCATAGAAATTACTGTCAAACAACGCATAGTCCAGTGGAATTACAAAACTTGAGATGTTCCACATACTTTATATAAAAAGATTGTTTAATATGCCCAGAACACAAACACCAGGTCACCATGTCTGCTGATAGTATAGCAAACCAGTAACTCCTAGGTTTAAGGACCTCCTCTGGCTGTACCTTGTAGTTGCAAAAGTCAGGAAGGCAAGAGGTACAACTCACCTAAATAAGTTTCAGTTCACTTAAATAAAAGTACTCTCCCCTCTACTGCAAGTCAACTTTTCTATGCAGAGAAGAGGAGAACCTTCAAGGAATCACTTCCCTCCCACAAGAAGGATAAAGAAAATGCATAGGGCAGGGGTGGCCAACCTGGGGCTCCAGAGTCACATGCAGCTCTTCAGAAATTAATATGCGTCTCCCTGAATCTTTACACAGTCACACAGTGACCATTTGGAAGCTGATCACCATGTGCTTCTGCAAAGATTCAAGGAGATGCATATTAACTTCTGAAGAGCCGCAGGTTGGCCACCCCTGACATAGGGCTTCCAGCTGTAAAGATGCCTCTTGCTGCATAGTAATTATTCTTTCAAAGTTAGAGAAAGGGGTCCAAGTCAACAAGCAACAGTCTTGAACTCCCATCTCAGATAAGATGCTGGACCCAGAGACTGAAACCGCTTGGTATTACAAGTATGGATATTTGTCTTGGAGCTGGCACTTGAGATGACCTTGGGCAGACTTTAGTTTATTTTCAGCAGTACAGGAAGATAATAAGATCATTGATTTAAGATGTTATTCAATTAATAAATGAACGAAAAGGATAGGAGTATAATTAATGCCAGTCATCATGATCTGAAGGAAAGCAGCACAAACAAACCCAATACCATTTTTAAAGAGATTTCAAGCTTGGTGGATAAGATAATGAATAGATGTGATGCATCTAGTCTCTGAAAATGTTACACGTGAATAACTAGTTTGCGGGATATAGGCTGTAGCCATGTTGGTCTGCAGGCAAGAGTAATCGGAATTCTTGGAGAGATGATAGCTTTTATTAGACCAAGTAGATAGTTACTTTTGGGTCCACTGTGGAGCGCGCAGGGAACACCCCCCCACCTCGGCAGCTACTGCCTCCTGGTTCTGCGGGGGTACCCAGGGTCCCATCACGGCTGATCGCCGAGCTCATGGGGGGGTCCCCATGCTCTTGTGGGACACTGCATCCACCCCACCATCTCAGTGTTCATGAGCTGCTTCTGGTGCCTGGAGGGATGTAGAAGAAACATTTAAAGCTGTGTCTCTAAATCAGCATAGAATCTTCAGATTTGGATTCCACTGAATCAAAAAATTGGGACAGTGATCCTAATCAACAAATCAAATCACTGTCCCCCGAATTGGGTCAAATCCAAAATCAAATACAGCCCGCTTTGCACACCCCTACTACATACTCATATCCTACTGGTTTGGCCTACTGCCTTTTTAAGCTCCATCTACTTATTTCTCCTGAGGATTTCTCAGAGCAAAATGCTTCAAGGTATGGCCCTTCAGGTTACATGCATGTCCAGTGAGCACAATCTTTATCGGCTTGGAGATCAGGAACCAGTCTCTTTTGATGTGAGGGTGCACCTGGGCCTGCAGACAGGCTCCTGAAGGGCAATCAGAAGGTCAGCTAAGTGCAGTACAGATTACTGGGTCATCAGGTCAGGGTTGGAAGCAGTGGAACAGATATCCAAAAGATGCAGTATGGGGTGCAAGCTGAGCTCAGAAACGAGGAGAATCAGAGAGCCAGTATAAAGTTCCAGGGAAGATCCAAATGCAGGGTCAGGGAAAGTCAAAGCTGAGGCAGGAGCCAGGAAAACCAGAGACAGCTGTGAACATGAGGCTTGCCAGAGCAGACTGAGTCTGTTGTCAAGGCATGCCTGCAGCCTGAGGCTGCTGATGTATTTAACAGGACTGAGTGGCACTCTCAGCAGCCAATCAAGTCACAGAGAACTGGGGCAGTCGCATTAGCTTGGGATCAAGGTCAGTGTGGAAGCTCAAGAGCTCAGCCTGGTTGGGCCTGACTGGCCAGAGACCCTGACAACTACAGTGTTTTTGCTGGTAGACTAAGGCAATTTGCACTTACTGTTTTTTGTGATTTCCCTTAGAATATGTAATGCCAGAGCCCTCATGAGCTAGCTGAGATGGGGAGTTGGGGAGGGGAATGATGTAAGAGGGTCTGTTCCAGGAACTATGGAATTTGTCCCTTGAGAAATCATGAAAGCAGAGTTGTGGAGAGAGAATCTCCTGCAGCATTCTTAGGCCAGGGACACATGCATGAAGAGGCAAAACTTGAAGCATTACTAACAGCAAATTGCACCATGACAGCTGCAATCAATTAAGCCAACTGTGCCACTAAAACTCAGAGAAACAAGCAGACTGGGCACTGAAATGCAGGAACTAGACGAGCAAAAAAAAAAAAAAAAAAGGGAGTACTCTGGTAGCAGCCAGGAGAAAATGCATACCCCACTAGGGTTGGAGTTACATTAGGTTTAGGTGCTGTCATATGTTCTTTGCTTTTTTAAAAATTGGGACAGCTCAACTACCCCAAGGGTTGAATGTTAACCCACTCACGAGTCCAGGGCTTTAGAGCACTGAAATGGAACATGCCTCTCCAAAAGGACACAAAGATGTGACAAAACACCTTTGTCACAGAGATCAAGCTGCATACCCGGGCATTTCATATTCCTGCAAAGCACTCTATAAAAGGATTAAAATTTCAGACAAACTACTGACATAACTTTTCCACGACAGTGACCGCCCCGTGTGGGATAGAGAAAGAAACTTCTGAGCTCATCATCTACAGAAAGGTTGGGCAAAATACAGCCTGAGGACTGGATTCAGCACACCAGGCCATTCTATCCAGCCTGCGGGGCCCCTAAAACATTTAGAAAATTAATATTCACCTGCCTTGGGCTGCCTGTCATGTGGCCCTCGATGGCTTGCCAAAACTCTCAGCAAGCAGCCCTCTGCCCAAAATAATTGCCTGGCCCTGATGTACAGGAATGTGAGATCCTGACTGTGGCCAGTTCCATTAGTCTTAGATTTGTACCCAATTCTTGTTAAGTTAGGGTGTTCAATGAGCAACGTACATTTGGTTTTCAGCTTACACATTTTGGTGCACCTCTCCTAAAGATTCTTATTGAGGTGCAGGTCAACTAATAAATTACAACCTCTTTCCCTACCATCAGTTCCTTGCTGTTCTGCCCCCATGGTTCCAGGAATGCTTGTTGTCTCCACTATGCATACCACAAGAAAAAGAAAAAAAAATCACAGCACAGAGCTGAGTAACAGAATACTATGCCACATGAATTTCTGCCCAGAATACTGAGCATAGTTCAAACAAAGGCAAATCTGCATGGTAAAATGATTAACAAGCAAAGTACCTTTGCTATGTGAGCTCACTTCAGTTTGAAATAGTTAAATCACAGCAAGTACAGCAAATTAGAATGAATGCAACATCCACTTCTAGACCTGACCTTAGACTTTTCCAGGGCATTTGACTTTGTACTACATGACATTCTGATTGCATAGTGCCAATTTTTTAATATCATTTGAATTAAGGATTGGCTAACTGACAGCAGATGTCAGTGAGAAATGCAGTCATTAAATGACATTGTTTCTAGTGCCAAAGGGATAATTACTAGGCTAAGTATTATTCAACATTTTTTAAATCAATGATCTGAATGGAAATTAAAAAAAAAAATCATTTGATAAAATGTGTGGGTCACACAGATTGGTAGGATGGTAAACAAATGATAGGGCAGTTACACAGAGATCTGGATCACTTAGGAAGCTGGACACATTCAAGCAGAATGCATTTTAATACATCCAAATGCAAAGTTATATATCTAGGAACAAGGAATGAAGAACATACCTATACAATAGTGGACTGTATTGTGAAAACCAGCAATTGTTAAAAGAACCTAAGGGTCACAGTACTCAACAATTCAGCATGAATCCTCATGTTGCTGTTGCTAGAAGAGCTAACACAATCCTTAAAAGTATAAACAAGAGAGAAACAAACAGAAATATAGATATAATTTACTTCTGGATATGGCTCTCATTAGACAGATACTGGAACAGGGTTCTAGAATCCATGTTTTTTAAAGGATGTAGAAAAAAAATTGGAAAGAATGATACAGCAATGAATCAGAAACTGAAGAACACACTTTACACTGAAAAAATTAAATTTTTACAGACTGAACTCATTAAAAAGAAGGATTAAGAAGCAATTTGATTACCTTCAGTTTTGGGGGGAGGGGAAGGGGGAAATTCTGTATACAATAAGGTTCTTTTAAAGAAGTGAGCATGTTCCATTGGTTGATCAAACTACCAAAGGAAGCGATACATTTTCCATCTCCATGGTCTTCCATCCAGCTTTCTAGAAGATGTGTTTTAGTCAGACAAGTTGGTTGATATAATAAAGGGAAAGTTAAGTGAAGTAGCTTGTTATGGAAGGTCAGCCAACACAGTCTAACACTGCTTTCAGAATTAAAGTCAATGAATACAAGTCTGTGAATAACTTTAATGGAGTCACTCTGCATTTTCAACTGCTGTTACAAGAAGTACAGGTTTCCCCCATTTTATGCTGTAAACGCCTTCCTGGAAAACAGCACATAACTCAAACTTGCATAAAGGGAACCCACTTCACAATAAATACAGATACATTCTAAGACCTCAACCACGCTGACCCCCAGACCCATTACAAGACAACTTTGGTACTCACCAACAGTAGACAGTACACACAAGCACAGGGCACCATCATAATGGGGATGACAACTTCAGAACCAAGTCTTGCAGACAACGAGCAAGAAGCACAGATCCACACAGGAGAGTATATTTTGGTGTGTCACTCCCAAAATGCACTGCACAAAGCAGCTGACTGCAGGCTTCCACCACACTGATTGCATAAGAGTGAATTTACCTCGCATATAATGAATTTTGATATTAAAAAAGATTATCACATAAGAGTGAATTTGCACATACAGAACCCACATAAAGTGAGGGAAACCTGAAGAATGCAGACTGATACACAATGAACCATGCTTTAAGACCTTTCCACTACTGAATGCCAAGTGAATAGACCATACCCAGTATTATTCATCACAGAATTCTTATTTTCTCCCAGGTCCTGACAAGTCATTAAAATCACAAACAGGGAAAGCTACATGAAATCTAGATATGCATCACCACACTTGGAGAGAGAGAGAACACACTGCTGAGGAATGACCTTCACAAAACTTTTGCAATCTATCCACATAAGGAATTTTTGCAGGGGGAAGCACCTTTAAAGTGCAAAACAAACAAACACCCTGCTCAAACACCCTAGGGTCAATAGGGACCAACCTTTTGGGCAGGTGTGATGTCAATTAAGCCCTGTGCCCTCCCTGAATGCCACTCCAAATCCCTTCCCCTGCCTGATCTGCTGTTCTGCTTTCTTCTCCCAGCACTGTCTGCCTCCTCCCTGATCTAAAACATGCCCCTCCCCCCACACACACACACAGGTTGCTTGTGCCACTGGTGACACTCATGCTGCAGGTTGGCCACTCTGGACTTAGACCTTTAGTTTGTATGGGGTGAAAAAAGAAAAGAAGAAGAAAAAACTTAAGAGGTATCCTTTCAAATTTCTTTTCTGGCTTTTTAAATGACACCTTTGAGAATGATGTACCTACGCTGTGATTACACCAGGAGTTTACACTGCCTGTTAGTTAATTTATGAGGGGAAACAAGTTCAGCTGCTGATGTGAACTAAAAATGCATATTAAGAAGTTTTTCAAAGCTCTTTCTTTTACTCACTACTCCCACAGGACTGGGAAATAGAAGGGGTAAAACCTATTGTATTAAAAGCAATAGGCCAAGTAGCAAGTCTCTACCCACTCAAGATCATTCAGCCACTACAATATATTAGTCATGTCAGACGAGATTTAACATATGTTGTGGAAACACATTAAGAATGACAAATTAACATTCCTTTGAAGTATTTAAGGAACAAAGCATATACACTGGATTTTCAGCTTTGGCAAATATACCTAGGCTCAAGCAGCCACAACAAATAACCTAAAGAAAAAGGTCCTAGCTGTTTTGTGGTCCAAACTAAGAGACAAAATATCTTAAAAAGAAAAAAAAATGCTTAATTCACAGAGGTCATCTTGATGAGGAACTAATGGCTAATATTTACCAAATATGTCTATGTCAGTAACACTTATCCTCATACTTATGACTAAGAAAAAAGTGGCATGTGTTGTATTTCTGGACTTAGGCTTTGGGGACCTCATCAAGCAAGAGGTCTTTTTGTTTTTGTACAGTCAGGTATTTTCCATTTTTGTCCTAGGAAGTCATGATTTGTGTTCTGTTTTGCCAAAAGGACCAAATTATTAGTCTTTATGAACATATCAAGGATCTTCAGGATTATCAGATCTTCATACCATGTATTCCTCACAGAAATCAGGACCAACTTAACCAAGTGTGTTTTAAAATTAACTCTATTTGATCAGGTGCAAGACAATGTATAAATACACATACTAAATCAGTTTTAAGATTTTAGCTATGAATAATATAAACAATGGAAAAAACTTAAGAGTACTTTATAGGTACTTACAGACATGAAAAAAACAAAAAAAACCCAACAACAACCAGTGCTTTATCAGAAGCAGCAGAGTACTAGTTTGACTTGGCTCCCCAGCATCTGTATAAATCAGGCACTTTGGAGAGGCTTTTTGGCATTTTTATTTAGAGCTGATTCAATCAGCTGTTAGATAAAAGCACCAAAAAGCTCCACTGAAGTGCATGATCTATACAAACATTGGGTGAGCTGGGTCAAACTAACATGATGCCTCTCTGGGCACGTGCTAGGATCAGCACAGGGACATGCTGAGCTGAAAGTAAAATGCTGTTTGTTTGTTTGTTTCACGTCTGTAAGCAGCCTGTCTTGTTATGAGCTCTGAAGGAACCTATCCATCCAGAGGCTTGGCAAAGGTGTCATTAGCCTCAAGTATTGGCATCTAAAATGTTCCTAGAAATGAAATTTATTTACTATGTTTAATAGTATGGGAAAATTTCAGATTACTTTAAGCATTCATAATTTAACCCTGAGATCAAATAGTGATAACACTCAGGCACCAGCTATCATGGTCATGTTTTAAATGATTAGTTCACTGGAAACTATCAAAATGCATTTTATTGTTCGATAGTGACCATAACACAGGGGTGCCAATTACAAAGGGAAGAATGAGGGGATTAACAACAAGATTTTAATTATAAACACAGATCTTTTAAGCTAGCACATTTTGACCCCATATATGTGGAAAGAGTAGTTCCAATTCATTTCTAATACTGACAAGTTGATTCAGCTGAGGGGATGTGTGCCCAGCATGAACCCAGACAGACAGAAAATTGGAGGCTAAACACATCAGTGAAGCAACACAGGAACAGACTTGGAATGCACTGGAGGGACTATGCCAGCCATCTGTGCTACCAGAGACCTTGGAATTCCACAAACCAAGATACATTACGGAGATATTCATCACACGGATCTGACACCAACTCTGGCTTTGCAGAAACTGCAATTTCACAACAGATATGTACTGATATCAGTAATATTAAAACTCAACACCACATACATAAAAGTCCAATTTGGTTCCTAGCTGCATCAGTGTGCATCTAATTAAAGATATGCTAGCTATGAAAAACCTGGACTTCAGTTTCTGAAATTAAACTTTTGATGTCAATACAGGCATCCCTCAGCAATATATGGATACAAATACTTCTTTCCATCCATCCACCTTTTTTAAAGGAGGTTTATTACAGAGACAGAAGATACAGAAAAATGAAAGGAAGCTCATAAAATGTGTTTGTTTCCAGCTTAACAAGTCTGTGAGGGGGGAAGTGTGGGATAGGGAGCACATTTTATAAGTTAACAAGTCAGTAAGCAATTGCCATTTGGAAGTCACAAACATACAGGATGCCAAGGTCATCTAGTCCAATCCAGTACTCTGAGACAGGATCAACTATACCTACACCATCCCCAAAACACTTTTGTCTGACTAATTCCACAACCTTTCCCAGTGTTTAACTACCCTTACAGTTAGAAAAGTTCTCTCTACACCTTAAAAACAAACAACCTATAGTTCAAGATGACTGCTCTTCAATCATTGTTTCCACTTGCCAATGTGAGCTTTAATAGAATAAGCATTACAAGCTTAGACCCCTTACTATCCAAATGTTAGATTTAAAAAATTTACCTACATATTCTCCAAAATTACTTGTTCAGTTGACCTCACTGATTTTAACAATGTTTTAATGAGCTAGTGTCAAGTCCAAATTGACCTAATATTTACTTACGGTATAAATAAATCCCCTGGAGTTCATGGATGGTATGAGAGCAGGGGGTCTCAATAGCAGATCTGTCACAGATCCCTTTGAGGTTAAGACAGACGTTAAGCAAGGCTGCATCATTGCTCTGATGCTCTTCTCAATATTCCTTACCACAATGCTACATCTGACCACAAACAACCTTCCAATTGGAGTGGAGCTAAACTACAGAATGGACAGTAAGCTGTTCAACCTCAGTCAACTCTGAGCCAAAACCAAGACCACCCCAACCTCAAGTAATTGAGTTCCTGCACACTGATGATGCTGTAGTTTGCGCTCACCTGGAAACAGATCTTCAGGCAATCATTATTGTCTTACCAAGTCATACAACTAAATGGGACAGACACTTAATATTCAGAAGACAAAGGTCCTCCATTAACAAGCTCTTAGCAAGCAGTACCCAGCCCTGGTAGTTCAGTTATGGTGAGACTCTGGAGAGCACTGAGTATTTTGTGTACCTCGGAAGCCATCTCAAACAAAATGCTGACATCGACGAAGAAATACAACATTGCCTCAAAGGTGCAAGTGCAGCCTTCAGATGCCTGAGGAAACAAGTGTTTGAAGGTTGCAACATCAGATCCAAAACCAAGCTCATGGTTCATCAAGCAGTTGTAATCCCCACTCTACTGTACAGAGCTGGAGACATGGACAACATACAGGAGATACCTCAAGTCCCCGGAGAAGTACCATCAACACTGCCAGTGGAAGCTTCTTCAAATCCAGTGGGTAGACAGATGCACTAACATTACCATCCTCTTGCATGCAAACACCATGAGCACAGAAGTGATGATCTGACATCCACTTGGCTGGGCTGACCACTTCATCTAGATGTCTGACTCCATTCTCCTGAAGCAAGTTTTATTTTCCCAGGTCAGTCAAGGCAGGCACTCAATAGAAGAGCAGAGAATATCCTTGAAGCGCTTTCTCAAGGCCAACTTGAAAAAAATGTAACATCAATATCAGCTTGTGGGAGACAATCAGCCAGGACGCCCCCAAAGGAGGAAAAGTCTGCTGCAAGGATCTCAGTTCTTTGACAACAGGAGACAGAAAAACAAGAGCAGCAGAAACAGCATGTCCTAGCCTAAACCAAGAACCCAGAGCCACACACCCCACATGTGCCCAAGCTGCAACAGCCTGTCAATCCCAGATGAGCCTCGTTAGCCCTCTTTGGACCGACAGATGAGACAATCATGAAAGACAATCATCCTTGACTGTAAGGGATTGCCGATGATGATAAAATAAACCCCTACAATTCTTAATTATACCAAATATATTTTCATTTTTCAATATTCCAAGGAAAATAGTCTTAATATGATTTTACTTGAAGTACTTGAAAGTCAAACCTTACAACTCTGTAGTGGTACATTAGAGAACCTGCAGAACCAGCTTAGCAAACAAAGCAAAACTAACAAGTCCAAATTTGGTACAAAAGAAAGAAAGCATTACAAATACTAGTTCTACTTTTTTTTCCTCTCTTTTTTTTTTTTTTTAGAAGATTTAAAGCTAAAATACTAAAGAACCTGATGCACATGCTTAATTTTTTACTCAATATCAGAACCTAAAAGATTGCTGTTCTTATTTTAAGCATGCTTAAATCAACTGTGCATTGGAATCATAATTTCAGTTTTCCATTAGAGTTGAAGCTTTGTGCAACAGAAAAAGCCAACTTATTTCAGTGAATATTCATTACCTGTCTATAGAACTGCCCGCTTGGAGAAGAGAAACGGGAAAATGAAAAAGAGTCACAGAATCATAGCAATTAGTTTACTATTAGTTAATGTGGCCATTAAATGTTTATTGGCAATCTTTGAAAGTTATCTATTGAGAATTCAATATTTAAAATACCTACTCTCATTACTTCAAGCTATTAACATTTAAAAATGCCTTCAAAATGCTAAAGTGAAACTGTATTTATTCAATCTAAAAACATCTTAAGTGGTTAGAATTATTTCAACCAGCCACAAATCCTGTACCCACCCCTTTAAAAAAAAAAAAATGCTTGAAGTTTCAACAGAATAACCCAAAGTCACTGACTGTAAAAAACAAAAAACAACCAAATTCTTGAAGAATAACAGTAATTCAACTGAATGTGCATAAGCTTCCTGAAGAAGCAATCATTTTTACAGACAATTTACCACACATTCTGATGTCAAAGGTAAGATCCACTAAAGCCAAACCACTTCCTTATTTAACATCTTTCTGAGCTAGTCCTTGCTTTGGCTTTCTAGAAAATCAGAAGCGTTGCTTACCTGCTAACTCCCAGTATGCTTTTATTAATTTAAATTCTTAAAACAAAGAGCTAGCTATTCATTTCTGTTTCCTAACTTCTTGAAATACATAAATTGATCCAAAATAGCAAGCAAGTAGTAGCATTTACACTCTCCACTGTAGAAAAAACCTACAGCATACACTGCAGCAACATGCAGATACTGCCTACTACCATGAACCACTATTTATTAGGAAAACTCGTTGGAACAAGTCTACATTATGGTGCTTGAGTCCTTAGTACAGTTATGTAGCTTTCTTCAGGTCGTACCGGGAGGACATATCTGTTTGTTCTGAATACGTTATCAGAAGTACCTAAAGATTTGCATGAATTCTTTTTTACTAAAACACCAGTGACAGTATGTGAACCTGAAGCAGCTCTTACTTACAGACTGACTGGCATCACACAAGATAGCTATGTAGAAAGCTCCAGCTTTTAGAACTACCCATCAAAACTTAGCAAGCAATGCTCTCCCTTCAGTTTAATACGCTTTCCATCTGCTTTTCTAAAAAAACACCACACTGATCAGTACTTCATACCAAATCAAATTAAGATGCCACACAGCCTTTCAGAGCCCTCAACACCAAAAAGGGAAGAGTTCAAGGCAAGCCAGCAAAGGACTAGATTTCCTCTGTCAGCTTAGTTTGGGCTTGTGGTTGCAGCCATGCTCTCTGCTGTCTCGGTTCCATTCTCGCAGGCGGGCACTCTGGATATTTACAAGAATCTGGCTCGCTCACAATCCCAAAGGCACACAAAGCAAAGGAATGGCTCCACGTGCATATGTAATCACGCTCAAATCCTTGCCTCTCACATACATAATCACACTCGGCACCTCAAGTACATTGGTAATGAGTTACCCAAGCTACCTTAGCCAGACCCTGGTGCACAGCTCTCATCCCAGAGAACTGATGAGAGATTTCCATCCTGGAAGGGAAAGGAAGAGACCCCTCAGGACAACTTTGGCTTTGACAACCTTAGCATTTCCTCAAACTCTGGCTTTGACAACATTAGCATTCCATCAAGACTTGGGAGCAGCGTTTGAATTACACTCTGACTCTTGGGGGGGGGGGGGGGGGGGAAACAGGGGTGGCAGTCAGAAAAAGCCTTGCTTAGAAAGGCGTGGGGCAGGCCAGGGGCTCTTGTCTCTTATGGGGGCTCATCTCTTATGAGGGGCTCAGCCCCCCTGTATTTTGAAGCTGCTTGGGAGGAGCTGGCTGCTGACAGACTCCATGGCACCACAACTTCAACCAAGTGGCTGCCTGCTCTGAGGTAAAGTGTCTCACCCTTAAAGCAGAGAAGTGAGAGTGGAGGAAGGAAAAGGAGAGAATTCCTGGCCTATTACCTACCCTCCCCTGTGGAAAGACCTGCAACTTCTGTGGACAGGTCTGTGGCTCGACGATTGGACTCCTTAGTCACCTCAAGACCCATCAGTGAGCCGGGGCAGAGATCATCCTGGAAGGGCTGATTTCCTCAAAGGAATTGTAACAGCACCCACAAGGAAGCAGCACTGGCTAGTAACCTACTTTACCATGTTAGGAGTGCCCACCGTCACCACATTCTCTACCTTGCTTTAAACCTGACGCACTAAGATAAATAGGTAACGTGTCTCAGGAACGCGTTACCTGTTAGATGATGGAGGCAATTGGGAACAGATTAACAAACCAAGTAGAAAGGGGAACCATCCCCTGAAAGGCAACATTTTGAGTTTCAAAAGCAAAACAAAATAAGACAAAGCAACCGGGCAAAACAAGACTCTTATTCACGCTGAGAAACAGGGCCGGGCAGTTCACAAGGGAGGAGCAGTAATTGCCACCAGATTTCAAAGCTGAAATAAACTCCAGCTCCTGTGGGGGAGTTAAGGGATATTTGCTCCCAACCATTAACCCAGAAAGTACTTGAATGATCCTTTCTGTCACTGGCTGCCCTGGAAGCCCACCCTGCTGCCAGCAGGCTAGTACGGGGAAAAGGGCACAGTCACTGCCATGCCCGGCCAGGCCCAGGGGGTGGGCGCTTCCAGAGCAAATACTTCTGTGAGTCACAACCCACACGCAGCCTCCAGTGAACACGAGTAACCCACAGGAGCTACAGGCAGAGCAGAGCTGCACACAAACTTTCCAGCTCCCTTTCCCAGAAGAGCCGCGCTCAGCCCAGAGCTCCCCCCGCCAAGGGTGAAGGGGACAGGTTTCCATCAGCCCGGGCCGGCCACGGCGCACCTCCCCGGCCACAGCTCCTCCGTGCCGGCTGCCCCCGGAGGGAAAGCTTCAGGCTTTCCCAGCGCCGCCCGGAATCGAGCCCGCTCCGGCCCCCGGGGAAACGGAGCCGGGGAGGGGGACGGGGACCCCCTGCCCCGGGGCCCGCAGCCGGAGCTCCACCTGTTGAAGGCAACGGGGATAATCCGCTGGGGGCGGCGGGGGGAGAAGCACAAACTTACCCAAGTTGGAGCCGCGCGAGCTAAGCCAGCTCCGCGCTCAGCCCCGCCGCGCCCCGCGCCCCCGCCTGCCCATGGTGCGGGCGGCGCCGCCGGCGGAGCGGTCGGGTCGGGTCGGGTGGGAGCGCGGGCGGCTGCAGCGGGCGCGGACGGGAAGGGAAGCGAGGGGAGGGGAGAAGCCTCCGCCGCCGCCGAGGACCGCTCAGGTGCGGGGCGGGCAGCGGGGAGCCCCGCGGAGGCGCCGCGAGGAGGAGACACACCTGTAGGCGCTGCACATATCCGCCGCCAGCACAATGCGAGACAGGAAGCTGAAAAAACCAGCTCAGGGAGGGAGTGGGAGTGGGAGCGGGAGACTCCGGCTCGTCCCTCCCTCGCTCCCTCCCTTCTCCTCCTCCTCTCCCCACCCCCTGCCCGGCTCGGCCTCGGCTCACGCGGGCTCCTCGGGGAAAGCGGGCGCGCTGAGGGGCGGGGCGGGAGAGCATCACCGCGCGCTCCGCCCCTCCCGCGCCGCGCCCCGCCCGAGCCCGGCGCTCCCGGGGCGGCGCCCGCGGCCTGGGGTGGCGCCAGCCCGGAGGTGCTGCGGGGACCAGGGGGCGTTTCTCCCCCGCCCCGGCCGGGGCCGCGGGGCGGCAGGCGGCGGCGCGGTTCCCACTCCCGGGGCCAGGCGGTCGCTCCTGCCCTTGCGAAGCCGCGCCTAGGGCGTCTCCCGCCCCTGCCCGGGCCGGACCTGGCGGCTCCGTGTGTCCTCGCAACCTCCGTGCGCCGCCGCCGGCGGGAGGGGGGAGGTGAGGAAGGGCGAGTCCGCCGCCGCGCGGCACCATGGGCCGCCCGGCAGAGCGGAGGGGACGGGCTGCGGCCGCCACGAATGGAAGCGAGCGCCCTGGGGCCGGCCCGCGCCCAGCGCCGGCGAGGGAGGCTGGAGCCGCGGCCGGGTCTGCCCCGCTCGTGGCTGCTGGGCGGAAGGGGCCGACCTCGGCAGGGGGCTCCTCCCTGCTCGGATCACGGAGGGGGTTTCCAGGACCGGAGCGAGGAGATGAGCCAGGGCCTCTGCTTCCCGCGAGACGGGCTCGCCGCGCTCTGGCAGGGAATTCCGCCCCGTCTTCGGGACCGGCGCGGCTGCCGCCTCCCGAAACCAGCGGGGCTCGGGGCAAGTCATTTAAAAGGCGCGTGTCTGATTTCTTCATCAGTCACGCCGGGATCAGCGCTAGTGGGGGAATGAATGAACTAGACACTTAGTGAAGTCCCTTGAAAGCGAGCAGGACTATATAAAAGCCGAGTCTTGCCTGCAAGTAAACACCCCTTCCCTCCTCTGGAGCGCCGCGCCTCGGCTCGGCTCGGCTCGGCTGAGGGGGCGGGGGCTGGCAGAAGAGCCAGACATCAAAGGTCGCTACTTGTTGCTTCAGAGCTGCGGCCCCCTTCCGCCCCCTCGGGAAAATGGTATTCCGAGCACACTCCCTCAAAGAGAAACAAGCCGATGAGAGGATGATTGGCAGTTTCCGAGGATAAAGGGATCTGAACTGACACTGCACGCTTAAGCATGCACAAACAGCGGGCTGATTGATGCGCGAGGCATTACACTGACACCGTCTTGCGTAGGGACGGAGATAATTTGATTGCATGTGAATAGGACTTCTAATCGGGATTTGAATTTCCTGTTTTTTCTCCTCCCGATCCCACTTTCCCTCCTCACTTTGCTATCTCTCAGTCGTTGTTATGCATGTCTTTGTGTCTTCTTACCTCCCTATTGTTGTCTCTCACACTCCTGTACAATGTTTCTGCCTGCCTGTCTCCTGCTTCCTTTCTCAGGGCTGTCAAGTCCTGGAATTTTATCTAAAGCTTATCAATATCGACTGCCTTTTTTAAACCCCTCAACCCTGGAGGCATACGATTATACCAGAATTGCAGCTTTTGTTATTACAAAAATAGATTTCTAGCCCCCACAGTTTGGGAGCTGAGCATGAAAAATGTAAATCCTAAGGGTTACAAAAAGCCACAAATAAACTCTACATTTGTTATTTAAAGAAATCTCATGATTTGAAAGATGATCTTAACATTTTTTGGAGCCTGATTTTGTTTTTCAGTTTAGGAGTTTGGCCTTTTTCTTTTTGCCTTGTCTCCCATTGCAACAACAGTGGAATTAATATGATTAGTTTTCTGTTGCATTTACCAAAACTTTGGATACCCTGCTGGGGTAGCAATTCTGACTCGATGGCAACCCCACTGCAGAAATGAGTCTAAAGAGAAAACCAACAGAGATAGAAATATGAGGAGTTCAATTTTTCGGATGAGACATCAAAACATTCATATGAGTGTTTGTCATCCTGTGTTAATTTTATAAACTGTTTTTTTTTCACTTCCCCTGTTGCAAGACAGAAGTCTAATTTCCCTGATGCTGATGGGGCACTACAGTCCATTTCCACCTGGATGTGGCTGTATTTCAGTGGTGAGTGAAGTGATCCATACACATGTATTTATATTTTCATAGTCCATAAATCACCTTGGGATCTACTTCTGGATGAAGAATGCTAGATAAATATGAGGTATTATTATTAGATTTGTGAAATGTCACCACACACATATTTAGACTCATACCTTTTGTACTGAACTCATATGGCAGGGCAATTTGGGTAGATTTGTTTCTCTGTTTTGTGGCTGACAGACTTCTGATTGCCACCCTTCACCATGCCAAGAAAAAAACTAAGACCAACTATCCTAAGGTAAAGTAGTCTGCAGACTGTAGTCTGCCATTCTTCAGTTCTTTGTATGGAGCTAGAAATTTCATAGACATTGGGGCTGGAAAGGGCCTCGTGAGATCATGGGGTCCAGCCCCATGCCCAAGGGGCAGGACTAGGGTCAGATGAGCAAGATAATCATCCAAACGCTTCTTGAACATGTCAAGAGTAGATGCTTGCACCACTTCTGAGGGGAGTCTATTCCAGACTCCAGAGACTCGATAGTAAAGAAGTTTTTCCTTATGTCCAGTCTAAAACAGTTTTCCAGCCGTTTGTGACCATTGGACCTTGTCTTCCCTTGGGGTGCCTTGGAGAACAGACCTCCCAGATCCTGATGCACACTCCTGATATAATTGTAGGCTGCCACCAAGTCCTTCCTATGCTTTTCCAAGCTGAAGAGTCCCATGCCTCCCAGCCTGTCCTCGTAAGGCCTGCTCTCTTGATCTCTGATCATGCGCGTGGCTCTCCTCTGGACTCCCTCAAGCTTCTCCACATCCTTCCTAAAGTGTGGAGCCCAGAACCGGATGCAGTACTATGATGTGGGTTCTTTCTCTTGAGGTGGAGCACCTTGCATTTATGTTGAAAGTCATCAGGTTTTGATTGATCCCCACCCACTTTGTGAGCCTGTCCAAGTCGGCCTGAATCCTCAGCCTATACTCTAGTGACTGCACTTCCCCATAATTTGGTGTCATCTGCAAACTTAGCCAGTCTGCTTCTGACACCCGAATCCGGGATACCACTGGTCACCATGAGCCATGTTGATTTGGTTCCATTGGCAATCACTCTCTGGGTCTGAGCATGGAGCCAGGTCCCCAGCCATCGGACTGTAAAGTTGTCAAGGCCGCAGTTCCCCAATTTTGCCATGAGGACACCGTGGGAGACCAAAGCAAAGGCTTTTTTGAAATCCAAGTTTCATAGTTTCTAGGGTCGGAAGGGACCTGAGCAGATCATCAAGTCTGATCCCCTTCCATGGCAGGAAAGAGTACTGGGGTCAAATGACCCCAGCAAGGTGTACATCTAGCCTCCTCTTAAAGACCCAAATTCGGGTGTCCCGGATTCGGGTGTCAGAAGCAGACTGGCTAAGTTTGCAGATGACACCAAATTATGGGGAAGCGCAGTCACTAGAGTATAGGCTGAGGATTCAGGCTGACTTGGACAGGCTCACAAAGTAAATGACATCAGCCTCTCCTCCCCTGTCCAGGTGATGTTTCACTTGGTCATAGAAGGCCACGAGGTTGGTCAGGCATGACCTACCTGTAACAAAGCCATGCTGGCTGTCTCTCAGGATGATGCCTTCTGTTAACCTATTGTTGATGGATTCTTTAATATTTTTTTCCATGATCTTTCCAGGGATTGAGGTCAAACTAATTGGCCTGTAGTTCCCTGGCTCTTCCTTCCTTCCTTCCTTTCTTGAAGATAGGCACCACATTGACCCTCTTTCAATCTTCAGGAACCTCTCCTGAGCACCAAAAGTTCTGAAATATCCACACCATTGGTCACGCTATGATGTCAGCAAACTGTTTTAGCACTCTAGGGTGCATTTAATCAGGGCCCAGTGATTTATGAATGTCCAGCCTCTCAAGATGTTCCCTGACAAGGCCTTTGCCAAATGTAGGTGTGTGGTCACCTGTACCCTTGTAATCCTGTGTCTGTCAGGCAGGGTGATCCCCTTGGGCTGCTGAAAATCCAATGCGAAGTAGTCATTAAGGAGATTAGCTTTTTTCTGGATGTCGGATGTCAGCTATCCTATTTGGTTCAGCAGGGGTCCTTATTTGTATTTCTTCCCATGTGCCTGAAGAAGGACTTTTTATTGTCCTTGATTCCTAAACCCAGTTTGAGCTTGGTTTCGGCCTTGGCTTTTCTGGCCCACTCCCTACAGGTGCAGGCCAGTGATGCATATGTCCCAGCTATGTCCCATCTTCCAACCTATATATCTCTTTAAAGATTCAAGAGGTCCATGAGTTCCCTATTGAGCCAAGGGGGTCTCCGAGCCCTTTTACTACCTTTCCTATGGGCCAGAATGGACTTTCCTTGTGCTTTTAGAATCATGTCCTCAAGAAGCAGCCACATAGCTTGGACTCTCTTCCCTGCCAGATCATGATCCTTCAGGGCCTCGGCAACCACCCTCCTGAGCTTATGAAAGTTAGTATTGCTGACTGATTTGCCAGTTTTGCAGTGGATAGAGAGTGATCAACTTGTGATCACTAGGGCTGTGCTAGGCTTTGGACCGTGCTTCAGATCCAGAGAAGTTTTGGATGCTTTGGTGTCCAAAGCGGCATGCCCAGATCGAAGCACTGGCTTCGTTAGGCTTTCCAAAGTGGTTTGGAGCCACTTCAGAGATCCAGCCATAGGATATAATGTGGAATCAATGAAATATCTATAACTTTGTTTTTCATCTGATTTGGATGAAATTTGCACGGGTGGTAGCCTCTGCTCAGAGCATGAAGTCTGCCAAGTTTCAGGGAATACCATCTCTGCAGTTTTGACCCCACTGTGGCTTAACACATACATGTGACATGAGTTTTGCTTTCAAGAATTTGGGGTGCAGTTACCCCCAAACCCCTACGCTGATCTTGAAGCTTGGCAGGCTTCATTCTCTCAGCAGAGGCTACCACCCCTACATGTTTTATGCAAAAAAAACAACCAAATTATAGATACTTGATTGATTCCCCATTATACCCGATGACTGAATCTCTGAGCTTTGATCTGGCTTCAGCTGGATCAAAGCGGGAACCCGGTCTGGAGCGCCAGATTGGATCGCTGGCATCCAAAGCAGCCAGATCCAAAGCCGGATTGAATAGCTGCCTACTCATACAGGCCTAGTGATCACTATCACCAAGCTTCCCTTCAATCCTTAGGACACTCACTAAATCAGTCCCTTTGGCCAGAACCAGATCTAGTGGTGCCTCACCCCTTATTGGCCTGTGGACTTCTTGAGTTAGAGCTCATCAGTGCAGGTGAGGAAGCTGTGTGACTGATCAGATTTAACTGGATGCTTTTCCCATGAGATGTCAGGGTGGTTGAAGTCACCCATGACAACCATGCGGCTTCTGTTAGTTCCCTAGAGAATTAGTGGTTGAGCTCTTCTTCCTGGCTAGAATGTCTGTAATAAACTCCCATAGTATTATCCCCTTCACCATGTTCTCCTTGCATTCTAACCCAGAGGGTTTCAAATTGCCCTCCTAGGGTGCCTGTGTCAGCTAGTGGGAAGTGTACTGCTCCTTGACAGAGAGAGGTGCACCCCTACCACTCCTCCCAACACAGTCCCTCCTATACAAGGTATAGCCATCTATACTTGTGGTCTAGTCATAGGTGGAGTCCCACCAGGTCTCCGTTATTCCTATGAGATCATACTTGTTATTGCTTAGCAGAAGGGTCAGTTCCTTCTGTTTGTTCCCCATGCTCCTGGCATTCATATACAGGCAGATAAGCCTGCCATCAAAAGCCCTGGGCTTCTTTGTGCATTTAAGAGAGTCTCATCTCCCATCCTTGGGCTTGGTCAGAGTAAGTTTGGATGTATATTCTGACCTGCTGATTATGTGTTTGTCACTTCCTGGGCTTGCTCCTATGGTTGTCTGCCGATCTCTTGGGCACATCAAGTGGATTCATATGAGGCATTTTCCCACTCTCTTGGTACCTTGTATAGTTATTTTCAAAGTGTGGGTAAAATGCTACCATTTAATATTTGAAAATGTTGGCATTTCCTACTCATTTTACCCAAGGTGTAAAAGACTACTCAAGATGCCAGGCAGCCCAAAGGTCCTAGATAGGATTTCTCTGAGGTGTTAGACTGCTCTTATAAAGGCATGTGCATATGGCTGGTAAAGTATGGGCCTTTAAATTAAGAAACCTGCAAATTCCATGGGATCCATCTCACCTCTGGTAATACAGGGCTCACTCATGGCCCATGTATGTGGCTTTTAGATTAGAAACAACTTCTTGCACTCAGCTCAAGGTTTGTTTGTTTTTTGTTAGTTCAATTTTTCCAGGATCCATATTTAACTTTATTGTTTTAAAAAAATAGTGACATACTGTGATGACCTTGGTAGGTACCATGAGCATCTCTCTGCTCCCTGGGACAGGCCCCACCAACTCTCCTGCCACAACTTGATGGAATTTTAACTGAAAAGTGTAAGTGTTCAGTGTATTTCAAGCCCAGGCCCGGAGATGGGGGTACTCACTGCCTTGTTGCCATTGGTCCTGGGGTTCCCTGTCTACTCACCAACTGTCGGAGTTGTCATGCCGCTGTGTCAGCCTGTGGTCCTGACTTAGCTTCTCCAGCTGAGGGACCCCCAGACTCTGTTCACAGTGCAGGCTTATGGTTGTAGCCTGCTCTTTGCTCCAGGTCCTTCACCTTGCTTGGCCCTAGTGCAGGGCTTATACTTACAGTGCTCTCTGCAAGCTCAGGGTTGAATAAACCCTGCCCATGCACTGGGGTTGGTGGCTAACCCTACGCTTGCTCTTGTGGAGCCTGGGGTCGATGAGCCTTGTCTGGCTCCCAGACACTGCCCTCGCCTATTTTCTGCAGGGCAGGGTCATTTGCAATTACTGCTCACCTTCTTGCCTCCTGCCTCTCTCCCCTTGCTGGCTTCTGCCGGCATTTTTAAATCCCCTGCGGTGGCAGCGGCTGCAGCTGATGTCATCAGTTGGCTGCTGCTGAACTCAAGAGCTGCTTGAAAAGCCAGTGCAGCACCAGCTCACACCGCCTGCCAACCCAGCCTGCCTCTCAGGTAAGTTTTTGGGGACAGGGTCCCCTGGTCTATGTCCCAGAGTGTCAGGGTTTGTCCCCGGCACTTCCAGGCCTCGGGAACGGCTTCCACCGCCACACATACCAACCCCCAAAACTTGGTTAAAAATATAATTGGGGCTGAATAAGATGTTCATATTTAGGACAACTAATACCCTCACCCTGTCTTCTTTAAAAATATGACAAGACACTAATCAGGGGAAAAAAAACCCTCCACCAACACTGTCAACTATTATTAAGTCTTGCACTAGAAATGCTTGGCTTCATTCCAGTGCAAGTTCTCTGCTGCCATGTGATAACCAACCATTCATTTTTACTCTATTTCCCCCTGCACTCAGTCTTACTGCTATCTCATTGATTAACTGGTTAATTGATTTGTTGTGTTGACAAACTATCATGTTAAGCATACATGATGTTTTAAAAGACATTTTATTATAGTAATAAAATTTCAGTAATGTATGAGTTTTATTGTGATGCTAGTAATTTTCCCCTCCTGCAGCATATCAGCATCTGAATAAAACTGGATTTATTTAGTATTAGTAAATTTGTTGGTAATATGCTACACAGTATTCTGTACTAAGTTGAAAAATTGAGTACAACTTTTATAATATTAAGTAGGAAATAACAAACATCACTTTCTAATTGGCAATCTTGGATAGCATGTAATTGAGGTGATCTACAATTTGTTTCAAAGGATTATATATCTATATTTCAGTATTGACATGCATTTACTCTATAGCTTTTGAATATACAGCCAAAGCACTTTAAAGTATAATACTGCAAGCTAAAGTTGGAGAAGCATTTATCACTTCGCCAGAGTTGGATCAATCGACATTCACCAATGACACCTTCAGTTAAGTCAGAAAATATAGTATTGACTAGCAACACAGAAGCTACATTTTCCCATTTTATTCCTAGGAAGAGTTCCAAGATTCAATATGGGTATTGTAAATGGCTGAGCTTCCATTATATGATGAAAACAAATCAATAAAATCAGGTATCATTTGTTGTGGCTCTGCATGTTGTATTGCTGCATTTCATTGTCCATATTTACAGCATTTGAGTGGGTTTTGTTGTACTTTTTCACCTCATTAGCCCCAGTTCTAACAGTGCTTATTCTTGTGTCGCCGAAATCAGGAGACAAATCAAGACCCATCTGTTTCTGCCAAAAAGAGGAAATGGAGTGAGGTAATCAATGGAAAATTTCACTTACTTAACATCATTTTCTGTCCTTTATAGGTTTGCTACAGCATCTGTCTCAAGAGCGCTGAGCAAAGCAAAGCTCTGGTATGGGGTTTGTTTTTTTCTTTGCTAGACATGTTGGATATCCTGTTGCTCATGGAAGATGGTAACTTGATGATTGTTTTTGAAAACAGCTTTTGACATCCATAAATCAAGAGATTTGTACTGGTGCCTGGGATGTCCAAATCAGTCTGAAGAGAGATTGGTGATGGACAAGCATGTGCAAAAGAACTATTAAAATTCACAGTCACTTGCTGCTCTGTACTCTTCTCACCCCACAACAATTTCAATTTGCTGTTAGAAAATGGGCACAAGTGAGTAAAAAAAATAATTAACTGATTAAGGCCCCCCGTATCTGATTTAGGGACAAATGCAGTATCATTAAAAATTCATTAGCCTTGATCATACTGTTAGAAATATTATTAAAAATGCATTATCAATAGCAGATTTAGGGGAAAAAAAAAAAAAAAAAAACCACAGCTGCTACCCCTCCTTGTCTCCTTAATGGGAGAGGGAAGGGGGGGGTTGGAAATTGATGGGAAAAACCACCAAAAGCCCATTGTACTAAGGTATCACTCCCTCTCTGTCCTGCAAATTTACTATCTCTTTGTTACACTAAATCACACTTTCTTTCATGACCCCACATTCCTAAGGCTAAGATAAGAGCAAATGCCATTTTTGCCTTCAGGTTGAACCTTGAGTAACCTTGGGTTCCATCCACGCACGCGTGATAGCCTAATGCATATTAAGCCTACCCGCCCCGCATACTTAAGTAGTTAATTATAATGCACATGGGACGTATGAAGCGACATGTTTACATATATGTTTGTATGAACCGGAAATGAGTTGTAAAAATTCCTCCTTCTACACACGTGGTCAGGAGAGGGGGGATAAAAGCCTGCTAATAATTGTGCTCGGGGGCAGAGTGATTGATCTTTTGTCTCTCTCTCTGACCCTATTTGCAAATATATACCTTTTGTGTTGCTAATAGAGTGTGTCTGTGAAGGTCTTTTTCCACCTCCCGAGAAACGAACCACGATTTTTATATCAAAATTGGCGCCCAACGTGGGGCTTCTCGAGGACTACCCCGGAATTCAGTGACGGAGCACCTCCGGTACCAGGGATTTGTGCACACTGAGCCGACTTTGGACTCACCCTGGTATTTGAGGTTTAAGTCCAAATATCCGGGAAGTTAAAGGAAGTATCCTATGTAAATTCTGAGTTTCTGGAGAGGCAGGCACACTTTGGAATTTGGATCGAGATCTCTGGGGTATCTGAGTGAGTATACGAATTCCCTTTGCCCAATCTGGTGTACGGATCTAAAACAAAGGATGTGTAAGTTTGCTGAGAAATTCTAGGCTTAGCTCTCATTGTAAATCATCTGTTGTTGAGATCTTTTTGGTATTTGGTGTGCATTGGGCGCATTTTTGTGGGCAAATGGGTACGAGTAGCTCTAGTGTAGAAAACAATATTGATACCCCTCTAAAAGTCTTATTACGTCATTTTAATAAATTTGCAAGGCCGGCCGATTATGGAATAAAAATGAAAAAAGGTGATTTAACTAAGTTTTGTCAACTCGAGTGGCCAACATTTGGGGTCCACTGGACCCCGAAAGGATCCTTTGTGCTAAAAGAAGTGATAGCTATCCATGAAATTGTTATGCAAAATGGGTATTGGAATCAGTTTCCTTATATTGATTGTTGGTTGTGGGTGGTTCAAAATCAGCCACCTTGGATTAAGAGTTACTTAGCGAAGTCTCATGTGATGCTTGTTAAGAAAAAGGCTCGGGGGGGGGCCGCCTGTACTTCCTGAGTCTAATGAGGGGGGGAATTCTGAATTGGCTGAGTACCGGACCCGTGCTCCGGTTGCCCTGTCGGGTAGCGAAGATGAGTCAGACGCCTCCTCGGCATCCAGTCCTTCTGCACCACCGCCCCCTCCCTCAGAGAGACCACCACCGACGTACCAATGCATACCTAATGAGTTAGAGCGTGAGCCTCAGCCAAGTGCCTCATCTGAATCAGGAAATAAGGGTTATTATTTGCGCAAGCCTGTAGAGTCACAGCCGGTGTTGAACTGTCCGATGCGAGAGGTTATTGGGGAAGGAGGCACTGCAACTTTTGTCTACACCCCATTTAGCACTTCAGATTTATTTAACTGGAAAAATCAGAGCCCCTCTTTTCGTGAAGACCCTGAAAAGATGAGGGATTTGTTTCGATCTATTGGGCAGACTCATCGACCCACTTGGGCTGATGTCCAGATGATGCTCCAGACCCTCCTAACCCCGGAGGAGAGGAGATTAGTGTTAGGTACAGCAGAGCGTATTGCGGCAGCCAGAGTTGAGTCAGAGGGTGCTGCTGGTCGTACTCTGCGTGATACCTACCCGGTAGAAGAGCCGGGATGGGACAATCATACTGCAGAGGGCAGAGAGCTGAGTGCACGGTATTTGGGAATTATAGTGGAAGCAATGGGAAAGGCAGTGCCTCAGATTACCAATCTGTCTAAATTGTATGAGGTGAGACAGGGAAGAGAGGAGGATCCCTCAGCTTTCCTTGGGAGGCTGTATGAGGCGTTTCGCAGGTTTTCGGATCTGGATCCAGAAGCCCCAGATAACCAGCGTATGGTAAATCTTATGTTTATTGGTCAATCTGCTGCTGATATCCGTAAGAAGTTACAGAAAACTGAGGGAGGTGCTGGGAAACCGATTTCAGAGCTGGTGGAAATTGCATATAAGGTGTATGGGAATCGTGAGCAAGTGCAGGAGCGCAAGGAGGATAAAAAAGCTCAGCGACAGATGGCAGCACTAGCAGCTGCTATAACTGGAGGGAACCCTGGAAAGGCTGGGATACAGAAGAGGAAGGGAGAAAGAGTGGGAGCAGATGTTTGTGCTTATTGCAAGGAGAAAGGACACTGGAAGAGAGAATGCCCGAAGTTGAAGGAGAAGAGAGAGGGGGAACCGAGAGGTCACCTCATGCGGGCAGAAGACAAGGGTAAGGATTCAGAATGAAGGGGACAGGGATCTAAGACCACTACCCTTCGGGTTGGAGCCCGAGAAGATCCCATGGTAACCATTAGGGTTGGTGGCAAAAACTTTGAAGCCTTGGTGGATACTGGGGCTACATTTTCAATGATTCCAGAAAAACCCCCCTGTGCAGGAACTAGTGAACAGCATGTACTTGTGGAAGGGATTGAGGGAATGCAAACTCGACTCCCTGTTTGTAAACCACTCCTCACCAAGGTGGGAGACCATTTGCTCGAGCACTCCTTTGTGTATTCTCCAAGTTGCCCGGTTGCACTCCTTGGGCGGGACTTACTCACAAAATTGCAAGCTGAAATCTTTTTCAGAGACGATCAGATGGTGGTCCAGCTACCTGTCAAGCAGAGCTCGAACTATCAGATGGCTCTCCTGGAGGACCGACGCCTTGCAGTAAGTCCAGAAGATCACATGACCGGAGTAGACCCCTCGGTATGGGCTGATGGAACCCCTGCGCGAGCTAAGTTCGTCTCCCCGGTAAGGATCGTACTCAAGGATGGGGAGGGGCCCGTTCGGGTAAAGCAGTACCCACTCAGCCGAGCGGCCAGAGCTGGACTCAAGCCGTTAATAGAGAAATACAAGAGGTACGGATGGCTAGTGGAAGGGTCTTCACCCTATAACACCCCCATTCTTGGAGTGCCAAAGGCAGATGGGGTCTCATACAGACTGGTCCAAGACTTACGGGCAGTAAATAAGAAGGTCCTTTCAGACCATCCTGTAGTCCCGAACCCTCACACGATTTTGACACAAGTACCGGGTGAAGCTGAAATATTTTCAGTGCTAGATTTGAAAGATGCTTTCTTCTCTATTCCTCTTCACCGAGAGAGTCAAAAATTGTTTGCTTTTGAATGGGAGGATCCAGATACTTTCCATAAAGCCCAACTCATGTGGACAGTTCTTCCACAAGGATTTATAGCAGCCCCCCATATTTTCGGACTTGCCCTTCAGAAGGACTTGGGGGAATGGAAGGGATCACACCCCGCAGTGACTCTCCTCCAGTATGTGGATGACCTGCTAGTTGCAAGCCCAAACTTGCAGCTCTGCGAGGAAGCCACCAGGTCACTCCTAAACACTCTGGGAAAAAAAGGATATAAAGTCTCTAGAGAAAAAGCCCAAATATGTCAGCCTGAAGTCACATTTTTGGGATATAAGCTCTCAAAAGGAGTCAGAGCCCTGAGTGCAGATCGCATACAGGCGATTCAAGGTCTAACCCCACCTAAGTCACCCAAGGAGCTGCGAGCATTCCTAGGGCTAACTGGGTTCTGTCGACTATGGATACCAGATTACGGTGGGAAGGCTAAACCACTGTATGAATCCCTGACTAAGGAGAGTCTCACTAAATGGAAATGGAATAAAGAAATGCAGCATGCTTTTGATCTGCTGAAGGCAGCATTAACCCAGCCCCCAGCCTTAGCCATCCCAAACAGTAAAAAGCCATATTGACTGTATGTTCATGAGAATCGAGGGGTTGCATCAGGGGTGCTGACACAGCCATCGGGCCCGACCTGGAGACCCGTGGGATATTATTCAAAGGTTCTAGATCCAGTTGCACTCGGGTGGCCAGCCTGTCTTCGGGCTGTGGCAGCCACAGCAGTGGTTGTCGAAGAAGCCCAGAAGATAGTCATGGGTGCGGATATGGAAATACTCACTCCTCATGGAGTTCCCCAGATCCTAGGGACTGAGGGAGGGAAATTTCTTAACCCCTCCAGACAATCACGGTATGAGATATTTTTGCTCTCTAATCCAGGACTTACTTTCAGACATACTACAGCCTTGAACCCTGCAACCTTGCTGCCGGAGCCAGGGCAACCGACGCATGACTGCCTTGAGGTCCTGAATCAGACCACGCAGGTGCGACCTGATCTTGCTGAGGACCCAATTGAAGACCCAGATGTTGAATACTTTGTGGACGGCTCCAGCTCTGTCATCGATGGAAAAAGACGAACAGGATGTGCAGTGGTAACCTTGGATAAGGTAGTATGGAGGGAGTCATTGCCGAGCTCATGGTCGGCACAGGCCGCAGAACTCACTGCGCTCACCCGAGCATTACAGCTGGGGACAGACCAGTGAGTTAATATATACACTGACTCTCGCTATGCTTTTTCTACAGTCCATGCACACGGACTATTGTGGAAAGAAAGGGGTTTCATTACTGCCTCTGGGAATAAGATTGCTAATGGCCCCCAGATTATCAAACTACTAGAGGCACTCCACCAGCCTAAAGAGGTAGCAGTCATTCATGTGCGGGCCCATGGGAAGGCTGCTGAGAAAAAGCATAAGCTTGGAAATGCAAAGGCTGATGCAGCAGCAAAGGAAGCTGCATTTATTGGGGGAGAAGCGGAAGAGGTATCCAAGCAGGCTATGTCCCATGCCATATGGCCATACGTTCAGGATTTAGTCCCACAGTATTCCCCTGAAGAAGATAAATTTGCACAGAAAGCTTGTGCAGAAAAGAACTCCCAGGGGTGGTGGATAGTACCAGGAGGGAAAGTCATGATACCCAGGCCATTGCTTCGGGAGGTGCTGCAACAGCTCCATGCAAGAACCCATATGGGAGGTTTGGCCATGGGTGATCTAATGATCCGCCAAGCAGTAGCCCCAGGGCTATATGTAGAAGCTCAGTGCATTGCTACCAGGTGCATTACATGCCAGAAAGTAAACCCTCGAAGGAAACCCCCTGTGCCAATGGGAGGTAGACCCTGGGCAGCGTACCCTGGACAGGCATGGCAGATTGATTTTGCCGAGCTCCCACGATCCGGACATCATGGGTTTTTACTTGTCATGGTAGACCAGCTCTCTGGTTGGGTCGAGGCTTGGCCCACCAGGACTGCCACTGCAGCTGCAGTAGTGAAGTATTTGTTACAGGAGATCATTCCCCGGTATTCCCTGCCTGAGTCCATCGAGTCGGATCAAGGACAACACTTTGTGGGAAGAGTGGTTCAAGAAGTCGCACAAGCTCTCAAGGTTACTTGGAAACTACACACACCATGGAGACCACAGAGTTCAGGACAAGTGGAACGCATGAATAGAACTTTAAAGACTTTGCTCACCAAAATCTGTATTGAAACACGCCTTAAGTGGCCTCAAGCATTGCCGCTAGCTCTTACTTGTATTCGAAACACTCCCCGACGGGGCCTCAAATTGACCCCATATGAAATTATGTTTGGCAAGCCGCCTCGAGTCTTACCTCCTGGGATGCGAGAGAATGTAACTTTTGAATTAGGTAATAGTGAACTTCATACATATGTTATTGCCTTGCAGTCTGTCTTGTTTTCTCTTCACAGGTATGCAGCCTCCTTTCAGCGTCTGCCTTTAGATGTACCGGTACATGACTTCTCCCCGGGAGACTGGGTCTTGGTGCAGCGGTGGAAAAAGGAGCCTTTGACTGAGAGGTGGAGTGGCCCTTTCCAGGTACTTCTAACAACCCACACCGCTGTAAAGATTACTGGCCATGATCGTTGGATACACCATACCCGTGTGAAACGACATCCACAAGCGTCAGAGGACAACAACTCCCAAGACGAACTCACTCCGGAAGCTGAGTCGTCTTCGGAACAAGAAGCCAGCAAGTGGAGCTGTGAACCTACTGGTGATCTCCAAGTGCGCCTGAGACGGCTTAATCAAAGCTCAGAAAATTAGACAAGAAAGTAAAAGGGAAAATATGGTGGGAATCTTAATGTGCCTTGTTGTTATCTGCATAATGAAAGAAGCAGAATTGAGCAGCCTTAACCGCTGGCTCACACCCTCGCTTTCCCAAATTGCTCCCCCAGGGACAAATTTGTATGTTGATATGATGGAAAGAATTGCAGGTACTTTTAATCTTACCAACTGCTGGGCCTGTGGGGGGCTTCGGGAGGCCAGAGGCCAGTGGCCTTGGAGGGCTTTTCCTTTGGCCCCGAAATGGCTAGTAAGTAGTAAGGCAGATGTTAAAAGTACTAGTCAAAAATGGGATGAGAACCACAGTTGGGAACTTTCCCAAGTGGCGTTAGGAGAGTATTGCATCAGTAATAATGGTACAGGAAAAAGGTTGGGACACAGCCGTTGCATATGGACTTTAAAAGTAAGGTGGATGAACCTTACAAGATTAGAACGGCTTTATTATCCTAATAGCCCAGGGTATAATCGGCTAGTGTGGCAGCATCCCAATGGAACAATTGTGTGGTTTAATAAATATTGGAGTGCCACAAATCAAAGTGATGATCGGACAGATTGTACAGACAAGAACCAGGATGGGCTATGGGAATGTTCCATGAAAGGAGGCCACGCAGTTGCTGGTCCTTTGGGTCCAGAAGGAGGCTTGGGGTTTCCCGAGATGCCCTATGGTTGGGCCCCTCCAAATGCCACCAATAGAGAAAATAGGGCCTTAAGAGGATACTATTGGATTTGCGGACGACGGGCCTATACAATACTACCACAGGGGTGGATGGGAACTTGCTATATGGGAGTAATTGTACCAGCTTTCTTTTTGTTACCGTCTGAGGTTGGAAATAAGCTAGGAGTCTCTTTGTATGATGATTGGAAAAGGGCCAAGAGAAGTATTGATGTAAGTTTGACACAGGGTAGCTCCCAAAAGTGGAAGAAGGATGAGTGGCCCCCTCAGAGGATTATTGAGTATTATGGACCAGCTACATGGGCTAATGATGGGAGTTGGGGATACCGGACACCAATATATATGCTGAATAGAATCATCCGGTTGCAGGCAGTCTTGGAAGTAATTACTAACCAGACTGCCACTGCTCTCGAGTTATTGGCCCGACAAAGTTCTCAGATGAGAGCAGCCATATACCAAAATCGGATGGCCTTAGACTATTTACTTGCAGAGGAAGGCGGAGTCTGCGGAAAGCTCAACCTTTCTAACTGTTGCCTCCAAATAGATGACAACGGGAAAGCAGTCTTAGAGATTGCCAAAGAGATTAGAAAAATAGCCCATGTACCAATACAAACGTGGGAAACCACATGGAATAAGGACTGGTGGTTTCAATTATTTGGAGGACCCTGGTGGAAAAAGGTAGGGTTTGTGCTTTTGTGTGCTCTAACTGGTTTGATTTTTATCCCTTGCCTTATTCCTTGTCTCACTAGATTGATAACCACCACAGTGGAAGGAATGCAGGTTGCAGCAGTCCCTCTAAAAGCACAGACTGCTGCAAAGGTCATGGTCCTCAGAAAAATTCCTCCTAATTATCTTGATATGCCCGAATGAAGTAAAGATCAGAAAGCATCTCGAGGGGGGATATTGTTAGAAATATTATTAAAAATGCATTATCAATAGCAGATTTAGGGGAAAAAAAAAAAAAAAAAAAAAAACACAGCTGCTACCCCTCCTTGTCTCCTTAATGGGAGAGGGAAGGGGGGGGTTGGAAATTGATGGGAAAAACCACCAAAAGCCCATTGTACTAAGGTATCACTCCCTCTCTGTCCTGCAAATTTACTATCTCTTTGTTACACTAAATCACACTTTCTTTCATGACCCCACATTCCTAAGGCTAAGGTAAGAGCAAATGCCATTTTTGCCTTCAGGTTGAACCTTGAGTAACCTTGGGTTCCATCCACACACGCGTGATAGCCTAATGCATATTAAGCCTACCCGCCCCGCATACTTAAGTAGTTAATTATAATGCACATGGGACGTATGAAGCGACATGTTTACATATATGTTTGTATGAACCGGAAATGAGTTGTAAAAATTCCTCCTTCTACACACGTGGTCAGGAGAGGGGGGATAAAAGCCTGCTAATAATTGTGCTCGGGGGCAGAGTGATTGATCTTTTGTCTCTCTCTCTGACCCTATTTGCAAATATATACCTTTTGTGTTGCTAATAGAGTGTGTCTGTGAAGGTCTTTTTCCACCTCCCGAGAAACGAACCACGATTTTTATATCAATACTCTTTCACTCAGTCACTAACTATGTTTTGAGTGGGATAATGGAGTGCCAAGAAAAGTGTTTATTGTGATATAGTCTCATCTTTGAGTTGTGTAATCACTTTGATCTAGTTTTTCTAGGGAAAAAATTTCTTCGCTAGTGAAAATCTCCCCCTCCCCTCTGGCCTCCCCAGAAAAGAATCTTTAGTGTAGACAGATGGGTTGAAGAATTAGTACAAACTCTCATCTGATATATCAGTGCCTTGGACCTAACACCTCTTCTTCATCATTAAATCCTTATGGAGGTGAAGCACCAGCAAAGACAAAGAATGGTTGTGGCATAAGAAACATTCTGCAAGTGACACAGACACAATTACTGTGTTGGCACAGTCCTGACAAAGGAGGCAAAATGAGTCTTCAGCTCCTCCACAGAACTAATTTGTATACTGAACTGTTAAACAACATACACTGCGTAGCTCTGTCCAACATCCAGTAAGTCCTGTGAATACCCAAGAGCATATTTTTGTTACAGGCTGGATTAAACCTCATTAAAATTTTTCACTGTCATAGGGTACCCCCAAATTTTTTTTGAAATGCCCTGCTCCATGGGCAGTCTGCCTAGCTGTCACCTCCCATGCCTTGATGTTACTTGAAATACAGAGTGTGGGAGGCTACCCTAATATTATTAGAATGACCACCCGGATTGTGGTCTTGGCTTTATGGGTTAACTGGACAGCTCCATATGTCCCCTACACCATGCTCATGCTTCACAGATGTCATCCTTACAGATGTTCTACCACTTGCTGATGCAGTGCCTCTGGGCCTTCCAACCCCTTGGCCTCTCAGCCCCACTGCAGGCCTCAGACACTTCAATCTCTCCACATAGCCCCTTCCTGGGCTGCCAAACCCCTTGGTCTTCCTCTCAGCCTGACTTGGGTTGCCGGACCCCTCGGTCTCTCCTCCAGCCCCTCAGTCTCATACAGCCACTCCCTGGGCTACCAGACTACTCAGTCTCCCTCCTGACCCCCATGCTGTCAGCCCTGTTTGGTCCCTTCTTCTGGGCTCGTTTAGTTCTCCACTTTTCTGGATGCTCTCCAGGCCCTTGGACTCCAGCCCTGTGTTATATCTCCAGCCCCTTACTGGGTTGCTGGACCTTTCTGGTCACACTCTCTACTCACCAGGCCTTGCTATATACTTCAGGCCCCTCACTAGGCCTTGCTGTCTAGGCCCTTGGATCCATCCAGTCCTGCTGTTTATTCCCAGCCCCTCACTAGGCTGCTGGACCCCTGTGGTTCCCCTCTGTTTTCTGGGCCTCACTATATAACTCAGGCTCCTCATTGGGCCTCACTGTCCAGACCCTTGAACCCAGCTGGTTCTGCCCTTTATTTCCCAACCCCTCACTGGGCCTCTGGGGTCACATGGCCCTGGCCTTCCTTGGCCTACTGCTTTTCTGTTGGGTTGTGCTCCCCTACCCTTTCCCCTCCATGGAATAACCCACAAGGTAATGGGAGCTAAAGCTTTCCAGCACTTCATCTGTGCCTTTCCCTGGAGTGGCCTATGCAAGGCACTTCATGGAGGCTGCCTTGTTACAGGCAGCCCCACCACCAAGGGTGACTGGTCCCACCTTGGGGGGAGGCCACATGCCCCCCCAGAGACCAGTCAGTGACCAGGGGAAGTGGGGGGGGGGAAAAAAGGGGAAGAAGTGTCTTCCCATGGACAATCATGCCAATCCAGCAATCCAGAAGTGTCCACGGCACTTCAACTGGCACTCCCACTCCCCAGCCACTGCTCGGGGGGGGGGGGGGGGGGGCATGCCACCAGTGCTCCCACCTCCTTCCCAAGTAGGGAGCACAGCAAGTCAGGAGTAGCCCCAGTGCTCTCAGTGCACCCTCTATGCATTGCCACTGCCCACTATACTAACCAGCTCCAGTAGGGTGCAGCTTCAGGTCTTACTTAGGACCGATGTTCAGGCCTTTTGGATCTTATTTGTCCCTCTCTGGGCTCCCCCTAGATGTCCTATACCTCTTCTGGGCTGCCGACCACTTGGTCTCCTTGCCTTGGCTCCATATCCCCACCTCAGGCCAGCCAAGAACTCTAGGCTCTCCAGTCACTGCTATGGTGCGTTTCACCCTTCAGTCTCTCCTGGGCCCTGCATAGGCCAGTTGAGATTCCCAAGGTCAGTCCTCCAGCTGTCAGCCCTCTCAGGCCCCTTCACAGATCACTTTCTCTCTCTCTCATATTTCCCAAAGTCCTTCCCTAATGCAGCTCCTTCTCTGGGTTCATCCAGACCCCTCAATAGGCCCCTGTACTCTGTCCCATTTACCAGGTTCACCCAGACCCTTCATTAGGGCTTCTAAACACTTTGTCCTTCTCTCAAAGCTCACCTGGTCCCTCAGTAGGCCCACAGACTCTCAGGCCCTCTCCCAGGGCTCAGCCAGCCTCTCACCAGGCCCACATCCACTTAGCCCCTCTTTTTCTGGGCTCACCTGGTCTGTTAGTAGGCCCCAGGCACTCAGCCCCTTTTTCAGGGCTCTGGACCCCCAGGAATCTTCTCTATCCCTGTAGTTCCTACTGAAAACTCCAGGTGTTTCAAATAGCTTTCTCCTTGCTGGTATTCAGGAGCTGCAGCCTTCTTGCTGGATGATAGTCCTATACTAGCTTCCCATATATTACTGCCAGCCTTAGTCACAGGGTCTGCACTTATATACCCTGTCTATACCCAGCCCTCTTCCAATCAGGTGACTCCCTTATCAGGCCCAGCCTCACCTGCTGGTCCTCTGGGTCAACTGACTTTGCAATTAGCCCAGAACCCAACCCACCTGCCAGTGGTTCAGCAGGCTGCCTAACCTCTTCAAGCGGTAGACACATCAAGTGCCCTGCCACATTCACTATAACTGCTGCTCTTCATTTAAAAGCGTTTTATGAAGTTGCTTTATTAATTAATAGCCATTTAAACCTAAACCAAGAACAGCACTTACAGGCATTTACAGCTGCCAGACGTGGTTCAGGCAGTGCAAGGGAAGTAACTTGGAGGCTGAGAGGAGGTAAGGTGGGCTGGCAGGTCCACGGGTAGGAGACAGTCCAGGGTGGGATATTCAGAGGGCTAAAAGTAGCTCAGTCAGGGTTGGAAGAGAGGGTAGGAACAGCACAGACATGGATCTGGGGCAAGTTGCTAGGCTTTCCCAGCTCCAGGGCTGTGTAGGCATTCACTAGACCAAGTTAACCCATTTTACATAGGGTTAACCCAGGCTGATCTAAAGTTAGTTCACCTACAGGAAGTGAACTAAATTAGATTAGGCGTGCCATTTTTGGGGTGACTTAAGCTATGTGAACACTTACCTGGCCAGGCATTAAAATCAATCTAACCTTGGTTAGGTCAACCTAAACGTAATGCTTGTACATAACTCTTTGATAAGTTGTTAATCTTAGATGATTGTATGCCTTTAGTCTCTGAAAATACCTTTTACTTTCAGTTTACTAGAAAATTTAGTCCCTTCTGCCTGGACTTGGTCCTGGCCATAGTAAGTCACCAATTTAGCAACTCCTCTTTTCTCAAGGTGAATGTAAAAATGCTGTATAAGTTTGAGCTGGTACAATGAAGGTGCCTGGCTGAGGCTGCTCTCAGTGTATGAGGCCTCTGGCCCCTGCTCAGCCTCTGATGTTAGTCTGAGCTCTTGATCTTAATTTTCAAAACATGAATCAGGCTGCCAGTACATTAAAGACTAAATTGCAATTCATGATTCCTTCATGACAGCTATGCTCCTCTAGGGCAATGCCGATCACAAAGCATAGTTTGAAGCATGTGAGAGCTAGAGCAGTTGTTCTCAACCTGTTTTTTGTACTTGGACCCATTTGTAAACATTGATCAGTCATGACCCAGTAAATTGTTTAAGTAGAAAACAGCCCCATGGTCCTGCTGGTACCCCTAACTCTCAACCCACAGCTCCCTGGCTCTGCCAGTGCTCCTCACTCCCATTCCACTTCTCCCCACCCTGCAGCCCTGCTGGTGCCCCTTACTCTCAACCTACAGCCCCCAGTTTGTGGGACTGGGGGTTTGTGTCTGGGGTAGAGGGTGTGTGGGGCATGGGGGGGCACATGGTGTCATGTGCAGATTTGTGTGCCCATAGCGGCATAGGTGATGTGTAGGAAGGAATGGGGGGGGCACATGCCTCATTTGAGAGTGCTGGTGCCCCCCCGATAGTGAGTGTTCTGGCTCGTAGGGGGCACGGAGAGCGCTAGTGCCCCCCCCCCCTCCAAAACTGGCTTTGCCAGAGGCCGCCTCTGTGCTGCATGTGAAAGTGCCAGCACTTTTGCCATCACTGGCCGCTGGGGGACCTCCCACTGGTCACTGGCTGGCCACTGGAAGACCACCCCCAGTCATTTCCGCCAGTGCCCTCCCAGACTAGGGAGGCCCCAGTCACCCATGCACAGTGGTACAGGGCTACAGCTTGTCTGGACCAGCATGGGCAGGAGCTGCTTCCGTGGCGGATAGGTCCCAGTACGGAAGGGTGAAGCAGGGCAGCAACACGCATTGCTGCTGCTGCCACTGCTATAAATCCCATGCCTGCCACAGCATCAAAAGCAGGAGGAGTAACATACAGGGGCAGGCCATGCTGCCCTTACCTCCTTCTGCTGCCAGCTGCTGGCATGCCAAGCCATAGCTCTACCCCGTGCCATGGCCTGGCCACTGCCACTCCCCTCAGGCCATGGTTCTACCCTGGAGGGGAGGTGGGGTGCGGAGCAATATGGATGGCCTGAGGGGAACAGTGGCAGCAGCAGCAAGGCCACAGTGGCAGGGTAGAGCCACGGCCCACTGTGCAAGCAGCTGGCAGTGGGAGGAGGTTAGGGCAGAGTGTTCCCCCACCCCCAGTTCATTACTCCTCATGCTGCTAGCCCCATGGCTGGCATGGTGTTCATGGTGGCGGCAGCAGCAGCAGCAAGTCTTGCTGCTTCACTCCATCCTCCTCCTTCTGGGCCCTGGAGGTAGCTTCTGCCTGTGCTGTTCCAGTCAGGCTGCAGCTCCGTGCCCACTGTGGGGCACAAATCTTGCAGGGCATGTGCACCCCCACCCCGACATGTAACCTATGCCCCCTCCTCAGCCTCCCAGCCTATTGTATATGCCCCCCCTGCCCCATATACTTATCTGCAGGGAGCTGCTGGAGCTACTCTCCACCCTACCTGGATGTCATGTGCATGTGTACATGCATGTGATGCCCTGTGTCGCACTGCCCTCCTCCCATTCCCTCCAGCCCCAAGCAGCCTCTTTGCAGGCTGGTAGAGATCTTGCACTTTCTCATGTTTTTCTATAATTGTTTTTGACCCTATCAAATATTTTTATGACCTACTTTTGGGTCACGAGCCATAGGTTGAGAAACTGAGCTAGAGGACAAGGAGCTCACTCGATGCCAATCTAGTAACGAATACTTTTTCAGACGAAGTGACATGCTTTTCAAACACCCTTTTAAATTGTCTACTATCAGCCTCTTTCACCAACCTCCCCCCGTTCCAGGTTTAGTTTTGACCCTGAAAATAATATAATATTTGTATTTAATATTTGTAATATAAATTTTATTTGTAATATAAATTTTAGGTGGAAGACACTCAGATGGCAATAGTTGAGTGCAAAACCCTCAGAGGAGGTGGAAGCTATGGCACCCGATTTAAAGAAATTGGGATGAGTGGGGCCAATGGTGTGGAGCACGGAGGCAAACAGTCTTGTGGGCAGATTGGATGGTCCACAGAGGGAACAGAAAACAAGCGGGGTCTATGGAGGGCTAGTGGGGCAAGCAGCACCTGTGAGGGGAGGCAGCATCCCCAGGATGGATAGGGGCAGGTGGGATCCTCAGGGGGATCAGGGGCAAGTGGCATTCACGGTGGGATGAAGATGGAGACCAAATCTATGGAAGGGATGGAGGGGCAGGCAGCATCTATGAGGGTTTGGGGATACAACAGTGATCCATGGGAGAGGCAGATGGCATCTGCAGGAAGATGGGAATGCTAGCAGTGTCCACAGAAGGGCTGGAGGGCAGACAGTGTCTGTGGTGGGTGGAGGGAATGGGAGAGCATGTGGTGTCTGAGGGAGGGGTGCAGGGCAGGCAGGATCTATGGGAGGATGGGGGCAGGTGCAATCCATGGAAGGTTAGTGGGAGCACGTGGCATCCACCAGGTGGGATCTATGAGAGCAATCAGGGAGCAGGCAGAGTCCACAAGGAGTTGTTGGGGTCTGGAAGGTTTGGCAGGATTATGGGGCTTGTGGGGTTTATACGGAAGGTTGGGGTGGACCAGGGGCTATTTTTAGCCCCCCAACCTCTTCATTGTTCCTATCCCTCCCTCTACCATTACTTACTTTCTCATCTCCCTGCAGTGGCAAACAGTGAAAAAACTGTTGGCACCCAGAGTAATTTGTAGGATAAGGGGTTTGGGTCAGAGGGGAGGTGGGGCGCTGGCTGGGGAAAGCTAAAAATAGCTTGGTGCCAGAGGGGCAAGTAGGAAAAGTGCAGCTGTGGGGCTGGGGCTGGCAGCTGGGCTTTCCTAGCCCTGGGGTTGTGCAGGCAACTGCATTGAGGTTCAGTGCACCAGTCTAACCTAGATAAATCAAGTCTGAGCCTACGTTGATCCAGGCCTATCTTAGACTGGGTTCTGCCATTTTTAGACTGGTCTGTGTGTGCAGAGCTTCTTTAGGGTAATGAGTTTAGATTGATTTGTGATCACTGAGACTGGGTCTAAATATAAGGTCCACACCAAGGAGAGGTAAATTAGATTGGGTGGCCATTTTTAATTCAGTCTAACCTTCCCATAACCCCTGCAAATGTCTGCACTTAACTGATGTTCAGGCCTTTTGAATCTTATTTGTCCCTCTCTGGGCTCCCCCTAGATGTCCTATACCCCTTCTGGGCTGCTGGCCCCCTTGCCTTGGCTCCATATCCTCTCGAAGCCCTCCATCTCTGCCCTCAGCTCACTCTCACACCCCTTTCCTTGATCCCTCCTTCTCAGATAGCCTAACACCAGCCATCATCATCCAGGGCTGCACACCCTTTGACCCCTTCCTTTCAGCTGTGGCCACACAAGAACCTTTGTCCTCTCCTAAGCCTCGGCTGCACCTCAGGCCAGGCCAAGCCATTACAAGTGGAACTGGGACTTGGAATAGATACATCTGCTCCCTATTTAGGCACTTGGTCACTTCTACCAAAGGTGAGATCTGTTACAGGGTAAGAGACTGTTTAGCTATGGAAAAATGCCAGAGAAATGCCAGACTGTTTAGCTATGAAACTATGAAATCCTGGAGGTGCTTTTTAGCCATTGTCCAGAAGCTAATGTTTTGTGTTTGGATTGGTTTTTGCCTGATATAGAACAGAAATACTTTATAAATTGGCCTTACTTGCCATAAACGGGACAAACTGCTTCACCCAATAGAATGTTTCTAGGAGGACAAACTTTTTTACTATTGGGGAAATTAAGGCAGGAATGCCAGAAAAGTGAGAAGCTGTTATGCACAGTCTTGATGGCAAAAAATGTCTTTACCCTAATTACAGTATAACCTCCATATTTGGTAATGCCAACTAAGTTGCAACAGTGCAAAAATGCCTTAATCAAGTTTCAGTGTAGGTGTATCCTTGAATTGCTGTCACATCTCAGTAGGTAGCCAAGGGCTGGGAGTAATGACTCAGTTATATGACTTGTGTTATTCATTTGTTTGTTTTCTTATAGTTTTCCTTGAATGATAAGGTTCTCAACATCCCTTCTTGGAATGGAAAAATCACAGGAAGAAGATTCCAGCTGCTTCATCTTTATTAATGAAATAGATTACTTCTTACTAACTGCACACAAGTTTCTCCTTCGTATGCCTCTTAAGACCGCTATTATCCATGCTTTAAGCTGATGGAGAAGTTTACTTTTTCTGTCTTTGGTAATCTGTGACTTGATTATTATGAGGTTGACCAAAGCCCTGTCTCAGCACAGTAGATGCCAATACAGTAGAAATATTCACATATTAAGTTCTCTTTATACTAGCTATAATAGGGTGTAACAGTTCTACGTACAGCCTGCTACCACATGACTGTTTCCATGATTTAAAGGAACAGAGACACCAGACAGACCAGCATAAACCAAAAATAATGGAACATGGGAAGAAACAAGAGAATAACTGACAAGCAGAGGGCAGATAATAGGCAAGTAGGCCTCATTTCAGTTTGCCTTCTTGGGATCCTGTCATGCCTTCTGCAACAATAGGAGGCATGACAAAACATGTTTTCTAAGCTATAGCATTTGAGCAAGTATGATATATGGTTATAATAGGAATACCTGTGCTATGTTTAATTTTTAATACCTAAGCCGGGTAGGAGTTCTGCTGCTTTTGCATTTCTACCAGAAGGACACTGAGTACAATTAAGAAATCACCCTTTTTCAAACAGTTATTTTCAATTCTAGGCATAAAACATGATGCCTATTAGGAAGGCTGCCACTCAACAGTAGTGCATGTTATTAGTTGTCTAGCATGTTAACAGTTAGATGAATACACTGTAGATTTCCTTAGTGCTAAAGAATGTTTGCCTTTGTTCCCAACTGCAGTGAATGGCAATGGGAGAACTTTAGGACTGAAGAGGCAAGAAGGAAATTCAACAGGAATGAGGCTTCTTTGCACCCGCCTCACACCTGAAGTGATGTTTACCATCTGCCATAATAATATATTAAAGGTTTGGTGTCTAGGATAAAAACATTTCAAGCGTGGATACACAGCACATCTTAAAGAGACATTTTAATTCTAGTCCTTATAAAATCTGAAAGCGTTAGGATTGACATCTGCCTCTGAATTCCCTTACAGGTTTTTGTGGTTTCACAAATGCTCCTTCCTATTTTATTAGTTCCTGTTGCTGTGTAAAAGGAAATATTAACAGGAAAACCAAGAAACAAAATGTAATGACAGTATATTCAAGCAATGCATAAAAAAGGGTATTTCTCTAATCTTTTAAAATGATGTTAGGTGCTCCTTGCAACAGTAGTAGAGTTGAACAAATCATACTTGTTTATAAAATGGTGTCCTTTAACAAGCTGATAACATGCTGACTTAGTATACTATCCCACTTGGGGAATACATACCTAAGAGAAAATAAGACTGGGATTTTTGTCAACATGTGACTATACTTAATTTATGCACACTGATTGTTTAAGCAAGAGTGCTCAGTGTCGAAAGCCAAGCAATGTGTAAAGCTTGGCAAGGTCAGGACTTTAAGTCTATTGTTGCTAGTACCTAAAGGAGTTATTCCTTCAATCAAATGGTGGAGGCCTCTGCTTTTGTTACAGAAGGATTATGCTGTGCTGACAATTGATGCCTATGGTTAAGTATTAAAATTTATTTTCATATGCAGCTTCACCTGAATCTGAATACTTTCAAACAGAAGGTATGTGTAATTGGTTGTGAATGAGCATTTATTACCTGTATATGAGGTATGCTGGAAATATCTTTTGTTTTGCTATTCTTAATGTAATTTTATGTAAGAGGCATTCATTACTTATTTTTTCCCAGAGCTAATGCTAAATTTTAGCAACCTCCCGTGTCCCACTCCTGAGGCAGAGAGGAAGGTTCTCTTTTCTCTCCAAGAAAATTGGCCCCCTAATGTTACTGCAAGGCAGACTGAGAAGAGTGGAGAGGAAATTAGTGTTTCTTCCCTTCACATCATTTTTGTTCTACTCTCAGCCTGTTAGTCAGCCAATGAGAGCAGTTGTGCCCTTGTTGGCTAGCTTCTTTGTGCATTACATAGACAGAAATGACAGGCAGCTGTAAGAGAAGGGCACTTTTCCATAGAAATCACTGAGATGCCCTTATCCTGGTCCTGGACAAGCAAGCAAAGAAACAACAGCTGGGAAAAATGTGATGTGCTGGCAATAGATGGAAGCAACTATGGAACAATCAAATGCAACAGCCTCCATCTGTAATGAGTGTGTGGCCCATGTGTCAGAGTGGCTTGGCCAACCCAGCTGTAGTTAGGTATTTATACCTGAATTAAATATAAAAGAAATGCTAATCAGACATGAGAGAAGCAATAAACAGCATGCATAACAGTACCTCAGTACTTCATCTTCAAAGTGTTGTATAAAATTAACCACTTTATTCACAAGAACACAGTCAACATACAGCATTAATTATCACTCAGTCACTAGAATAAAAAGAAATTTAAAGCCATGAAAAATTCTAGAATTTGTAGTATTGAGAAAGGAACATTTCTGCTTGTCATTTGAAGTTGCAGTACCAGCATTAGCTTCTCCAAATCATCCTACCTTTGGTTGGTGCCTAGTCCTATATAAGTGGATAGGAAGTGTCCTATAGGACTAAGCAGGGCCATACCTAGGGGTGGGGGCAAATCAGGGCGACTTCTCTGAGCCCCACAGAGCTGGGCAGAGCAGCGACTCCATGTCTAGCCACTTCCTACCCACCCCCGCTCCCTGCCACCACCACCAAGGGTGGTGGCAGCTTCTTCAGGTCCAGGGCCCATGGGATCAGAGTGGGGACGGGGCCCCACATGGGCTGATTTGCCCTGGTCCCTGCACCCTGCTTGGGTTGTCTCGGGGACTAAGGGCATCTATTAGGCCTGTGTGAAGCAGCAAGTATTCGCTTCGGATTTGGCCAATTTTAAGGGAGAATTATTCAATTTGGTGATTTGAATCACTGTCCTGATTTAATTTGGATGACCTGGATTCAGAGATTTGCCAGCAATTCGGAGATTTGTTCATAGACTATAATGGGGAATCACTAAAATACCTATAACTTTGTCATTTTTTGCAGATTCAGATGAAAACAGCAGGGATGGTAGTCCTTTCTGATGACACGAAGCTGCCAAGTTTCAAGGAGATAGGTGCAGGGATTTCTGTGAAAGTGCACCTCAAACTGTTGAAAGCAAAATTTGTATCACTTATGTGTGTTAAGGCAGAGCAGGATGAATGCAGCAGGAATGGTAGTCCCTCGTGTGGCATGAGGCCTGCCAGGTTGCAGGCAGAGTGGTGCAGGGGTTCTGTGAAAGTGCACCTCAAGGTTGTGAAAGCAAATAGGTGTGGAGCGAGGAAGGTGGCACTCACTCTGTCTGCATGTGGAGCTTGGGGAAACCTAGGAGTGTGAGGTTCACCTTCAGGAACACCAGCTGCTCCACCAAACCAGGATCCAAGCAGGTGCGGTTGGGTGTCACAACATCACCAACAAAGCTGAACACCCTCTCACTTGGAACACTGGTTGGTGGACAGGACAGGTGTTCCTAGGCAACCGTGGCCAGATCCTGCCACACCTGGCTGCAGGTTACCCAATAGCTCAAGGGGTTACAGTGCAGTGGCTCCACATCCCCAGTGAGATAGGCCTCAGGGGCTACCTCTGTGCTGCCTGCCTGATGGTGGGGTCTGGTGCCTCTGGACCCCAGTATTGAAGCCATGCCTTTGGCCCACATTGGCAGTGGTTGTAGTGGAGGAGTCATGGTTGGAGTGCTGGCACGGGAAAGTGGATCCCCCTCTTTCGTATTCCCCCACCTCTGCCCTTCTGCCTCCCTGCTTCTGTTCACGAGCACCTCCATCCAGTGATTGAGGGTTTTGCTGCTGCAGACGCTCCCCTTCACCCTTGGGTCACACATGCCTGCCAGCACGTGGACCATACTGGACCACAATGGATCCAGCCATTTTTTAATGCCCTCCTTCAGGTGCTTCTCCAATGCCTGCACCTCTGGTGAAAGCAGCTTGCCCCAGCCAGGAACATTGATCCCCTGGAATGTCTCCATTTCATTCTCAAGCTCCTTCATTATGGGGATCATCTGGCTGAGGAGGGCTTTGCCAACGCTGAGGCTCTCTGTGGCTTGAGCATTACCAAGATCTGGGAGATGGTATCCCATTCTGTTTTGTTAAGGGGGCCACTGATCCCAATCTCCCCAAGCAAGGCCATCTCATGGATGGCCTTCTGTTGCTCAACCAGCCTTTGAAGCATCAGGTGTGTGGATTTCCAACGAGTGTCCACATCCTGTATGATTTTGTGCTGTGGGATGTTCAGCTCTGCCTGTTTGTTCCATAGCATCTTGCCCGCTTTGATGCTCCAGTGGAAGTAGCCCACCACCTTCCTGTCCCCCTCCAAGGCATCTCTGACTACAAGGTGGAACTTGTGTGCCAGATAGCAGAAGCCAACAAAGTTGGCATCATGCACTGCCTTGACAATATTGGCCCATTGTCCGTGAACCTGTGGGTGAGCTTGCCCTTACTAATGACCCACCCCTCACCATGCAGTTCATGGCCATCATTATCTCCCTTGCCATGTGGGACTCATCCATCACCTCTGCTTGAAGGAGAGCCCACCAACACCCTGACTGATTGCACCAGTGCCCTGTGAGGGAGAGGTATTCATGATCTCCACCCTGGCTGCTCCAGATGCCCAAGGTGAAGTGCAAGGCTACCCATGGACCTGCTTTCTGCAGCTCCTCCCTCAAGTACTCCCTGCATTCCTTATACAGGGAAGGCACCACCATCCTGCTGAAGGTGGTGTGT